>NW_022146105.1:5726832-6926832 GCF_002938485.1 Sitophilus oryzae
GGGCTTGATCCGGGTAATTAGATGTAGTTGGCGATATCTGCCGGCGGTTCTCAAAATGTTGCGATTATTTTTTTAAATTTTCAAAGTTAAATAACTCGGTTATTTTCAATTTATTTTAAAAATGGTAAAGAGAAAATATGTTTATTTTGACCAGATCTACCACTCCTTAAAATATCTGCACTCATTTCTGGGACACCCTGTATATGACAAAATTACTTTTTGAGAAGTAATAGTTTTCTAAATAGAAATAATATGTTATAATAACCATGCAAACTGGAGTTTACTTAGTATTATTTCTTCATGCGCCCGGAACTGTCGTCGCATCTTCTTGTTGTGGAACATTTGAGGGACGATATGGCCCTTTCGTTCTTCTCGTCTCCCTCTACTGACGAAAAGGACGATATCGGATTTCCGAATCGGAACCTGTCCCTCCACCTCTTTTTTTTTCGTAGAAAAACACACAATATTTATTTTATTCAATTTTTATTATTTAAGACGTTAAGGGTGATACCCAACGTTGTTAAGCTATGAGCTAATTGATTTGAAGCTCCGGCTTTTGTGATAAGATGAAAGATGACGCATAACCTCAGGGTTTATATCAAGCGGATTTTTAAACTATTTAAATTATCTGAAATTATATATTATCGTAAATATTTTTACGAGAGACATCCTGGATATGGACGTAGGCTTATCTGATTTAATAATATTTTAGCCTTACATACAACATATGTTCTAGGTTGTCTAACATTTTATCTCATAATATTTCATCCTCAGAAATGTCTCTATTTAATTGACGAGGTGTACTACCATCCAGGATAGAACCCTCGCCTGTCTCTATATTCAAAATATCCAAACGGTGACTTCCATTCACATGCGAGTAGTCCGCAACACTCGGCTGCGTTCGACCCTGCCTCTTTCAGCTGACCGCCTGCGTCCATATCTAGGATGTCTCTATTTAATTGATGAGGTGTACTACCATCCAGGATAGACCCTTCACCTGTCTCTGTATCCAAAATATCCGAATGTTGACTTCCATTCGCATGCGAGTCGTCCGCATAAATCGTCCGCAACACTCGAGCTGCGTCCGATCCTGTCTCTTTCAGCTGACCTCGGCACATCCAAGCGCCGGCGCGGCGCCGCTGCCGCTATAGAAGGCGGCAGCGCAAATACGTTTAAATAAAATATACGACGGCCTCCCCATAAGAGCAATGAGAGGATTTACGTCCCAGTATTGAAGGAGGACAGAAAATCGAGTCGAATGGTTTCAAGACATAGGTTCATCCTTGTTTAGTCAAACCTCCTACAAACCAAGGATAGACTTATGTAGGAAATGCATTGAAATTCTATAGCCATCCTTCAATATCGGGACAGGAATTTAAGCGCAAACCCTCCGTATACTTTATTTTAAACGTATTTGCGGCAGCGCATCATTCCCTCTTTCTCTGCGTCTACGCTTGATCGGCCGACCACGGCGACTACCGTCAGACACACTTCCCTCCCGTCTGTCTTTGTCCGACACACGGCTATGGCGAGAACTGCTCCGACAGCGACGGAGAAGAAATGCGAACGTGGTCGGGACCGCGCCGAAAAAGAACCGCATCGGTCTCTCTCTAGCCACTCTAATCTTTTGAAAAGAGATTTTTGAGAAATATTTGGTGAGGATTTGCTTCTTTTTCCTACGCTAAAAAGATTAACAACATATATATTATTTAATAATACTTACATGAGATAAAATTCTCATTCGTTGCCAATCCGAAGCAAATTTCGTCCACTGTTTTCCCCACGCGTGGCATTCTTAGCGAGCACTAAAGGAATAATGAAGATACTGAGAGTTGGCAGGGTAGGGTTGAGGATGCACAGGGCTGGACTTCTTTAAAATATAGTGGCATTAGTGAGTATCCAGAGGACTTGGTACTACTTGGTAATTATAATTAATATTGAGGACTGGAAGTCGTGCTAAAATTGGAAATGATTGAATAAGCTGAAAATTATAATGATGACGACTATGGAAACAACGAAGTAATATGCCTTAATTTTGTATGCAGGAATTTATCTTGAGGCGGTGAGTAGAGAGGTTTTTTTGCATACAAGTAAAGGCATTTTATTTCATTGCTTTGCTAGTTCGTCGGTTTTATCGTTTATCACAGTATCAAAATATTATCACAATCAAAATAGTATAAAAAATATATTAATTTGATTTTCCTGCATTGTCCCTTATTCCTGCAAATTAGTAAATTTTAAACGATAATAATATTTCAAATGTACATAACCAACTTCCAAAATTAATTTTAAATTTTAGGGTAACAAAATGGGCATATTTTGTAGGGATTACGTTTGTGATATATAAGTTAGAATCTAGAAAGATTACTCGGAAAGGATCCGTAATCCGGATTAAGAAATTTCTCCATTATTTAAGGTAGAAGAATAAGTAAGTACCTTTGATAATGAAATGTCTAAAGCTAAAGCTATTTAAATTTTATTGTCAATTAGAATTAATCAGTTTTACCTTTACAAGATAATTAGTCTGAAAAGAATTTACACATTTTAAAAAATTTATATTTAACTAGCGTGTACCAGCGACTTCGTTCGCGTCGAATTAATCATTTGTAATGGTTATGACAAAGCAAAGCAAAAATTTCCATTAACATACAAACTGGATAAAATTTTCTCACATTTATGTCAGCATGAGAAAAAACAATATGGCGATATTATGATATAACTTGGTAATATTTGAGGGGTAGTTTCATCTCGTTGAAATTTGACTTTCGAAAAATCCGTTTGCCAAAAATAAGCTTTTTACGTCAAGCAGTTTAAGCAGAATCGTGGTTAAAAAATTACCCAACTTTTTGGAACACCCTGTATGATTTTTTAAAAAAAATCAAAATATGTAAAAAAACCAAATAAATTATGCTTGTCCAAGCGTTTTCCCGAAAGACTAACCGTTTTTTAAATAACAAATATTGTAATATTTGAGGGACGTTGTCGCTCTCTTGGAATTTGAGATTCGAGAAACCCCTCCTCATCGAACCTCTACACCCCACAGTCAATCCGTTTGCCAAAAAACAGCTTTAAACGTCAAGCAGTTTAAGCAGAATCGTGATTACTCAATGGTCATATTTTATGAAATACCCTGTATAAATAAGATATCTTAAAATATGTAAAACAACAAAATAAAATATACGTGTTTAAGAGTTTTTCCGAAAAACTCAATATTTTTTATCTAAACACTCACATTTTTAGATAAAAAATATTTTAATATTTGAGGGATAGTTTCACCCCCTTAGAATTCGAGTTTCGAAAAATCCCTTCTTAACGAACCTCTACACCCTAAAGTCAATCTGTTTTCCAAAAATCAGCTTTTTACGTCAAGCGCTTTAAGCAGGATCGTGATTAATCAATGACCAGATTTTTCGAAACACCCTGTATACATTTTTAAAAAATTTTAAAATATGTAAAAAAACAAAATAAAATATACGTGTTTAAGCGTTTTTTCGGAAACTTGGCCGTTTTTTAAATAAAAAATATTGTAATATTTGAGGGGTGGTTTCACCCTCTTGGAACTGGTATTTAGAAAAATTCCTTCTTATCGAACCTCTACACCCTAGAATCAACCAGTATGCCAAAATTGAGCTTCTTACGTTGAGTGGTTTGAGCAGGATCGTGATTAATCAGTATGTCAGTCACTTAATGATTTTATATAATATATATTTATTAGTATAGATTTATACCTAATGGGTTATTTAGACAACATTATATATTGATTTAAATTCGATATTTTACATCACAATTTTGATATATGTACATACATGCTAATACCTATTAGTAAACATTTTTTTATTAATTTTTAATTCATTTTGTACATTATGTTTATAATCTGTTCTTTGGTTTTGCTTTGGCCATAAGTCATTACGCCATTACATTAAGTTATTTCCCATCAACCTCTGACAACAGTTCTTCCTTCGAGGGTACACCCCTTGCACGGTTGGAGTTTGGCCCCCCGTGCCGCTCTTCACAGTCGGGGAGCATGCCTCCGGCTGAAGAACGCCTCCGTGGGGCGGAGGCTGGAGGATCTATCTTCATTTTCTCCACCTCTTTAACTTGGTCTCTCCTTAGACCTGATACCGGTGTTGTCCCGTATCTATAATGGGGGATATGCCTCTCTTTCTCTATTGCCTCCTTGGGTTTGAGGTCAATTCCTATTCTGAGGACCTGACCATGACCCTCCTCCCTCGAGTTGATGACTCGCCAACTCGATGTTCTTACATTGAAGTTTTGACCTTGGATAAGGCTCAGCAGGTAGGTGGTCTTTCCCCTTGCTCGGCAGAAAGACCGTTATGGCCGCCCCTCTAGGGCTGTTTTCTCCCTTCACTGCAACCAGTTCCGGCCCTTGCCAATTTTTAAGCTTAGATGCGATTTCCGCCAACCAATTCGCCGATTCTTGACATACACAATCTATGAGGATCGTGCCCACCCGAAAGTGTATCCCCGCAAAACGCAGCTGACCCACATTTTGTAGATCGTTGTGTTGCGATCCGATTGCCACTACTTCGTCCAGTGTAGCCTCTTCTAGAGACGTTTGCTGGTCGGTGGTCAGAGCAACCTCTGGGAAATCCTTTGGCAGCACCGCCATTTTCACTTGTTCAACAATAGCGGCAAAGCTGGTGATAATAAAAATAAAATAGTAATTTGTATCTTGTGTTTTTGTTCATAAAGCGTTCATTTTAGAAGACAAAACTTTTCCAATTTTTCTTTAGAAAACGATAAATATCTATATGAAGAAAATGAAAAACATTAATCACGTATATCCAAAGCAGTTACCTCTCTTTAATTTGATATATAAATTAACACAGTGGAAATTCACATTCTAAAAGTTTCGATCCTATAATCCTACATCGAGGATAATTGCTTTGCTAATCTAGGGGTTTAATCTTTCCTTGTGCCAAAACCAAAAACACGTTAATTTCCATTAATCTCTATCTTTTACTGATCGACCTGTTCTAGAAACTTCGGGCAATAATACGAGTATTTATGTTAACGACACAGTTCATCTATCTTCTATTAGATTTATTCCAATATTTCTCTATTATTTACAAAAATGTTTCATATTTTAATTTATCGTAATATAGGTACCAGGTGTTTTTCAAAAGTAACTCACGCCTATAACTTTTTTATTTTTATTTGTTCGTTTCTCTATTCAGAGTTGGAAAAGAGTAATTCCAATAGATTTGACAGTTATCGTTTTCGATCAATGCTTCCATTTTACCTGGAGCATATAGCGGCAAGGGTGTTTCATCTATTGTAAATAAATGTCTCAAATGTTTAAAATGAATATCCCAATAGAGAACTCTAAATCCGGCAATATGTCAGTAGATATTGTAGCGACCTAGCTTGGGGGTTGTTCGCAAGGATCGCTAGACCAGGTTCTCTCTTCCAAACAACCATTAGAAAAATATACATTTATTAAATAAAAAATGCACAGTGTGGATAAAAATGTCAAGAGAAGAATTTCAGAAAATGCCAACACTTGCAAAGAGTATGCTGAAAGGAGTACTTACAGGAACATCTTCAACGTCTTCACTGTCTTCTGACTAACCATTTGACTATCAACTCATAATACAACTAACTATGAACTAACTAAGAACTAACCCCCCTCTCTTCAAGATACTCTTTTTATATTCTTATATTCCTCGTAGTCATCGCCGCTTACGTCGTCAAGATAGTTTACTATCTAATTACACTAATCCGGCTCTGACCATGAGGAAATCGAACTTCAGTGACCTGCGTTTGATTATGGATCAGAGATTGTTATATTTTAATTGTTTAATTATTAATGTTATTTAATAATATATTTAGATCTCCTGGGCCTATATCAAACGTGTTTACTAGAATTATATTTTACATGATTTTTCCTAATTTGATATAAACCCAAGTTGACGTCTATTTAAGTCTTTACAATATTACTTATAGCACATGCTTTTACAAGCATCTGCTTACTATCTGCTTACTCTTGCATCAACATCATTATTATTATGTTTGTAGTTACTCACTATTGTGGTTTTAGAGAATATGACGGGTTAACACCAAGTCGTATGTCTCTCTATTGCATAAATTTTCTTACTATAGTTGTAGTTTTTAGGATTACAGCTTTCTGCATGTTAGTGTGAATGTATGGAGGTAGATCTATTGATTGTATATGTTGAGACAATGCTTTTGTAGTTATACCTGTTACTGATATAACTATAGGTATAATTGTTACTTTATTTTATTTCCACATTTTCTGAATTTCTATAGCAAGTGGTGTGTATTTTTCAATTTTTTCTCTTTCTTTTGATGTTACATTGCTGTCGTTGGGTACAGCGATATCGATAATAAATGTTTGTTTATCTATTTTATTGATCAGTGTTATGTCAGGCCTATTGTTTATTATTGTTTTATCTGTATGGATTGTTCTGTCCCAGTACAGTTTATGTGTTTCATTTTCCATTACGTTTTCGGGAGTGTACATATAATATTGCAACCTTGTTTTCATTAAGCTGTATTTGAGTGCCAGTTCTTGATGGATTATCTTTGCTACCGTGTTATGTCGATCAGTGTAATCTGTCCCCGCTAGTATTTTGCAACCCCCCGTTATATGCTCGATTGTTTCTAGATACTGCTGACATTTTCGACATTTGTCTGTATCCATTCTCTCTTTCAGTATATATTTCCTATAATTTTTGGTTGCTATGAGTCTGTCCTGAATGGCTAACAGAAACCCTTCAGTTTCAGGGAATAGTTGCCCTACCGACAACCACTTGTATGATAATCCTACATCTATTTGTGAGTTTTGCATTATGGCATAATGCGTCCCGTGAAGTGCCTTACCTGCCCAGGGATCTTTCTTTTCGTGTTTTGGATTTGTGCATTTATTTTCCTCAGCATTATCACCGGTATTATATTTGTTTAAGTTGAGCGGAGTGTACTGCTTATCTGCTATTAGAATTGCTCGATGAAGAGGTGTGATTTTATTTTTTTGGTGTGATTTTTATTTCTGAAATATTTCCTTAGGTTTTCTATTTGTGTATTATGTAGTACTTTTATATCTACTAAGCCTCTTCCTCCTTCTTTCCTACTTAATGTGATTCTTTCGATGCATGACTTTGGATGTAGTTTACGATGTTCTGTTAATGTTGTTCTATTCAGGCGGTTTAATGCTTCCAAGTCTGTTTCTGACCATTTAACAATACCAAATGAATATGTTAAAACTGGGATGGCATAACTATTTATCGCTTTTGTGATATTTTTAGCATTCAACTATGACTTAGCTATTTGTGTAAGTCTATATTTGTATTTAGTTTTTAATTGATTCTTAAGGTATGTGTGATCTATATTTGTATTTTGTTCGAAATTAAGGTATTTGTATGTTTCTTGTGGTTCCATATTTTCTTAGGTATTTTGATTGTTTAGTTTTTCTGTTTCCATGTGCTCTTTATATTTTCCTTTTTCAACGTGGTGAATTCTGCATTTATTTATACCAAACTGCATGCATGTATCTTGTGTAAACTGTTCGGTTAAATTTAGTAATAATCTCATTTCCTTTTGATCTGGGGCGAATATTTTTATGTCATCCATGTATAACAAGTGGTTTATTTTATAGTAACAGTTATTTTCATATTTTATTTTAACTCCATAAGTTGTGGCGTTTAGTAGGTTTGAAAGGGCAGAGGCAAAACCACAGAGCGCTCAGAGAGTCACCCCGAAATATCCCTCTGTTAATTTTAATGTCTTTTATTTCAATATGATGTTCATTTGTATTGAGCTGTATTGTTGTTCTCCGGGTCTGCATTATGTAAAGGAATTTTTGAATGTGATGGTTTATTTTATATATATCTAGTGTCTTTATTAGCCAGGTATGTGGGATACTGTCGAAAGCTTTTTGATAATCTATATAGCATGTGTTCATATTTCGTTGTTGCTTCTCTATTTGTTTCATAATGATAGTATCTATAATGATGTGCTCTTTACATCCTCGGCTATTTTTTCGACATCCTTTCTGTTCTTCTAGTATTATGTCGTTTTGTGTTAGGTGATTGTCAATCTTTGTGTTATTAGAGACGTAATTATTTTATACAGGGTATATATAGACGTAATTATTTTATACATATATATTATTATTATTATCTTTGTTATTTTAAATGGACCACCCGTTTTATTATAGAAATTTAAAAACTATTTTATTTCTCATAACTGTTTCAATAGTCCACTTTTCTACATAGATTTCTCTAACAGTTTTCGATAGATAATACACAACATTGAAAAAATATGATCTTTAATAAGCATGTTTTCAGTATATTGAATTAAAGATAATCATATTTTCTTTAATATGTTTTCAATCAGTTCCTTCATTATAATGTAACCGATTATCGGTCGCTGTATTCCATAATTACCATGAGAACATGCCGAACAGCAGCCATGGAGGCCATCCTAGACTTAACACCAATGCACATTGTCGTCGGAACACTCTCAAAAAGAAAATTTCAGTCCTCCAACTCCCAATGAATCACATACCAAGAATCTATAACTTTGAGAAACACCACACTGTAGTAATGAGCAATAAAAAAGATTGGAAGGGAGAACGTTTGCTCAACATTTAATAGACCATACCATAACGTGGTATACTGACGCTTCCAAAACCAAAACATGGACAGGAACCAAGATCTATAGCAAAATAAAACACTAAATCAACACAATGCACAAAAAAACACTTTTACTTTTACACTGGACGCGCGTTTCGCTAATGATTTTGAACTAAACTCGCAGATGATTGTAAACTAAATTACAATCTACAATTTGAGCGTTTATATTCTCGCTCAGTGGGCACCGAGTGGGCGTGGCAAGATCTAGACAACCGAGTCAGAGCCCACCGAGCGTAGCAGTTAGATTTCCGCAACTAGAGTACTAGGAACAAAGAACTTGAAGGAACTGGACCGTTGCCTCTGTTCATACTATCTTTACATTTATTAATTCTGATGCTTTCATATGCATCTAATTGCCGATAATTTGAGACTTGTTTAATTAATTTTAAATTATTAAGATCTATACAATGTTTTTTATCAACAGTATGTTCGCAACGCAAGATTTATCCGGTCTACCATATCTTATCTGAGCTAAATGTTTTTAAATCTAGTTAATATTGATCTTCTAGTTTTCCCAACATATTTCTGATTACAATCTTTACAAGAAATTTCATAAATACCCGACCGTTCCAGTGTAGGTGTTTTATCCTTTGGATTACCTAATAATTGTTTTAATTTATTATTAGCACTATACACAAGTTTATAATTGACATTTCATCTCTATCAAACGGCATTGAAACATATTTTGATGTATCTTTCTCCACTTAAAAAGTCGAATTTTCAGAAATCATTAACCTATACCTACGTTTTCTAATTATTTTATCAACTAGCGAAGGAGAATATCCATTACACTCAGCTACATTCCTAATGTAATCTCTTTCTATTTCATATCTTTCGTTGGAAAGTGCAAAACGAAATAATCTATGAACTAAGAAATTTAAACTAGCCATTTTATGTTCAAACACTATGATATGATTCATTAGGAATATATTTGCGTGTAGTGGCATTTTTCCTATAGATATCAAATTCCAGATAATTATTAGTACCGTATGATCGAGAAAAAACGGCGTCCAGTTGGTTGTGAAATGACGATTGATGACATTTCCCATATAAATTTACATTTAAAATGACAGCGATCTTCATTTCCCAGCCAACTGGACGCCATTTTTTTTCGATCATACGGTATTTCTAATAACTAATACATCTAGAAATGGTAATCTGTCGTTGTTCTCAATTTCATGTGTAAATTTAATGGAAGGAAAACGATTATTTAACTTAGAAATAAAATTATCTATGGTGATAGATATGTCTGACCATAGATAATTTTAATTTTATGAGATGAGACAGAATGTCAATTATAAACTTGTGTATAGTGCTAATAATAAATTACAACAATTATTAGGTAATCCAAAGGATAAAACACCCCCACTGGAAAGGTCGGGTATTTATGAATTTTTTTGTAAAGATTGTAATCAGAAATATGTTGGCCAAACTGGAAGTTCAATATTAACTAGATTTAAAGAACATTTAGCTCATATAAGATATGGTAGACCGGATAAACCTTGCATTGCCGAACATACTGTTAATAAAGAATATTGTATAGATCTTAATAATCTAAAATTAATTAAACAAGTCTAAAATTATAGGCAATTAGATGCATATGAAAGCATCAGAATTAATAAATGTAAAGATAGTATGAACAGAGACAACGGTCCAATTCCTTCAAGTTCTTTGTTTCTTCTACTCTAGTGGCGGAAATATAACTACTACGCTCGGTGGGCTCTGAATCGGTTGGCTAGATCTTGCCACGCCAACTCGGTGCCCACTGATATATAAACGCTCAAATTGTAGATTGTAGTTTAGTTTATAATCATCTGCTGATGATGCTAACATGGTTAGCGAAACGCGCGTCCAGTGTAAAAGTAAAAGTGTTTTGGTGTATTGTGGTGATTTAGTGTTTTATTTTGCTCTGTAACACCAAAGGTTCCAACCCTCAACTGTAATCAAGATCTATAGATAACATTATGTCCCTAATAAAAGTGACTCGTTTTAAAATAATAGCTCTGCTAATCTAGCGTTTTTTGATGTTCCAAAACCGAAAAAGCGCTAATCTCCATTAATTTCTTACAGTTTTCCATCCAATCCCCGGGAACTTCGTTCAAGCGTCTTTTACCGGATGTTTTCCAGTTCATTTAGTTCCGCCATTAAACCGGAGGTTACATTAACGGCGTGTGTTTTTTCTTGTTACTTCGCCTGGAGACATCTATCTTTTTAATGTGGCCCATCATTTATCGAATTAACTTATACCCCTTCCTATAACCGAACACAACAAACCCATTTTAACGGCGGTATAGATTTCCTTACCGGGAGAATAGAAATTCTATGTTAGAAATATTTATTTTTAGCAATTACCAGGGTTAATGTAAAAAATAGAGTAAAATATCTGATAGTTCTTTACGTTTATTTAATTCACTATAGATTTTACTGATCTGCATATTTTATGTATTTAATTAAACTTAATATAATAATAACAATGTTTAATAAGTCTGCTTTCAACAGTCTTGATCTTGATGTATTATAGATATCGCAACAGCAGAACAGGAAATAAAAGCCTCCATAAAACAACTTAAAAACGTAATGCGATTCCGGCGGAAATCTATAAGTGTGCAAGTAAAGAACTTTTTGGTCATCTTAAGGCTCTCTTTGATGCCATATGGAAAAGCGGAAAGGACTTTCGCAACGCGAATATAGTGAATATATTTAAGAACAAAGGAAGTGCTGATTGCGGAAACTACCGGGGAATTTCATTACAGGCTTTCGGAGAAAAAATTCTTGCAAAAATTATGTCAAACCGCCTGCATCCGCATATAAAACCCTACCAGAATCGCAAACGGCTTTTCGCACCAACCGCGGTACATTTGATTCCAAATTCGCCGTCCGCCAACTACAAGAAAAAGTAAAAGAGCAGCATTGTAAACGTTATGTTGCGTTCATCAACCCTAACAAAATCCTTCGACTCTGTAAGAGATGCCCTTTGGGCAGTTATGAAAAAGTTTGGAGTACCCAACAAATTTCTTACAGTGCGTAAAAGCCTCCATAACTAGTCAAGAGTGTCACATCATGGATCCCTGAGCGATCCCTTCTTAATAAACACTGGAGTTAGGCAGGGACGTGTCTTAGCACCTCTTTTATTCAACATATGCATGACTGCGCTATCCATTATAGTGGACAGCAAACTACAGGAAAGAGGAATGATCATTAGATACAGATACAACGGCTGATTGTTCAACGTAACACGACTCAGGGCAAAACACGTACAAAATTTACCAGAGAACTTCAATACGCTGATGGCTGCACTCTAGTTGCAAAAACGTTACAGCAATTGCAAGAAATGCTGAACACATATACCTGGGCATACGAGGCTTTGGGCCTTAAACTGAACATCGATGAAACTAAAATCATGTGCACTCCCCCGGAAGATCACAACAATGCTATAAAAATCGGAGAAGAACTATTGGAATATGTAGCGGAACTCAATTACCTCGGTAGTTTGATTTCGGAAAAGGCCAATATCGACTCGGAAATTCAGCAAAGGATTAGAAGCACCTCAAGAGCTTTCTGGAAACTAAAAGACAGGGTTTTCTACGATCATCACTTGAGCACAAAAACGAAACTTGCAGTGTACCGACCAATAATAATTGCAATCATGTTATATAGTTTTTTTATATGAAAGCGAAACCTGGGTGCCGTACAGCCGACACATGAACGGGTTAAACAATTTGCAACAGAGACACCTTAGGCTGCATGCTAAGAATCAAATGGTTCCAGCATGCTTCAAACGTATCGGTCCTTGAAAGAGCTAGCTGCAAGAGAAGAAGCAGCGCACAATAGAACGCAACGAGGCAACAAAGCAATGATATTTTTGAATGTCCGGAGTGCGGAAGAGAGATAACATCACGTATGGGCTTTTCAGTCACAGAAAAGCTCATGAAAAGAAAGCCTTGTGTAAGCATCTTCTGATGTGTGTCAAATACTCGTCAGCGAGTTTAAAAAAAATATACGACATTCTCAATTTAACTCTTAAACCTCTCAGTAAAACACTTATACCTATACCCAGATACAAAAAACCTCAACGGAGAATTTTGTCAACAAGTTTTAAGTGTTATATTTTTCTTACTTTTACCACTATTTTCATGAATTTTTTACCAAACTGAACAAAAACCTATCAACTTTAATTCATAAATTGAGTTTTTGATAAATTTTTGAAAAAAAAAATTGAACACGGGCCCGCGAATGGCCATTTGCAAGCCCTACAAATTTAAATTGAACAATTTGTATCTATAAATATATGAAACTACATCTAAGAGATTTAAAATAGTACTTTCGAAAAATATTAAAGTTATTTCGTACATTTTTAATAGATTTGTTTTAATAGATTTTTATATCTATTATATAGCAAAATAAAACACTAAATCACCACAATACACCAAAACACTTTTACTTTTACACTGGACGCGCGTTTCGCTAACCATGTTAGCATCATCAGCAGATGATTATAAACTACAGTTTCAGTTTATAATCATCTGCTGATGATTCTAACATGGTTAGCGAAACGCGCGTCCAGTGCAAAAGTAAAAGTGTTTTGGTGTATTGTGGTGATTTAGTGTTTTTATTTTGCTGTATAACACCAAAGGTTCCAACCCTCAACTGTAATCTATTATATAGATGTATGTAGTTTCAAAGGTCTGAAAAACTACTTGAAAGCATCTGTAGAAACTGTCTGAACCTTAGAAATCAGTTCGATAAATTGAAATGTGAAATTGATAATCTTGTAATTGGGTGAAACATTACACCATGATAGAAAGAATAAAAAAAATCAAAACTATCTTTTTATGAAAAATATAATCAAAATGTCCTCGCAACAAAGATTTTTTGGAATTAATATAATATTTAGCAAAAATTTTGCTATTAGGTATAATAAGTAAAATTAAAAGATTTTCCTATTCATAGAATTTTGAACTTTCCAAATAACGATGAAAAATTGCGACAGGAAGCAAAGATGCTTCAGAAAAAAGATCTTGAAGACCTATCAAAATATTTTCCAAGATAATATGGATATATAAGGTAAATTCGTTTCTTCCAAGGAGAGGTTTCTGCTTAATAAGTTTTTCATATACCACACTATCAGCTCTGCGAAATAGGAAAAGTAGTTTCTCAAAGGAACGATTGTCAAGAAAATTTCCGTTTGGATATCTTTGAGCATAAACCCTTCAGGCCAACAAGCTGGTATCCTCACAAAAATCACTAGTAACATATACATTTCTTCCGCCAGCAGATACTGCTTCATTTTTCTTGATAAAATAATAAATACTTACTTATTAACCTTATTGTAGATAAATTAAATAAAAATAATCTGT
Source organism: Sitophilus oryzae (assembly GCF_002938485.1). Classification (NCBI taxonomy): domain Eukaryota; kingdom Metazoa; phylum Arthropoda; class Insecta; order Coleoptera; family Curculionidae; genus Sitophilus; species Sitophilus oryzae. The sequence goes on from NW_022146105.1 coordinate 5,740,865, forward strand.
TATAAATTTAAATAAAGTCTATAAATTCATGTCGATTTTGAAAATAGCTACTGTGTCACTAGAAAATTGTCATTGCGACACCACCCATCTTGATTACAATTTTATTGAAAAATTGCTTTTTATTCAAAATCTGAGCCAGATAGGTATAGGAAACCCTAATATAGTTTGAAAGACCATTTAAATCTGCTTCGACCTATTTAAAAAATACATAGTGTTGCATTTGAAATAACGAAGTTTTTATGCAAAATAAATATTTAAAATAGACCACCAATTTTTGATGCCCCTGTATACATTTAAGGAACCAATCAACATTTTTAGTAAAGTTTATTTCTCTGGCTTGAAAGTCAACAGAAGAATTAATTCCGAACAGTAATGTACAAGGTGCTGACATTTTTTTTTATTACAGCATGCATATTTAAATATCTTTAAATATCTCAAAACCAAAAATGGATCTTAGTTCTGACACACCCTGTACATTTGAAAAAAAAAATATGCACATTGCCTCTCTACATATACCCATAAAAATTTTGTTTCTACATCTTTCCGTTTTCGTATAATCAACGGAGGTGAATGAGGTGCGCCACCCTGTATATGTAATTTTTACCTATTAATTTTATGTTTGTTGTTTAAAAGAATAGTCCTTTTTTTTTATTGAAAATTTAAAACAAGATTATCCTTTGTTGAGGGGCAAGGGACCAAGAAAAATTGAACACGGGCTCGCGCCTTCCTCGATCGCTACGTCACTAAATTATCTCACGAAATTATTGCACAGGGTGATTTAAAGATAGGGTAAAAAACAACTCCTCGATTAACCCTGAATAATAAGTCAAATACTCAAGTTTATAATAAACGAATTACGAATTATTATTAATTAAAGTTGATATAGTTATATACAGTTTGCTAAAAAAACTCAAGGAAATAGGACTAAAATAAATAAATATAACATTTTAAATTACACGAAAATTTTTTCTGCTGCGTTTCATTTGCATCTGAAAGTAGATATTTCAAAATTAAGAGTAAGTGAAATCTATCAATATCTCACAGGAAGAGACAGCTATTGATCTCTTTTCTAACTAATTGACAGAAATTGCAAAGAAATGGGAGTTTCAAAACATCCAACTTAAAAATTAAAATAATCAAACAATTCAGATTGACGTTAATGGCATAACTAACTAAAAACTCGTATTATATCGGCGACATGAACCGATTGGAAATTCTTGGAAAGATATTTCCTAGAATTTGAATTTTAATTTGATCCATTCCGCGACAACGGTTCGAAATGGGTCAGAGATGTACAATGCGGAAATCGTTCTATTATTAAAGTTGGAATATTAAGTGAGAATGACTTCAAGAATACAAAGATGGACTTAAAATATCATTAAATGGGGAGGCGAGGCGACTACGACTGTCCTTTGTTGAACACTATGTGAGTTTAAGTCTGTTAATATAATGGAATAATAAAACCCACAGCGAAGTACTGTGTTTCTATATGAATACGAATAATATACGAACGGTGTAACCCTTTACAAAATTTTCAATTATTTTATCAGGTATGGTACCTTGCCCGGGATACAACCCATACAGCACATCAAATCACATTTACGATGTGTTTACATTATTAGATGTAGACACAGGGTGACACAATTCCCCGATGTAAATCTGCTACATTTACACATTGTAGTTCAAAACTTATGCACAAAGGTTAAACGTCCGCCTCACAATGTAGCCACAGTATAGCATTTACGTATACACAAAGTAAGGAATACACAGTGTGCCGTAGGATACACAGTGCTTGTGTATTACGTTTAAACTCTGTTTACACATTGCAGTTGTGACTACCGCGTGTATACGTATGTATTTTGCTTCGTATATACATCTTGTGCTAGATAAAACTACTTCTTATTAACGAATTTAGGAAATAATACAAGTTTTGATGCCTAACTTTTCGTTCTTTTTAAGAAATATTTATTCCATGATACCAATTATATCTTTTTAAAACGAGAATAGGAAGGCAAAACTTTGTATTTTCCAAAAGTATCTCGATCGTAAGTTCAAGAGAAGTAGCCTTAAAATTGTTCCATTTTTGTTTTGCATTAAATGTACCATTTTCTTCCATAAAATGGACTAAGTGGTTAAAAAATAAAATTCTTATATTTCTTTATATCATGGAACGCAATAGCGCAAATAACACAATAATGATAATTATTTACACTGCAGGAACCAGAAGTAAGACACTGTAAAAGAACAGAATTTGTATCAAAATGTATTAAAAATATAAGTACCTAGTATAACAACCTACTAAAATGGTAAACACTGGTATATCGCCACGATTTGGTGGACCTCGTTTCCCTCCAAGCAGTTGGTTTGTTACCATACTCATTCATCGAGCACTCTGTTGGATTTTGTTGTATTTTATTTCCAGATTAACAATCTCACCCTTAAATTTTATATGAAACTGATTATTGAATATTAAACATATATGTATATTGATCCATCAACAACTTACCGAATATCAGTGTAAGAAGTTCTTTGAAGTGATTAAATCTTTCTTTCTCTGGTCCATTTAGATTTTTAATTTTTCCAAATTAAAAAAAAATATATTGCAGAGCTAACCTCTTTATCATTATACGAGAATATGTGGAGTTTTCATAATTACAATATTATTTACAAAAATGTTTCATATTTTAATTTATCGTAATATAGGTACCAGGTGTTTTTCAAAAGTAGCTCACGCTTATAACTTTTTTATTTTTATTTGTCCGTTTCTCTATTCAGAGTTAGAAAAGAGTAATTCCAATAGATTTGGCAGTAATTCCAACAGTCAAGCAGCACTAAAAGCGATCAACTCAGTAACCATCAATTCGAAGTTGGTCAAAGAATGCCTAGAGAAGCTCAACAAATTAGGCAAAGAAAATAAAGTCCTTCTACTCTGGTGCCCGCTCACCAAGGGATAGAAGGCAATGAAAAAGCAAACGATCTAGCTAAAAAAGGAGCGAACACTCCACTAACTGGCCCAGAACCGTTCTGCTTTCCAAACGGAAACCAACTTAAACCGGAACTGAAGAACCTGGGAGACTCCATCCGTAACCTGGAATGGGTGTCCTCTAACGGTCTAAGATACTCGAAAAAGTTACTCAGAACTAACAACCGAGAAAAATCAAAGGTTTTCCTTTCTTTTAAGTAAAAACTATCTTCGGATTGTCACGTGGTTTCTAACAGGACACGGTCTCCTCAACTAATGTCTCAGTAGATTGAAGCTGAGAAACAACGGTGAATGCAGACTCTATGGGGAAACACCAGAATATCTTATCACTGAGTGCACCGAGACGATGACCGTTCGTGCCATAAACTTTGGTACTGCTGATATTGAAGATGGAGAGCTGGCCTTTGTGGAGCCATCTCAGATACTGGCTTTTGTCAAAGCCTTGAGACTGTCTGACCTCGTTATAACTCAATAAAGGGGAACACACAATATATCTGTAAGGTCGCGGTCACTAATCCCCTCCTAAACATTCTACATTTCATGAATATTAACTGGATTTATTAAACAATCTTTTTTTAAATAAGTATGTTATTTTATTTAAAAATTAGATTATTCAACGCTTCATTTAAAATATTGCTTTTTTCTGAACCAAGATCTATAGCAAAATAAAACACTAAATTACCACAATACACCAAAACACTTTTACTTTTACACTGGACGCGCGTTTCGCTAAGCATGTTAGCACCATCAGCAGATGATTGTAAACTAAACTACAATCTACAATTTGAGCGTTTATATTCTCGCTCAGTGGGCACCGAGTGGGCGTGGCAAGATCTAGCCAACCGAGTCAGAGCCCACCGAACGTAACAGTTAGATTTCCGCCACTAGAGTAGTAGGAACAAAAAACTTGAAGGAATTGGACCGTTGTCTCTGTTCATACTATCTTTACATTTATTAATTCTGATGCTTTCATATGCATCTAACTGCCTATAAGTTGAGACTTGTTTAATTAATTTTACATTATTAAGATATATACAATGTTCTTTATCAACAGTATGTTTGCAACGCAAGATTTATCCGGTCTACCATATCTTATCTGAGCTAAATGTTCTTTAAATCTAGTTAATATTGATCTTCTAGTTTGCCCAACATATTTCTGACAATCTTTACAAGAAATTTCATAAATACCCGACCTTTCCAGTGGAGGTGTTTTATCCTTTGACAACCTAATACTTTTTTTCACAACCTAATAATTGTTTTAATTTATTATTAGCACTATACACAGGTTTATAATTGACATTCTTAAAAATTCCTTTTAGACCACGGGATAACTCTCTATCAAACGGCATTGAAAAATATTTTGACGTATCTTTCTCCACTTGAAAAATCGAATTTTCAGAAATCATTAACCTATACCTACGTTTTCTAATTATTTTATCAACTAGCGAAGGAGAATATCCATTACACTCAGCTACATTCCTAATGTAATCTCTTTCTATTTCATATCTTTCGTTGGAAAGTGGAAAACTAAGTAATCTATGAACTAAGAAATTTAAACTAGCCATTTTATGTTCAAACACTATGATATGATTCATTAGGGATATATTTGCGTGTAGTGGTATTTTTCCTATAGGTATCAAATTCCAGGCAACTATTAGTATTTCTAATAACTAGTACATCTAGAAATGGTAATCTGTCGTTGTTCTCAATTTCATGTGTAAATTTAATGGAAGGAAAACGATTATTTAACTTAGAAATAAAATTATCTAAATGGTGATAGATATGTCTGACCATAGATAATTTTAATTTTATGAGATGAGACAGAATGTCAATTATAAACTTGTGTATAGTGCTAATAATAAATTACAACAATTATTAGGTAATCCAAAGGATAAAACACCTCCACTGGAAAGGTCGGGTATTTATGAATTTTTTTGTAAAGATTGTAATCAGAAATATGTTGGCTAAACGAGAAGATCAATATTAAAGAGATTTAAAAAACATTTAGCTCAGATAAGATATGGTAGACCGGATAAACCTTGCATTGCCGAACATACTGTTAATAAAGAATATTGTATAGATCTTAATAATCTAAAATTAATTAAACAAGTCTAAAATTATTGGCAATTAGATGCATATGAAAGCATCAGAATTAATAAATGTAAAGATAGTATGAACAGAGACAACGGTCCAATTCCTTCAAGTTCTTTGTTTCTTCTACTCTAGTGGCGGAAATATAACTACTACGCTCGGTGGGCTCTGAATCGGTTGGCTAGATCTTGCCACGCCAACTCGGTGCCCACTGAGCGAGTATATAAACGCTCAAATTGTAGATTGTAGTTTAGTTTATAATCATCTGCTCATGATGCTAACATGGTTAGCGAAACGCGCGTCCAGTGTAAAAGTAAAAGTGTTTTGCTGTATTGTGGTGATTTAGTGTTTTATTTTGCTCTGTAACACCAAAGGTTCCAACCCTCAACTGTAATCAAGATCTATAGATAACATTATGTCCCTAATAAAAGTGACTCGTTTTAAAATAATAGCTCTGCTAATCTAGCGTTTTTTGATGTTCCAAAACCGAAAAAGCGCTAATCTCCATTAATTTCTTACAGTTTTCCATCCAATCCCCGGGGAACTTCGTTCAAGCGTCTTTTACCGGATGTTTTCCAGTTCATTTAGTTCCGCCATTAAACCGGAGGTTACATTAACGGCGTGTGTTTTTTCTTGTTACTTCGCCTGGAGACATCTATCTTTTTAATGTGGCCCATCATTTATCGAATTAACTTATACCCCTTCCTATAACCGAACACAACAAACCCATTTTAACGGCGGTATAGATTTCCTTACCGGGAGAATAGAAATTCTATGTTAGAAATATTTATTTTTAGCAATTACCAGGGTTAATGTAAAAAATAGAGTAAAATATCTGATAGTTCTTTACGTTTATTTAATTCACTATAGATTTTACTGATCTGCATATTTTATGTATTTAATTAAACTTAATATAATAATAACAATGTTTAATAAGTCTGCTTTCAACAGTCTTGATCTTATGTATTATAGATATCGCAACAGCAGAACAGGAAATAAAAGCCTCCATAAAACAACTTAAAAACGTAATGCGATTCCGGCGGAAATCTATAAGTGTGCAAGTAAAGAACTTTTTGGTCATCTTAAGGCTCTCTTTGATGCCATATGGAAAAGCGGAAAGGACTTTCGCAACGCGAATATAGTGAATATATTTAAGAACAAAGGAAGTGCTGATTGCGGAAACTACCGGTAAATTTCATTACAGGCTTTCTGAGAAAAAATTCTTGCAAAAATTATGTCAAACCGCCTGCATCCACATAAAAACCCTACCAGAATCGCAAACGGCTTTTCGCACCAACCGCGGTACCTTTGATTCCAAATTCACCGTCCGCCAACTACAAGAAAAAGTAAAAGAGCAGCATTGTAAACGTTATGTTGCATTCATCAAACCTAACAAAATCCTTCGACTCTGTAAGAGATGCCCTTTGGGCAGTTATGAAAAAGTTTGGAGTACCCAACAAATTTCTTACAGTGCGTAAAAGCCTCCATAACAAGTCAAGAGTGTCACATCATGGATCCCTGAGCGATCCCTTCTTAACAAACACTGGAGTTAGGCAGGGACGTGTCTTAGCACCTCTTTTATTCAACACATGCATGATTGCGCTATCCATTATAGTGAACAGCAAACTACAGGAAAGAGGAACGATCATTAGATACAGATACAACAGCTGATTGTTCAACGTAACACGACTCAGGGCAAAACACGTACAAAATTCACTAGAGAACTTCAATACGCTGATGGCTGCACTCTAGTTGCAAAAACGTTACAGCAATTACAAGAAATGCTGAACACATATACCTGGGCATACGAGGCTTTGGGCCTTAAACTGAACATCGATGAAACTAAAATCATGTGCACTCCCCCGGAAGATCACAACAATGCTATAAAAATCGGAGAAGAACTATTGGAATATGTAGCGGATTATCGAGGCCAATATCGACTTTGAAATTCAGCAAAGGATTAGAAGCACCTCAAGAGCTTTCTGGAAACTAAAAGACAGGGTTTTCTACGATCATCACTTGAGCACAAAAACGAAACTTGCAGTGTACCGACCAATAATAATTGCAATCATGTTATATAGTTTTTTTTTATATGAAAGCGAAACCTGGGTGCCGTACAGCCGACACATGAACGGGTTAAACAATTTGCAACAGAGACACCTTAGGCTGCATGCTAAGAATCAAATGGTTCCAGCATGCTTCAAACGTATCGGTCCTTGAAAGAGCTAGCTGCAAGAGAAGAAGCAGCGCACAATAGAACGCAACGAGGCAACAAAGCAATGATATTTTTGAATGTCCGGAGTGCGGAAGAGAGATAACATCACGTATGGGCTTTTCAGTCACAGAAAAGCTCATGAAAAGAAAGCCTTGCGTAAGCATCTTCTGATGTGTGTCAAATACTCGTCAGCGAGTTTAAAAAAAATATACGACATTCTCAATTTAACTCTTAAACTTCTCAATAAAATACTTATACCTATACCCAGATACAAAAAACCTCAATGGAGAATTTTGCCATCAAGTTTTAAGTGTTATATTTTTCTTACTTTTACCACTATTTTCATGAATTTTTTAGCAAACTGAACATAAACCTATCAACTTTAATTCATAAACTGAATTTTTGATAAATTTTTGAAAAAAAATTGAACACGGGCCCGCGAGTGGCCATTTGCAAGCCCTACAAATTTAAATTGAACAATTTGTATCTATAAATGAATGAAACTACATCTAAGAGATTTAAAATAGTACTTTCGAAAAATATTAAAAAGTTATTTCGTACATTTTAATAGATTTGTTTTAATAGATTTTTGTATCTATTATATAGATGTATGTAGTTTCAAAGGTCTGAAAAACTACTTGAAAGCATCTGTAGAAACTGTCTGAACCTTAGAAATCAGTTCGATAAATTGAAATGTGAAATTGATAATCTTGTAAATTGGGTGAAACATTACAGCATGATAGAAAGAATAAAAAAATCAAAACTATCTTTTTATGAAAAATATAATCAAAATGTCCTCCCAACAAAGATTTTTTGGAATTAATATAATATTTAGCAAAAATTTTGCTATTAGGTATAATAACTCAAATTAAAAGGAGATTTTCCTATTCATAGAATTTCCAACTAACGATGAAAAATTGCGACAGGAAGCAAAGATGCTTCAGAAAAAAGATCTTGAAGACCTATCAAAAAATGTTCCAAGATAATATGGATATATAAGGTAAATTCGTTTCTTCCAAGGAGAGGTTTCTGCTTAATAAGTTTTTCATATACCACACTATCAGCTCTGCGAAATAGGAAAATTAGTTTCTCAAAGGAACGATTGTCAAGAAAATTTCCATTTGGATATCTTTGACCATAAACCCTTCAGGCTAACAAGCTGGTATCCTCACAAAAATCACTAGTAACATATACATTCCTTCCGCCAGCAGATACTGCTTCATTTTTCATGATAAAATAATAAATACTCACTTATTAACCTTATTGTAGATAAATTATATAAAAATAATCTGTTATAAATTTAAATAAAGTCTATAAATTCATGTCGATTTTGAAAATAGCTACTGTGTCACTAGAAAATTGTCATTGCGACACCAGCCATCTTGATTACAATTTTATTGAAAAATTGCTTTTTATTCAAAATCTGAGCCAGATAGGTATAGGAAACCCTAATATAGTTTGAAAGACCATTTAAATCTGCTTCGACGTATTTAAAAAATACATAGTGTTGCATTTGAAATAACGAAGTTTTTATGCAAAATAAATATTTAAAATAGACCACCAATTTTTGATGCCCCTGTATACATTTAAGGAACCAATCAACATTTTTAGTAAAGTTTATTTCTCTGGCTTGAAAGTCAACACAAGAATTAATTCCGAACAGTAATGTACAAGGTGCTGACATTTTTTTTTATTACAGCATGCATATTTAAATATCTTTAAATATCTCAAAAACCAAAAATGGATCTTAGTTCTGACACACCCTGTACATTTGAAAAAAAAAATATGCACATTGCCTCTCTACATATACCCATAAAAAATTTTGTTTCTACATCTTTCCGTTTTCGTATAATCAACGGAGGTGAATGAGGTGCGCCACCCTGTATATGTTATTTTTTACCTATTAATTTTATGTTTGTTGTTTAAAAGAATAGTTCTCTTTTTTATTGAAAATTTAAAACAAGATTATCCTTTGTTGAGGGGCAAGGGACCAAGAAAAAATTGAACACGGGCTCGCGCCTTCCTCGATCGCTACGTCACTAAATTATCTCACGAAATTATTGCACAGGGTGATTTAAAGATAGGGTAAAAAACAACTCCTCGATTAACCCTGAATAATAAGTCAAATACTCAAGTTTATAATAAACGAATTACGAATTATTATTAATTAAAGTTGATATAGTTATATACAGTTTGCTAAAAAAACTCAAGGAAATAGGACTAAAAATAAATAAATATAACATTTTAAATTACACGAAAATTTTTTCTGCTGCGTTTCATTTGCATCTGAAAGTAGATATTTCAAAATTAAGAGTAAGTGAAATCTATCAATATCTCACAGGAAAGACAGCTATTGATCTCTTTTCCTAACTAATTGACAGAAATTGCAAAGAAATGGGAGTTTCAAAACATCCAACTTAAAAATTAAAATAATCAAACAATTCAGATTGACGTTAATGGCATAACTAACTAAAAACTCGTATTATATCGGCGACATGAACCGATTGGAAATTCTTGGAAAGATATTTCCTAGAATTTGGAATTTAATTTGATCCATTCCGCGACAACGGTTCGAAATGGGTCAGAGATGTACAATGCGGAAATCGTTCTATTATTAAAGTTGGAATATTAAGTGAGAATGACTTCAAGAATACAAAGATGGACTTAAAATATCATTAAATGGGGGAGGCGAGGCGACTACGACTGTCCTTTGTTGAACACTATGTGAGTTTAAGTCTGTTAATATAATGGAATAATAAAACCCACAGCGAAGTACTGTGTTTCTATATGAATACGAATAATATACGAACGGTGTAACCCTTTACAAAATTTTCAATTATTTTATCAGGTATGGTACCTTGCCCGGGATACAACCCATACAGCACATCAAATCACATTTACGATGTGTTTACATTATTAGATGTAGACACAGGGTGACACAATTCCCCCGATGTAAATCTGCTACATTTACACATTGTAGTTCAAAACTTATGCACAAAGGTTAAACGTCCGCCTCACAATGTAGCCACAGTATAGCATTTACGTATACACAAAGTAAGGAATACACAGTGTGCCGTAGGATACACAGTGCTTGTGTATTACGTTTAAACTCTGTTTACACATTGCAGTTGTGACTACCGCGTGTATACGTATGTATTTTGCTTCGTATATACATCTTGTGCTAGATAAAACTACTTCTTATTAACGAATTTAGGAAATAATACAAGTTTTGATGCCTAACTTTTCGTTCTTTTTAAGAAATATTTATTCCATGATACCAATTATATCTTTTTAAAACGAGAATTAGGAAGGCAAAACTTTGTATTTTCCAAAAGTATCTCGATCGTAAGTTCAAGAGAAGTAGCCTTAAAATTGTTCCATTTTTGTTTTGCATTAAATGTACCATTTTCTTCCATAAAATGGACTAAGTGGTTAAAAAATAAAATTCTTATATTTCTTTATATCATGGAACGCAATAGCGCAAATAACACAATAATGATAATTATTTACACTGCAGGAACCAGAAGTAAGACACTGTAAAAGAACAGAATTTGTATCAAAATGTATTAAAAATATAAGTACCTAGTATAACAACCTACTAAAATGGTAAACACTGGTATATCGCCACGATTTGGTGGACCTCGTTTCCCTCCAAGCAGTTGGTTTGTTACCATACTCATTCATCGAGCACTCTGTTGGATTTTGTTGTATTTTATTTCCAGATTAACAATCTCACCCTTAAATTTTATATGAAACTGATTATTGAATATTAAACATATATGTATATTGATCCATCAACAACTTACCGAATATCAGTGTAAGAAGTTCTTTGAAGTGATTAAATCTTTCTTTCTCTGGTCCATTTAGATTTTTAATTTTTCCAAATTAAAAAAAAATATATTGCAGAGCTAACCTCTTTATCATTATACGAGAATATGTGGAGTTTTCATTCATTGGAGTCAAAATTTATTTGGTAAATTGGGTATCGAGTAAGGGAAGAGTCGCTGCTATAATATTAATAATACTCTTAGGAAGGTGTAACAAGTTAATTAAAAACTTGTGCTTACCTTAAAATCTCTTTTAAACTACACACAAACAGAACATTTATATAGAGCTTCCGAATGATAAAACAATAATGGCCGCTAACACATACCACTCCTAGAAAGGAGAAAGGAGAGAGGACACATAAGATACATTTGATCGGTGTATCTACGCTGAGGCTGTCCGCGCGTGCGCACACCTTCATTTCATGCTAGACACAACAGTACACTGTTACAAAGTGTCTAATAGATATTTATACTATGTGTATTCGTCACATTTTTACAAGGTGTGTACTATAGGCACAACTATGATACGAAGCATCACTCATACATATGACTTATACATTGTATGTCTCATATACCGACGTCAGATTTCATCATTTTAATAATTATTTGTTACGTTACAAAATACTCTTTAAAATCTTGAATGCATACGGTATACAACTAGTAAACACTGTATCACACAATTCTATCAATATAAACCTGCGTGTATCTCATATGTATATGTTAGAACTAGATGAACACTTAGGTTCACTTTAACATATTTTGTTTCTCATGTGTCTCCCTTGTAGAAACGTAATTTCATTTGGTCGTGCTGTATGGGAAGATGTCTAATATTGTACCAATGTTAATAATCTAATATGATCTAGCAAATTACAGACCCATATCCTTGGTTCCAATCTTATAAAAACATTTTGAGGCTGCCTTGAAGTGTCATATCGTTGAATACCTATTCTGAGTGCAACGGTCTGTTCAATCCATCTCAATTCGGTTTCTGAGAGGGTAAGCCAACAACATCATATACCGGGTGCCTTTCGAAAGTGGATCACCGCTATAACTTTTTTATTTTTTTTTAGATAAAAAATGAGATTTGGTATGTTAGTATATGACATAAATTAGGATTGATTGACGTATTCAATACGTTTTTGGCCTCTTCCTGTTTTACCGGAAATTACTACAACTTTTGATTTTTAAATGGCACCCTCGGTATATTTCTACTTTATTCGATAGAAAATGACACTCTGAATAGAATGACATATCATATGTCAACTTTTGACATTTTCGCTTAAAAACAAATCGTATTTTTGATTTCAATCGAGAGTGCCATAGCGGTTTTAAAACACTAAGTTTTAATCAAGGAGCCTTGGAAAAATAGTTTTGATCGTCTAATGTTTTTCGTGTCTTGTCTAGGCCGGTAAAAAGATGCCCAAATCGTATTTTTAATCATATCTCAATTTTTTCAAATGGAACAAGAGTGGCACATTAGCATAATTGGAAAAACATTTTTTACGAATAATTTGGTACCACAAACTTGGTATTTGGAGTCAAATTGTCGTTATGAACCGCATCAATTTTAATTAAACCATATGAAGGGTACAGGGGAAAAACGGGCAAAAAAAAAGTCAAATTTTATATTTTGAGATAAAGCAATTTTAATTCTGTGGAAAAATTGTTCTTTTACCCATATGTTCCCTAACTATCTCGGATCTTTGAGTCATAAAGTTTTCGCTTTTAGAAATAAAAATTATAGAAAAATCAAAATTTTATTGGTAAATGGTCATGACTTAGCCCGTTTTTTCCCTGAATTTTTAACACTTTTGTATTTTGAAGTATTTTATTTCATTCAATAACCACATTTATGCCTACATAAATAATATAGAGAAACAGAACAAAAACTAGAAAATAATCTTCGTTATTCTGACATTGATCCAATCATACAAAATGGAAAATTAATGTTTTGATTTATTATAAATTATGCACCAGTGAGGTAAAATACTTCTGAGCTTCCTTTCCACTAAACTTTTTCAAACTCTGCAAATTGGCAAATTTTTCCGCCGAAATTGGTATTGGACCTGAAGTGAATAAGAAAATTTTAATAGTCAAACTAACAGTAGAGTGGCAGTTTACCTGAGCAGGATATTTCAGGAAGAAGAAATTCGCCGTTTCTTTCCAAATTTTTAAGAACGACCAGAAAACCGAAATCCATCACAACTGCAGAGGTCCATGTCCTGTTATATGTGTCTCTATACTTGATTAACCTACGGTGTTCTTTTGAAACTTCGATTAAAACGAATAAAATGGCGACCAGAACGCTATCGAATAGGCGCGTAAAAACACGACTTAGCCCGTTTTTGCTCGGTACCGCACGGACTTGTTACATTATTCCCCTGTACGGGATATTTTTCTTGTTAAATATCTTCTGACTTATCGCGTTCTTGCCGTGGAAGCTATCTTTAGAACAAAATTTAACATATTTTCTATGATCAGATTCAGATGACATCAATATCTCAATTTCGCTAAAAATTGACTTAGCCCGTTTTTCCCCTGTACCCTTCATATGCGAAAATGTCAACAGTTACCATATAATATGCCATTCTATTCAGAGTGTCATTTTCTATCCAATAAAGTAGAAATATATAGAATATTAAGTAACAAAATATACAGGTGCCCGGTGGCGTAGAGGTACAGGCTCTCGTCTACCAATCTCAAGGTAATGGGTTCGAACCCCACACCCGGCATTGCATCAGCCGACTATTTTTATTAAAATAAAAATAGTTTGGGTACCTAGGTCGATTCAGCCTGAAATGATACTTGGGATTCACAATCCTGAGGTAATAATAGGCGTTTGAAGCGTAGTACTAGCCACATTACCTTCTTTGTATACCGAACGGTTCTAGTATGGCAAACTGTACCTTGTTACTCCCAAGGTGTTAAACGCTATATACGGGAGTTATTATTATTATAAGTAACAAAATATTAACAAGGGTTTTGATAAACAGCTACATACACTACTTTCTATGATCTTAGCAAGGCATTCGATTGTGTGTCGCACGATATTCTCACTGCCAAGTTGGAAATTATGGATTTGATGAGAACATTCTTAATTTAATGAAGTCATATATTAGTATATGACCTCATTAAGGTATCAATACGTCAGATCACATAATCGAAGTGAATTAATGAGCCTGGAGGCAATGAACAAGTGAATTAACACAGCATGACGTTCCTCAGCTGGCCCAGATGAAATTCCTACAGAAATCCTTAAGCTGCTAGATGAAAGAGGCATTACAGCATTACATAAAGTATTCAATATTATATATCAAACAGTGGTTGCGATCTACTTTTATACACCTGCCTAAGAAGACCAATGCCAGAAAGTGTGAAGATCACAGACTTATCAGCCTGATGAGCCATACCCTAAAAATATTTCTGAAAATAATACACCAGAGAATTTACAAAAAATATGAAACGGACATAAACGATTCGCAAATTGGGTTCAGATTTAGGTAAGAGATAAGGGTTAGGCCCCAGGGAAGCGATAGTTGCAACACAGGTGCTTGTCCAGAACTGCTACTATCAGAGAAAGGATGTGTGCCTGTGTTTCATAGACTACGAAAAGACATTCGATCGCGTACAGCACCACAAATTAATGCAGCTCCTGAAAAGACTTAACATCCAATGCATTGAGACGTTATACTGGAACCAAACAGCACAAATAAAATTGTCCAATACCACGTCCAATCCCATACAACTTAGGAGGAGCGTGCGACAGGGTTGCGTGCTGTCTCCACTCCTATTTAATTTATACTCAGAAGCTATTTTCCAAGAGGCTCTGGAGGACGTGGAAATGGGCCAACGATACGGTCTTAATTGCAGACAATATACACGACCTACAACAACTGGTCAACAAGGTAGGAGAACAGAGCAAAGCAATGGGTTTAAACATCAACATCAAGAAAACCAAATTTATGATAATATCCAGAAACCCAGATGTGTTTATAAACTCCATCCTAACATTTAACTCAAGGCCCATAGAAAGAGTAGATAAATTTAAGTACTTGGGCATCTGGCTCTCCGAAGATTGGACATCAAACAAGGAAATTAAATGTATCATCGAACAAGCTCGGCAGGCATTCTTGAGGTTTCGAAAAGTACTTGTCTGTTCTGATTTTGACCTTAGCCTTAGATTAAGATTCGTAAAGTGTTATGTGTGGTCGGTGCTCCTTTATGGTATGGAGGGTTGGACATTGAAAGCAGCTACCATCAACAAATTGCTTTCGAGATGTTGCTATATCGCAGAATCCTGAAGATACCTTGGACAGCTAGATTGACAAATGAAGAAGTTCTCAGACGTGTTGACAAAGAACGCGAATTGTTTGAATTGATTAAAAAGAAAAAAACCGCATACCTGGGGCACATAATGCGAAACCCAAAATATCAATTCTTGCACTTGTTGATCGAAGGCAAGATCGAAGGCCTGAGGCGTATCGTATAGAAGAAAATGTCTTGGCTGAGGAATATTAGACAGTGGACAGGGCTACACGATGTTCAGTCATTAATATACACCGCCCGGAACAGAAAAGCAATGGAAAATGTTATCGCAAACATCCATTAATGGATCTGCACTAGAAGAAGAAGACGTTACTCAAGTATCAGTCTTGGAACCGATTCTATTCCTAATATACAGGGTGAGTCTTAAATAAGTTCAAATATTTTAAGTGGTAGTATATATTTAGACCCCAGAAATACGATTATGAGTTATTTTCACTTATAATATCACAAGAGCTTAAATTATTTTCGGAAATTTTTTTGAGGGCACGAATATTTTGAAAATTATCCCGAGTCGAAGACGAGGGATAATTTTCCTAAAATATTCGTGCCCGAAAGAATATTTCCAGGAATAATTTAAGCTTGCGTGGTATTCGGTAAGAAAATTTCACACCTAAATTTGAAAAAAAAAATATTAATCCAACATGACATTTTAAAATAATTTCAATTTGTTAATAATATTAACAAATATTATTATATTTTTAATTAGTTACATCAAATGCTAAAACTCAAATGGGTAATATTTCAATATATAGACATTGTAGTTCATTCACATTATGATTGTAGATCTTATGTTTACCTTTTCAACTGTCGAAAAATTTCCATTAAAGTTTGGTTTGGTTTGAAAGTCGAAAAAGTCGCCTCGAAAAAATTTCCGGAAATTTTTTCAGTTGCCATGGTAACTAGTCAACATTAAAGCATGTTATTGGTTGAAAAGTAGAGGTGTGAAATTTTCACGAAAAAAATTTGAAAATTTGGAATTTTTTAAAAATTTCGGATTTTTTTTAGTTTTTAGTTAAAAAAACAAAATTTGTTGATAATATGGCAACATAAGTAGTAGATTAAATTTACAGGAAAGAAAATCCAGAAAAGATGTAGTGGGTCTCAACATTTTAGCAAAAAATATTTGTTTTTGGAAAATTTTAAAGTAAAATCACTGGTTTATTTTGGATTTAATTGAAAAACCGCAAAGAGAAAATATGTTTCTTTTATGGAGATCTACCAGCTCTGAAAATATTTGCACTTATTTAAGTGCAAATTACAAGCTGAAAGGTTATTAATATACCCTGTATATTAATAACCTTTCAGCTTGTAAGAAAGATTTCTTATTACCTTGTAGTTTGTTTCCTCTAAACGTATCTTCTTGTCTGTAATAAAATAAGTGTCACATTGGCACAAAATATCGTCACCCTAGAATAAGATTGTTCTATAGACCATTTCAATGAAACTGAGAAAACTAAGTTTAAAGTTTAAACTGGATATCCGTGAACACTATATACCAAAATGGTTCTATTAAACATATAAATTAAAGGTAATATAAAAACCTATCAAACATATGTATTTACTTTACTTTTAGAAGCTTTATTTAAAAGATATTAGTTATTTTAGATTTGGATATAGAGCAAATGTGTCTATTAGCTGTGCATTGAGCCAATTTTAGGGATATAGAACAAAATAAGGGGATATAGAATAATATAATACTCATTTTAAGCTGATTTATTTGTATTTCAAAATATTATTTCAACACAAAATAACTGAAATGGAGACATTAAGACATTAACTCAAAACAACATAAAAAAATAAAAACCTAAAATACAATAGTAGTAATTATTCGTCTGCATTGTTTATTAAAAACTATTATTTTTTCCGCCTATTTGTTTGGTATGTATAGTGTTAGAATAACTTAATCAGATTTTAAATCTGATTTTTAACTTTCATTGGATTATTTAAATGTTTTTTAGCTATCTCTAGTATTGATAGTATTAGAAAGCGATTGAGCAGTCATTTGAGTTGAAGCAGCTAGTTTCACAAAATTCCAAAGTGTAAAACATTCGAATTTGCTAACAAATCAGGCAATCAGTGCTTTTCAATCGAACGATTGAGCAGTCAATTGAGTTGAAGCAGCTGGTTTCACGAAATTCCAAAGTGTGAAACATTCGAATTTGCTAACAAATCGGGCAATCAGGGCCCGTATTCTGTAACTTTGAAAACGCTAAGCGCTTTTAGACGCTCAGCGTATATCACGTTAATTTTCGCTGAGCGCGCACTTAATTAACGATTTCGGTATTCTCGTCTGACGCGCTTAGTGTCTTTATTGATTGCGCTGACCGCTTTGAAAACGGTTGCCTTAAAGGATCGTTTTGTTTGTCGAACTGTCAGTGAAAATCGAAAAAATTGTGATTTTCTCCGTTATCTTACTCTTTAGTGAAAATTACTACTTCTTCTATAAATTCCCAATAAGTAATTGATAATTTACGACTTGGCAGCTATAAATATTGTTCAAAACATCGAAAATGCTGAGAAGCGTCTTCAACACATCCCTCGTATAATAAGAATAATGACATATCCATAGAAAAATAGCTTGACATAACTCAACAATAGGTTATGAAATTCACGTAACATTGACATTTTTCATTGTTACATCCGTCAGTTATCAAATTTTGACTATTATCTACCTTAGAAATTGTGATGTTGCCAATATGTGCTCAACGCGTATCCAGAACACGATTCGCATGGCAACGAGAATACCAAAATCGACTGCCTTGCGTCTCGATGATCGAAAACTTGCGCTCACCGCTTTGAAAGCGTAACGTTTTTATGTCAAAGTTACAGAATTCGGGTCCAGTGCGTTTCAAACGAACGATTGAGCAATCAATTGAGTTGAAGTAGCTGGTTTCACGAAATTCCAAAGTGTGAAACATTCGAATTTGCTAACAAATCAGGCAATCAATGAATCAGTGCTTTTCAAACGAACCGATTTGCCGCCTATTTGACAAATGAACGTTTAGTGGTGCAATTTCACCCGCTTAAAACAAAAGCCTTATATTTAAATAAAAACAGATACATACATTGTATATTAGAGAGAAAGAGATCGAGAATAAATGGATATAGAACAATCTAATTTTTATGCATAGTAACATATTTTTTGATCTGGTATTTTCGTTCCATATCCACTTTTTAGGATAAAGAAGACAATAATTCTATTTTTTTTATTACAAATTGTAGGATGTATCCTTAAATAGTGATTGTTGGATGTAGGCCATTATATAGTTTCGCGACTTTCAAATTAATATGGATATAGTACAAAATATTAGATTTTTTATTTGTGAATTTGGCTATATTGTTTTTGTGGATATAGAACATGCTAATTCTGCATAAAAAAATGGTGTATGTAACTCATTTTACCCCAAAAGTGGATATAGAACAATCTAATTCTAGCGTGACGATATGTCACTGGAATATGTGCTACAGATTGTGTTGTACAAATGTGCTGTTTCGCTATGTTGTAGTTCTTTTAGAAAAGTCAATATCATGGAAATAGTCCTGCTATCATTTTTGGGTATTTTTTCTACATATAGTTTACGCTGTTAATTTGTAGATTGCCTTCTACATCTACACGGTACCGTAATCTAACTACTTTCTATCTAATTCTAACATTACTATCTAATTCTAACATTTTAATTGTTGTTTCATTGGTTCTGGTATTATAAAACATTTTTTATGCTATATTATAATGGTTATTTAATCAATTTGCGGCAATAAGAAATTATTCTAAAATAATAAAAAATTATATGCCTGTATTAAACAAATCCTGGTTTCGGCTCTATTATAATTCCACTACAGTCCTACTAAAACAATATTGAATACTTTATATGTTGACGTTTATCCCGAAAATCGTAATCTATCGCTCCCATCAGTCAATAAACGGCGTCCTCAAATCCAAACACTCGAAACCACTGTTCTACGCGAATCGCTCCACTATAATCAATCACCGTAGATATCTACCGAAAAACAACGGAGCCATTGAGGAATATCCGGCCTCGCCGACTCATTTCCTCTTCGATCTTCTTTGTCCGCGGGGAAAATCTAATTTAGGAAACCCACTTCCTAATTTCAGAAAATGCCAGTGGCTTAAAGATAAAAGTTATAGTCTAGAGTATTTCGAAAATAATTCTTATGTGTATTGTTTATTTCATATCGTGTTTTGGCTTTTTATTTATATCATACACCATGTCTATTTTAAAACTTCCCACCCTTAATATCCTTCTTGCAGTTAAAAATATGAAAAGACACGTCAAATTTATTTGTAAGGGGGACACTTTAAATTAATATTTTTAGCCATTTTCCTTCAACCCCCTAGGAGATATCACCCTTACAATCTTAAATGGGAATGGGGGTCAAATGACACATTCTTTAAAGGGCGCATAATTCAAGAGAATTGTAGGATACCTCTGAAAAGATTCAGAGGTATCCTACTTTGCTGTTTTGGTCCAGAAGTTTCCGAATAATCGCGTTTCAAAGTTGCAGAAACAATTAAACATGCCTGCATTGAGAGTTTGGTTTTCAGGTTAGTGTTTACACAAAAATTATTGCAATGGGTCTCCTTGTAGTCTAATGATTAGAAGATTAGGTGGCAACATGAATATCACACGAGACTGTAAGAAAAACACTGAAAATGCATAATTCCATCCATACAAAATGCAGTTTGTGAAATCATGAGTCGTCAAGTCAACGCCAACCCTAACATTCTGCCGAATGTCTGTTTTTCCGATGAATATTTATTTTTTCTAAATGGAAATGGCAACAAACAAAATTGTCGATACTGGAGTGGCGAAACTGGAATTGCGACATACACGATATACCCAAAAAGTTAATGTTTCGGCTGGTATTATTGGAAATGCCATAATTGGTCCTTTATTTATTCAAGGAAACTTGACAAGTGCTCTGTATCTTAATATGCTTCAAAAAACTATTGATCCTTTTTTCACCCAAGAGCTGGAAACTCAAATTGGTGCAGAGGTCATCTATCCGGTTTTACAGGAGGATTTGTTAACATTCCAGCAGGACGGTGCTCCACCTCATTATTTTCTTCCCGTCCAACAGTCAACAGTGGTTTGAGACAGAACAGACACAAAACGAGAGATTTCCGGGTACATGGATTGGCAGAAGGGGATCAATTGAATAGCCTCCAAGATCACCGGATTTAACACCTTTAGACTTGTTTCTTTGGAGATTTCTTAAACCCATTGTTTATAAAACACAACCTACTGATATTGACGATCTTAAAAGGCGAATTACAGCAGAATGCCGCTCAATTCCCCAAATGAAATTTTCCCAAGTTAAGGAGGAGTTTTAAAACAGACTGTATTATTGTTTTCAGGAAAATGGACAATATTTAGAACAACTTATAAGATAGGACGTAAATGGTGTAACCTAATCTTCTGATCATTTGGACTACAAGGAGATCCATTGCAATAATTTTTGTGTAAACATTAGCCTGAAAACCAAAATCTAAATGCAGGCATGTTTATTTGTTTCTGCAACTTTGAAACGCGAATTCGGAATTGAAATAAGGAAGTAGGATACTACTGAAAAGAGAACGGGCTTTTTAACGCGCTTTAAAACGATGTGCAATCCGATGTGACCCCAATTCCCATTTAAGATTGGAAGAGTGATATCTACCCCTCCTCGGGTTGAAAGAAAAAGGCTAAAAATATTCATTTAAAGTGTCCCCCTTACAAATAAACTTGACGTGTCTTTCCGATTTTTCATATTTTTAACTGCAAGAAAGATATTAAAGGTGGGAAGTTTTAAAACTGACACATTGTATATGTATGTAGAACTTTCGTGAATGTGAGTATTAAAATAAGGCCGGTTTTAGCTCACTAAATCCGATAAAATTTCAGGTCGGTCAAGTTTGCCCCCCGTACTAGAGGAAATTCAAAAAGAGATATACCACTATTTTGCACACATTTTGCACAATTTTTCACACCATAAATGATATTTTGCACACTTGCCTATGAGAAACTAGAGCCGTTTTTTAAACGGGGGGCAAACTTGACCGTTCCCCCCATTTGTTACGAAATTGATTTATTTCTATGTACAGGGATTCGGCAAATTTTGCACAATTTTGCACACATATTTTTAAATTTTGCACACCCTCCTGACGAAAGCGATAAGGGGTTGAAAATTTGAAATTTCCCCCCCATCTGTGACTAAATTGAATTTTGTTTATATCAAACGAATAGGCTAATTTTGCACAATTTTGCACACCTATTTTAGAATTTTGCACACCTTCCTGACAAAAGTTATAAGGGTTTGAATATTTGAAATTTCCCCCCCATCTGCCACAAAATTGAATTGTGTTTATATCAAACAAACGAATCGGCTAATTTTGCACAATTTTGCACACCTGTTTTTGAATTTTCCACATTCTCCTGACTAAAGTTATGCGGGTTTGAAAATTTTCAATTTCCCCCCATCTGCTACGAAATTGAATTTCGTTTATATCAAACGAATCGGCTAATTTTGCACAATTTTGCACATCTATTTTAGAATTTTGCACACCTTCCTGACGAAAGTTATGAGGGTTTGAAAATTTGCAATTTCCCCCCCTCATTTGCTACGAAATTGAATTTGGTTTATATCAAACGAATCGGCTTATTTTGCACAATTTTGCACACCTATTTTAGAATTTTGCACGCCTTCCTGACGAAAGTTATGAGGGTTTGAAAATTTGCAATTTCCCCCATCTGCTACGAAATTGACTTTTGTTTATATCAAACGAATCGGCTAATTTTGTACAATTGTGCACAGCTACTTTCGAATTTTGCACTCTCTCCTGACAAAAGTTATAAGGGTTTGAATATTTGAAATTTGTCCCATCGTGTGTGAATTGTCCCATTTAAAAAACATAAGTATAAGTCATATTTGAAAATGATAAGATCTCAGCGACGTGGAAAACTGTACGGAACCCAGACTTCACCTTTTCGATAAGTATAGGATAACCGAGATATGAGGGTTGTCGAAAAATGCAAAATGTTCAAATTTGCCAGGTATTTCAGGAAGTAAGAGGGCTAAGACAAATCTGTGTGTAGATTCTTTAGTTTCATAAATGTTCTTCTATGCAAGCTATAAATTATCGAAAAGGTGAAATCAAAGTTCCGTGCAGTTTTTCACGTCGCTGAGATCTATCATTTTAGAAATACTCATACTTATGTATATGGGACATTTCACACACAATGGGACAAATTTCAAATATTCAAACTCTTATAACTTTTGTCAGGAGAGTGTGCAAAATTCGAAAATAGCTGTGCAAAATTGTGCAAAATTAGCCGATTCGTTTGATATACACAAAATTCAATTTCGTGACAGATGGGGGGAAATTGCAAATTTTCAAACCTTCATAACTTTAATCAGGATGGTGTGCAAAATTCAAAAACAGGTGTGCAAAATTGTGCAAAATTAGCCGATTCGTTTGATATACACAAAATTCAATTTCGTGACAAATGGGGGGGAAATTGCAAATTTTCAAACTTTCATCAGGATGGTGTGCAAAATTCAAAAATAGGTGTGCAAAATTGTGCAAAATTAGCCGATTCGTTAGATATAAATAAAATTCAATTTAGTCACAGATGGGGGGGAAATTTCAAATTTTCAACCGCTTATAACTTTCGTCAGGAAGGTGTGCAAAATTCAAAAACAGGTGTGCAAAATTGTGCAAAATTAGCCGAATCGATGTACATAGAACTAAATCAATTTCTTAACAAATGGGGGGGGAACGGTCAAGTTTGCCCCTCGTTTAAAAAATGGCCCTGGTTTCTCTTAGGTAAGTGTGCAAAATATCATTTATGGTGTGCAAAATTGTGCAAAATGTGTGCAAAATAGTGGTATATTTATTTTTGAATTTCCTCTAATACGGGGGGCAAACTTGACCGACCTTAAAATTTCATTGGTTGAATTCTCATCACTGACAAGTTACAGGTGTTCAAACACGTATAGGCTTGGTGAATTATCCGCCTGTGTGCCACCTTCGGAGAATATCGCAAACAATCGGTGTATACAAATACACGGGTATAATAGCGAGTATACGAAAAAAGTTTATATAACAATTCTAAAAGTGTTAAACAGCCTCTAAATAGTCCCCAAAATGTTTTACGAAATATTTCTGGAAATATTTCGTGAAACATTTCGCAAAATATTTCTGGAAATACTTTCAGAGATATTTATGCCCGTGTTATAAAAATTAGTCATTGGTTGTTTGTTTTTTTTATTGTTAACCCAGATTAACGGTCCGCCTTTTATATATTATAATCCACGGTGTTAAACTATTTAAAAAATCGTCTAATTATTTCTTATTTTTGTATGAATTTATATCAAACCATGTTATTAAATGGGTCAATCAATAATTTTCTCAATCAGCTCGATATATTGATGATGTTGCCAGTATTACTCATCAAATAATAATACTACTGTAATTATATTCCTGCAGATTGAGTGAAAAATTTTGTTCTTAAATATCTACTCTACATAATATTATAAACGCTTGTTCAAATATTAATTTTGTGGAATATATGTCAACATAAAACCAGATGTAATTAACGAAAGTGAAAAAATCTTGTGAGATGGAAAGAATATATCGAAACACTTTTTAATGATGACAGACCCTGTTCCCCACCACCGATAGATCACATATTGAATGAAAAGGCTCCAGCAATAACCAAAGACGAAGTTGTTCATGCAATAAAAGCGCAGAAAAGCGGAAAAGCTACCGGCCCCGATAAAATAAGCGTTGAAATACTTAAACTCATTGCAGATAACGAAAGTAGAAGTCTAGATTTGGTAACAGTATTATTTAACAAATTATATAGCTCAAGCAAAATACCGTCAGATTGGCTTAAATCAACATTCGTAACCCTGCCAAAGAAACCCAACGCCTCACAATGTGATGACTATAGGATGATAAGTCTTATGTCCCATGTCCTCAAAACCTTTCTTAGAATCATCCACACTCGAATCTACAAGAAGTGCGAAAATCAGATGGACAACACCCAGTTTGGCTTCAGAAACGGACTCGAAACGCGTGAAGCACTCTTCTCCCTAAATGTAATGACACAGAGGTGTAGAGACATGAATGTGAATGTATTTGCATGCTTCATAGACTATCGTAAGGCGTGCGACTGTGTTAATCATCAGAAGATGATCAAAATTCTAAGAACAACCGGAGTTGACGAACAAGACCTACGTTTCATATCAGAACTTTAGTGGCATCAAACGGCGGTAGTTGAGATGAAGCAGTCAACATCGGAAATTCAATGGAATCCCAATAAACAATATCAGATATGCCGATGATACGGTTATAATAGCCAACGATATACAAGAACTGCAAAGCATTATAGATTCCGTAGTCCACTATAGTGAGAGGTTTGGACTGCATCTCAATGTCTCCAAGACCAAACTATTGGTCTTTTCTAAGACTCCATTAAATGCACACCTGCGTGTCAAGGGACAAACAATCGAACAAGTGACCTCAATAAAATAAAATTAAATAAAAAATAACATCAATAGTCAGTGCGATCCGAAAAGAGAAATATTTTCAAGAATTGAGCAAGCGAGAAAAATCTTCGTGAGAATGAAATCATTTTTTACAAGAAGAGACCTCAGTGCGGATCTCAGAACTCGAATGGCCAGATGCTACGTCTTCTCTGTGTTACTCTATGGATGTGAGAGCTGGACACTGGATTCACAGACCGAGAAGAGAATAGAAGCCTTGGAAATGTATATATACAGACGGATACTGCAAATCTCATGGGTACAAAGGATCACCAACAATGAAGTACTCCAGCGCATGCAGAAACAAAAAGAGATACTGAACACCATCAAGGAAAGAAAAATGCAATACCTGGGTCATGTGATGAGAGGTGGTAGATACGAAATACTGCGCCTCATAATAGAGGGCAAAGTGCAAGGGAAAAGATCAGTAGAAAGACGCCAGAACTCATGGCTAAAAGATTTGAGGAGATGGTTTGAACGCTCGTCTGCGGAAATCTTCCGGGCTGCAGTTTCCAGAGCCACAATTGCCATTTGGATCGCCAACCTTCGGCAGGAGAGGGCGTGATAAGAAAAAGAATTAACGAGATATCATCGTAACAACAGCTATTTTAGAAACGTCTAGGTTTACTTATTTCACTGAGATTTATGAAAAAAATCCTTTGCCTCCGGTACAGATACCGCCACGTTTTGGAAATAGCCCAAAACAAAACAAAATTGGTCCAAAACAAAACAAAAATGAGATCTTAGAGGTTTGTGTCGTATTGCAAATTATCTTCATGCCGTAGAACTGTCAATACAATCATTAGTTATTGTTGTTACATCTTCAAAGAACAAACCAAAAAAATAATATAAGTAAAAATATGTACTTTTTTAGTTTTAGGCTAAGAGTTTGTTCATTACTATTATTAATTTATTAAAAAATAAAGTAGTACAAGTAGATAATATACTGGAAAATTAATTAAAAAAAAAAAAAATTGTTGTTGTAAATTGATTAACATTTTTTCGCTTTAGATCCATTAAAACTATATATCGAGGGTGTCACGATAGCGTCGCTTATCCCCAAAGTCATGTTCGATTGAATCATTCGGTCAATAAATAAACAACGCCCACAAAGCCAAACACCCGAAACCGCTGTTTTACAGCAGTCACGTTGCAATCAATCACCGCAGATATCTCTCAAATAAAAACTAAAATACCGAGAAATATATCCATTATATATCATTTCGGCGACTCTTATTTATTAGACTATTTCCTTTTCAATGGACATATATAATTTAAGAATATAAATAAATGTCTTCTTTTAAGTTTTAAATCGAATTATGATCGAAAAAAAACGGCATCAAAGACGACTGGGGAAATCGATGATAATTGTGGCGAGGTCAATCTCTAGATGTCATTTACCAAATACTGACATCAATTTGTCAAATTTTAAACTACATAATTTAAAAAACTTTTTTACTCAATATAAAAATAAATTACAACCTTCTTAAAGCTTACTGGCAGTAAGTACCTTTAAAAAAACAAGAAGAGTACGGACCAATTAAATGAAGTCTAGGGCTAGACCTGGCCAAAATTGTCATTGGATGTCATTCCCCAGCTGTCATGGACGCCGCGCTGTTGTAACAATTAAACGAATTCCGATACCAGTACTTATCTCAATCTATATTTATTATAAATTATTTTGTGTATTTGTATGCAACATCCTAATTTTAACTATTGCATTTCAGGTTGCATTGTTTTTGGAATCATTAAAACTGTCTAATTAAGATTCATTAGAACGCTTATTAACAACATGCACAGAGTATAATATATGCAGCACCAATACCTGCATGGTTCATCTAGAAGGGCAAGTTTAAAGGTACCTGGAAACATCCCAGACCCAGATCAGGCCACTGGTATCAATTGGACCACGTAATCGTTCGAAGGACGCATCTAAAAGATGCATTTGTAAATTTTGTATCATACAAAAGCCAGAACAGATGCCGAATGTGGTACTGACCACCGACACTTTTAATTTCAAAAATGAAAATTCAGTTAAAACCCAAAGATCCACACTGTAAAAAGCTAAACAACATGACCAGATTGAACGTACGGCGTCTAAGGAACAACGATGCCGTCAACGCCCTCCTCCGGGAAGCCATCAAGGAATCACTTCCACCGATAACCTCAATCTTGGAAGCTGAACAAGGCTGCACATTAAGGGATGCGATTTATAATACCAGCGAAGCAGTATTGGAAAAATCCATTAAAAAGAAACAGAAACTTCAATATTTACAAAAATATATTTAAGAACAAAGGAAGTGCATCATACTGCGGAAACTACTGGGGAATTTCACTTCTGGCTATCGGAGGAAAGATTGTTGCAAAAATTATGTCAAACCGCCTGCACCTACATGAAGAAAAAAATCTCCCAAAATCGCAAACGGGTTTTCGCACCAACCGCGGCACCGTCGATTCCATATTCTCCATCCGCCAACTACAGGAAAAAGTAAAAGAGCAGCATTGTATACTTTATGTTGCATTCATCGACCTAACAAAAGCCTTCGATTCTGTAAACACAGATGCACTTTAGGCAATTATGAAAAAGTTCGGAGTACCCATCAAATTTCTTACTGTGTGTAAAAGCCTCCATAACAACAATTCAAGAGTGTCACATCATGGATCACTGAGCTATATTTTTCTAACAAATACAGGAGTTAGGCGGGGCATAGCGTCTCTCCTTTTCAACATATTCATGGCAGCGCTCTCCATTATAATGGACAGCAAATTGCAGGAAAGAGGAGTGGGCAGAAGATCGTTCATTTTATTAGACAAAAATCTAACCTCAAAGGCCAAGTCCGCGGACTTGGCCTTTGACAGCCTTTTGCAACGAAGGCGGGATCCGAAGGCCGTGTCTTTCCATGTATGGGCAGCTATTGTGTGTGCTCTTATTAGCTAGAATTATAGAATAATATAACATACTTTAAATATAGAATATACCAATATTTTTAATACATTTAATAGAAAATACCAACTTTGTTCAAGGCCAGTAAATATTTCTGTACAAATTTTCCTAGCTAGGCGAAAAATTCTGCCTTTTCCGACAGCCATTTCCCGCAGCATTTCTCTTTGTCTGGCGAGAATCTAATTTAAAAAACTTACTTCCTTCCTAATTCCGCGAACGATTGTAAAGCCGAAGACGACGACGACGACTAAGAGATAAAAATAACTTTTGAAGATGCTCCGCTATGTGTCGCTCGCAGAGCCGTGAAGATTAGGCGGAATTGTCGCCAGATCTCTTTTGCCCATTTTTATTCGAAAAATAAACGTCGTCGGTACGTGTTTTAGATTTCGCATTCGAAATATATTATTTTTAGTTATCGCTTCTTTCAATTTTACGATAAAATAAAGGCCTGACTAAGGAATAAAAATTAAATTTGTAACTTTATTTAATAGTATCGAGAACAGGATTGTAGTTTTGAGATTTTATCTCCGCAGTCAGTTCCCAATTGTATTTTTTCCCTTAATTTTTGTGCTAGAAACTTCTGCAATATCATTACTTTGAATGTGGTAGACAATGATTCAGTTTTGAAAGTCGAAAGAATTTCTGGCTTCCATTGTCTTTATTTATTTTGCTTACAAAACGTTCTGGACACACGTATCATTCACTGACTGTTATCAAGTGTGAACTAATCTATATCTTAAAACTACTGAGCTTATACCGAGTGCGTCTCAAAAGTAGCTTACCCCTATAACATTTTTATTTTTTCAGATAAAAAAACCAGATTTGGTATGTTAGAATATGACATAAATTAGGATTGATTGGCATATTCAATTGTTTTTGGTCACTCCTTGTTTCACCGGAAATTACTACAACTTTAGATTTTTAAATGGCACCCTCGGTATTTTTTTACTTTAGTCGATAGAGAATGATATTCTGAATGGAATGACATATCATATGTCAACTTTTGACATTCTCGCTTAATAAAAAATCGTATTTTAAATTTGAATCTATAGAGTGCCATTGCTTTAAAAACACTAATTCTTAATCAAGGAGCCTTAGAAAAAAAGATTTGATCATCTAAGGTTTTTGGTGTCTTTTTCTGGCCCGTTAAAAATGCCCAAATCGTATTTTTAATCATATATCGTATATTTGGAAAAAGCATTTTTTTTACGAATAATTTGATACCACCAGTCAATTTTTTTTACGAACCGCAAGTTATAATTTCAAATAAACCATATGCAAACATGTCAAAAGTTGACATAAGATACGTTATTCTATTCAGAGTGTTATTTTCTATCGAATAAAGTAAAAAAATACCGAGGATGCTATTTAAAAATCAAAAGTTGTAGTCATTTCCATCTCGTTTTTTTTACACTGATAGGGGTGAGCCGCTTTTAAGACGCACACTGTATACCAGAGCCATACCATTCACTCGTGAAGAAGTTAGGTGCACTCAGGATGAGGTTGTCTGCATAACTTTTAGTTTAAGTCCGAAAGGTAAGTCTAAGTAAGTTTAGGTAAATCCGAAATACTTTTAGTTTCAATGTACAATATCGTACAAATGTTTTACTATGTGTCTTTTTTTCAGGATGTTCCCAAAGGAGGTAGTAACAATTAGTGTAGGAGACGCTACTATTATAGGAATGGTATCAATAGGCTGTCGGCTGTGTGGAGTCTGGTGACTGTAGAACCGGATTTTTGATCACCGACTGTATCAACTTAACTCTCATTAAGTAGCATATCCAAATGGTTAGAAAATTCAAGAAATTAAGATAATCTCTGTAACAGGTTGCACATAGAAGCATGATAAATTGGTGTAAACACGAACTCTGTGAACCCGAAGATTGAAATGTTTTTTTTAATGGAACCTGACTATGCTTAATGCGCCGACACTACGAAATTCAAAACTAGACTTATAGGACCTTTTATAATATTTTATACAATGGAAGATACATGAAAATGTCTATAGCTATGTGGCGGATTCATCCCTCCAAAAAATCCTTTATGGGTATTTCGCCACTTCACTGCCAGAAAATCTACAAAATGAAATAGTTATTTTTTGTATAACACTTCTGCGTTAAACCTAAACGGACACTGCTAATAGAAGATATATATTCACCCTCTTTTTGTGATGCAAGATGTTTGTTTTGTTTTGTTTTTCTGCTTGAAACCTGATGCTTGATCAACTACTGTGTCAAAGTTGACACAGTAGTTGATCAAAGTAGTTGACATAGCTAAGTAGCTATCATTAAATATCATATCTATCCATACTGCTCATTAGAAAATTCTAAGATATTGTCTATGACAGACTGCAGTTGAATATTAGAAGAATGATAAACTAATGTGGAGAGCATTCGATCTGTTACAAAACTCAACCTGAATCCTGAATCTTTTTCTAGAAAGAAGACTAGAAAAGTTTGCATATTTTATAAAAAAAAATCCGCATCAGGATCATAAACAAACCTAGGATATAAAGCCTCTAGGAGCAATGGGGATGTACACTGCGATTATGGAACCTACGATAGCAATGAATCTATTATTTGGTTGCTTAAATTTTAACAAACGTACAGCTAACGCTCAATGAAAATTTCATGGAGTTGCATGTCTGTGTGTAACTGGAGCAATTTTTTGGAGCAAAAATTTCTCCAGCATGCGTTGGAATAGGCTGTATCTGCTACTTCTGCAAGCAACCAAAATTTATGCAGCCAAGGGTGCATTAAATTGTAAAAATAACACTCTTATTGAACAAATCTGGATTTTATTTTATTTTTAATATAACTCGGATTTCTTGTATCATACAGTTCTGGATATGTCTTACTACCTCTATCATCTTTTTCTTGACTAACATCAAGAATAAAAACTGCTAAACAGTAAAGGGATATACCACAACAGGACATTAAAATCAAAGATTAAAACATAAATTATAACATGCGTCATAAGTGACGAAAAAAATTGTGTCACTACTGAACGATTGTGCCACATCTCTGTTGTTTTAGGCAAGATGCATATTGGAATACGATTGGTACGTGTCATGCCATGTGGCACGTCTCGAGTTTTTGTGACCTTTCGTAAATGGCTGACCAATTTATTTATTTGCAACCCTCATGTAATTTGTATTTTAACTGCAATATTTAACATTAAAGAGATATTTTAAATTGAATTACAATTTTAATTATTAAGCATTATAATTATGGAGTAAGTAGGAGCAACGTAACATTCAAATATAATTAATGATAAGGTGGGACACACAGTCGTGATATAAATTTAAGTTATGAAGGAAGTAATATGACAGGCTTAGGACCAAATTAGCATACATATTAGATTTAAGGAGCTTGTTGCTGCAGAACGGACTGTATAATATGAGATTCGCCCGCCGAAAATTTATTTAACGTATGAGTGGGCGCAAAACTATGTGTCGTGTTAATTTATGCATTACCATTATTGCTAATTTTACATATTAATTAAAATTTAATGTAATTTTCCCTGTATAACACAAAAATAGATATATCATAAATATCCACTTAAAGTTCTAAAAGCTTCCAAGATTCCTATTTTTAAATGTGCATTGATAACATTTAATACCTTAAATATTTCTAGTCCAAACCGTTTGACTAAAAATTTAGTAAAACAAAAACTAACTCACTGTATACCGGGTGCGTCTCAAAAGTATAACTTTTTTATTTTTTCAGATAAATAAACAAGATTTGATATGTTAGTATATGACATAAATTAGGATTGATTGACGTATTTATTTGCTTTTTATCACTTCCTGTTTCACCGGAAATGACTACAACTTTTGATTTATAAATGGCACCTTCGGTATTTTTTTACTTTATTTGATAATAATGACACTCTGAATCGAATGACATATCATATGTCAACTTTTGACATATTCGTTCAAAAAGAAATTGTATTATAAATTTCAATCTAGAGTGCGATGCTTGTGTTAAAAACACTAATTTTTAATCAATGAGCCTTGGAAAAATAGATTTGATCGTCTAATGTTTTAGTGTCTTGTCCTGGCCGGTTAAAAGATGCCCAAATCTCAATTTTTTCAAATGGAACGAGGCTGGCTCATTAGCATATTTGGAAACAGCATTTTTTACGAATAATTTAATACCACACACTTGGTATTTCGAGTCAAATTGTCGGTATGAACCGCATGTTACAATTATGTCAAAAGTTGACATATGATATGTCATTCTATTCAGATTGTTCAGATGTCATTTTCAATCGAATAAAGTAAAAAAATACCGAGGGTGTCATTTAAAAATCAAAAGTTGTAGTAATTTCCGTTGAAACTATTATTATAATATTATATAATAATTATATACTAAAATATTTTTGTTATTTATTTAAAATAATTATATATAGATACTAGCGTGTAACCGCGACTTCGTTCGCGTCGAATTAATCATTTATAATGGTGATAATAAAGCAGAGCAAGAATTTCCATTAACATACAAACTGGATAATATTTTCTCACATTTATGGCAACATGAGAAAAACCAATATGGCGATATTATTATATAACTTGGTAATATTTGAGGGGTAGTTTCATCTCGCTGGAATTTGACTTTCGAAAAATACGTTTGCCAAAAATAAGCTTTTTACGTCAAGTAGTTTAAGCAGCATCGTGGTTAATCAATTACCCAACTTTTTGGAACACCCTGTATGATTTTTTAAAAAATTTCAAAATATGTAAAAAACAAAATAAATTATGCGTGTCCAAGCGTTTTCCCGAAAGACTAACCGTTTTTTTAAATAACAAATATTGTAATATTTGAGGGGCGTTTTCACCCTTTAGGAATTTGAGATTCGAGAAACCCCTCCTTATCGAACCTATACACACCACAGTCAATCAGTGTGCCAAAAATCAGCTTTAAACGTCAAGCAGTTTAAGCAGAATGGTGATTAGGTTCTCAATGGTCATATTTTATGAAACACCCTGTATACATTTTTCAAAAATCTTAAAATATGTAAAACAACAAAATAAAATATACGTGTTTAAGAGTTTTTCCGAAAAACTCACTGTTTTTTAAATAAAAAATATTCTAATATTTGAGGGGTGGTTTCACCCCCTTAGAATTTGAGTTTCGAAGAATCCCTTCTTATCGAACCTCTACAGCCTAAAGTCAATCCGTTTTCCCAAAATCAGCTTTTTACGTCAAGCGCTTTAAGCAGGATCGTGATTAATCAATGACCAGATTTTTCGAAACACCCTGTATAAATTTTTAAAAAATCCTTAAAATGTGTAAAAAAACAAAATAAAATATACGTGTTTAAGCGTTTTTTCGGAAACTTGACCGTTTTTTAGTAAAAAATATTGTAATATTTGAGGTGTGGTTTCACCCCCTTGGAACTGGAATTTCGAAAAATCCCATCTTATCGAACCTCTATACCCTAGAATCAACCTGTATGCCAAAATTGAGGTTCTTACGTTGAGTGCTTTGAGCAGGATCGTGATTAATCAGTGAGTCAGTCACTTAAGGATTTTATATATTAGTATAGATATTTAATAGTAACTGTGTAGTAAACTTTTATTCCTGAAGCTATGCCTTATACAGGGTGTCCCAGAAATGAGTGCAGATATTTTAAAGGGTGGTAGATCTGGTCAAAATAAACATATTTTCTCTTTACCATTTTTAAAATAAATTGAAAATAACCGAGTTATTTAACTTTGAAAATTTAAAAAAATAATCGCAACATTTTGAGAACCGCCGGCAGATATCGCCAACTACATCCAATTACCCGGAGCAAGCCCGGATTTCAGTTAATTCGACGCACTGTGTTGCCATAGTCATAAAATAGTAAGTCATAAAATCACAACACCTGAGGAGTTTGCAGAGATGCATTACATTTTTAAGATTGTGATATTATTACATAAAATAAATTAAAAGTTAAATGTTTAATAATGTGTTAAAAAATGTGTTAAAAAAGTTAAATTAAAAAACTTACCCAACATTAAAAAAGATACTTATGACAGATCGATGTAACTGTGACAGTTCTCTTTTTCGATATACACTTAATTAAAATACACTTCACTGTGCTGCTTTACTTGTACATGCTATTATAATAACTACTAAAATAACAGTCCCCATTTTTAACACATTATTTTCATATAGGCCTCATCACAATTTGAATCACTCATTTACAAAAACCTTGAAAAGCACACATTACTTTGAATACCTTTCTGAATGAATAAATGTTGAGAATTATTGTCTCTTACCGCCGCTATTGTCACTTCCGAACTACTTTCAATCTAAGAAAATAAATGTTTCACTCAACAATTTTAAATACGTATTTTGTTTTTTCGCTATTTTTTCTATGTATTTCAACAATTCCATCGACAGCCCAATCGTCGCGTCGGCCGTCGGCCAAGAGAGCGGCGCATCACTGGCAACTGCTCCTTTGTCGCGCCGCCGTGTCGAGCTTGCGTCATGCGAGGTTGCCGTAGTTTCAACAATTTCAAATTCAAGACACTCGAAGCAATCAAATTCTTATTAAATTTTAAAAATAAAACAGAAAAACATGAAAGGAAACAAACAAAACACAAATGAATTGGTTATTGATAAGATCACACAAAAGAAATATCTAAAATGTTTATCGTAATTCAATACATTGAAAACAGCCCGACGAATAATCAATTCATTTTTGTTTTGTTTATTTCCTTTCATGTTTCTCTGTTTTATTTTTAAAATTTAATACGAATTTGATTGCTTCGAATGTCTTGAATTTGAAATTGTTTTAACTACGGCAACGTTGCTTAACATCGTCGTCTGACGCAAGCCCGCCACGACGGCGCGGCGACCGGCGACTCAAAGGACCAGTTCACACGCGGCGGTTCTTGGCTGACGGTTAGGCCAGAGAAGAATGACCGGTTAGGCTGTCGATGGAATTGTCGAAATACATCGAAAAAATAGCGAAAAAACAAAATACGTTGTCAATAATTGTTGAGTGAAACATGTATTTTCTTAGACTGAAAGTAGTTCGTAAAGTGGCGATAAGAGACAGTAATTCTCAACATTTATTCATTCAGAAAGGTATTCAAAGTAATGTACGCTTTTCAAGGTGTTTTGTAAAACAGTGGTCCAAATAAAACAGAGAAACATGAAAGAAAACAAACAAAACAAAAATGAATCAATTATTCGTTGGGCTGTTTTCTAAATTTCTTGAATTGAATTCTAAATTACGATAAACAATAATATGAATCATTTTATTAAATTTATTCCAAAATAAAGTTATTTTGCAGCATAACAAAGATTTTCGTAAATGTCATAAACGTAATGTTTTAGTTAATTTTCGGTGGTTTTTGTTAAGTTTTCATTAAAAGGGTAAGTACTAAAAATAATTAATGTGTTTTTTTCTCTATAATTATTAATAATGAGCACTGATAAAAGATTAAATTTAACATTCCTAATTTTTTGAGTAGAAATTTGTCTATGAATTTATAAGTGTAGAACTATGTTCCGCCGAAGTATGTAGAATGTGGATAACATAGGAGGTTGCAACACTGCAAGGTTTAGATACACCGTAGGGAAATCTCAGGTGAATAAACAAGTGGCACTAAAAAGTTTTTTCAAATTTCCCGGAAAATGTCAAGAAAAATTTTAAATTTTCAACATTTTTTTTTCGCAAAAAAAACCTCATAGGCGTGTTTCTGGGGTTGAACTATACTACCAGTTAAAATATTTGCACTTATTTCTGGGACACCCTGTATAAAGAGATATTAACTTTTTCCTATTGACTTTATCCTAATTTTTCAATTGTGTATGTTGTAAAAAATGACCTAAAATTGCTTCTTTTTTCATTTTAAGCGACAAAGTGAGGAACCATTTATTTAATGAATAGTTGTGAAGAAAAAAATATTGCGTAACTAGTTACGAAACGGAACATATTTCAATACGCCAAAGAAGTATAAAACGTGTCACTTTAATTGCCAAAAATTAGGAAAAAAATATTTTATCACATTATTTTTTTGACATTGTAAAAATTTAAGGAGATAAGAAGGCTGAAAATTACGAGGAATTAGTTCTAGATCTGTTAATGAGCTTTAAAAATCTTCTTAGCCACTTCTTCTAATTAGCCACTTAGATACGGGAATG
Organism: Sitophilus oryzae; assembly: GCF_002938485.1. Classification (NCBI taxonomy): domain Eukaryota; kingdom Metazoa; phylum Arthropoda; class Insecta; order Coleoptera; family Curculionidae; genus Sitophilus; species Sitophilus oryzae. Next base: position 5,776,944 of record NW_022146105.1, read on the forward strand.
GTGCTAACGTCTTCGATCAAGTCAACCAGATGCTGCCATATAAATATACCTACCTATGTAGATTCATACACCTATGTTCACTTCTACGCTATTCAGAAGGTATCAAATGTTTAATCAAAGTTGACTTGGACGGCTTCGTAGCATCCAAGTAATTTGGAAGCCTTGGTTGGCCTGCTTACTTTTATGCAACTTTGATGTTAAAACGCCTTCCAGCTCGACTTTGATCAAAAAGTCAATACTATACAAGCAACGTACAATAAGTGAGACGCGCGTAGCATTATTATAAGTGCAGTTATATGGCAGCATCCAAGTGTACTTGGTCCAAGTAACATTGATCGTGTCATCCCGACTTTTTAGGACCACCATCGTTGAAAATTAAAAAAAAATAGCTTCTACTATAACGTTTTTAGTTCGTTACGTGTCTTTCATATATAATATATGATGTCTGGCGTATCATCACCGGATTCCGTATCGCTCAGGCCTGATAATTTACTTGACGCACCTGGCGTAATTTTTACGTTCTCTAGTCAACAACCCTGTTATCGTATCACTGCTTCTGTGGAGGGCTGTCAAGATCGTTTCAAGGCGCCTCTCTGCGCTTTAACCTCACTTTTGGTCACCCGGCCTTTAGAAATGGTAATTATTTAAATCTTGCTGCATAAACTAAATCAGCTGCTATTTCGAGGCACAGGTAAGGATGAGATATTATCTTTATTAGATTCGTTATTATTATTGAATATTTTTAGGGTAGAGTTTTGGATTGGCTCAACTCAACTCGTATTTGATGTTTGCTGGCACATTGGTTTTCTTTTGTCCTACAGAATGTTAAATAGAAGAAAGGACAGTTTCTTTGTTTATTATTGAGCCCTCGGAAGTATTTCGAGGTAGGTTTATTGTGTTTATTATACCTGGGCAGGTATTAAAAACGAGTTTCATGTTTTTAGGGTCCAAGGTATGGGCAGGTGTCCCATATATATATATATATGTATTGATTCCAAGGTTATGGTCCAAGTTACGGACATTATCCTATGGTTGGATGTCCAAGGTACGGGCATTATCCAAGGTCCTAGTAGTGTTTCAAGGTACGGGTAGTGTTTCCTTGTATAGTTTTTCTATGGACAGGTGTCCGATGGACGAGTGTCCACTGTACGGATAGTTTATCCTATGTACAGGGTGGGTCAAATTCGACGCTTTTAAATGGAAACACCCTTTTCTGTAGGAGATAGACAAAAACTAACATCGGTGTCTGAGCTCAATTTTTGTCAAAAACAAGATATTGAAAACCGCATATCGATATCTGTTACCGTTTCGGAGTTACGGGGTGTTTTTCAAAAATATGCATTTTTAACAAATCGCTATAACTTTTTTGCTATGGAAAATTTTGTATTTTTATGAAAACATTTCCAAAGCACCTTTTTACGTAGAATTTAATGGTTTAAGTATAATTTTTTTGAAATGAATAATTTAAGAATTATCAACAGAAAATTTGATTTTTTATATGGGACACCCTGTATATTTTTACTTTATTGTAAAGAATTTAAAATTACCTTTCCAAAAATATAACACACTTGATATTTTGCTCGATTCCTCTTCGAGATATAGAGTATATAAAAATTCCCCCGCTTTAAATAAGTAGGCTTTGAACGGCACCGGCTATAATGCAAAAAAATTCTAGCTGTGAGCATCAATTAAAACGAAAATAATATTTGCTCTGAGAGATGCAGAATTTTATAACAATTTAAAATATATTTAACCAACATCAACACATTTAAACTATATCTAATAACAATAAAAATAAATAGCAAATCAAGACATGAGATTTTGCTACAAGTGTTCGACATATCGACCGTCTTCTGTTATGGACAGACGGGGCAGTTTTTGGACATTTCTCGCAGAATTCATTAACACAGTGGGGGTGCATGATACCCTCTCATAACTTCTAAGGTATTTCTAATTATTATTGTCTAGATTACACGGAAGAATAAGGAACCTTTATTCTTCCGCAAGTATATCCATAGGATTAGATCCATGGGCACTAAGTCAGGCGGCCTTGACGGCCAACGGCTGGGATCTTGGTTAGCTATTCAATTATTCTTGAAATTGGCTGCAAAAATTTGCTGATAACTTCAGCATTCAGAGGCGGTGCGTCGTCTTGCTGGAAAAATATGTTTTCTAGTTCCATTAAGGGCATATCATCAATAAGGGGTCCAAAGCCTACTGGTTAAAAGCGCGAACTTTTAAAAATTCTGTATTTCGAAGGGGATTATAACAAAATATTAAGTGTGCTATATTTTTGGACAGGTAATTTTAAACTCTCATCAGTTAATTAAAAATATATAGGGTGTCCCAAATAAAAAATCAATTTTTCTGTTGATAACTCTTAAATTATTAATTTTAAAAAAATTATACCTAAACCATTAAAATCTACGTAAAAAGGTGCTTTGGAAATGTCTTCATAGAAATACAAAATTTTCCATAGCAAAAAAGTTACAGCGATTTGTTAAAAATGCACATTTTTGAAAAACACCCCGTAACTCCGAAACGGTAACAGATATTGATGTGCGGTTTTCACCATCATGTTTTTGATGAAAATTGAGCTCCAGACACCGATATTAGTTTCCGTCTATCTCCTATAGAAAAGGGTGTTTCCATTTAAAAGCGTCGAATTTGACCCACCCTGTACAGAGTGCCCCAGCGTGGATGTGGCGTAGGCCCCATGCTGCTTCGTTCCTGTTTTTAAGCCTAGTCAATAGTTACGGCTGTATTGGTTCATGGTGTCCTCATCCTGGCCTCTTTTGTTGTATTGGCCAACAGGATAGCCGAGAGACAGTGCAGAGATGCGAGCCCACCTCACGCTGTTACTGTTTGAAACAGGATTGCTTCAAGAACGAACAGCTAAGTTTAGATTTAAGTTCTGGTTTTATGTTTTACATTTTCTATACTTTCAGTCTTGAATAATATTGTACAGACTTTACGTTTAGTGGTTAAATTGTTTATGTCAGATTAGTATTTAAATATAATTTAGATCTTAGTTTCTTTGCGAATATTACGTTTTGTAATAGTATTACTTTCTATATTTATTATTATTGTGTCATTTTGACAGATGAATAACCGAACCGATTCTAGAATCTACGGTTTGAAACATCTTAGATTTAATATCGTATAAAATATAACGAATTAAGTAATGCTACTTTTTATATATTTCCTATAGCCTAATCTACATTGTATTTTTCTATAGTCTTTTTCATAGAACATATTTAGTACTTTTTTTTAACATAACTTTCTTTGACATTATAACCACTATAGTTGCTAGAATTCTACAATGTTATTTACCATCAAAGAACATCATGTATAAATATAGTCATTAGTTTTAAGTAATATTCAACTGTGTTTTCTTTCTCTGTACATGCCTGGCGCCCAATATATATATTTTTTTGTTTATTGTTATTGATTAGTTTTCTTTCCAGTGAAATACCTTATCCACGACTGCTCTCCGATGAAAAGCTGCCGTTCGCAGTGGTAGTGATTTAAAAAACGCTATACTACAGTTGAACAATCTCATTAATTAATTTAAAAATTGTTTATTTTCCTTTTTTGTTATACCTGTAATTTATCGGAAACTACATGTGGCATTAAAAAATGAAGTATACTGCTACAATCAGTGTATCTAATATATTTACTTAAAATCAGTTTTAGTTTGGCGGCACCAAAATCATTGTAGACCTGTGAATCATTAAAACTAAAAAAAAATAATCTAAAACTTAATTCAAACAAATTAATAAAGAATCTGCTAAAGTGTTGCACTTCCAAATCGAAAAAAAGGAAATGTAATATAAACATATATTTACCTACATTTGAGAAACAAATGTAGCCTTCGTACATCTTTTTTGTCGACTTGCTCGACTACAATATATCACAACCCGGCCTCCGAATCTTATATTACACACCAGTAAATCTTCTCGCTCACAAATGCTACTACTTAAATCCAATATATATGCTAATGTCGTCCCTAACCTGTCATGTCTGTTTTCCAATTTCTATCCAGATCATCGCTTTATATTCTTCAGCTTTTATGAATAATTTTTGTGGGCGCCCGACATCCCCGGATCGTTCTTTCGCCTTTCGAACCGCTAAAATATCTCTTCCGAATCAGTTTCGGTTTGCACAGCCGCTTGTTCGGCGTAATTCTATTCATTTTCCGATGCCAGACAAATATTTGTTTTTCGAATATTTTTTGGGAAGATTTTTCAAAACTTTTTAAATTAACGTCGTCGCTTATAAATAATATACGTTACTATCTTAAAGTATCTATTTATTTGTGTCATGAATATGAATGTTTGATTTAATAAAAAAATGCTTAAAGCTGATAAAATTTTTCTCAAATCGAGTTATATTATTAAAAAAAATTAAGGTTTGTGTTAATACAAAACATTACATACAAAAAATCACTAAAAATTTGTGTCTGCACTATTTGTGTATATTTGGAGTGAAACTTCTAATTAACAGTTATTAAATTGGAGGATTTGAAGGATATGTTTGAAAAAGTGTAGTTTGAAATGTTGAAAAGTAATAAACTAAAAATTAATAAATAATTTAGACATACATCTGTTTAAAAACTAAAGAGTTTTTGAATCATAGACTTAAAATAAAATATAGACTGAGCATCTCATTCATAAATAGCTGGAACATGCGGTCAGACAATATCTTGTTATTGTTGTGTTGTTGTTTTAGGTTATAACGAGTGCGGCACGAGCGATAGATAGGTTGTCTCTGTCGTAACGGTCGTTCCCTGACGACTCTGCCGAGAAACACAACACTGTCTTTCCTTTCTCAAGTACACCTGAACTCACCGTCTCATAGCCGGGTAATTTTTTTATTTTAATGAAGCTATAATTAAATTAAAAATATATCGTATTTAAACATTTTTATATTTTATTAAGATTTAGGACAGGTTTTTTAAATAAAAGTTTAGAAAAAACGTCTTAGAGTCCAAAAAGGATAAAAATAATAAAACACACGTTATAGAAGAAATTTTATAATCGAAATTACGTAATTTTTGAAATTAATAATAAATTATTAATTTTAGTCAAACATTTACAACCCCTAATATTAATCAAAACAGGATCTATTCCACAGATATAACAGAGTCGGCGACAGGGAGAGAAAAAAATATATGATTGTTGTATTTTATTTTTCTGGTTAAGTGATGTCTTATGTAAATTAGAGAAAACATAAATCTGTTCCATTAAAGCAAGGAAGGTGATAGGAAGTGGATAAAATGAAAACTACATTTATTTAACTCGGTTACTGTCTTTATTATACCGGGTGCGTCCCAAAAGTGGCTCATCCCCATAATTTTTTATATTTTCAAATAAAAAAAAACAAGATTTAGCATGTTAGTATATGACATAAATTAGGATTGATTGACGCATTCAATTGTTTTTGGTCACTTCCTGTTTCACCGGAAATGACTATAACTTTTAATTTTTAAACGACACCCTCGGTATATTTCTACTTTATTCGATAGAAAATGACACTCTGAATAGAATGACATATAGTATGTCAACTTTTGACATTTTCGCATATGGTTTAATTGTAATTGTAACACGCGGTTCATAACGACAATTTGACTCGAAATACCAAGTGTGTGGTATCAATATATTCATAAAAAAAATGCTTTTTCCAAATATGTTAATGAGTCACCCTTGTTCCATTTGAAAAAATTGACATATGTATGATTAAAAATACGATTTGTACATATTTTAACCGACTTAGACAAGACACGAAACCTATTAGACGATCAAAACTATTTTTCCAAGGCTCCTTGATTAAAACTTAGTGTTTTTAACAACACCATGGCACCCTGGATTGAAATTTAAAATACGATTTGTTTTTCAGCGACAATGTCAAAAGTTGACATATGATATGTCATTCTATTCAGAGTGTCATTTTTTATCGAATAAAGTAGCAATATACCGAGGTTGCCTTTAAAAATAAAAAGATGTAATCATTTCGGTGAAACAGGAAGAGACCAAAAACAACTGAATACATCAATAAATCCTAATTTATGTCATATACCTATAACATACAAATCTGTTTTTTTTATCTGAAAAAATAAAAAAGTTATAGGGGGTGAGCCACTTTTGAGACGACCCGGTATATTAAAAAATATTGTTTCATAATGTAATATCAATTTAAAATTCTTGTATGTTATTTTATATGCTCAAGATAATTTTAGAATAAACCATATTTTTAATAAAATCATTATTAATTATTAACAGGGTTATAATTATGACTTTGTTACAATGTAAGTAAGTAAATAATGTAATGAGAAAAAATTCAGATTTTACATTTTACTAAAATATTATCTAAATAAGCGCCTTTCTACAACAACGCCACTGGCTCCCAATGGGCAAATTGAGAGTTGTCTACCGGTCGAAAGTCGTTTCAAGACTTAAATGGATTATTTAAGTCAAATTTCTTGCAAATTTGGCACTGGCGAACCATATTTTATAGTTCTTGAACAGAAAAAGTCAATAAAATAAACACTTAAGGACTACAAACTAAGAAAATGCGTTAATACAGCCGGGGACATAGCGGCATCAAAGCTTTACCGCACACTTGCCACGCGTACTACAAGGTAATAAATGAATGAATAGGCTCCCTCGTCTCTAATCGGTGTTGTCATATTGTAAAGAACTTATCCTTTTTAAACAGTATCCGACTTATAATTTAGTAGTATAAGGACTATTTAATACATCTATGGAATATTAAAACCTACTTTATTAAACTGTAGTATTAATATCTCAATATATGTGTATAAGAAAAAAAATATTGATAATATTAAAGACGTGACAACATAGGCTGGATGAGGAAGGCTCGGTCGACTGTACCCAGAAGTAAACATGTGTACAAAAAAGGTTGTTTGTCCGCGTTGAGATGTAAATAGTGTAGTCTATATTTTATTTTAAGTCTATGTTTTGAATAGTTGTATTTATATATTGTATTTTTTTTTTTATTTTTTCTTTGTGTTTTTTTTGCTTCCGACGACGGGAAGAGAAATATTTCCCGAAACGTTAAGCATTTTTTTGTCCGTTAGGCAAATTTGTTTATTAGTCCTGACACATTAGCGTCCGTTGGATTAACGCCAGCAGTGTTTTCAAAAAATAACAACTATTTTATTTTGTAGATTTTCTTACAGTAGCCCATAGGACTTTTTTGACGAAAATAAATAATTTGATTAACTTTCATAAAAATTGTATTAAAATTTCCGCCTGAGAGCTCCATTCGGGTACCTTTATCCACGTGCCGAGTTTGGTACCAATCGACCCATAATTAAGAAAAATTCTGATGATTATGTCCCTTTAGAGGCATCGGTTTGAAAGTCGAGGGCGCGAAAATGGACCCACATTTTTCTTTAATATCAAATCCTTAGTCCCACCCTGATGAAGATGTAAACGAAACGTCGTTTCAAACTTTGCAGGGTGGGGCCGGGTGCACCGTCGCTCGCCAAATTCCTCGCCTACCCCCCTCGCCTACCCCCCAAATTCCGTCACATCAAAAAAAACTGTCACAGTGGCACACGTGTCGTACACGGTCAAGGTGGCCTTGGTCCAAACTCGCGACATACACTGAAAAAAATATTGTTCATAATATTAATGAACATTGATTATTAACTGTTGTTTCATTGGGACAATGATTTTTTTCATTATATTAATGATTCGTTAATCATAGATCGATGCCTGATTTATTAATAGTATGAATCAAATTTCATCAATATAATGAAAATCTGTTTTTTTCATCAATATAATGAAAGTCTGGTACATTAAATTAATGTACCTAAGATTTTCATTAATATAAAGAACGCGTTCATTGTCCCAATGAATGCGTTCTTTATTTTAATGCTGAAACTTTAGTGAACACATATTCATTATATTAATGTACTAAATCATTGATTAATGAGTTGTACATTGTGACAATGAACAATGTTATTAATACAAGGAACATTATTATATTAATGTACCCGGTTATTAATATCAGGAATAAAATATTAGGACTTAAATGGTGGCCATCTTGATCGGTTACTTTGACACTTTAATAACGTCTGTGTGGTATTCATTAAAACAGCAGTTTCCAAATATGTTTCAGAAGATAAAAAACAAGAAGAAGAAAAACATAGTAACAAGTCGACGCATGAACCTGATTATGGTAAATTCGAATGTTCTTTTAATATTTGGCATTTTAATTATTTTGATATATGTCGCTTTTAGAACCGGAACAAGATGCTGAGACCTGCTTTCAAGCCCTCAAATTCGACAATTTAACATCGGACCCATTTGATGCGACTTGGAAGGCCTGTTGCAAATTCCTCTAGACGCTATCAAGTCTAAAGCCCCATACTCACACTTCGCTCCTTCCTCTCCTTATTTTCTCGCGTTATTTCTTCGCGTTCCTTCGTCCCTTCGCTTCCTTCCTTCGTCCATTCGATGCTTGGAAATTAGTCAATTATGCAACAATACACCACAAAATATTTTTAATAGAGCAGCTACATGTTTAATACGAAATATCTAGTAACCTCTTAAATTTTTAAAAAATCTTAAGGCGCATAATTTTTATTTTATAAAACTGCAATTCTTTGTCGTGTCCAAAATAAAAATTGAATTTTAATAATACATATTTTTTTTAATAAATCCGAATATTTCAGTATCATGTACAAGGTATATCAGTATGAATGTACAAGGCGAGTCAACAATAGAGTAAAGTTTATTATGTAATTTATATCGAAACCATGAAATATGACATACTAATTAAACGTTAATAATGTCAATCCCCATATCTTCAGATATTTTTGTAAAGGCATCATGCACACTATTTCTATTTTTTTATTTTTGTCGCTACGATTACATAAATATCGACATGCATTTTTTCACAAATATGAAGACAATATTGTTTTTTTCTTCCATTTTTTAGACTATTGTGTGTGAATTATTTTTATATCAACTGGCGATTGCTAGATGTACAGGATATCCCATTTTTGTGTGTTTTATGGGGTTTCTGGTTTATGAGTAGAGATATAAAGATGCTGTTTTCACATCATTGTTCTACTTATTATGAAACTAAATATGGTATACACACATATTTATCCTAGCCTTCTTAGTTCAAAGTTATTTCTTATTTCTTTCTTTTACTTTTTATTTTTTAATTAGTAGGAATTTTTGCATTTTTCGATAACCTTTGTATCTCGATTATCTTATAACTTATCGAAAAGGTGAAAAGGGTCAGTGATGGGCGGTGGGTAAGTACCCAATTTGTAGATAAATAAAATCTCGGTATATATGTATATACCTGTAGATTTAGATGAACATCCTAATTTTAATAAAATGAGTTTTCGACGACCGCATAGTAAATACCCGGTATAATACCGGGAATAGAAATATATCAATATATAATATCTACAATATATAAGAAATATTGTAGATATACTCGTATTCCAGATATTACTGGTATTATACCGGGTATTTACTATGCGGTCGTTGGAAATACTTTTTATAAAATTAGACTGTTCATCTAAATGTACAGGTATATACCAGATACCCTGATTTTGTTTTGTTCTACCTATTGAGTACTTACCCAACGCCTGTGTCTCGTTTTTCAGGTAGCATGGCAGTGACGAAAGTGGTTCTTCGTTGGGAGCTGCCTATTTCGAAAAATGACTCAAACTTATGTTCTTTTTTTAAACAGGACACTCTATATATTATTTTTTATTTTATTTGCCTTGTTATGAGCTTTCGAAAATTATAATATACTCTATATTTATTTATTTAGGTACTGCTAAACGGCTCCTATTTTATTTAACTTAATTTTACCAGATAATTTTGCTATGCATCGTGATATTTTGATTTGGTTTGGAACTACACGGAAACTGAACTTGTGCTGCTTTTAAATAACATGCCAATAACCAACATTTTACGTCGAATAAATTAGTTGATTGTTTTGATTACCTAATTTAAACCGGCCGACTATGTAATAAAGTTAAATAATGCATTTTTACCCCTTTTATGAAAATAAGTATTTTAGAAAGCTCGTAACAAAGAAAATAAAATAATATACAAAATATAATATTTAAAAAAACATATAAGTTTTAGGCCCGTATTTATAGTTGCATCTCGAGACGCCAAGACGGTCTTGGGCTCTCGAGAGCGGAATCCACAGAATACACAAGCAAACGTCATTTTGGAGATTGTGATTTTCATTTTGGAGATTGTCATTTTGGATAGTTTATGTTATCTGTGGATAGTTTCTTAACCTAACTTTTTTAGTAAACAAAATAAATCCCTTGTAAATCCGTTTTGTCTGATTAAACAGTTTTGAATTTTGAATATGTTAGAAGAGTTTGAGGATATTTTTGGACCATGTGGAAGAAGAAAATCGTCTTCGAGTTCCAAAAAGATATATACGGGATGCAGGAAATCCAATAGAAATGTTTAGCGAGGGGGGATTTATGCCGATATAGGTTTAACAAGGCTACAGTTACAGAAACTATTTTACCTCTTACAAATTGAAGACTTGCAAAAACCTACCAATCGTGGTTTACCCATTCTCCCCGTTATTCAATTACTAATTTGTTTACGGTTTTATACGACTTGTAGTTTTCAGATATTAAATGGAAACATGCTTGGTATTAGCCAACCTACAATAAGCCAGATTATCAAGAGGGTGTACATTTTAATAGCAGAACATTTGGGTGAATTTGTATGATGCAACCATAAATGGTTGAACAGCATTATTATTCCAATGATACTGCCTTCAGCTTGTGCAGATGATAACAACAAATGGGATACATATATTAAGAATATAGATAGAGCTATAAATACATCTGTGAATAAATCCACTGGCGAAAAAAAATCCTGAATTATTATATGGATATATTCCGAAGATTGAAGATGGATAAGTGAGATTATTGACAGTAGAGAATGAAAAGTATTCAATTACCTAAAAAATTGAGAAAAGAGGTCAAAGAACATATAGAAATGGAACAAAGGAAGTATAAAAAAATTATGATAAACATATAGATTTAAAGGTATCACAAAGATAGGAGACATGGTCTATATGAAAAGTGCTCCTAAATATAAGGGACTATTTACAGTGACACAAGTTCTACCCCATGATACAGAAAAACACATAAACAGAAGTATTTAGAAGAATATGTTTAATGTTTAATGAATACTACTTTTGGTTTATTTAGTTTTGAATAGTTTGTTGATTACCTAGCTGTAGAACAGAAGTCAATAGAATTGGCCTACATCTATAAGCATTGTCTCCAAGAAGTAAATCACGAATATCACGCCTTTCCATTAGCATTCTTAAATTACTTCGATTGAATATAATACTATCATGACTTGACCCAGGATATCCAACTATAATATCCATAATTTCCCTTTTGGGACCTGAACATTTAGACTAAAAAAATTTTTGCGATTTTGAAATACTTCCACATTATTGCATTATTCTTGATTATCTGGCTTATTGTAGGTTGGCTAACACCACGCAAGTCTCCATTTACCATCTGAAAATTACAAGTCGTATAAAACTGTAAACAAATTAGTAACTGAACAACGGGGAGAATGGGTAAACCACGATTGGTAGGTTTTAGCAAGTCTTCAATTTCTAAGAGGTAAAATAGTTTCTGTAATTGTAGCCTTGTTAAACCTATATTGGCATAAATCCCCCCTCGCTAAACATTTCTATTGGATTTCCTGCATCCCGTATATACCTTTTTGGAACTCGAAGACGATTTTCACACATGGTCCAAAATATCCTCAAACTCTTCTAACATATTCAAAATTCAAAACTGTTTAATCAGACAAAACGGATTTACAAGGGATTTATTTTGTTTACTAAAAAAGTTAGGTTAAGAAACTATCCACAGATCACATAAACTATCCAAAATGACAATCTCCAAAATGAAAATCGCAATCTCCAAAATGACCTTTGCTCGTGTATTCTGTGGATTCCGCTCTCGAGAGCCCAAGACCGTCTTGGCGTCTCGAGATGCAACTATAAATACCAGCCTTAGTCAATTTAAAAAAAGACAGACTCCAACGAAGAAATAGTTACGTCACTGCATTCTACGTGAAAAACTGTACGGGAGACCGTTTTCACCTTTTCGATAAGTTATGATACAAAGGGGATCGAAAAATGCAATAATTTCAGATTCGCCTTGTATTTTAGGAAGTAAGAGAGCTAGGACATATCTGTATGTAGCATCGTTAGTTTCATAAAAAAGTAACAGCGTAATGTGAAAACCGCATCTTTGTATCTCGACTCATAAACGAGAAACCCTGCAAAACACACGAAAATGGGACACCCTGTACAGATGTACTGCCAAATCAAGAAATCAACTACGAATCAAATCCAAGATCGATTTCAATATTATTTTAATGCGATCGACAACGGTGCCGGGCCGGCGGCGGCGGCGTGAACTATGCAGTGTGTCCCAGAAATGAGTGCAGATATTTTAAGGGGTGGTAAATCTGGTCAAAATAAACATATTTTCTCTTTACCATTTTTAAAATAAATTGAAAATAACCAAGTTATTTAACTTTGAAAATTTAAAAAAATAATCGCAACATTTTGAGAACCGCCGGCAGATATTGCCAACTACATCCAATTACCCGGATCAAGCCCGGATTTCAGTTAATTCGACGCACTGTGTTGCCATATGGACAAGAAAGTATTTGTTTAAAAGTAAGTCATAAAATCACAACACCTGAGGAGTTTGCAGAGATGCATTACATTTATAAGATTGTTATATTATTACATAAAATGAATTAAAAGTTAAATGTTTAAAAGTTAAAAAAGTTAAATTAAAAAACTTACCCAACATTAAAAAAGATACTTATGACAGATCGATGTAACTGCGACAGTTCTCTTTTTCGATACACACTTAACTAAAATACACTTCATTGTGCTGCTTTACTTGTACATGCTATTATAAAAACTGCTAAAATAACAGTCCCCATTTTTAACTTAACACATTATTTTCATATAGGCTTCATCACAATTTGAACCACTGATTTACAAAACACCTTGAAAAGCACACATTACATACTACTGTGAATACCTTTCTGAATGAATAAATGTTGAGAATTATTGTCTCTTACCGCCACTTTACGAACTACTTTCAATCTAAGAAAATACATGTTTCACTCAACAATTTTAAATACGCATTTTGTTTTTTCGCTATTTTTTCGATGTATTTCGACAATTCCGTCTACAGCCCAACCGTCGGTCAAGACAGTCGCGCATCACTGGTTGGTAACTGCTCACTGCTCCTTTGTCGCACCGGCGTGTCGAGCTTGCGTCATGCGAGGTTGCCGTAGTTTCAACAATTACAAATTGAAGACACTCGAAGCAATCTTATTAAATTTTAAAAATAAAACAGAAAAACATGAAAGGAAACAAACAAAACACAAATGAATTGATTATTGATAAGGTCACAAAAAAGAAATTTCTAAAATGTTTATCGTAATTCAGAATTCAATATATCGAAAACAGCCCGACAAATAATCAATTCATTTTTGTTTTGTTTGTTTCCTTTTATGTTTCTCTGCTTTATTTTTAAAATTTAATACGATTTTGATTGCTTCGAATGTCTTGAATTTGAAATTGTTGTAACTACAGCAACGTTGCTTAACATCATCGTCTGATGCAAGCCCGTCACGACGGCGCGGCTCAAAGGACCAGTTCACACGTGGCACTCTTGGCCGACGCGCGACGGTTGGTCTGTCGAAATACATCGAAAAAATAGCGAAAAAAACAAAATACGTATTTAAAATTGTTGAGTGAAACATGTATTTTCTTAGATTGAAAGTAGTTCGTAAAGTGGCGATAAGAGACGGTATTCAAATTAATGTGCGCTTTTCAAAGTGTTTTGTAAATCAGTGGTTGAAATAAAACAGAGAAACATGAAAGAAAACAAACAAAACAGAAATTAATCGATTATTCGTTGGGCTGTTTTCGATATATTGATTTCTAAATTACGATAAACATTTTAGGAATTTCTTTTTTGTGACCTGGTTGTGAATAATATGATGAATCATTTTCGTAAACGTCATAAACGTAATGTTTCAACCTTTTAGTTAATTTTCGATGGTTTTTGTTAAGTTTTCATTGAAAGGATAAGTACTAAAAATAATTAATGTTTTTTTTCTATAATAATTATTAATAATGAGCACTGATAAAAGATTAAATTTAACATTCCTAATTTTTGAGTAGAAATTTGTCTTGAATATTGAAGAAAAATGAATTTATAAATGAGGAACTATGTAGAATGTGGATAACATAGGAGGTTGCAACACTGCAAGGTTTAGATACACCGTAGAGAAATCTCAGGTGAATAAATAAGTGGCTTTAGTTTTTTTCAAATTTCCCGGAAAATGTAAAGAAAAATTTTAAATTTTCAACATTTTTTTTCGCAAAAAAAACCTCATAGGCGTGTTTCTGGGGTTGAACTATACTACCAGTTAAAATATTTGCACTTATTTCTGGGACACCCTGTATATTGATATTTTCTGATTTCTGCCGTAGAGTGCGCTGCGATCGGAATTTGTTGATAAAAAATACGTAACGGATATGAAATGGGTATGGAATGGAAACGGAATGTATAGTGAGAATCAACCTTAAAATGGACATTATAAGGACACTGCAGGTCGCACAACGTTCAATGGAAGGAATATGCTGGGAATAACCAAGAGAGACCGAGAGGATACGACAAAAGACTCAGCTAATATATGTCATCCACAGAGTCAAATCCCTCAAATAGCAATGGGCAGGACACCTGGCAAGAAGAACGAACAACAGATGGAACACAAAAATTACAGCATGGTACCTACGAGGAATTAAGAGACTGAGAAGTAGACAGAACCTGAGATGGGACCATGATGTTAGGAAATTAACAGGGATAACTTGGGCCCGCATTGCCAACAATGGACAACAATGGGCCTAACTACAAAGAGAGTATGTGAGGGAGGCTACTCCATAATTGGAAATGGTTGAATATGCCGAAAATGATGATGATGATGATAACATCGTTATTTGGTATGGCAAAATTTTGCAAATCCTTTAACTGGAATACGCAACAGCCCACTTCATTTTACCCACACCGCCAAGCTATAAACAAAATTGTGAATTGATTTACATTCAAGTTAAAAAAAAGTGAATTTTACTGCCAATATAGCAAGTAATCAAGTCGTAAATGTATTTCCTATCTTGATCTGTTAATAAACGATTATTAAAACTATAAACTTACCCACAAACGTTTAAAGCGTTAATACTGAACAGTTTAACAAAAGATATACAGAAACCTAAATGAATTAACATATATATTAAGGCGTATATATGTCGCTAGAGATAGTGTTATATATAATAGAAGATTCAGATGTTCGAGTTAGATAATGTCGAGGTCTATTAATCGGAAGGGAGGAAATTGTATTTCCTAGTAACAGCTGCTAGTGAGAGATATCGTGATTTACTATTATATGGACATTATAAAAAAAGATGAATATGACGCTATATGTTCTTCTTTCCATATAAATTTCACAAATTTAAAGTTCTAAAGCACAAGATGATAAAAATAAATAGAATATAGAGTTTGTCTCCGGACTGTCTTTACAAGAGACAGCTTTTATTATTATGAACATTTAAGAAAAATGCATACTTCCGTAAAAAATTTGCCGTTTATCCCTTTCCAAATTTCCATGCCGTTTAAGAGAAAATAAAAAAACATGAAAATGTTAAAACTTGGAAAATAAGTTCGTCATAATAATGCTTTTATTTATACACTATTCTAATAAACAATATGCATTCCTTCGGAAACTCTCTATTTATTTATCTAGTAAGGCTAAAACACTCTATTTTAAAGTCGATTAGAGAAAATAGTATGATTCATTGGCAAGTAATGTAAATATTTGCGATCCGGTAAAATTGTGATGTAAGAGGAGGCTTAGCTTGCCTGCGGCAGGTCAGTAGTTGATAGGCCTGCAAGCTGTTGTGTTGTGTTGTCATAGAGCTGATATTTGGGGGTTGAAAGTCTTTTGACTATAAACGTTGCAAGTACTGTAAGGCAACGGGTCGTTTGACCGGAAAAAAACATCTTGTGACGTCTTGCTTTCGAGGTTGGTCTTGAGAGTTTGAGGTCTCCCTTGTCTTCTCGATTGACACGATGCGGCATTGGGGTAGTGAGCTACCCCAATTAGCTTATTCGATTGGGATGCAAATCTGTTTAGCGGCAGATTTGCGTCCGGAGGAAGCCCCTGTACTATTTAAGGTGACACTAGCTAGTTGTTGAAGATGATTAACCAATATATAACCGAATATATTTGAATTAGATGGAAAATATGGAATGGGATATATTGAATAGAATATATCAGTGGCAGGGGGTGGAGGGGTACCCCCGGGTGAGTCTTACTATTTAACTATCAATTTTATCCAGATCAGTAAATGTTTGTTTTGTTATTTTCATGTACAATGAGAGAGTGCTTGCCAATGACCAACTAAATGGATATTTGAGGCGAATTTGCATTGTGAGACCCGGTTGAGTAAGCCCCAGAAATAAGCGATTTTACAAAAATATATATCATAAGGATACGGGTAATATAACGGCGTTTTCATTTTTTGATAGATTGTTACTTATAGAATTTTAATTAATGTAATATTTTTTGTTGTTTTAAAATGTTAAAAAAGAATAAAATTTATTAAGTTATAGAGTTTGTTCATTTTCACAAAGTGGTGGTCCATGGTAAAAACTTAAAACTTAAATGTTAAAATCAAGAACAAAGTCCAAACCACTGTCATAAAATTCTCTATTAGTGACCGGCTTTGGCAATTCCAGCCATCATCAGACCTTTGTTAAAGACAGTTGTAATTATTTTAGACAGTTGAAATTATTAATTTTGTTATTATTTATTAATATTAATTATTAGACAGTTATAATTGTTATTTTTTTATATATATAAAGTCAAACCAGCAACTGTCTTTGACAAAGGTCTGATGATGGCTGAAATTGCCGAAACCGGTCACTAATAAAGAATTTTTTGACATTCATGGACTTTGTTCTTCATTTTAACATTAAAAATTTATTTAGTTCAATGCCACGGAAAGGGCGATGATAGTTATCGGAAAATGTGATACTTTAACAACAGCAAAGAATAGACGGTAATCAAAAAATATTAACCATCTATCAAAGAATGAAACCGAATTGATATTTCCATAGAAACGCCTTTTGATTTTTAAGACTTACAAAAAAATTCAATCATATTTACATGCTTTTGTTAGCTTTCTCTAAAAAAAATTGGAAAATTAAAAAGAGATTAACCATTTTAGAACATGCAAAATTTTTTATAAAGAAAGCACACATTTTTCTCAAAACATCAATAAAGTAGTAATAAGTAAAGTGTTTCACAAGTTCATAACATATAGGTTTGGGTGGACCATTTTGGTTGTTTCTATAGGGTATCTAGGAAACCGTGAGAAATATTCAAATTTTGATACTGCAGTCTCGGGTTCTTTTTTTGAAAAAATCACAATGGCGCAAACAGGTCGTGGCTATCTTGATCGGTTTCGAAGCTACAGGGGAATTCTCAAATTTTGTACTTTTTGAAGATGTTCGATAGTTTGTTTATTTCAACAGCTAAGCAAAAACGAATTAAACATTCTAAAGGCACTTCTCTGTGTAGAACGCAGTGGCGTAGTCAGACTTTTTTCGAAAAAAAATATTTTTTTTGAAATTAACTATATTTATGTTTTTTAAATACAACCCCCTTATATTTTTAAATTTCCTGATTCAGTTTGGCATGGGCTTCTCGAAAATATATAACACACTATATTTATTTATACTATTAACTTTAAAATTCCAGTTTATTTAAAGATATCGACTTTCCTCTTGGTAAGTCATACCGAGTATTAAAAGAGACAAGCGAATATCTACTTTCAAATTAATCTATGTATTAGCAATTAAATACATTCGAACATACGAAGCAAATATAAAATAAGTGTGACGGAAACAAAAGTACATATATTTTAATACAAATTCAACAGGTTACTTCAATCAGGCTTCAAACACAAAGACTAGATTAAATGTTCAAACTGCTGCCCATTATTATCTAGACGGAGATGGAACCGTCTCTGCACGCCGCCGCTAACAGCATTTCGAATGTGTATGTTGGTTACACTTTGCAAAGCCACAACAAAGCTCTCTTGTGACTCTTCTAATGTTCTATTTGCATTTCGATAAATTTCGTTTTTCAGAAAGTCCCAGAGAAAGAAGTCCAAGGGAGTGATATCAGGTGATTAAGGTAGCTAGAATTAAACTATTTTCTGACCTTTTAAAAACGGCTGGATTTAATTGCTTGCGCTCAAAATATAAATCAGCTGCCATTTGCTTATGTTTGTTAGACTTAATATAATATATTATATTTCTCAAAATTTTCAAAATTACTAATTTTTTTATTATTTAAAATACACACACTTCAATCTGTTGAAAGGAAATGTCACGCATCCATCAAAGGTATGTCCCTATCACCATGACAACCGTTTACTTTGTTACGCGGGCCGGCCTACTACGATATTTTAAGAAAAATTTTAAATGTTGAGGTTAATAGTGAAAATAAATATAGAGTGTTATATATTTTCGGGAAGCCCATGCTAAGCTGAATCAGGAAATTTAAAAATATACAGAGGGTTATATTTAAACCTCGATTTAAACAAAACAGAAGTATAGTTAATATCTAAAAAAATATTTTTTTCGAAAAAAGTCCGACTACGCCACTGTCTACACAGAAAAGTGCCTTTAGAATGTATAATTCATTTTTGCGTAGTAGCTGAAATAAACAAACTATCGAACATCTTCAAAATGTACAAAATTTGAGAATCCCCCTGTAGCTTCGAAACCGATCAAGATAGCCACGATCCGTTTGCGCCATTGTGAATTTTTCAAAAAAAGAACCCGAGACTGCAGTATCAAAATTTGAATATTTCTTACGGTTTCCTAGATACACTATACAAACAACCAAAATGGTCCACCCTGTACTAAGCAAATATACGAAAATTTTATTTAATTAATATACGAAAGGTGGTTTGCCACTGCCTTCCTTGAATGAACCCAGTTAGAATACCGTTGATTGAAACAATTGGGAAGATACGCAACGTAATGGGCGAATTCGTGACAAGGCTGATTTGATTTCCCCTTAAGTCTCAACTGCTGTATGGTGGAGACCAGGCGGATGAAACTGCCATTTGAATTTTGGAAACACGGCGGAGTTTCTGCCAGTAGAGGGATAGATGGCGCTGCGTAGAAATTTCATCTAAAGTCCCTAGATATTCATCTAGGGACTTTAATTTCATCATGATTTTATCAAGTCATCCCAGAGTATAGTTTAATTAACAATTCGTTTGATTCTCTGTGGAGTAATTGGAGTAGTTGGAGTAGTTGAAAAATATAAATATTTATATAAAATGTTGATAATTTTACAGCGATGTGCTTTGTTACCCTATGAATAAACATTGATATGAAGTTGCTTTCGCCAGAAACAATTATAATTAAATAATTTAATAAAAATTTAATTTCTAAGTGACCCGGATCAGTTAGATCAGTAAAATAAATTGAAAAATAAACGTCATTCCATATCTGGCAATGTCTGTCAGTTTCTGTGAAGTGGAAGTGAATTGTGATTTGTTTTTATGGGAATATTTACGGATTTTTGCGAATTTAGAGTATTTTGGACGATAGGATTGTGAAATTTAAAAGCCAAGTAGTTTCATATATAAGATTAATTAATCCCTGTGATAATTTTTATGAAATTTCTCATAATCAAAACAAATTCTTTCAACAAAATGGCTGTCTCAGAAATTTGGAAGATCATTAATTTTAAAGTTTTATTTAAGTGTATTTATATCGAATCAAGAATTTGTATAACATATTAAAAGCTTAAACTTAAATGTTAAAATCAAGAATAAAGTCCAAACCACTGTCATAAAATTCTCTATTAGTGACCGGCTTTGGCAATTCCAGCCATCATCAGACCTTTGTTAAAGACAGTTGTAATTATTTTAGACAGTTGAAATTATTAATTTTGTTATTATTTATTAATATTAATTATTAGACAGTTATAATTGTTATTTTTTTATATATATATAAAGTCAAACCAGCAACTATCTTTGACAAAGGTATGATGATGGCTGAAATTGCCGAAACCGGTCACTAATAAAGAATTTTTTGACATTCATGGACTTTGTTCTTGATTTTAACATCAAAAATTTATTTAGTTCAATGCTACGGAAAGGACAATGATAGTTATCGGAAAATGTGATATTTTAACAACAGCAAAGAATAGACGGTAATCAAAAAATAATAACCATCTATCAAAGAATGAAACCGAATTGATATTACCATAGAAACGCCTTTTGATTTTTAAGACTTACAAAAAAATTCAATCTTATTTTCATGCTTTTGTTAGCTTTCTCCTAAAAATTGGAAAATTAAAAAGAAATTAACCATTTTAGAACATGCAAAATTTTTTATAAAGAATGCATTTTTCTCAAAACATCAATAAAGTAGTATTAAGTAAAGTGTTTCACAAGCTCATAACATATAGGTTTAAGAGATTGTACTAAGCAAATATACGAAAATTTTATTTAATTAATATACGAAAGGTGGTTTGCCACTGCCTTCCTTGAATGAACCCAGTACCGTTGATTGAAACAATTGGGAAGATACGCAATGTAATGGGCGAATTCGTGACAAGGATGATTTGATTTCCCCTTACGTCTCAAGTGCTGTACGGTGAAGACATTAATCGTTCTGCGGTCAACGCATAAAACACTTATTTTCTCTAATTCGGCCAGCGAAGGCATATCGAAGACAATGTGAATCTGAAAGCGACTATGTTGCCATATTAAAATGTTTAAAATCTGTAATACGTTTGACGAAAATATCTTTAGCTGAAAAACCTGCGTTTATGTATTGAAAATTTATTCGTGTTGAACATAGAATAAACAAAATTCTTTTATAGGTATATATTTTATATGTCATATGATCGAAAAAGAGTCGTTTAGATGGTTTGGAAATGATGACGATTATTGACATTTACCATAATATTTTACATATAGGGTGGCCCATCGAAAACGCTCCGCAAGGCGTAACGGCCAGGATATTTTTTTTTCAGAAAATTCAAAAACACGTCAATTTTGTCTGTGAGGGGGACAACTTTTGTCCCAAAAATGATTGCAAAATCTTCAACCCTCTAAGCGGGGCTGTCATCACCCAATTTTTTTCAAATGAGAAGGGGGGTCAAGTGGTACCGCAATGAAAAGGGGTTTCTATTCTCTACACTTTCCGGCTTAGTTTTTGAAAATCGGTCGAGTCTTTGAGAAAATATGAAGGATTGAAATTTGAAAAGTTTATTTAAACATTTATCAGAGTAAACGGATAAATATAATAATAAAAGTTTATTTAAACATCTATCAGAGTAAATAAAAAGGATAAATTCCTTCGACCAATTTGCTGTTTTTTCTTATTATTTCTAGATGTTTACGCATTTTTTCACTTGCCACAAGGTTGAACGATCAGGTGCGGTAATTGCTAGATAGCTGTTCTGTGACTTATGCGTTGAAGTTCTTCTCAATATCGTTAAATTTTTTAACAATTATTATGGTATACTCACTTGCAGGAAAAGTGGTGGCGAAATAATCGAACTTTATTTTAAAAATAATGAATGTGGCAATCGGGTTGCGCAGATATTCAATGAATGCCATCCTGATAACCACCTTTATGGCAAAATTGTTCCCGAGTTAGTAGCAAAATTTCGCGAAACTGGTTCCATTATGAGACCGGCGTGAATCGTACAAGTGTCCAAAGGATATTAAAAAAATTCACAGTCCTTTACAAAGATGCAACCGGGGGCATTGAAATGATGAATAAAAACGTAAAATTATGATTAGTGTTAATATGAGTGTATTACATACATATGTTTAAATAACGAACTTAACAAAAAACAACAGATATAAAAATTCACTGAAAAAGTAGTAATGTTAACATTAAATAAAACATTATCAATAATAATTATGCGATCGCACCTATCCGTAAAACAAACAAGCAAAAAAACAAAATAACATACAAAATATCAGGTTAACATGATGACAGATCATGATCGATGACAGATAAAGAATTCTTACAAAAAAAAGAACTTTTCGAAATAATTTTTTAACCGTTAAAGGCAAACCCCATTTAAACACAAAACTTTTTAATACCTACTACTGTATCTAAAATATATTTTTTTTAAATTACTAAATTCTTAGCCACGCTTCTGTTTTTCTTGGCTGTTGTGCGTCACGTCACAGATTAACATGCCCAGGTTTGCACCACAAGGCGATGCTGCAGACCACTAGGTAGACAATTTTTGTTATACAACTTGTAGTCAATCTACACTATCTAGCTTTTTTTCTTTTAAAATGTGTTCAGATTTTGTAAAAGTATAAGTCAAAATCGCAAATCTTAAATTTGATATGAGTTTCTTAGTTTTAACTAATATAGTGGCGCATTACAAAAATTCCTTTTCAATGAAAATTAATGAGTTAAATAAAATAATTTAATAAATTACTAGCTTTTTCCCGCGACTACGTTCGCGTTACACCTCAAATCGTTCATGCATTGATTTAAATAATTTTTACTTCTTTATAGAGCTAGTGAGCATAGATGTTTTTATTTTTCATCTTTTTTTTTATTTATTAAGAGCACTAATACTCTCTTTATAGGTTATTTTTTATTCTTTGAAGGATAATTGAGGAAAATATATTTCATTATGATGTCACTAAATAAACCCTTGTATAAAATTTTATACTGTCTGGTTTATAATGTTATAGTATTGCATTTTCGTACAGCAAACTTTCATTCCCTATTCTACTCCCTAAGTGTATAAATTTCATAAATTCGCTTTATCTTTGTGCCAATTTTTATGTGTATAATCCAGAGATCACCAAGTTTATATAAATTTTTACTAACTTTACCCATTTGGTTGATGAATTTCAAAATTTCTTCTAATTCTTTTGTAGGATTTCATTCTTCTAGACCAAATAGTAAGGAAATTTCATACAACAAACTGTTCCGACATAATTTTACTCTCTAAGAGGATGAATTTCCTAAAATCGCTTTGTGTAGCTCATTCACTAATGTCGTTTAAACGAACATTTGCGCTAATCACACCACTGACAACGACACACCACTGACAATGACAAATAATTTATTTCTGGAGGTATTGTGTGTAGGTGTTTTTCAGGTAATATTTAGTCATTTTACACAAAGAAATAGCCATTAAGCACTATAAAAATACTTCATAACAAATCTACACATATATACCTTTCATTTAAAAAAGAATCATCAAGATTGGTGAAGCGGTTTCGGCGGGATGGATGCAACAAAAAAACCCTTTGAGCTTTTATATATGTATGGATTAATTATTTTTCCAACATATTTTACTTAATTTGATTTAATTTTTATAAATACTCAGACTCGCCAATATCGTAGTCCACCGTGTCCAGCCTGTTTAGCCAAACGTAGGCCGATTCCTCTTCGGCGGCGCGCGGCGTCGTGACTCTGGCCAATGGAAGAGTCTTGAAGACGCTCATCCGCGCATAGGAACAAGTTGACTGCGTAGTGTATTGCGTATTAATCGATTCTGAAACTTTCTATCTCATGTATAACATGTTACGCAAGTTTATTATATTAATCTCGATTTTAATAGATAAATATGTGAAATGCCACCTGAATATCTTCCGCCATGACATATTTTTACTTTTTTGTTATGGTAAAGTGATTTGTATAAACTTTATTCAATAACTTATATTTTCCTCCATATTTAATTTTTTAATTTTAAGCGAAAAAATAAGCGAAATTAAGTATAACATTTTAGAAAAAATAAACACTGTAATATTTAAAAGAATAAGAAGAAATAAGTCTTATTTTCAAAGAAAAATATAGAAAAAACTCTTTCTATAGAAAAAAGTCTTTATACTAACCAGAATCCGGTGACATATACGCGGTCTCACCGGAAACATTACTTATTGCTTCACATAACTTGAAGAATATCTACTTTTAATAATGAACACTTCAGAAATACACCAGTAAAAACATTTATTATTTGAGATTAAAACTCGAATGAAATTATAAATATTAGTTACCGATGTTGTTATAGCTTTTATAGGCCTGTTTAACGACTTAATAAGTTACCTAGCGAAAAAATCTGTGCGCGTACCTACCACTATTGTTACAGGTTAATTTTTTAAAGAAATATGTTAAACGCTAAAATTTTAATGGTATTACTTGTGCATTATTGGCCTTATAATGCAATTAGTTGGAATTATATCTTCTTTAAATATAATTACACTTTTTAACGACTTATAAGTTACCTAGGAAAAAATCTGTGTACGTACCTACCACTATTGTTACAGGTTAATTCGTTAAACAAATGTGTTACATATTATTCGTGGTATTAGTGGTATTATATTGGAATCAGCTTGGCATTAGTGGGGCATTATATGAGAAATTTTGGTATTTAATTTGTATTTTTGGCATTACTTTGGCATTAGTATACAGACATTTGTCAGCGGTTTACTCCTTGTAGATAATCAAAAAGTTTTTAGATAAAATTTGCTTTTATGTCAGATCATTTCTATGAAAAATTACATTAGATTTTTATTAAAGACGCTGGGTAATTAAAACATTGACTAATAAAGCTTGTCCACTTTAAATAAAGGGTCACGAAATATCCTCCTTGGAGTGTTTGGGTTAAGGGGTGTATAATAAATTAATCCAAACCAATCATGAAAAACCAATCAGGAAAAAATCCAAAACCTACCGTTGTAGGAGGTATAAGATGATTAAACTTATATAATGACAACTACTTATTGGATAACAAATTAATTACTACTGTCAGCTACTGTCTAGGTAGAATATACCTAGAGTACCTACACCTACCTATGATGTAGGTACATTAAAGCTAATTTTGACTTTACGTCTCACTTCGGTGTCACAAGCTGAATTTTTCAGGGATGGAAGTACAGTACATGATATGGGGACCCTTATTCCGAAAGTAGTACAAAATTAGACCGGGTAAAAGGGCAATCATCAAAAATCGATATATTAATACCACCGTATAGAGAAAACAAATACTTATGTTTTGATCCAGTACACAATAAAGTCTTCGTAGGGAGTAATTTTTTATAATTATTTACAAAAAAACATTTCCATTAGCGTTTATGACCAAAAAAACTTTAAACATGAATAACTCATTTCAATCATGCGAAAATTTGGTTTAAAAATAGACTTTTTTTAATATAACTTTCATTTAACGTAAAACGAAGACCTAAATGAAAAAAAGAAACAATTTAAAAGTTTCGCTTATGTCTTGACAAGGTATCAAAGCAAACCCCATATTTTTTGCTTTTAAACTAATAATGATATATCAATAAACAATTAACGATGTAATGGTTTTTGTGCGCGCTGGCCGACTGCCGCCGCTGCGCCGAGATTTCCTATACCCTTGTATATATGACGTCATGGTGTGGCAAATGTAGCATTTTAATTCGATTTGGGCTCCCTTATATAGGATAACAGAAACATTTTCAATGTTGAAATGCAAGTTCCTCCCGTACAAAATTCAGTTGTTACAAGAACTCAACGAAGGCGATTTTGATCGTGCAATTTTGTGAAACTATGAGTGAACGAGTGGCGAATGATAATAATTTCCTATATAATGTGTGTTTTTTGGATGAGTGTACTTTCCTTTTGAACGGTGTAGTTAATTGACACAACTGTCGGTACTGGGCTGAAGACAACCCCAGGGTTTTTCACGAGGTGCACACACAAAACCCTCAGAAATTGGACGTGTGGGCTGGTCGAGGGGTGTCTCACTCGGGTAAAAAATGTACACGTACTGCCAAAATATCCTTCCACTGCCAAGCGACTGCCAATGACTACGAAGAAGACTGCCTAAGACTGCCATGTAATTATTATAGGCGACTGCCATAAGACTGTCAATGACTGCCAGCGACTGCCAAGAAAATGTACATGTAATTCCAGTAGTGAGACACCCCTTGTGGCTGGTATTTTTGGAAATTCTATTGTGGGTCAGTTTAACGACTGAGAAGAACTTCAACGCACAAGTCACAGAACAGCTATCTAGCAACTACTGCACCTGATCGTTCAACCTTGTGGCAAGTGAAAAAATGCGTAAACATCTAGAAATAATATGAAAAAACCTCAAATTGGTCGAAGGAATTTATCCTTATTATTTACTCTGATAGATGTTTAAATAAACTTTTCAAATTTCAATCCTTCATATTTCCTCAACGACTCGACCGATTTTCAAAAACGAGGCGGGGAAATATAGAGAATAGAAAGCTCTTTTCATTGCGGTGCCATTTGACCCCCCTTCCCATTTTAAAAAAGTTGGGGGATGACACCCCTGCTCAGACGGTTGAAGATTTCGCAATCACTTTTGGGGCAAAAGTTGTCCCCCTTACAAACAAAATTGACATGTTTTAGGATTTTTTGAACAAAAGAATACCCTAGCCGTTATGCCTTGCGGAACGTTTTCGATGGGCCACCCTGTATAAATATCCCAAATGAAATAATACCGATCTTCATTTCAAAGTCAACTCTGATACCGTTCTTTGTTTAATCATATAATATTATATTAAATTGTTTCATGATAAAAAATGCGTATTATTAACGTACTGTACCCAAAATCCGTATATCTAGCGATTAAGCCGTAGTTCTGGCAACACTGTCTCCGGCAACCACTCGCTCTGTCGACTAAAAGCAGAACTACGGTACATTATTGTTTATCCGCTGCGCTGTAAACGATCATCGCGCAGCGGCGCGACGCAGAGCTAAACTAAATCTCGAAATTTTCGGACAAGCTTACGGTAACGCCAGCTACATCTCGGACAGGACTAAATCGCCCATAAGGTTGCGCATCTTCTTATTTCTTCACTCAACTCCAGTACGCTCGTACAGCAGCACACACACACACACATAACCGCTGCGCTGGAGCCACGCAATATATTGTAAAAAGATTCTTATTTCGATTAAAAACTTCTGTAAACTAAAGTCCTTCATTAACTACTAAATAATCTATAAACTGAATAGAACCAAGTAAAATAATACTAGATGACCACTAAACTTTATATATCCCTTTAGTAAAACTAAAAACAATTTCTAGTTTCCATTACACGATCCGGCTAAAATCCCTGTTGGCACGACAAACAAAATACCTGCAGCTTAGGTCGAAGTTTATACGAGGGAAATATTTATTTTGTCGTATTTGCGATCCCAAAATACAGCGACGGAGCAGTAAAGTCGGCATTAAACTTCTTTATAAAAGCTGGATAATATAAGGCAATGATCTGGACCGTAACTGGAAAACAGGCATGACAGGTCTGGAGCGGCATTAGCATTTATATTGGATCTAAGCAGCAGTATTTGCTGTAGGAAAGATTTAGATTTCTTTATAACAACATATAGGATTGTAATATGTCGTGAAAATTGATAAAGGTACCAGATAAACAAATCTGACTTGGAACGATTTGGGATTTATTTGGTAATAAAAGTTTATTTATAGCTAGTAGTCCAGTAAATAAAGATTGAAACCACACTGCTTAATCGTCGACCGGGGCTTTTCAGGCAAATTATGTACCTTTTGGAGAGTATTTTTATGAGAAAAAAATTGTAACACCGTCCTCGGCCAGCTTTGGTCGAAAAAAAGGCCCCAAATGGACAATAATTAGTTTTTTGCAAATATCAACCAAAATATGCAATTTACAAAATTTTTCTTGGAATAAAAAATTAAGCTTAGGTAATTGTCTATAAAAATGGTAGAATTAGTAGGTTTCGAAATATTACACCTCGGACATCCCTGAATTTTGAAAGTCTTAACGCTCCAGAAATAGATTTCATAAGCATATCATTGATTGGTAGGACAAATTGTTTAATAACTTGGCTAATTTAATATTTTTGATGATCCAAAGATCATTTAAAAGGTAGAATCAACAGCTATCATATTTTGGAACTTGTTTGAATTTTGTCATATTTTATGATAATAAAAAAACCGGGCAAACCATTTCTTGGCCCAATTTACAAACTTATTCATATTTTCACTAATAATAGCTTATTAGTCAAGATATTTTTGGACAAGAACAATATACTCTGAAAGAGTTGCAAGATACTGCAGGTAATTTTGAAATTTTATCATTGATTTCCAACTCCTCCATTGATGTTTGTTACTTATAAAGTTATTATTCAATTTTCTTTTGTTTATGACATTTCCTGGAAATTCTAAAAAGCGGAAAAGCCACTCAGGAATAGTTGGTTTTTGTGCTTAAACAAATACTTCAAATTTTCTGAGTTACTTAAAGAGACTTTAAGATCATGCAACTATTAAGAAAAAATGACAAATACGCTATTATTAGTAAAAATATGAATAAGTTTGTAAAAATCTCAACATTTTTGGGCTAAGGATGTTTTCCAGGTTTTTTTTATTATCATAAAATATGACAAAATCCAAACAAGTTCCAAAATATGATAGCCGTTGATTGTACCTTTTAAATGAAATTTGAATCGTCAAAAAATTGTATAGGAGTTAGAAACAGTTTGTACTATCAGTCAATACGCTTATGTAATCTATCGCCGAAGAGGGAAAATTCAAGGATCTTCAAAACTTTATCTCGAAAACTACTAATTCTACGTAAAAAATGATAAGGATTATTTTTCATAGGTAATTTTACCTAAGCTTAATT
Organism: Sitophilus oryzae; assembly: GCF_002938485.1. Taxonomy (NCBI): domain Eukaryota; kingdom Metazoa; phylum Arthropoda; class Insecta; order Coleoptera; family Curculionidae; genus Sitophilus; species Sitophilus oryzae. The sequence continues at coordinate 5,805,792 of NW_022146105.1, forward strand.
TTCCAAGAGAATGTTTCTAAATATCATTTTTTGGCAGATATTTGCGAAAAATTGATTTTTCTGCCATTTGGGGCCATTTTTTCGGCCAAAGTACAGTGTTACAATTTTTCCCTTAAAACTACTCCCCAAAAGGTACACAATCCGCCAAAAAAATTATGGCCGATGTCGGTCTTTTTGTATCCTTATTTACTGTACTATAGGTTTTCTTATTTTGGAGTTGAACATAATAAGGCTTAGAATACTATTATCTTCAAATAATTTCTAATTTATGTTCTACTTCCTTCAATTTAAGTTGCTACATCTATGAAAAAATAATTAAAGAGCCAATAGGAAAAGTCATTATTTGTATATTTTAAAAACAGTTGTTTTTTTTATGCTGTTCAATATTTTTATATATAATATTTTAGATATAATGGTATTAGTATAAATAATTAGTAGTGCGCCAAATTGAAGGTCAGAATGTTGCATACAATACACGAGCACCATTAAGCAAGATATACTTTATTTGGAATATTTGATGGTAAAAAATTATTTAAATAAATAATTACCTCCTAAGAAAAAAAAGTTTTTATTAAAATAAATGTTTAAAAAACGTACAATATTAATTATTAAGTCATGCTCATTGCTCAGCGCCATGTTTTATAGCATTATAGCGATTTGCTTTGACATTACCTGCCAAATTGTGTCGCCGGCGCCGTTTTGGTTTTTTTAGGACATCACAGGATGATGTACTGTCAACAAATCCAATATTCTTAGATAATGGTAAAGTATGTGCGCTATTGTATGCTAAAGCGCGTGGGAGAATCGCGCTGTGGCTAGATCAAGGGTCATAATGTTTTCGCACACAATACATTCTGTCCCTGGAAACAGAACATCGAATTTGATTGGTCAGTGTTTCGCGCTGTGGCTAGATCAAGGGATATAATAAAATATGATTTAATGTATACCGGGTGCGTCTCAAAAGTGCCTCATCCCTATAACTTGTTTATTTTCTCAGATAAAAAAACGAGATTCGGTATATTAGTATATGACATAAATTACGATTAATCGACTTATTCGATTTTTTTCGGCCACTTCCTATTTCACCGGAAATGACTAAAGCTTTTGATTTTTAAATGGCACCGTCGGTATTTTTTTAATTTATTCGATAGAAAATAACACTCTGAATATAATGACATATCATATGTCAACTTTTGACATTTTCGCTTAAAACAAAATTGTATTTGAAATTTCAATCTTGGAGCCTTGGAAAAATAGATATAATTGTCTTATGCTTTTAGTGTCTTGTCCTGGCCGGTTAAAACATATCTCAATTTTTTCAAATAGAACGTGGGTGGCTCATTAGCATATTTGGAAAAGGCCTTTTTTTACGAATAATTTGGTACCACACACTTGGTATTTTGAGTCCGTTTCGAGTAAGTTATCGTTATAAATCGCATGTTACAATTTCAGATAAACCATATTCGAAAAAGTCAAAAGTTGACATATTATATGTCATTTTATTCAGAGTGTCATTTTCTATCGAATGAACTAAGAAAATACCGAGGGTTGTCATGTACATACCAAATCTCTTTTTTTATCTGAAAAAATAAAAAAATTATAGGGGTGAGCCACTTTTGAGGCGCACCCGATATGCATTTATACATTCCGTACATGTGCACCTAGCACAATCCCATTGGTCAGATTTGAATTTTAAACCAATTAAACTCCGAGTGCCATACGCGAGTAGGGAATGTAAGACAGTGCCATGCGCACTTACGGAATGTACCTGGTAATTATGCTTGCAACAGAAAGTAACGCCTGGCTATAGCTAATCTCGCAAGAGTAGCTGTGGCTTCGTGACTGAGGCCATCGCTTCGTGAACGAGAGGTCCATGGTTCAAATCTCACGCGGGACAATAACTTTTTTATTTTTAACATTGAAAATGTTTCTGTTATCCTATACAAGGGAGCCCAAATCGAAATAAAATGCTACATTTGCCACACCATGTCGTCATATATACAAGGGTATAGGAAATCTCGGCGCAGCGGCGGCAGTCGGCCAGCGCGCGCAAAAACCATTACATCGCTAATTGTTTATTGATATATCTTTATTAGTTTAAAAGCAAAAAATATGGGGTTTGCTTTAATACCTTGTCAAGACACAAGCGAAACTTTTAAATTGTTTCTTTTTTTCATTTAGGCCTTCGTTTTTCGTTAAATGAAAGTTATATTAAAAAAAATCTATTTTTAAACCAAATTTTCGCATGATTGAAATGATTATTCATGTTTAAAGTTTTTTTTGGTCATAAGCGCTAATGGAAATGTATTTTTGTAAATAATTATAAAAAATGACTCCCTACGAAGACTTTATTGTGTACTGGATCAAAAAATAAGTATTTGTTTTCTCTATACGGTGGTATTAATATATCGATTTTTGATGATAGAGCCCTTTTACCCGGTCTAATTTTGTACTACTTTCGGAATAAGGGTCCCCATATCATGTACTGTACTTCCATCTCTGAAAAATTCAGCTTGTGACACCGAAATGAGAGGTAACGTCAAAATAAGCTTTAATCTACCTACATCATAGGTAGGTGTAGGTACTCTAGGTATATTCTACCTAGGCAGTAGCTGAACTAGCTGACAGTAGTAATTAATTTGTTATCTGATAAGTAGTTGTCATTATATAAGTTTAATCATCTTATACCTCATATAACGGTAAGTTTTGGATTTTTCCTGATTGGTTTGTTAAACAAAAATATACTGGGCATATAAATGTCTGTTACAGGTTAATTCGTTAAAGAAATATGTTACACACATATTATTTTAATAATAATAGTATAATAGTAATGGCTATATTATGTTATAACACATACATATGTATTGAATGTACTTATTTTAACCAATGCATTGTTTTGTTTTTTTAATCTCACAAATAAGAAATGTTTTATAGTTTTTATTATAAAAAACAGTGATTATACAATTTATTTACACCCCTTACACTGTTTTCTGTAAGGGGTGTAACCAGGAGTATATTTCGTAACCTCTTACGATATAAGAGGGCACAAAGTGTTTTATTACTTAATGCTTAAAATTTAATAATATATTTGTACATAAAATAAAATAGACTAGAAAGTCAATTAATTAATATTGACGTAATTACTAAATAAGTACAAGATTTTTTTTCTAATTATTTTAGTGTATTTTTAGTCACCTAATTATAAAGGAGAGATATCCAACCATTGCATTATTTTACTCACAAATAAATGTTTTATGGTTTTTATTATAAAACAACGATTAATTTATTATACACCCCTTAACCCAAACACTCCAAGGAGGATATTTCGTGACCCCTTATTTAAAGTGGACAAGCTTTATTAGTCAATGTTTTAATTACCCAGCGTCTTTAATAAAAATCTAATGTAATTTTTCATAGAAATGATCTGACATAAAAAGCAAATTTTATCAAAAAACTTTTTGATTATCTACAAGGAGTAAACCGCTGACAAATGTCTGTATACTAATGCCAAAGTAATGCCAAAAATACAAATTAAATACCAAAATTTCTCATATAATGCCCCACTAATGCCAAGCTGATTCCAATATAATACCACTAATACCACGAATAATATGTAACACATTTGTTTCACGAATTAACCTGTAACAATACTGGTAGGTACGTGCACAGATTTTTTCCTAGGTAACTTAAAAGTCGTTAAAAAGTCTAATTATATTTAAAGAAGATATAATTCCAACAAATTACATTATAAGGCCAATAATGCACAAGTAATACCATTAAAATTTTAGCGTTTTTAACTTGTGTAACATATTTCTTTAACGAATTAACCTGTAACAATAGTGGTAGGTACGCGCACAGATTTTTTCGCTAGGTAACTTATTAAGTCGTTAAACAGGCCTATAAAAGCTATAACAACATAGGTAACTAATATTTATAATTTAATTCGAGTTTTAATCTCAAATAATAAATGTTTTTACTGGTGTATTTCTGAAGTGTTCATTATTAAAAGTAGATATTCTTCAAGTTATGCGAAGTAATAAGTAATGTTTCCGGTGAGACCGCGTATATGTCACCGGATTCTGGTTAGTATAAAGACTTTTTCTATAGAAAGAGTTTTTTCTATATTTTCCTTTCAAAATAAGACTAATTTCTTCTTATTCTTTTAAATATTACAGTGTTTCTTTTTCCTAAAATGTTATACTTAATTTTCGCTTAAAATTAAAAAATCACAAATGGAGGAAAATATACGTTATTGAATAAAGTTTATACAAATCACTTTACCATAACAAAAAAGTAAAAACATGTCATGGCGGAAGATATTCAGGTGGCATTTCACACATTTATCTATTAAAATCGAGATTAAAATAATAAACTTGCGTAACATGTTATACACGAGATAGAAAGTTTCAGAATCGATTAATACGCAATACGCTACGCAGTCAACTTATTCCTATGCGCGGATGAGCGTCTTCAAGACTCTTCCTTCGGCCAGGGTCACGACGCCGCCGAAGAGGAATCGGCCTACGTTTGGCTAAACAGGCTGGACACGGTGGAGTACGATATTGGCGAGTCTGAATATTTATAAAAATTTGCAAAGTAAAATATGTTGGAAAAATAATTAATCCATACATATATAAAAGCTCAAAGGGTTTTTTTGTTGCATCCATCCCGCCGAAACCGCTTTACCAATCTTGATGATTCTTTTTTTAAATGAAAGGTATATATGTGTAGATTTGTTATGAAGTATTTTTATAGTGCTTAATGGCTATTTCTTTGTGTAAAACGACTAAATACTAAAACATACCTGAAAAACACCTACACACAATACCTCCAGAAATAAATTATTTGTCATTGTCAGTGGTGTGTCAGTTAGATTATATATTACGTTTTTAGATATTTTAGAGTGAGTTCATGCCGCCAGCTTTAGATACATAAATATTAGCACAAAGGTTCGTTTAAACGACATTAGTGAATTAGCTACACAAAGCGATTTTAGGAAATTCATCCTCTTAGAGAGTAAAATTATCTCGGAACAGTTTGTTGTATGAAAATTCCTTACTATTTGGTCTAGAAGAATGAAATCCTACAAAAAGAATTAGAAGAAATTTTTGAAATTCATCAACCAAATGGGTAAAGTTAGTAAAAATTTATATAAAACTTGGTGACCTCTGAATTATACACATAAAAATTGGCACAAAGGTAAAGCGAATTTGTGAAATTTATACCCTTAGGGAGTAGAATAGGGAATGAAAGTTTGCTGTACGAAAATGCAATACTATGACATTATAAACCAGACAGTATAAAATTTTATACAAGGGTTTATTTAGTGACATCATAACGAAATATATCTTCCTCAATTATCCTTCAAAGAATAATAAATAACCTATAAAGAGAGTATTAGTGCTCTTAATAAATAAAAAAAAGATGAAAAATAAAAAACATCTATGCTCACTAGCTCTCTCTAAAGAAGTAAAAAATCATTTAAATCAATGCATGAACGATTCGAGGTGTAACGCGGACGTAGTCGCGAGAAAAAGCTAGTAATTTATTAAATTATTTTATTTAATTCATTAATTTTTTGAAAAGGAATTTTAAGAAACTCATATCAAATTTAAGTTTTGCGATTTTGACTTATACTTTTTACAAAATCTGAACACATTTTTACACACAAAAGAAAAAAAGTTTTTGATAATATTTGTGTAGATTGACTACAAGTTGTATAACATAAATTTCTACGACCGGTCTACCTAGTGGTCTGCAGCATCGCCTTGTGGTGCAAACGTGGGCCTGTTAATCTGTGACGTGACGCACAACAGCCAAGAAAAACAGAAGCGTGGCTAAGAATTTAGTAATTTAAAAAAAAGTCTTTTAGATACAGTAGTAGGTATTAAAAAGTTTTTTGTTTAAATGGGGTTTGCCTTTAACAGTTAAAAAATTATATCGTAAAGTGTAACTTTCCGTAAGAATTCTTTATCTGTCATTGATCATGATCTTGTTAACCTGATGTTTTGTTTGTTATTTTGTTTTTTTCGAGGTTTTTTGCTTGCTTGTTTTACGGATAGGTGCGATCGCATACTTATTATTGATAATGTTTTATTTAATGTTAACACTACTACTTTTTCAGTAAATCTTTAAATCTGTTGTTTTTTGTTAAGTTCGTTATTTAAACATATGTATGTAATATACTCATATTAACACTAATCATATTTTTACGTTTTTATTCATCATTTTCAATGCCCCCAGTTGCATCTTTGTAAAGGACTGTGAATTTTTTACAACTGTTTTTATTTTTTAAAAAAATCTGAAAATATTTAATAGCAATCAAAATACGGATTGCGTTGGTTTCACTCTTTTTGATTATTTGGTGGAGTTAGTTGCGTTGGTTAAGATGGTTATTTGGTGGGGTTGATTGCGTTGGTTAGGTTAGCTATTTTGTGGGGTTGGTTTGGTTTTGGTTGGAATACTCTGTAACAAAGCGTTAATAGTAATGTCTAAGGTATATTCCGTAAGTGCATATGGCACTGTTTTATATTCCATACTCGCGTATGGCACTCGGAGTTTAATTGGTTTAACATTCCAATCTGACCCATGGGATTGTACTAGGTGCCGTATACATGTACGGAATGTATAAATTCACCTGGTATACCTTCAATCAAAGTACCGTATGATCGAAAAAAAAGGCGTCCAGTTGGCTAGGAAATGACGATCGATGACACCCCATATAAATTTCCATAAAAAAAGAGCGATCTTTTTTCGATCATACGGTATATCCCCGACAGGTTTCAGATAAAATTATAGAAACTGGTAATACCTAAACTCCCGCTGCTCTGAGATTTAAACAAAAGTATCCTGGGTGCTGATTAATTAAAACTGTCTTCGGCTCATCTCGTTTCCTCTGCCATCCAGGTTCATCGACCAACCAACCCCCGCAGATGTTTCTCGTTCTGGCATCCGGCGCGCGACGTTTGTTTTTTCCCGTGCCTACCGTGATAAATCTCGCACGCTATCCGATGACGCGGCTCCGTATCGGAAAAGAGGGTTTTAGATAACAGGAGGTGCGATAGGGTTTAATCTCGAGCGGATTATTGACGGACGGCGTTTGTGTCGGAGATGGAGGAGTGAAGGAACTTAACATTTGGAGAGATTACGGTTTGGTTATTCAGAAAATTCTTCGAATATCGCTAATATTTCAATATTTATCTTATTTTTTGCAACCAAAAGTGCAGTATTTAAAGAAGATATTAACTCCTATTTTCACTTATTTTTTGATATCACTTCATACGATTATATCAAATGACTTAATCGCCATTAAATCTTGGTGCGATTCGAACCTCCTGAGTCTCAACATTTCTAAAACTAAAGCTTTGTCGTATAAAAACTCGCTGCAGCCTTTTGTACTTAACAACACACCATTGACGTCGTAAAATCTGTAAAATTCTTAGGGCTTGTTGTAGACAATTCTCTAAAGTGGGACATGCATATCAATAACGCTTTGTCGAAAAAATTGAGCTCTGCCTGTTTTGCATTAAGATCTGTTTCTAAGGAGCTTAACTTGTCAGTGGCTAGAACTGTTTATTTTGCACTTTTTGAGTCGCACCTCAGATATGCCCTTCCATTCTGGGGTACGTGTTGTGCGACTCAATTTGACCGCATTTTCAAGCTCCAGAAGAGAGCTGTTCGATATTCACTGGGACTAAACAACAGAACTCTGTGCCAGGATTTTTTTTAAAAGTTAAAAATATTAATTCCTTCTTTATTTATATTTGAATCCGTTTGCCTAATACGTAAGCATGTATCAGCTTCTCAAGAAAGGCCATCTCACACTTATCCACACAGGAATGCGGAGCAAGATCTTTATCTACCTACCCCACGCTCAGAGTTAGTTAAAAGTTCAATATTATACAACTCGAAAAAAATGCACAATCACCTGCCATTTGAAATCAAATCCATAACATCATTTTCTTCATTTCGCAAAATATCTCTTTAAGAAATCTTATTTACCAGACAAGGCTTTCTACGCCGTAAATGACTTATATTTTCATAATCGAATTTGATCTTGTAAACACTGGTTTAATATTTGCTTTTACTATATTTACTATAAACTTACTAAATATTTTTGAATCCTATTTTTATTTTTTTTATTCTTTGACATTGTAAACATTTATAAATGTTTAGTTTAAACAATCAGACTGACAATGTAATTTGTTTCTCTTTTGTTTGTTTACTTTACCTTTGTCTACAAATTGTAAATTTTTTTGACAATAAAGGCATTTATTTAATTATTTTATTTATACAGGGTGGCGCCTCTCATACGACGCGGAGGCCCAACTAGAACGACAGTTTGTATTGAAATGAAATTTTGTGAGCGTTAATTAAATGCTTTTTTTAAATATAGAGAGTTCTACAAGGTTCCCCCCAAAAAATTTACACTTCAAAGTTGTATTGTTTGTAATGGAACACCCTATATATTACTTTATTTTCATATTCTAGGAAAAAATCAAGGTGAGTTTCATTAGAGAAGTATATGACTAAAATGTATGGTTTTTGACATATTTAATTTTTTTTAAAAATGAAAAACAATTTTGAAATTTCAATAAAAGCTACCTAAATTCGAATTTACCGGTATGAAAATAACGATTGTACATTAAATCAAATTAAAACTTGGCCTAAAAAGTTATACAAAATAAGACAAAATTAATATTGAAAATTGGTCACTTTTTAAAGCAAATTACTCTTTTATTTTAAATGAAACACCCAATATATTATTTCGATATTCAATGAGGAATTTTTGTCTCTTCAAAATACTATTAATGTTGCCTACCCTCAAATAAAGGTGTTTCTAGATATTTTCATTTTTATGATTTAGCACAGAATATCTAGCTACGCAACAGAAAAATACTCGAAATGAAAGAGCTAAAATTGCACAAATAGAATACTAGATGGCGCGACAATATCATAATCAGAATATAATTAGAAATTTTGAACTTTCGGTTTTGGATCGACGGCTCGTCGACGGCCTTATAGCTCGGCTAAATATGCACAGTTGCCAGATTCAAAAAGACTTGAATTGGCATCCCAACTAACATTTTTTGTTTTATAATGGTAATGGTTACGTTTCGATAACCTACTTAATAAAACCTAAGAGCCTATCAATAGTTCCCGAAACGTTTTCGTTACCCTTATAACACCCCTATAGCACTTAAATGGAGAATCTTATAAAGGTAACGGTGACCGAATTTTAGTACCTTATAAAACCTTTAACGTGACCTTTATTGGTAACTAAGAGGTTGTCTTTACCTTTATAAACCATAAATAAGTTTTATAGCGGCAAGGAATACATTTTCGTTACCTCTTTAAAACCTTTATATTCCTTTTATAGTGTTTATAAACACCAAAATAAAAAACGCCCCTTTTAAGTTCATCTCTTTCTACAACGTTTGTTTGCAATATATTCTATTTCAAGTCCTTGTCATTATTATTTTGCTTGTAGTTTAAAGTTGACAGCAATGGATTTTCACTTTGATGAAAATGGCGTGTTATAATAATTATCATAACAACTTAAATACTCTGTAAGAATTCTATGAGGACTAAATTTTATTGGCACGGAAGATTTATCGAGTAATGTTAACATTTTACCCTTCTTAAAACTAAAGCGCCCCCGTTTAGAACTCAAATATAATTTATTTTGTAAAAACCAAATAATTAAATTTAAGTCTCATGATTTGTTTTTTTTGCAAATAAACTGCGCAACATTTCTTAACCCCATGCTTTTGAAAAAATACGTCTTAAAGCTTCGGTAATATTGCTTAAAATGCAATATTCTTCTTTTTTGTGTAAGTACAACAACACAAACATAAAATGGCCGCCTTATAAAAGGACGTCATGTTCGCCATTTCGCCTTTTAAAAACCTCTAGTTTTATATGGGCCTTTAAGTAATCATCGACACTTTAAAAACTCTTATAACACTTCCTTAGGTGTCATGGGAATTTTGCTCTTCCAATAAAACCTGAGGTGCTTTTGTGATACTTAATAGTTTTATAAGTTAACAAAAAGATTTTTATAGAAACTTGACCATTGACTATAACCCCACTTTTTGTTTCGAGCGCTTTGGCTTTTGCAAAACAATTTTTTAATCAAAATAATTAAAACAAAACCCTTCAATACACTTCAAAATTGTCCAAACGACAGAAGATGGAAAATCAACACCGTCTTTGAATCTATACATTCTTCCAAAGGTCCTCTGTCCCTTCCTTCATCGGTGGCAGTCGATTCAGTCGAAGTATTTGGTAATATATCTTCTTGAGAAATGTCTAAGTTTTGGTAATTTTTAGTAGTTGTGGGTGGTGTGCTTCCCAAAATATTTTCGCGGGTTTTAACGCACTTTCTATAAAAACTGCTAATGTATTTAATTTTTTCCAATTTTTTCTTTCTACTTCCATCTTTGATTTACAAAAGCAAAACAGGAACATAAAACATAACCTAACCCTAAAAATATAGCGCTCCCTATTCTACACATGAAAGGAGTTGCTACTGAGCCTATAAGTTTTATAAAATTCTTTAGGTTTTGTAGTAGCTGTAGAATATTTATTAGGTGCCTTAGGATTTATAAGGGTTTTACGAAGTAAGCTATAAAACTCCAAGAGTAAAAGTTTTATAATAAGGTTTTTAAGAACGCTATAAAACCCTTTTAAAAACCTTAAGTAACCAATACCAAAGGTTTTATAAATCAGGTAACGAAAACATTTTGGATGCAATATTATAAAACTTCAAGTATTTTGGTATTTTTTCGAGGTGTTACAAAACTTTTAACACCAATAGTGTTCTTATAAGACTTTAAACACTCTTATAAATGTTAAGGTTCCTTATAGACCTCTTATAAATATCCGTTACCTTTTAATAAAACTTTAGGCTCCGAAAAATGTTACTTGGGATCCCATTCTTTTTATTGTGTATAATGCAGTATGTGTTTCTTTCTATTCTTCTTTTCTTGTCAGATACACTTATATTAATTATTCCTTTCGCTATTAAAATAGTTTTAAGTATATTATTACAAAACATATACATTTTTAATATACACTACCTTATAATGTTAACTAAGAAAATACCTTTAATTACCTTTAAAATTAATAATATACAGGGCGATTGATAGTAATATTTATTAATGCTGGAACGTTAGTAATGAAATATAAGTTTAATAATAATGGAAATAATTTATTAAAATGCAGTACAAAAAGTGTTAACTGACTAAAAAATACTATAATAACAAATTTCTTCCGTTTGCCACATTATTTATATAGACCTAGGTAGATTTTAAAAAATGACAGATACAATTAATAATATATTAGTTCGGCATAAAAGTTGCTGTAACTACATCGAACAATAAATTAAAATTCGTAGAATAAATTAAAATTATTAATTAAACAAATCTTTATAAAGAAACGCAAGTATACCAAATTTGGACCCAATCGAACTCCAGGAAATAATATCATAATAGTGTACTATATTATGGTACCACTCGATATGCTTTAATGTACCATAATATTGCAATGTCACCGAAGATTCGTAGTATACCAAATTTAAGAACAATCGAACGCCATGAAATGGTATCGTAATATGGTACTATATTAAGGTACCACTTTATATACATCATAGTTCAATCATATTACAATGTAACCGAAGATACGTAGTATACCAAGTTTGAGCCCAATCGAACGCCAGGAAATGGTATAGTAATATGGTACTATATTAAGGTACCACTTTATATGCATCATAGTACCTTCATATAAAATGACAGCGATATTCATTTCATAGCTATCGCTAACCCCCTTTTTTCCCGATTATACGATATGAACTTGGTATGAACACAATCGAACGGCAGGAAGTGGTATCATAATAGTAGAACAATACTTATTATATTGTCGCCGAATTACAATGAAAATTCAGGATTCAATTATACAATCAAACGTCAGGAAGTGATTGTAATTTAGCTCATAAGATTTAATTCCAACTAACATGGCAAACTGAAAAAAACAGCCCTGATCTATTTTAATATGTTTAAATGATGTAGCAAATTTGAAGGTAGGCTTTATCAGGAAGTATTACGATATGAATTATACACAATGGCAACACTGCACAAAATTCTTTTAAATTTTGTTTGTAGAAAACTGTTTTCTTTTAAATTTATTACCCTCTATTATGTAGTAGCGAAACTACCACATCAAAATATCTGATTTGGAGACAGGCTTTTAAAGCCTGGCTCCTTTTGCTACCTACAATTTTATACATGTAACGAGGCTTCTGTTGCGTAGCTAGATATTCTGTGGATTTAGTGTCAGTAGATCTTTATTACTTAATAAAATCTAGGGTGGCTGTGATACGTCTGGGGTTACTTCAACATAGCTGTGAAATTAGTTCAACTTTAACAATTGTGACACAAACTTTGTGTCAGTTAATAAAAAAAATCTCAGAAATTTGTCAAAAATGGAAACTTCAGAGAGAATTGATATAATTCTATTAGTTGGTGACTGCAGTGTACATTCACCAATTAATAGAATTCTTAAATGTTCCTCATTTATCTAGTCTTGACTTTTTTTATTGAGGTATGTTAAAGACAGTGTTAACAAAACTCGACCAACTATTGTCGACAACATGAGAGATTGTGGCTGCTTTTCCAAGTAGAACTTCACATATGCCTCTTGACATGAAAAGATCTTTTGAATAGAGAATCATTTTATGCATTGAACGGGAAAGAAAACATAATGGCCATTTGATTTCATCTAGCCAATTTTTGTGTCATAATTATACGCTTATATATGTAGTTTTAATACTGTAATAATTAAAATATGTTTTCTCTGAATGGGGCGTACTTTGTTTAAGTGGAATCTGAACAGCGGTAAACAAAAAATACTCCCATTCACATTTAGACGGTACGAAGTTACCCAGATAGATAGTTTATTTATAAAAATAAAGTAAAAATTTTTTTACATATAAAAATTTTATATTTTTGGAAAACACCAAGGGCTTTTTACTTTTTAAAGGTCTTTTATATTTTAAAATTGTTAGGTAAGTATAAAATCAACTTTAAACACTGTTTATTGATACTCTCATGTATGCCGCATTTAATGCCGTTTTTGCATAATATCGTATGATCGAAAAAAAAGGGCATCAAAGACGACTGTTGAATGACAATCCAGGATAATTTTAGCAAGGACAATCTCTATCTAGCAAAGACTGCGAAACAAGATATTTATAAACCTTAAATTCCATGTTCAAATCAAAACTGAAAAGGAACAATCGCTTAGCTCATTAATAAATAAGTGCTTGTAAACGTCAAAGCGGGAAAAGTGACGCCCACATATTTTCTCACTTGGATTTACAAATTCCTCTTATGCCTTTTATTTTCTTTTGCTGTTGCAATTAGACCACCTATGACTAAAATATTTGGAATACTGGCCGAGCTCCAACTAGCCTATAGCGGGCGAAATAGATGAGAAACCAAGCGAATTGGTCTAAAATGGTAAACGTCAGCGTTTTACAGATTAAAAAATTGGTCAAGTGCGAGTCGGACTCGCGCACGAAGGTTTCCGTACCATTCATTATCTATACAACATTAGACACTATATTATTATAATTTTTTTTTCTGATTTAGCTAAAATTTTGAATTTTGAAGTAATTTAAAAAAAAATGAAGAAATATATTACTAAAAATTGTATTAATCAATAATAAATATGTAAAAAGTAAAAATAAATATGTAAAAATATGTAAAAATTAAAAAAAAACGATTAAAAAAGTCGCCTTGACTAGGATGCGAACCTGCCTTACTACGGCCCCAACGTCATAGCAAAAAAAAGTAAAGTCCTAACGCTTTAACCACGCGACTTGAAAGATTCTATGTAAAATTCTTACTTAAAAGATAATGTTTAGTGAAAGTACTTTTTTATTTATAAACATTTATGTAATTCTGTTTTTAGTATTTGTTCTTATAGCGGCAACATACATTATCTGTAAAAATTTCAACTGCCTAGCTATAACGGTTCATAAGATACAGCTTTGTGACAGACGGACGGACGGACGGACAGCGAAGTCTTAAGCTGCGTATAAATATGTCGAGACGAGTGCGAGACACCCGAGACGAGTCAACCTCAAGCGGATTTGAGGTTGACTCGTCATATTTGGACGGGGTCTGAGCTTCGAGCCGAGCCTATGCCCAGCCGGACGGCGTTGTCTCCGTTTTTTCCGGAGCCTTTGGCGAACCATCAAAAGGATTGGGGCGTCTATTTAACCAGTGGCGTATACGCCGCGGCTCCGCGGAACAATTGCCTCGAGTCTCAAGGGGCTCGGATTCCACATCCCATTTTTATATAAAAATAAATATTCTTTCCTTTATTTGTAATAATGTTAATAATGCATCCTAACTAGAAAGGTGCAATTTTGTCTTCTCTAAAATAGTATAGGTAAGTTAGCCAAAGTAGGTAAATCTCATATACAAAGATTTATTAGTGATTTCTTTTATAAAAACATGAAAATTTTATGAAAAATGAATAAACGTAATGAACTTTTCATCGAGTTATTAACGGCTCAAACGTAAATTATGCGCTATTTCTGCTGAACGGAATTAAAGATGTAAAACAAGCTTCTTTACATATAGGATACATAGAAGATAAGAGAGGCAATCGAGTGTGTTGAAAAAGGTGGCCATGCTCTCAGAAGTTCCTTACGGTACTTTCATAAATAAAGGGAATCGACAAAGAAAGGAACGATTCGATATAGAAAAATTCAGAAATTTGAACTATCCAGACTACTAAGAAACTTAATTTAAGGCAAATATGAAAATAATAAAGTTCCCGCCATAGAAATAATTAAAAAATACTCTCCGAGCTTTAAAAAAACCCTGTTCAGAAAGCACATTACGGCGAAGGTTTAAAAAACTGGGAATTAGATTTAAAATTATATACATAATAATATTTTAAAAATTATTAATAAGCGTGCTGCAATGATGGAAAGCCATAGAATAATAATGTAGCGAATTGAATACCTTGAAAAAATATACAACTTTAGAAATGAAGAAATGCAGATATATTATTTACAATATATGTTAGTTATTGGCATTTAAATGTAGATTTAAATTAATAATTTAAATCTTAATTACTTAAATTTCTAATTTTTTAAATAAATAAAGTCGAATTAGGTCTTATCTTACAGCGCTTTCAAATGGAACGGAGCGTCCGCGACTTCGAGCAAGTACCATGAGCTTATATGAACAATTTCACCTGGGTCGCGTATGCTCCGTCGGATGGGCTATCTTGTAAAAACATCCGTGCGGACGCTCTGCGCGTACCATCCCGCGCGTACCAGCGCTCCATCTGAAAGCGCTGTTTATAGAAATTTATAGATATACAAACTATAGAAATTTTTTTATAGATATACAAACCACATACAAAATATATTATTGAATAAAATAATTAAAGACTCAAAAAAATGGCAATGGCAGAAGGCTCCGCCGCCGCCGCTGCCGTGCCGTTATCTCCAGGTAGCTCAGTCGGCGTTCTCCAGTTTTTTTTTATGTAAACAGTCCCAATATAATTTAAATTTATCATGAATTCCTTTAATTTATCTAGCTTGTTTTTTTACCTATTTTGAAATTAAACAAACATATACAGGGTGTTTCTAAAAACATGTTCCATCTCTCGTGGGGAAGTTCCTCACGTAAAAATAAGATTTATTTTTTATATCAACCAATCCAATTCTGCTTTGATTCGTAGCTACAGGGGGTTAAAATAGAGTTCGCAACCGTCCTCCATTCCAGAAACAGTCCTCTTTTGATCTGATTGTCCTCTTTTCTCTCACGTATTGAAAACTTTGTTGCATACCAACTTTAAAATCTAAAAAATATTCGTTTATCGCCACAATGCTTTAAAGAATTGTTAATCTGTGTCTTTTATGTAATTTTATGTTTACTTACTGTTAGTTTATGTCTTGAAAAAAAGTTTTGTTGACAATGGTTTGCTTTATTTTAAGTTTTGAGTATAAATATTTTTGTTTGTTTTAAATATTTATCGCATACCGTTTATATAACTTTTTGGTAAATTCTCGACATTTGAGCGACGTTTCAAAAATGTTTCGCCTGTGCCTCTTTTTATCCTCTCGCCCCTATTTTTTATTTTCAAAGTTGCCAACCCTAGGTTAAGTGTTTTTCATTTTCTTCCAAGTGCTTTTAGTAATTTGAGATCGTTTGATGACTGATTTAGTTCTGATCCGGGTAGTTTTTTGTATAAAACAGTGCCACCATCGTCGATTTTTTTCGTTAAATGCGAATAAGAAAATATCCTGATTATATTCTGGCCCTATCCCTTATTATTTTTATTTACAAGCGATCTTAAGTTTATAACATATACATATATTTTATTTAATTGTTAACATTAGGGTAGTTTTACCAATTGTGTATGTGTGGAATTCCACTGATATGTGTTTTAAGTTGTTTGTTAAATTTTTAAAATTTTTTGATTGTATTTTGCTCTCTTAACTTTGTAGTGTCCTGAAGATGCAAATAAATTTTGCGAAACGTCGACAAATTTAAAACAAAGGACTTCTGTTGATTTTTTTCGATCCTAATCCAATTAAAAAACACATTATACTTAAATTTATTAATTAATTTTTTAAAATATTGAATGGTATCGAATAATACTTTAATATATTTATCAATATTTTAAAGTATCGATACTTTATATTCAATACAACCGATACCAAAATATCGATACTGCCTCAGTATCGCATAGCCCTATGAAGAATTTTGTGGGTTCGCCAAAGGCTCCACTGAAAATGGATAGCCGCGAGGCAAACGCCGTTCGACTGGGCAGGGACTCTGCTCGAGGCTAAATCGCTCGGCTCGAGGCTATAAAAAGCTGGGGTTTCCTAAGAGCACAGAATATCTAGCTACGCAACAGAAAAATACTCGAAATGAAAGAGCTAAAATTGCACAAATAAAATACTAGATGGCGCGACAATATCATAATCAGAATATAATTGGAAATTTTCAACTTTCGGTTTTGGATCGACGTAGATCGACGGCACGTCGACGGCCTTGGAGCTCGGCTAAAAATGCACAGTTGCTAGATTCAAACAGACTTTAATTGACATCCCATTCTTTTTCTGGTGTATAATAATTCCTTTCTATTCTTCGTTTCTTGTCAGATACACTTATATTAATTATTCGTTTGGCTTTTAAAATAGTTTTAATTTTAAGTATATTATTAGAAAACATATGCTCTCAAAATGCATTTTTAATATACACTACTTTATTATGTTAACTAAGAAAATAACTTTAACTACCTTTAAAATTAATAATATACAGGGCTATTGATAATGATATTTATTAATGCTGAAACGTTATTAATGAAATATACGTTTAATAATAATGGAAATGATTTATTAAAATGCAGTACAAAAAAAAATACTATAATAACAATTTTTTTCTGTTTGCCACGTTATTTATATAGACCTAGGTAGATTTTAAAAAGTGACACAGGTACAATTAATAATATATTAGTTAAGCATAAAAATTGCTGTCACGACATCGTACAATAAATTAAAATTAATAAAATAAATTAAAATTATTAATTAAACAAATCTTTATAAAGAAACACAAGTATATCAAATTTGGGCCCAATCGAACGCCAGGAAATGGTATCGTAATATGGTACTACATTATGGTACCCCTTGATATGCTTTATGCTACCATAATATTGCAATGTAATAATTGAATTGTAATATTGTAATGCAAATCAAAAATACGCAAGTATAATCAAATATGAGCCCAATCGAACGTCCACGGTCAAAGGTACCACTTTATATATGCATCATAGTAGATGCATTATAGTACCATCATATTACAATGTCACCGAAGATACTTACTATACCAAGTTAAGCCCAATCGAACGCCAGCAAATGGTATCGTATATGGTACTATTATGGTACCTCTTGACATGCTTCATGGTACCATAATATTGCAATGTCATCAAAAATATGCAAGTATATATCAAATATGAGCCCAAATGAACATCAGGAAGTGGTATCATAATATGGCACTATAGAAGGTACCACTTATATGCTCCATTGTGCCATCATATTACGATGTTACCGAAAATACGTAGTATACAAAGTTTAAGCCCAATCGAACGCCGGGAAATGGTATCGTAATATGGTATCACATTATGGTACCCCCTTGATATGCTTCATAGTACCATAATATTGTAATGTCACCAAAAATACGCAAATATAATCAAATATGAGCCCAATCGAACGTCAGGAAGTGGTATCTAATATGGTACTATATTAAGGTACTATATTATGGTACTATATTAAGGTACCACTACTATAAATTCAAGTATAAGTCGAATCAAAACGCCAGAAATGGTATCGTATATGGTACCACTATCGTATATGGTACCTTTCTATAAAATTATTATGGTAAATTCCTCCTTGATATGCTTCATGGTAACATACAATATTAAATGTCACTGAAGATACGTAATATACCAAGTTTAAGCCCAATCGAACGCCATGTATCGGGTAGAATATGGTACCATATTACGTATCAATTGGATATGCTTCTATGGTGCACCAATAGCGCACATTGCAATGTCACGAAAAATACGCAAGTATATACCAAATACCGTATGATAAAAAAAAAAAAACGGCGTCAAGTTGGTCGGGAAAAGGACGATAGATGACATTTCCCAAAATAAATTTACACATAAATGACAGCGGGATTTTCATTTCATAGATCATACGGTATGAACACAACTGAACGTCAGGAAATGGTGTCATAATAAACAATTATATTCTCGAATTACAATCAAAATTCAGGATTGAGTTAGAATCAAACGTCAGGAAGTGATTTTAATTCATCTCGTAAGATTTCAACCCTAACTAACATGGCGAAAGTTAAATAATTTTAAACGTTTGAAAAAGAGCTCTAATCTATTTTAATATGTTTAAAATCGATGTAGCAAATCGGAGCTTGTATTTATCAGGAAATATTACAATATAAATTACAATAAATGGCAACACTGCATAAAATTCTTTTAAATTCCGTTTGTAGAAAACTGTTTTCTTTTAAATTTATCGCCCTCTGTTATGTAGTAGTGAAACTACCGCATCAAAATATCTGATTTGGTTGGTCTCCTTTTGAGACCTACGATTTTATGCATGTAACGAGGCTTCTGTTGCGTAGCTAGATATTCTGTGCTAAGAGTGTCGGCCGGCCGAAACCGACCGCGATGGACGTCCGCTGGATTTTAGACTGCATTTTTAAATGGAAGCGGTTTCTTAGAGTCGGTTACGTTCGGCGGTAATATTTGCCGTACCTTTGTCGTTTGGTTGTCGGCTCTATTCGGTCGAGGGTTGATTTCAACCGAGAGCCGAGCGATATTTACAATGAACGGTCATACGTTTTCGTTTATTGACAAGAAAATTTATATTATATTGATGAACAATATTGACTCTGAAATACCTATTAACTTGTTGCCATTCTAGGATAGTTTTGGCTCAATCAGCAATATAAACGTACCTTTTTTCCTTCATTTTAAATAAATTTTATTTATTTCTATTTTTCCTTTCATTGTCCTGGAAATAGACGAAGGTGCTGGGATTTTCTTCTTTTGCTTCTTCTTGAGGCAGAAGGTGTATACAAATTCGCCTTCTAAGGTGTCTTTCAGGACCAAAGAACTGCGAAAAACTGTGACGGAAATCATGTTTCAATAAAATTTAGGCCTCCACCTCCGCGGCAGAATTTCGCTGCGAACTTTCGGTTTTCGCTCCGCTTTCGGTTCCGTCGTCCGTCACCGACAGTCCTAGGAAACCCTACCTTAATATGACGAATTCCGCTTAAGGTTGACTCGTCTCGTCCTCGTCTCGGCATATTAGTACGCCTTTTGGAAAGAATTTGCTATAGCCTCATTTCATACTCGTTTCGGGTTTGTCTCGTACTTGCCTCGGCATATTTATACGCGGCTTTACGGCCGTATTCATAGTCGAGCGCCAGCCGCCCGCCGAAAAGAAGCGCTAGCCGAAGATTTCTCCTGCGAGCGCTTCGATATCGGGAGAGAAAAAAAGCTCTTTCATAGTCGGCCGCCAGCGCACCGCTGGCGCTGGCTGGCGAAAATGACGGCGCGTCGCCAACAAAATTTCACTTCGCAGGGCTCTAAATAACAGGGAACATGTTTTCCTTTTCTACACAAAATCGGTTATACGAACTTTAACATTCTATAAATATTTAAATATTAATAAATTTAAATATTTTATTGATATTATTATAGTCCAATATTTTGTTATAATCAACCCTTCGAAATACAGAAAAATATATAAAAAAAAAAAAAAAAAAAAAAAAGATTTATAATTTTGTAGCGTTTTTTAAACAACTACCACTGCGAACGGCAGCTTTTCATCGGAGAGCAGTCGTGGATAAGGTATTTCACTGGAAAAAAACTAATTAAGAACAATAAACAAAAATAGATATTAAGCTGTGGTATGTACAGAGAAAAGAAACACAGTTGTATAATAATTTAAAACTAATGACTATATTTATTCCATGATGAATTCTGATGGTAAATAGCATTGTACAATTTTAATACCATTATAGTATATTTTTGAGTAAAACTATGTATGTGAATAATATTAAATATATTCTAAGTGAAAAGACTATGAAATAATGTAACGTTATAGAAAATATAAGAAAAGTAGCATTACTTTATTTAAATTGTTAAATCTCATGCGGTGTTAAATCTGATGTGTTGCAACCTGTAGACTCTAGAATCTATGTCTCGTTATTCATCCGTTAATATAGCGCAATAATAATATCTATAGAAAGTAATACCATCACAAGACGTAATGTATAATGAAATCTAAATGTAAATCACATTGTAACCACTGAATCGACATAAATGTTCTTAATAATCTAACCACCAAATATAGTCTGTAATGATATTATTTAAAATGTAATTTTTTTTTTTATTGATTTTATGAAAAATATAGAAAATCTAAAACATAAAAACTAGGAACGTAAATCTACACTTAGCTGTTCTTTATGTAATCTTGCTTCAACAGTAGCAGCGTGAGGTGGTCTCGCATCTCTGTACTCAGCCATCCAACACAAACAAAGGGGCCAGAATGAGACACCATAAATTGTTACAGCCGTAACTAACTAGCTTATGGATGGAAACGAAGCAGCATGGGACTCAAGCTGCATCCACGCTGGGGCACTCTATATGTAAGAAAATGTTCTTACTGTGGGACACCTGTCCACAGGACATCCGTACATAAGTTAATGTCCGTACATAAGACACTACTCGTACCTTGGACACAGTCCGTACCTTTGACACAGTCTGTACCTTGAAATAGTCCGTACCTTGGAAATAGTCCGTACCTTGGAATAGTCCGTACCTTGGAAATAGTCCGTACCTTGGACCATAAAAATATGAAACTCTTGTTTAAACCAAACAAGGTCTATAAACAAAATAAAACCTACCCCGAAATACCTGAGGGTCTAATAATAAAGAACATGCCCTTTCTTCCATGTGACATTCTGAGGACAAAAGAAAAGGGACGCCACCGTGCCAGCAAAAATACAAATACAAGTTGGGACATCCGTAACTCTACCCTAAAAATATTCAATAATAATATCGAATCTATAAAAGGTAATAACTATCTTTACCTGTAGCCTCGAAATAGCAGCTGATTCAAATTATACAGCAAGATTTAAATAATCACCATTTCTAAAAGCTGGGATACAACAGAGCGCATAGATAAATGCAACAAGTTTAGATTGGAAAGCCCGTAAAAATTTTAGGTCGCGAAATTATTTTGGGTCGCGACCGTTATACGCGATCTGGCGCTGCTATAGCGGTCGCTAAGAACAATCTAAGTAAACAAAAAAATGAAATCATTTTCTCTTGTCAAAATCAGAATCTTCAAATTATAATAATCTTTCAAAATCTAAACCGCTCTCTATTAAAGAAATTTCTGAAAGGTTTATAGTGTCCATTTCAAAGTACTCATTAAGCTATCTTGTGAAAAAGTGGCATTCAAACTTCTAAAGCTGTGTTGTGTACTGTGAACTGCAAAACCATCGTGGATCGTGGCATAACGTCGATTTTCAATGTTTCATAGGTATTTCATACATATGTCCTTATATAAAATAAAGTTTCTTGTATGCAAATACTAACTGTATTTTATTTATAAAATTAAACGAAAATAATAATAAATTTGAATAAACAATATTTATAGCGATATAATTCCGGAAAAGCCGAACCGCTGAAATTTCAAAAGTTTTGTGTCAGTGACCGTTGCTAGAATAGCGCCAAATAGTGTTTTACATTGTCCTTATGGCACTTTCCAATCTAAACTTGTTTCATTTATTCATGATAGAGCGTCAAAACAAAGTGAGGTTAAGCATGGAGACAGTTGACAGAAGCGATGCTGACAGCGCCTCCTCAGAGCAATAACAGGGTTGTGCCAAACAATAACAGTGTTAAGGACTAGGGAACGTCAAAATTACGCGTCAAATAAACTATCCGGCCTGAACGAGGGAATCCGGTGATGATAGGCCAGGGACATCATATTATATATATATATATATATATATATATATATATATATATATATATATATATATATATATATATATATATATATATAAAGACATGTAACGAACTAAAAACGTTGCACTTTTATATACATATCTGCTAGGTATATTTTAATATACTAAAAAGGACATTAAGTTAATAATTTACATAATGAGGAATTCCATAGGTCTGTTCGGTTATTTGAAAGTTTTATGGATTCGTTTTTATTACGTTTATAAATTTTTATAGACCTAAACCTTAACCTATTGGTGCTGTGTTAAGGATTTTAAAATTATTTTAAGGGAAAATATGACCAGAGTAGAAGTAAATTATATTTTTTAATTGGCTCTATTTTTGTTTTGTGCAGATGACTGATGTTTTGTGAATTTGGTATATTTTTTCCAGTTTGTATAAATTACAAAGAGAATTAATGTAATAAACGTAAATACAATAGGAAAAATAAAAAATTATAAACATAACAAAAACAAAACGATAAAACATTTAAATGGTCAAATAGACGGACGGAATTCATATGCCCCAAATGTAATGAATAATGGCCTCAAAAATACGAATGTCATCTTTCTCGTTAATCGTCACAATATTATAAATATCCATAATTAATTCAGTTTGCTTGGTGCTTCTTTCAACTAGAGAAATAAACCAGACTAAACTGGCGGGCCGCCCAGAGATGGTAAGGACCTGCTCCAGTCGCCGGCCGAAAATCACCGGGTAGGGTTTAAACTGCGCAAGTGTTATTCGCCTGGAGATCGACTATGAAACGGTAAAAAAATGCTTATCCAACCGCTCGCCGGCGAGAGAGCGGTTACTCTATATGACGGATGTGCGCACGCGTTACTCGGAGAGCGCTCGACTCTGAAATAAGAACGAAGAATTTCGGGAAAGCTCCCGCCAGCGGGCAACTGGCGATCGACTATGAATACGGCCGTTAGTAATAGGGTTCCCGTTTTTACCCTTTGGGTACGGAACCCTAAAAAGACATTTCTTAAAGGATTTATGAAAATGAATGGAAACCATAAAATAAATGGTATAAAATGCAGAGTGAAATATTGGCAAGGCATTTAATCTCTTTGATCGAAATATTTTATTAAATAAACTCTAGAAATATAGTATTTGTGGCACATTTTTGTCAAGCTTTGTGGCCATCCCTTTTATGGGACAGACGCCTTATGGCCTTAGCTACGAAAAAACAAAAAACGCTATGTCGCCTTGTGGTCATCCCCTTTGTGGGACAGACGACTTGTCGCTTAGCTACGAAAAATCGTAAAAATTATATGGATGGACGATACACACATACATATACTGCCATTACTCGCTGACGAGTATTTGACACGCATCAGAAGATGGTCACGCAAGGCGTTTTCTTTCATGAGCTTTTCTGTGACTGAAAAGCCCAATACGTGATGTTATCTGCCTACCGCACTTCAGAGATTCAAAAATCTCATTGCTTTGTTGCCTCTTTACTTTTTGGTTGTCGCTGTTAACTGACTTTACAATTCTTCTCCATTCCATTTTATTGTGAGCTGCTTCTTTCCACTCATTCTTATACCAGTATGTATCGCTTCAATACCCCTTGCAATATGGACGATAATGTTACATAAACAAGTTTAAAAATTTATAACGTCAAAAATTCGGATGCATGAACACTGAACTTAAACGTTTTGATATTTTGACGTAACCAATTTCCCTCTTTTTGTTTCCTAGCCTACTACTATAATTTTTAGACTATGTAATCTTACGCCGCAGCCTAACATGATTTGTTATCTTAATATCTCCGGTTAGAGAGAAGTTGCGGTTTGCGCTGATATTTTGAAAATTTTGTGCTCTATTTAACTGTGCAAAGAGAAATATAGCCTCCTAATTATTTTTTTTATGTAAAAGCGCAATATCTGTTATGATGTCAAACAGCGCCCTCTAGCTACCACGAAAAAAATTATGGGAACAAAATTTATACCGGAAACCATTAAGAAAGAAAAGCTCTTTTAAATGAGTCCTAGTTTGTTTAAATCGACTAACCAAACCAGAGTTATCCTTATTTTAATAAAAGCAAGTTTAAACTTCCCCCACCACTTTATTTTATGAGATAGAGCAAACTGCTCTATATCAAAAAAATTACAAACTTCTCGATGATTACAATATTAATATTTAAAATACCTGTTCACTTGCATATTTTTGAGTAAAAAAACTGTTTTCTGGTTGGCTATCAGAGAAACGCCCCCTAGTGGACATTTTTCGAACTTCGAAAATAATTTCCAGCGATTTCTCTTGATCGATTTACTTAATGGAATTTTTTTCCCAAAGTTATAAGGTAAGTAGTTTCTGAGATACAGCCGGCGTCCATTCTTAGTTGGCCACCCGGTACATTATCATAAGTATCCAGTGTTTGTCTTAATTTTTTTATTTTAGACAAAATATGTAATTCAACTATTCGCGCGTCTTGTTTACAAAGTAAGCTTTAAATATAATATCGCACCACTTTAATGTATGAATATTACACGATGCTAGTTTATCAGAAAGTAGAAATCTCATATATTCTGTGCACAACTACACTCTAAAATATGATTTTGAAATATGATGATGAATTTCAAATGCTCGAATAAAATATTTTATCGAACATATCAAAGCTCTCGAACGAACCAAATATAATACTTCGCTGTTTTCCTTGCTAAAAGCTTCCACACTAAAAGGTTTTTTCACCCCATTCCTTACTTAGCGTACACTGACATAATATATTCAGTTCGAATTTCCCAGTATTCTTGATAGAGTTGTCGGTCCATGGGTCAAAGCCCGGATATCGCAGGTCTTTTCGACAACAAAGGAGTTTCCTAAAGCCTTTTGTGTGATATCCTTGTACGATTTGCAAGTAGAGTCTGCTCGCGACCTTGCCAAAGTTCAAAGTCGAACGTTAGGCTTTGTGAAATCTGATATCAACATTTTCGACGGTAAAACCTGCGGAGCGTCGTTTTTCTTTTTGAAAAACAAGAACCTTTTGGTTTGGTTTCGTAACGGAGCATTACAGGAATGCTTGCACTTAGTCAAGGGTATACGTTATTATGAACATAGAAACTGTTTTGTTTTAACTGAGTAATATCATTTCAACCATTAAAAAAATATATTCGATATATCAAAGTTAACTGCTTGGATATCACACAAGGAAATCAAAAATATATTTATTTCGGTTTGTTATAAAACTGGAAAATATCCCAAGTGGCACAAATGTGCTTAAAATGGTTATATAGAGTGTTATATAACAATTCATGATAAATATGTACTATTTTTTAAGTGCTTTATAAACTCTTAATACGACAGTTATAAAAACGAAAAAGGCGCAGGTTTATAAAACAATATACTTATTTAGAAGTAGGTTAAAAACTCTCCGATAACGCTTACAAAATAATATTGAGTACATTACAAAATATTTATAAAACTGTTTTATAAAAGATTTATAAATATTTTAAAAATAACATATTTGTCTCAGTTAAAATATTTTTGTAGCATGCATCTGCATTTTTGTCTTTTAGTTATCAAGAATAAAATTATAATATCGTGTATTTATAGTGACCAAGATAAAACTGATTTTAAAATGGCAAAGTACACATATATTCTATTTAAATGACAGATATGGCTAATTTAAAGAAAGATGTAAATTATGTAAAAAGTATATCGCCTAAAGCGCTCCAGGAGTCAAATTTTCCTGCGGAGAAAATTTTACTGATATTATATATCCATATTTGTGGAAATATTTTAAGGCGCTTTCATTTTAATAAGATTTTGCAGTTATAATAAATATTTAATTTTTAGGAAATTACTGCAAAATTACCTGTTAACTGGAAAATCGACATTGTCCAATATCCAATATTATTGGAAACTAATTCGTTTCTTATAAATACGTTTATTTTGAATTAAATATCGATTATTTTGTTTTGTAAATCCCGACTCGATAAAATGGCCGACATACAGTCGTCCAAATTCATCATAAAATCATGGCGTCGACTAACAAAACATTTTTGTTGCTCAGGGAGCAGTTATACAATTAACTTGTTTTACAATGATGCTATACGGAACATATTTGTTTTATTACTTAAAATAACGTCGGCAAAATACAAATCACAATTTTAAAATATATTTTAAACTCTGACCAAAACCAAAGTTTGAGGTTAGTACTATAGTATGTTTATAAGGTTTCCTAAATAACATTTTTGTATTTGGGGAAACACTTTTGTTTTTTAATCGCTTTATAAGAATTTTAATTCGTTTCTTTAACAGCAATTATAAAATTGTTTTCTTAGAGTAGCGGTCACGACTAAATTATTGCGAAGATCAAATTGTTTTATAAATTAGTCGTAAAAACAGCTATAAAACATGTCGATAATGTTTTAATAAACTAAAATGCATATTTTTATAGCTGTTTTGTAAATATTTTATAATTGTTTTAAATTATATTATAAATCAATTATAAAATATATCTAGCTGAAGCATAATTAGTTCTATAAGATTTATTATATAAACGTTCCTGAGCATATTAACGAATATATTTATAAAAATGTTTTATAAATTAGTCACCAAAACATCTATATAACAAAATAATAAAACACATTTGTCTCTATGATAAATTTGTGTTCTTTGCGTTTATTATATAACAATTCAGCGTATGAGATCGCTTTAATAAATCGTATATAAAACACTTCACTCTCATAATAATTTATTGTGCTACTTGGGATTATATTATTTAAACTTATACCCTATGAATATTATTTGAAAATTCAAAAATATAATAATATTTGTTTCAACGACAGACAGGGTGTCCCAGGCTGAGCGTGCTTTAGAGGTTTCTAGAGAACTATAATATCTAGATCGGAGATTTTTTGCATATCACTGCATATCAATATTTTCAATAGGGTGGCACTTCCGGGAATACCGGACAACGAGTGGAATGTGTTTATTTTAAGTTTGATGGCTCTCTAACGGACAGACGAAACACTTTTGTTTAGAAGTAAGTTGTATTGTTGGTAATGAATTTATTTTGATTCCAAAAATACGTAGTAGTTCTATGTCTACGGAATATTGGGACACACTGTATATTAGTTTACAAGAATTCGTGTTAAAAATTACACTATAAGTGTTTCAATTATTCGTTAAATATGTTGAAGGTTACAAATTTTTGGTTGAAACAATCTTGATTTTTTATTTGTTCTAACTACAAACCCTACAAAAGCAACATCGGTTCATCGATCGCATGCCCACGCCATTAAGCGTTACCTATAATATGTGGCGTCTTTGACATACGACGGCTGCCAAAACGACCATAAGGGCTCGGGAAACCGAAGTGTGGTGCTAGGGATAAAGAAGATAAAGGAGACGACGATTTTTTTCTAGTCCAGAGTCACACGTGCTTCAAGGACTGACAAAAGCTAATGTAGGGGGTGGACTAGTTTTAAACGGAAAAAAATTAATAGGTCAAAAAGGCTTTAAAATATAAATATTGCTTAACCATATAATGCCAAATATGGAAATTGGACCAAGGTCAACTTGACCGTGGACGACACGTGTCACTGTGACAGTTAGTTTTCATGTAAGAAACGTCAAAAGTTGGTGTCGTCCGATCGCGACCAATTTTGGTAGGTCAGGCTATGTAAGCGAAGGTGCACACAGTCCCACCCTGCAAAGTTGGATACGTCGTTTCGTTTACATCTTCAACAGGGTGGGACTAAGGATGTGATATTGAAGAAAAATGTGAGTCGATTTCGGCATAATTGGGAACGGGCTACAGGATGACGCCCTCGACCCATACAGCACGTCCAAATGAAATTACGTTTCTACAAGGAAGACACATGAGAAACCAAATATGTTAAAGTGAACCTAAGTGTTCATTTAGTTCTAACATATACATATGAGATACACGCAGGTTTATATTGATAGATTGTGTGATACAGTGTTTACTAGTTGTATACCGTATGCACTCAAGATTCTAAAGTGTTTTTGTAACGTAACAAATAATTATTAAAATGATGAAATCTGACGTCAGTATATGAGACATACAATGTATATGTCATATGTATGTGTTCGTATCATAGTTGTGCCTATAGTACACACCTTGTAAAAATGTGACGTATACACATAATATAAATTTCTATATAGACACTTTCTAATAGTGTACTGTTGTGCCTACATTCTAGCATGAAATGAAGGTGTGCGCACGCGCGAATAGCCTCAGCGTTCTCTCGCCTTTCTCCTTTCTAGGAGTGGTATGTGTTAGCAGCCATTATTGTTTTATCATTCGGAAGCTCTATGCAAATGTTCTGTTTGTGTGTAGTTTAAAAGAGATTTTAAGGTAAGCACAAGTTTTTAATTACCTTGTTACACCTTCCTAAGAGTATTATTAATATTATAACAGCGACTCTTTCCTTACTCGATACCCAATTTACCAAATTTTGACTCCAATGAATGAAAACTCCAAATATTCTCGTATAATGATAAAGAGGTTAGCTCTGCAATATAATTTTTTTTTAATTTGGAAATAATAAAAATCTAAATGGACCAGAGAAAAAAAGATTTAAACACTTCAAAGAACTTCTTACACTGATATTCGGTAAGTTAATGATGGATCAATATACAGGTATGTTTAATATTCAATAATCAGTTTCATATAAAATTTCAGGGTGAGATTTTCAATCCGAGATTGTTAATCTCGATGTATGAGTATGCTAACAAACCAACTGCTTGGAGGGAAAAGAAGAGAAAAAAATGACTAAACGAGGTCCACCAAATCGTGGCGATATACCAGTGTTTACTATTTTAGTATGTTGTTATACTAGGTACTTATATTTTTAATACATTTTGATACAAATTCTGTTCTTTTGCAGTGTTTTCTTACTTCTGGTTTCTGCAGTGTAAATAATTATTATTACTGTGTTATTTGCGCTATTGCGTTCCATGATATAAAGAAATATAAGAATTTTATTTTTAGCCACTTAATCCATTTTATGGAAAAAATAGTACATTTAATACAAAACAAAAATGGAACAATTTTAAGGCTACTTCTCTTGAACTTACGATCGATATACTTTTGGAAAATACAAAGTTCCTAATTTTCGTTCTAAAAAGATATAATTGGTATCATTGAATAAATATTTCTTAACAAGAACGAAATGTTAGGCACCAAAACTTGTATTATTACCTAAATTCGTTCATAAGAAGTAGTTTTATCTAGTACAAGATGTATATACGAAGTAAAATACATACGTATACACGCAGTAGTCACAACTGCAATGTGTAAACAGAGTTGCTATACTGTGGCTACATTGTGAGGCGGACGTTTAACCTTTGTGCATACGTGTTGAACTACAATGTGTAAACGTAGCATATTTACATCGGGGGAATTGTGTTACCCTGTGTCTACATCTAATAATGTAAACACATCGTAAATGTGATTTGATGTGCTGTATGGGGACGTTTCAAACCGATGCCTCTAAAATAGACGAAATCATCAGGATTTCTCTTAATTATGGGTCGATTGGAACCAAACTCGGCACGTGGATAGAGGTACCCGAATGAAATCCTCACACGGACAGACGGTCCTTTTAACGCCAATTTTTTACGTAAAAAATGTCGTTATTGTATATTTTTTACTCAGTAGTTTTATACAGGCACGGACGAAAAGTGATTACTCCTCAAACCATTTAAAAAATATGTAGGTGGCGTCCTCTACAATTAGAAGTCAGATTGACATCAAAATCAAGTTTCTTAAGCGTAGTTTACACGGGATAGAAAATTGAGATAGAACTTGCTAGAGTAACTTGCGATAGTGTTTACATTTAAGCAAATTTTAAAGCAATTTCTTGCAACAAGTACTTTCTAGGCATATGCTTTGAGCAACAAATTGCATGTATGTTTACACGGTATGGTGTATATTGCACAAGTATATTGTTTAGTAGAAAAATGTCGCGCCGTAAAAAGAGAGCTGCAACCACTGCTCTTCTTGTTGCAATTTTACGCAAACAGTCAAGAAAATCTAGGAAAAGAATATGGGTTAAAGATTGGATTGCCAGAAGGCCTAGTCTTGGAGCTTACGCGATGTTATTAAAAGAATTAAGACATGAAGACCCAAAGCATTTAAACAATTTTCTGCGAATGTCAGAAGTCGATTTTAACTTTTTACTGCAACTAATTTCGAAATTGGATATAATCAATAAAATATCAAAATTGGATATGCCACAATTCCGGAAATCCTTCAAATATATTAATCAAAGTGATGGTATCTTCTTTCGACCACGTTTCTCCATTTTAACAAAGTTTACAGAATTTGATTTTCAAAATTTTTCAAAAACTTGTTCAAAAACTTTCAACAAGACGGAAATAAATTTTAACTTGCCCGAGCACTATCCCAACCTGTTTACACTTGCAAGCGTCTTTCGCCGCAACCACTTCCCCGCCAGTTTTGTTACTTGCTGGGAGAGTGCTTTGGGATACTGTTTACATTATGCAAGTTTGGTAGAAGTGCTCGCAGACATATACTTGCGATAATTTACTTGCCCGTGTAAACTACGCTTTATGTCAAAAAACTCCTGGGCACCAATTTTCATCCAAATATTGACGTTGCTTCAGAATTTATTTGGAAAAAATGGAAATAAAAATAAAACTTCTACACCCTGCATCTCCGAAACTAAGCATTTTAGGGCATACATTTATATGAACTTTTTTACTTATTTTTATCCGCAGAATATGTTGCCGAAGTTTCTCGAATACAATTCGGACCACCCTGTATATCACTGATTTTATTCAAGTCCTTTACACAGCTTGTTTTATAAATAATGACTACAAATCTAACTTTACACGTCTTTTCGTGACAATCTCCCTTACTCGCCGAAGACAAAACAAAAGATATTTTAAACGCATCGCAACAACAAAACAAAAAAAAATCCCTTTATCTGGGGCTCCCGACCGAAACTGCCTCAACTAAAACTTTTCCCTCGTAGTTTCCATTAGGGCGAACCCTTAAACGACGAGAAGCCACTCCAGATAACCGATAGAGTGAAAAAGACATTTGTTCGGCCATTCATCACGCGAGTCCTCGTGTGAAGCACGTGCGACTCTGGATGCCAGAAAAAATCGCCGCCTTTATTGTCCTTCTTTGTCTATCCTACCTTCTTTCATCAGTTTAGTGACTTTTGGTGTGTTAGGTGTTACGGCGAATTTTTCCACAAAAGATGGCATATGTTTTTGAACCTTGTATACAAAAAACACTAACAAGTTGCTCCAAATAAAATGCTTCTAGAATAGGGATAGTAGGTAATTGTAGATTTTGCATATAATCAATACAAATTCCTAGGTTAGTGTCATCTGTCTTCACTAAGTTTGTAACTTCCTCCAGTTTCGTGTAGTACTTTTGATCTCTTCTCAGGTGCACCATTTTTTCTGTAATTGCTGCGCATTTTGCATTTCCATTAAGAGATTTTTTCTATTTATTTTACGTCCTTACGTCTCACATTTATAGCACGTGTCTACATTCGTGTGTCCAAAAGTCATAGAAAAGGCTTCATGGAAAATTTTTAAATAAAAGTCGTATTTTATTTTATTCCGGATTATATTATACAATATGTCCCCGGATTGTCTTTACAAGAGGAAAAACTTTTTTATTATTGACATTTTGGGAAAAATGCATTTTTCACAAAAACATGAAAATATGGTTGATTTTTTTCAAGTTCTAATAATCAAAAGGTGTTTCTATGGTAATATCAATTCGATTTGATTCTTTGTTAGATGGTTATTGTTAATTTTGATTAACGTCATAAAATATTTGCAGTTGTTAAAATTCGCTCGAGTACTGGATTATGAACGAGCGACGAACGCAAGCGATCGTATCGAATTTGCTACATATGTACCGGGTGTCCCATTTTGGTTGAAATCATACGGTATCTCCGTTATTAGTGAAGATAGAAAGGTGCGGTTTGCACAAACCTGTCTCACTTTTTTGTCAAACGGAAGATGCCGTAAACAACATTTTCATAGCCCTCTTCGTTTCCGAGCTACAGGGTCTTTTTGAAAGTTTTGCAATTTGGGACACCCCCTATATCTCTGTTATTGTTAAAGCCATCGAGAAGGTGAAAACTGTTTACGTAGAATACAGTGGCGTAGTCTGGTTTTCTACCAAAAAAATATTTTTGAAAATATGATCTAAAGTTATGTTTTTTTAAATGGAACACCCTGTATGTTTATAAATCATATGATCTCTCTTGCCATAAGCTTCTCAAAAATATATATCACTCTATATTTATTTTCACTATTTACTGCAATATTTAAAAGTTTTTATTAAAAGATCATACTTATTAGTAGGCCATGATTGATAATAAAAGAAACTAAAGAATTATTAAAAGTATACTGCTATCTGTCTCTTGTTTTATTTTAGGAGCCGCTAGTAAATTCTTTATATATTAGGGAAACTTAACTCCCTACCGCTATTTGTAAATCTTGGAATACGTGTATACGTACGAATAATCTATCGTATCGGAAATTTTAGATATTCCTTTAGCTAATTTACCTGAAATATGCTCTCAGCAAGATGGGGAACATTCCCCCTCATAACTATGAAAATATTAGAATACTGTTAAATTATTATTTTTCAAATCAATGAATTGGAACCAATGAACACATATTGATAGCCTCCTCGATTCCCGGATTTCGCCGCTCTCGATTTCTGATTTTGGGGATTTTTGAAATACGAAATATATCGTAGGCACTACAACCTACAACAATGTCGAACACCTGAATAATGCTTTAATAATTCAAGCTTTTAGATATTTGCAAACCCATTCCGTTACAAAAAAAGAAAAATATATTCACAGTTTCAGTGGTAACAGTTATTTCAAAAGTAAAATATATCAATCCCAAATTAATTTTAATATGTGTATGACTATTTTAGTAAATACCATTTTGATTTTTTGTTATTTATCACGGCCTACTAATAAGAAAATGATATATTTTAAATATTGCAGTAAATAGTAAAAATAAATATAGAGTGATATATATGTTTGAGAAGCTCATAGCAAGACAGATCAAATGATTTATAAATATACAGGGTGTTCCATTTGAAAAAACATAACTTTAGTTGATATTTTCAAAAATATTTTTTTGGTAGAAAAACAGACTACGCCACTGTATTCCACGTAAAAAGTTCTACAATAAGCAGTTTTCGCCTTCTCGATACCTTTAACAATAACAGAGATACAGGGGGTGTCCCAAATTGCAAAATTTTTGAAAAGACCCTGTAGCTCAGAAACTAAGAGGGCTATGAAAATTTTGTTTGCAGCATCTTCCGTTTGACGAAAAAATGGGACAGGTTTGTGCAAACCGCGCCCTTCTATCTTCACTAATAACGGAGATACCCTATGATTTCAACCAAAATGGGACACACTGTACATTACAGATTGGCAATATTTTATCAGTATTTTTGGTAAAATATCTTCAAACAACAGATTGTTCTTTTGATTGGGACCGCATTGTTAATTATTATAGGACTATACGACGTTATCTGTTACGTAATTGTGTGACAAAATTTTACCATCTACATCGACAAGCAGGTCGACAAGGTTTCGATGCATGATCAAGCGAAACTACTCGCCGCTCGTCGCTTGCCGCGTGCCACAATTATTCTATGCTTGCCACTATCATCGAAAGAATAAGCAATCTGCGCACGCACCTTACTGCTTGGCGTTACAAGTACAAGTGACGGCGACGGCGAAAAACCGTATATTTAAATACGAGCGAAATTTCGCTCTAGTGATCGCTCGATTATTGAAATCGCTTGAAACTCGAGTACTCGATTATTAAAATTTAGCGGTTTTTCCCATCACTAAATATTTCACATAAACGGAAAGAAAACGGAAAGTTGCGTGAAATGCGTCTGCTTGACCGGAAAAGAAGCAAATATATTTTGATTGAGTGTTTGTTTTTTAACAGATCGTCTGTTAGTGTTATTTTTAACAGTCTTTTTTGTATTTTATGTTATTTAAAAGTGGCTCTGTTAATATGTTATTAAATAAAAACAAGCAGGACATTATAACACATTAGAATATAAAATGCTTCAATTGTATGTTTATTCAAACCTTTCCAATTTATGTTTTTTATTTATATTTCAGTGAAAAAAATCCAGACGATCCAAATCACCAGTTATATTTTTAGCATTATCCCATCCCACTTTTTTCTTATTTAAAATTATACAGAGAATGTTTGAATCTCTCGTTAATGTGCAGTAGGTATATTCTCTATTTTCTGTCTGCGAAAAGATGATTTCCTCGTTGTTCTTTAAATAACAAATAAATGACCCCGGAAGTAAATCAGTCACATTATTTTTATTTTTTTAGAAAACCTGTCATGTTTTGTATATTATTAGATTTTGAACTAAATATGCACAATATTTCGAGTTTCTTCTACAAAGATCATTTTTAAATATCCATCAGAATTTGTTATATCTATTTTAAATTGAAATCAAGTTGGAATTTTTTCTAAAACTATTATAATCTTTGGTATGGCCAGCTTTAGAAGATATTTGATAAAATGGTTGTTTTATGTTTCGTTACTTTTATTTTAAATTTATCGAACTGAATAATCCAAAGAATAGGTTTCTTAAAGGAAGAAATCATTTTTGAAATATAAAATTTGAAAAATCTCTGAGCAAAATTTATTTACGGTCGAAAACATCGTTCCCCTAGGCAGCGCATTTTATCCTTTTTACTTATAAAGAATGCATTTTTATAGGGTTAGTTTCATTCAACTTAATATATTTATTAATTTTTTTTTTTAAACTGTAACCATTTATGTAACCTTAATATAGATATTTAGATACTTAGATACTAAATTAACAATGTATTTACTAAATAAATAATGTTTTCCAAAAAAAATATAATTAGGTAAGATAACCGAGATACAAACAAATCTATGTGTAGCATTTTTAGTTTCATAAAAAAATAACATCAATGAGAAAACCGCATCTTTGTACCTCAGCTCTTGTTCGGAGATACGAGAAGAAAACAGGAATATCCAAAAATAGAGAAAAGAGACCATCTACTCATATTGAAAGATGAAGAAATCAAAGCTATCCGAGAAACAAAAAGCAATAAAGCACCGGGCGAAGATCAAATAACAGCAGAGCACTTCAAACACATAAGCGATAATGCCATCAAAATACTCAATTTTGACTCAATGCCGACTCAATTTTTCAATAAAGTATATGAAACCGGAACAATCCCCGAAAACTGGGTAAGATCTATCTTCATAGCCTTACCCAAAAAGAATAAAGCGAAGAAATGCGAAGACCACAGAACGATATGTCTGATTCCACGCAGCGAAAATCTTTGTGCGAATAATATTCAATAGAGTATACAGCAAATGTGATGATTCCCTGACTAGATCACAATACGGTTTTAGAAGGGGGACAGGACCTGAGTTTAACGTTAATCGCAGGACGATCGAGACGGAAGTCTTACGTATGTCGTACGTAAGTCCAAAGGAAGCTGTACGTATGTTACGTTGACTACAAAAAAGCCTTCGATCGAATACAGCACTAAACATTACTAGAAGTTCTCACTGAAGTAGGCATGGATGAGAGAGATATTACCATTATAAGGAACACATACTGGAATCACAAAGGTTGTGTCAGAACAGAAAAAGGAAATACAAGATACGTAGACATACAGAGAGGTGTTAGACAGGGATGCATATTGTCACCATTATTGTTTAACGTTTATGCCGAGTATATAATCCGAAAATCTCTTCAAAATTGTCCAGAAGGGGCTAAAATAAATGGGTAAAACATTTCCCTCATAAAATAAGAGTAATGAATAGTCCAAAGAATATACCTAGCTAGAAAAAGAATGGACTCTGCCATACTGAAAAACGGTCCTACAGAAGTGGCGCCATCTATTGAGTAGGGCTTGTTTTAAATGGATCGAAGCGCAGGCTTTTTAAATGAGCGTATTTATTGAATTTTACTCTAAAATAATTAAATTTGATTTTTAGATCTTATTTTTTAAACAAATTCAACAATACTAATAACAAGTATCGTTGTTATGTGTAAAAAATAAGATTTAACAGTATAATTTATACAATTATGAAATAAAATTAAAGCCAAACATGTGAAATACCGTATGATCGAATAAAAACGGCGTCCAGTTGGCTTGGAAATGACGATCGATGGCATTTCCTATATAAATTTACATATAAAATGACAGCGATCTTCATTTCATGGCCATCGCTGACGCCGTTTTTATTCGATCATACGGTATTATTTATTATTTAAAGTTTTTATTTATAAGTCAAATATTTAAACATCATTTATTATAATAAAACAAGACCAACGTAATACGCCCAAACATTTGTAAATGGAGTAAATATAAATAGGTACTTAAATGATGGCAAAAATAAAAGACTTACATTATATTTTTAGGACCACAAACAAAAAGAATTGTCTAATTAAAACACATACACAACACATATAACAAATTATAGTTTGAAAAACGTTTTGATAATTATTTATTTAATGATATTATGATTGGCGCTATGACAACGACAATATTTTTTGAGAATTTGACAATGATATGACAATGGCCGTTGGAAACTATGGAAACTACAAAAAAATTCTGATTTAACGCCATCTGGCAATAACTAGTAGCAACTTCTTAACCTAAAAATTAATTGCACTACCATCTAGTGGCTAGGGCTGGAACTATTTTATTTGAGATTTCCGTGGAAACGGTGGAACCGCTTTTGCTATTTCACTTTCCCGCCCCTGGAATAGTCCATAGAAAAATAGGTTGACATAACTCAACAATAGGTTATGAAATTCACGTAACATTGACATTTTTCATTGTTTTATTCACATTTGACTATTGAATACCTGAGAAATTGCGATGCTGTCAATATATGCTCAAAGCGAATCCAGAAAACGATTCGCACGGCGACGAGAATACCAAAATCGATTGTTTGGCGTTCCGCTAATCGAATACTTACGCTTACCGCTTTCAAAGCATAACGTTTTTATGTCAAAGTTCCAGAATTCGGATTCTGGTCTTGGTCTTGGATTTACTCATCACCACTTATACAGGGTTGTTTGAAAAAGTGTTTTGTAAATTTTTGTTAAAGAAAACCAATTAATATGATTCCAATATTCAAACTACGTTAATTGACTGTTTGCGTTGATTAATAATAATTGCTCCAAATACTAAAAAACTGAATTTTGTCAGTGTATTAGACAATGTGGTAAAAAAAGTGACACCTTAAAAATTTTATTTCATTTAACTCCTAACCTACGTTCATTTACCAACAGAGACGTTCATTTTCATAACTTATTATTATATTTATTTCTGATTCAAATCCACATTTATTTAGAATAATTTATTAACTAACACAATTAAGTATGTAATTAATTAATATTTGGGCGGAAATAATGGTGGTATATTTAATTAATGGTATACTCATTTAAAAGATATCCATAAAGATTTAAACAGTTTTCTTTTTGTATACCAATGGGCTAGTAATATAGTTTTTTTTCCATAGCAACTGTTAAAATTGTCTTATATCTATCAAAAATAGTGTTAAAATAGTAGATAAAATAGTACTTTAACCGCAAGGGTAAAAAAAATTATACTTTAACAGCAAGGATTGGTTTGGTGAATGAGAAGCCTTAAAATTTTTACTGCAAAAATTGAAAATATTTCAAAAACGATGAGGTTTAAGTGTGATAAACTTTAATCAAATTTAACTTTATTTTAATAGTAGAAACTAAAAATGTAATAATATACAGGGTGTTCCATTTAAAACAATACAACTTTGATATTTTTATTTATTTGGGCCACTCTGTATCTTGTAAAAATATAATAGTCCTTCAACGAACCCAAAACTCACAATTTGTAAAGATATTTGTAAAAATATATATAATCGTTTAGCTAATTATATCCACGTAGCTGGGTACGTCACCCGCCTTTGACGTCACTGCTACCTCAGCAGTAGAAACTTATAAATATAAGTTACATTTATATTTTCTCATCTTTTTGTTAGTACTGTTCAACCAAACGTATTAATAAACTGATCAAGTCTCTGTGTTGTTTTTTAAAAAGTAATTGTCCCGGTCACGAAAACTGGCGCAGTCGGTAGGATTTGCCAAGCCATCTAACAAAAATCGTAATTGGTGCCCGTTACGCGGATTAAATTGGTAAAACCCAAAAAACGGACGGATCGAGACAGTGAAAAGCAAGAAACAGCCCAAAGACACCGTTGGAACAGAGGACAAGCATCGCCGAAAGTCCAACACCTGGCAGAGGACAAGCCTCGCCGAAACCAGCTTAGAATAAGGACCTGGTCGAGGACAAACATATCCAACACCAGTTAGGTTAAGAAGAAACGAAAAACGAAGCAACGAAAAACGAAAACCACCGAAATCATCACCCGAAAAACGAAATCATCAACGAAAATCATCCCCGAGAACATCGCACTCAATGAACATCGTAGCTAGACTCACCCTATACATCTCTCTACTATTCGCCACCACCTATGGAGTATTTGATATAACTAATTTAATTCAACAATTTAATGAAATTCAAAATCAATATTTTAGAATAAAAATTGCTTTTGAAAATAATACCAATGTTTCAAAAACATACAAATATAATTTTTATAACTCTTATAATTTAGCAAATTTATTGCAAACTAAAATAAATATTCAAATTAAACAAATTAATCCTTTATATAGTGCTAATAATAATAGATATAAACGTGGTTTAATTGATGGACTGGGATCAATAATCAAATCAATAACTGGTAACTTAGATCAGTATGATGCTGAAAAATATAATAAAGCCATTGAAAATCTTTCTGACAATCAGTTAAAAATAAAAACTATTATTAAAAATCAAATTTCAATGTTTGACAAATCAATTGAAAATTTCCAAAATAATATTAAAAATCTATCTAATAATCAAATAATAATTAAACATCGTATTGACATGTTAGAAACAATTCTTTATAATACTGAAGCATATTTTCTTGACACATATCAATATTTACTATTACAAATTACTCTTTCACAAATAATCAATGAATATCAGATTATTTACGATATATTAGAAAAAATCGAAACTGCCATAAGTTTTGCTAAGATAAACGTATTTCACAATTCTATTGTTCAGAGTGACGAATTGTTCAAGGAAATAAATTCTGTTTCACAGTATTTAAAGAACTCTAAACTACCTTTTAAACCTGAACTTATAAATTTAATACTTTTTGAAAAAACTATAAATATTAAAAGTTATAGTGAGACAAATAAAATAATTTTTATTTTAGAAATACCTATTGTGGAAAATGATAGTTATAATTTATATCATCTTTACCCATTTCCTGTAAAAAATAATAATTCCCTAAATGTAATAATACCTAATGCAAAATACTTAATATTTAATGAACAGAATTACGCGTTTCTGGACAATAAATGTGAAGAAGTGACTCCAAGTGAATTTATCTGCAAAGACTCTAATATAGTTAAGATATCTAAAAATAATCCATGTGAAATTGAACTTTTAAAATATAATAAATTTATTTCTAATTGTCATTTAACACCTGTTGAAATTTTAGAAAATAAAGTTCAAAAAATTGAACAAAATAAATGGATAGTTATATGTCCTAAACAAACTATTGCAGTTCAGTATTGTCAAAGTAATCATGAAAATATACCTTTATTAGGAAGTTACATTATTGAATTAAATTCTGATTGCGAAATAAAAATCAATGATGTAATGATTAAAAATTTAGGTGATACGAAATTTAATTATAAAAATATTCAATTGCCAAAATTAAATTTTACAAAGATGTCAGAAAAATCTATAAATAAATTAAAACCATTAAATCTAGTTCTATTGATTTAAATAATATACATCCTATTAGAAATATCATAGAAAATGATTTAGAATCGATTAAACCATTTATTTTTGAAACTAGTATTAATATTTGGGTTATTATAATGTATGTTTTATTTATATTTGTTTTAATTTATATATTGTATAAATGTCAGATATTTAACAAATTTAAAAGAATTTTAGAAGAAAAAGAAGAAATTCCACTCCAGGAAAATCCTGCACCGAACCCCAGAATTTTCCACTTGTGAGGGAGGAATTATATCCACGTAGCTGTGTACGTCACCTGCCTTTGAGGTCACTGCTACCTCAGCAGTAGAAGCTTATAAATATAAGTTACATTTATATTTTCTCATCTTTTTGTTAGCACTGTTCAACCAAACGTATTAATAAACTGATCAAGTCTCTGTGTTGTTTTTTAAAAAGTAATTGTCCCGGTCACGAAAGAAAACTAGCTACAATACTCCATGTCCTATGTGGGGAACAACCCGGTATTGTGAATCGACCTTTATTTATGTATAACAAAATTTGCAAAAACGATGCTGATAATATTAGTTACCACTTACCTGTCAACGAAGAATCAAGAGTATCCAGAACCCACTAATTTATATCACAAAACACAAAAAAACATTAAAAGTCGTCAAAAGCACACCGAAGCCGTCATTTTTCTCTATCGCTTCATTAAGCGCTCGCGCCGAATTAGCTCAATTAAAACGACAGAGTATATTTAGGAGTCTATCTCTACGCGGAGTTCGCGGGAGGTACTACCCCGTCCGCTGCCGAAAAGCAGGATTTCCCGTGCCGAACTACTGCTAGCCTACGGCGACGGTATACGATGGGGCGCATAGGCATCGTCACAGACAACGCCGTCTGTTCTTAAAATAGAATTCGGTGTTGAAAAACGAAACAGAAAAAAAAATGCAGGAAATACAATGAAAGAAAAAAAAATGAGCCGAGTAGCAGGGCCGAGAGCAGGGCACGCGAGGAAAACTTATACAGGATGAGTTTCCTACGATGTTCTCTATGGGTATCTCAGAAATTACTGGAGATAGAGAGTTCGTTAAATGGGGAAAGAATTGCAGTTCTGTAGGGTCATAAATATGCGCCTCTCAGATTTTGAAAAAGTTCATGGCTTACTAGATATTTCGAAAAAAAAACAGTTTTGACTATTTTCAAAATTGTCCCTAATTCCATTATAATCTATTTTAGACAAAAATTTTTCAGATAAAAGTTTCAGTAGATAATCACATCCCTAATGAGTATGTGTTCTCCGATTTTTTTCTAAAGCCTGTCATTTTTAACACGACACAAACATATGCTTTTTTAAATGGAAACCATAGTTGGCCATGACTTCATAATAAGCTCCAGTTTTTAAACTTTTCCGCGATATAAGCTATAACATGCGTTATGGCCAATGAGGAAAATACATGTTTTTAAATAATGGGTTTAAAAAATAGTTCATATAATTACAAATTGAACAAAAAAAATCGTTGATATCGGTTAAGAAATGCCTCTAATATAAAATAATTAATTATTGTTAATTTAAATGGCCGGGCAAACGCTCTCTACCGCGCCTTGCCACTGTGACGTCACCCGCCGTTCTTCTGGTTGAGTGGAGCCAGACGCGTGTTTATTTTACACAGTTTGCTCGCTGTTGAATCCGAGTCAAAATTTTAGTTATTTGGGTTAATTAATACATAATTAGTAATTAGTGATATTTATAAATAGTAATGGATGAGCGAAACAGAAAAAAATGGCCCAGGGCCATGAGAAGAGATGAAAAGAAAAACGTTAAATTATCCTCTATTTTTACGATTTATTGTTGTGAAGATCATTTTGATGTAAGTTCATATATTTATGTATATTGTCTTACATAGGTATATGAAATTTGAATGTACAGGGTTGTTTATTATATTTTGACATCCACGTACAGCTTTAACTGCAAGTTTTAGAAGAAAACATTAAATAAAAAAGTTGCATGGTTTTTCAAATACTCGCTTTTAAAATTAATTCTAGATATACAGGGTGTCTCAAAAAAGGTGGTCCAGAAAATTGTAGGTATTTTTCGCTTTACAACTGTCAATATTTCGTAAACATTTGAAGATAGGTATAGGATATTATATAGGAAATATATCTAGAATATCTAGAAATTTCCGAAGAATCCAAAAATATATAGGGTGTTTCACTTAAAAATGTAACTTAATTTTGGCGTTTGCTTATGGGACACCTTGTATAATATTTTCATTACTGATAAACAATTTATTTCCTATAATTTCTTAAAAAAACAATCTTTAAAAATAACAAAGGTAACTTGTGTCAATATATAAAAAAAAACTTTCTTTTTCACGCTATGCTCTGGAGTTACTTTTCCACGTACTAAACAAATATTTTTGTCTCTTTTCACTTCTACATAACCTACAGCATTATCTCCATACGTCTCCCTACCTGATCTGAAAAATAAGTTTATAACATTAATATTTATAACTATATAAAAGTTCATAACAGTATAGGTACCTACTTATACTTAAATATGCCTCAGTACTACAAAGAATAAATGTTACATACCTCTCTGTTTTTTTCCTCGTAATTCAGCACCAATAAATTGGGAATTTGTATTTATAAAAGCAGCCAACATAAAAACATCGACTTTTGACAAGTTATCTGATTGTGCTTTTACAAACCCGGAATCTGCCATTACTTAAAAAATTCTCAGAACACACAACACATACAAATAATAACTGCACAAAAAAGCTCCTTCAATCAACGCTAAAAGCAACAAAAATGTCTTAGTACGCCATCTAAATACGTACATAAACGGAACACGTCTGGCTGCTGCTGGCCATCGCGCGTCGACGAGAACGGCGGGTGACGTCAGACCAATAGAATATCGTTTCAATTCGCGAGGCGTCGTTTGCGTTGTCCATAGTATTTTAATGGCCCGTTTTATAAAATTGTGGTACTGCTTTCAAGAAAAAAGTTTTTTCTTGCATTTACACATATTTATTCTAATAAATTGAACAGTTTCTGGCGAAAAATAAAATATATGCATCTTCCTCATTCTTATTTTTCTTGACTAATTTCACTTAGTTAGTCATGGAAACAAGTTCAATCGTCGTTGCTCTCAGAAATGTGACATCAAACTTTGTAAATTAAAATGAACAAAAATTGTAAATATGAATTTTTCAAATAAAGAAAAGCGTGTAGGATAATTGGTTCAACTCTTCTCGGCCATACATTTCGAGGACACGTTGACCGGCGACTCGCGCATTAATAGAGTGGTTCCAACATGAATTTCATTATGACACACCACCCCTCCCCCCACAATGAAAGAAATGTTAAAAATTATTTATACCATAATTGTGTAGACTCAGGGATAGAAAGTGGTGGACCAATTGCATGGGCCTCCTCGATCACCTGACTTATCCATTTGAGATTTTTTTATGCGGTATGATTAACAACAAGGTTTATAAAAGAACTTATGAATTAAAAGAGGCACTCGAAGAGGCGGTACATAAGAAGTTTAATTAAGTTGACCAGTCGTTCTGTGAGAATAGCTAGAAATACAGTTTTAAAAAGATGCATTTATGATCTCAACACAATAGCGGATTTTTTGAACATTTTCTAAAATAACTAAAAGTGTATGTAGTGATATTATTTTTTTTAAGTATTAGTTTGTGTAATGTAAATTGTAAAAAGCCGTTTATAATAGGTATATTTTATTTTTTTATAAGTTATAAATCATAACAAAATAAGAATACCATACCAACTAAGTAAAATTAGTCAAGGAAGATAAGAATTGGCTATAACTGAGTAATTTTGTGAAAAAAAACATATTATACTTATGTCGCTGAAAAGCTTAAAAAATCGCGCTTTTTATGAAGTTAAGGCAACTATGGTTTCCATTTAAAAAAGCATATGTTTTTGTCATATGTCAAAAATGATAGGCTTTTGAAAAAATTGGAGAACATTAACTCAT
Source organism: Sitophilus oryzae (assembly GCF_002938485.1). NCBI lineage: Eukaryota > Metazoa > Arthropoda > Insecta > Coleoptera > Curculionidae > Sitophilus > Sitophilus oryzae. The sequence goes on from NW_022146105.1 coordinate 5,850,303, forward strand.
TACGGATGTAATTATCTACAACATTTATCTGAAAACTTTTTGTCTAAAATATATTATAATGGAATTACAGACAATTTTTAAAATAGCCAAAATTGTTTTTTTTAAATATCTAGTAAGCCATGAACTTTTTCAAAAATCTAAAAGGCGTTTTTTCTCTCCCTTTTCCTCTCCAAAGCCTTTTCTCCTTCTCCCACGAGAACTTCTGGGGCGTCGCGTCGTCTTGTGGTAGGGACAGTCTTTCTTCTTGAAGTATGTTTTCTGGGGCTTTATATAGGTCGCTGTAGAATTTTGTTACCGGTCCTATTATTTTGTTTTTGTCTGTTATTCTGATGTTGTTGTGCGATAATGCATGTAGTATTATAGTATATACTGTAGCGTTTTTTTATGAACATTACCACTGCGAACGGCAGCTTTTCGTTGGTAGAGCAGTCGTGGATAAGGTATTTCACTGGAAAGAACTAATTAACAATAATAACTCGAAATTATAAATATTGGGCGCCAGGCATGAACAGAGAAAGAAAACACAGTTGTATATTACTTAAAACTAATGACTATATTTCATGATGTTCTTTGCTGGTACATGACATTGTAGAATTTTAATAAATATATAGTGGTTATATGTCAAAAAAAATGGTGTTAAGAGTTGTACTAACTATCTATGAAAGTAATACCATTACAAGACGTAATGTAAACGGTACAGGGGAACACTACCCGTACCTTGAACACAGTCCGTCCATAAGACAATGTACGTCCATAAGACCCTAAAAATACGAAACTCTTGTTTAAAACCAAACAAGATCTAATAAACAAAATAAACCTACCTCGAAAAACTTCCGAAGGTTCAATAATAAACAAAAGAACTGTCCTTTCTTCCATTTAACATTCTGGAGGACAAAAGCAAAAGAACACCAATGTGCCAGCAAAATACAAATAGGAGTTAAGGTGGGTCAATCCAAAACTCTACCCTAAAAATATTCAATAATAATAACTAATCTAATAAAGATAATATCTCATCTTCACCTGTTGCTTCGAAATGGCAGCTGATTCAGATTTTGCAGCAAGATTTAAATTATTACCATTTCTAAAAGTCGGGTGAACAAAAGTGAGGTTAAGCGCGGAGAGCGACCTAACCTTGGAGCGATGTTGACAGCGCCTCCACAGAGCAGTGAAACGATAACAGGGTTAGCGACTAGGGAACGTAAAAATTATGCCAAGCGTGCCAAATAAATTATCAGGCCTGAACGATACGGAATCCGATGACGATACGCCAGACATCATATAAATCATATATAAAAAATACATGTAACGAACTAAAAACGTTACAATACTATTCTTATATTCCTTTTTTAATAAAACTTTCAGTACTGATGGTATTCTTTTTTACATAAGCAGAATAACTTTATGAAGATAACGATTAAAATATTTTTGTTTGTCTCTGTCAAAAAATTTTTACAAAATTATGTTAGAAGTAGAGAGTTAATTTAATTTTCTGCTTATCTATGTTAGATTTGCCTGAATAATCGTCAAAGAAAAATATGTAATAACATTCTGAAATATTGACAGTATTGACACATTCTTGTTCAAAACAATCATACTCATTTAAAAATAATAGAAAACACTTAGACTTATTGGAGAAAAGAAAAATAAATTTTCTCGTAAATCTCTAAATCATAGTCATATAACAAATAATGCTACAGCCGTATATGCTCTTTCGCTAACAGAAAGCTAATGGATACAATAATGTTCCCTGTCACTTCGTTACCTCTGAGAATGCTGCCATTCAAGTGTACTAAATGTTACCAGTTGTGTTAGGTGAACATGTATGGAATAGACGAAATATATACATTCGAGCTTACGTCGTCGTGAAACAATTAGACAAATTTGCGTACGAGTTAAGAGCAATTCAAAAGTGCCGGCCTATGGATTTCAAATTTCCATAAAATTGTGTCACCTGAGTATAGGTATTATTAATAAATATTGTTACAAACAATTTGGTTTAAAAAGAAGAATTATTTAAAAAGTATTCCACGATTATTTCATGAACTTAAATGAATAAAACAACACTTTTAACAAGTGTTTCTAGATGAAACGATACTAACATTGTGGATAAGGGCGTGGGGGGATTTTTTTACATATATCTTTTTTCCATCTCTATAAAACTCTGATACCAAATTTTGGTATTCCAGCTTCAGAAACAATGGCACTGACAATTTTTTACCACACTGCAATTTAACACACATAATGTTTAAACATATTTAAATATTACAAAAACTATTACTTTTTGGTATATAACATTATGTATATAAAAAATTATGGAATTTTACGCAGAATCTAAAAATAAAATAAAAAATATTGTGTTACAATTAAAAAAAACATGTTATATTTGCCACACTTTTTTGAAACACCCTGTATACTCTAAAATATTTTTAAAATGTGTATCTTAACCTCTCCTATAATTTTTATATTTAACATTTTTTGTAAACCTCGAAACGAATGAGATATTGAACTTTACTCTATCGTTGACCCACCCTGTACAGGTACAAATTCGACGCTTTTAAATGGAAACACCCTTTTCTATAGGAGATAGACGAAAACTAATATCTGTGTCTGGAGCTTTTCACCATCATGATTTTTATCAAAAACATGATGGTGAAAACATCACATCAATATCTGTTACCGTTTCGGAGTTACGGGGTGTTTTTAAAAAATGTGCATTTTTAACAAATCACTGTAACTTTTTTGCTATGGAAAATTTTGTATTTCTATGAAAACATTTCCAAAGCACCTTTTTACGTAGAATTTAATGGTTTAAGTATAATTTTTTTTAAATTAATAATTTAAGAGTGATCAACAGAAAAAATGATTTTTTATTTGGGGCACCCCCTATATTTTTAATTAACTGAAAAGAATTTAAAATTACCTTTCCAAAAATATAGCACACTTGATATGTTGTTATAATCCCCTTCGAAATACAGAATTTTTATAAGTTCGCCACTTTTAGCTAGTAGGCTTTGGACCACTTATTGATGATATGTCCTTAATGGAATTCGAAAACATATTTTTCCAGCAAAACGACGCACCGCCTCTGAATAGAAGAATAATTGGATAGCTAACCAAGATCCCAGCCGTTGGCCGTCTAAGCCGCCTGACTTAGAGCCCATGGATCTAATCCTATGGATATATTTGCGGAAGAATAAAGGTTCCTTATTCTTCCGTATAATCTAGACAAGAATTAAAAATACTTAGCAGTTATAAGAGGGTAACTTCCACCCTACTGAGTTAATGAATTCCGCGAGAAATCTTCAAAAACTGCCCCGTCTGTCCATAACAGAAGACGATTGTCGGTCGATGTGTCAGTTCGATATGTCGAACACCTGTAGCAAAATCTCATGTCTTGGTTTGCTATTTATTTTTATTGTTATTAGATATAGTTTAAATGTGTTGATGTTGGTTAAATATATTTTAAATTGTTATAAAATTCTGCATCTCTCGTAGCAAATATTATTTTCGTTTTAATTGAGGTTCACAGCTAGAATTTTTTGCATTACAGCCGGTGCCGTTCAAAGCCTACTTATTTAAAAGCGGGCGAATTTTTATATACTCTATATCTCGAAGAGGAATCGAGGAAAATATCAAGTGTGTTATATTTTTGGAAAGGTAATTTTAAATTCTTTTCAATAAATTAAAAATATACAGGGTGTCCCATATAAAAAATCAAATTTTCTGTAGATAATTCTTAAATTATTAATTTAAAAAAAATTATACTTAAACCATTAAATTCTACGTAAAAATATGCTTTGGAAATGTTTTTATAAAAATACAAAATTTTCCATAGCAAAAAAGTTACAGCGATTTGTTAAAAATGCATATTTCTGAAAAATACCCCGTAACTCCGAAACGGTAACGGATATCGATATGCGATTTGCACCATCATGTTTTTGACAAAAATTGAGCTCCAGACACCGATATTACTTTTTGTCTATCTCCTATAGAAAAGGGTGTTTCCATTTAAAAGCGTCGAATTTGACCCACCCTGTACATCAATGAAAAGTAATGCATCGCTTTATAAGGAAACAAACAAGTTCAAAAATATTGTTTTCCCGGTGTATTGCTGTTCTACCAGCAGTTGCACACAGGTTTCAATAGCATATAGCTCAGCTTGGAAAATTGTAGTGTTTTCCAAGGCTGTGGTAGATCTCAGTCTTTGAACTGCTGCAGTAAATTGCTGCGTCAGATGGTGTGAGATCTGGGAACATTCCCAGAATCTCATCCGACGGTAGTTCGTCTACTAGTCGGTTTTGTATGAACTTGATTGTTACTTGGTATTCTCGTGCGATATTTAGAAACCTATATAGCCCATCTCGCCTCTCTTTCCAAAAGAATTTGAAGAGGAGGTAAGTCGAGTAGGGTTTCCATAGTTTTTGACGGCGTGGAATGGAAGGCACCAGTCACCGCTAAGCATGCTTGTCGTTGCAATTTCGACAATTTATTCTTTGCCGTTGTTTGGTTGGATGTTTGCCACCAGGCAACTGGACCATACGTGATAGTAGGTCTAGAACACGCGTAGAAGGGAAGCTCAGATATTCAAAAACTAAAAAGTCAACTCTTCATTATACCCCCAGTAGTTGTATAATAAATAGACCATAATGTGTGCTAATACGATAAATATCATAGGTTCTTACACCCAATTAGAATTTAGAATTTAGAATGAGTGGGAGGGGGGTTAATCACTTCGACCTTACAGATCCATTGTGTCCCCCTTTCTTGAATCATAACTCATCATACAGTCCCAGGGCTTTGACAAAAGCCAGTATCTGGGACGGTTTTATAGAGGGTAGTTCTCCATCTCCAATATCAGTCGTACCAAAATCCATGGCACGAATGGTTGTCGTCTCGGCGCACTCAGTGATGAGGTGTACTGGTGTTTCACCATCTTCCCCACAGAATCTGCATTCGCCGTTTCTTCTTAGTTTCAATCTACTGAGGTGTTCATTGAGGAGACAGTGTCCTGTTAAAAACCCCGTGACAATCCGAAGATTGTTCTTACTCAGACCCAGGAAGATCTGTGATTTTTCTTGATCATAAGCCCTCAGAAACTTCTTCGAGTGTCCTAGACCATTGCAAGATTTCCATTCCAGGTTGCGGATGGATCTTCCAAGTTCTTGAGTTCCGCCTTGAGTTGGTTACCACTCGGAAAGCAGAACGGTTCTGGTCCAGTTAGTGGAGTGTTCGCTCCTTTCCTAGCTAGATTATTTGCTTTTTCATTGCCTTCTATTCCTTGGTGAGCAGGCACCCAGTGTAGGAAGACTTTGTTTTCTTTGCCTAATTTATTCAGCTTCTCTATGCATTCTTTGACCAATTTCGAATTGATTGATACTGAGTTGATCGCCTTTAATGCTGCTTCACTATCAGATAAGATGGCTATTTCTTGTTTCCGATAGTTCCTATCTAAGATAAGTTGTACGCATCTCTTCTTACACCCAAACACAATTGTTAAATTTAAACAAAATGGCACTAAAATTTTCAAATTATGTTGAACTATACAATTTATGAGATTTTAGAAATAGAACAGTTTTAATTCCCCTAAAAACAGCGTAATAAAATTACATTTTGGTGATGATTAAATCCATGATTCTCTAGTTTTTGTGTATGAAAACAATTTCAATTTTTAGTCTACAACAAAGGATTACGCTGGAAAAGCGGCTTTTACAAATTTAAGCTTATTCGGTTCAACGTTCACGATTTCATATACAAACACGATTATGTTGCTAACCGCCTTGCTATAATATATCTGTGTAAACATATTTTCTTTTAAATTATGTAGTTTTTAAATGGTGTCTAGTGTCCTAAAATTTCCTTTTTAATTTCGAAACAAAATATAACTTGCTTAAAAAATGTGGAAATTTTGGTGGCCACTCAACCTCTAAGATAAACGAAAAGAAATAAGTATAATCAAATATAATATTAATTTGATTTCTAGCGTAACAGTTAGGATAGATCATGTGGTCGGTGAAATGTGATAAACTGCTAACTCCATTCCTAATTTTACAGGAGAGCAAAAAAACGGTACAAACATATATGTACACATGTAGGAAGTATTTTCATGCATTAATGTGATAAAGAGATAAGAATTTTATTTGCTGGGTAACAATATAACTCAATATTTCGTGTTACATCATTTTTCTCAGACACAATAGGGAGATAGCAGATATTCGTCTTGCAGAAATAAGAAATAAAAACATACTTCTGGAGATAGCAACCTTTATTGTTTGAAATTTTGAAAATAGAATTGAATATAACCCAAACAGATTTAGAAATAATCAATTAAATATCAAAGCAAACCTTTGAAGGAGGGTAAAAAGGACAATAACTCACAATCTTTAAGTTGTTTAATTTAAAAAAAATTTTAGTGCTTAAAAAAGCAAGGGGGCGACATGTTTCGGGAATTTAAAATAGTCCCATCTTCAGGCACAAAGCTAAAAACAATTACAGAGGTCAAATTTAAAATACAATCACAAACAAGTTAAAAAGTCAAAAAATTATATCTATCACAAAATGTGTTCAATCACAGATAACAATATGGTATGTTAAATTTGAAAAATTAAAAACAACCAAACTAAAATCATAAGGTGAGGGGAGCCGTATAATCCACCATAATTAGATAAATTGAAAGAAAAAAACAAGGTAATAATCAAATCATACCTCAAAAAAAAAATATACCATAAATACAATTCAAATAAAAATACTTAAGCAATAATTAAATTTATTTTTAGTGATATGTTTTTTTATATATTTTTTTGTATAGTAAGTTGAGAGTAAATTACTTCAATCTGTATATGCTGATATTCAATTTTGTAGGATATTTTTTTTTAGTTATGTTAGTTAAGAACAAGTTAAGAATTTTGTTTATTTTTTATTTTTTTAATTAGTATATGTTGAATTTTAATTTGCATTTCAAATTTATTTATTGTAGAAAATTAATATTTAATTTAGTTTAATTTTAAGAAATTTAATATTTAATTTCTTAAAGTAATACTAACTTTAATACTTTTCCAAATTTCCATACCGTTTTAAAGAAAACTAGAAAAAACATGAAGACATTTTCGACAAACTTATTACAGATATTACACATTTTAAAATGAAAACACTTTCAGTTCCACACCATCTTTGATATGTCTTCGCTGGCCGAATTAGAGAAAATAAGTCTTTTATGTGTTGGCCGCAGAACGATTGGTGTCACCACCGTACAGCACTTGAGACGCAAGGGGAAATCAAATCAGCTTTGTCACGAATTCGCCCATTAGCTGCGTATCTTCCAAATTCTTTCAATCGACGCTTCTAGTCTATAAGAATATATGTTTGCTCTTGTATAATATTTAATATGGATGAGAAAGAGAAACTTATTAAACTATTTAATTATTTTATATTATTCCTTTTTATTTTCAGCCATGGAAAATGTATTAGAATTTTTGGAAGGTAACATTCTATAAAGATATCTATTGCACGAAAAGGTTTTAAAAAGCAAAATTACAATAATTTTTATATATGATTTCGTGCAATTCCCAATACAAAAGAAGTCGGAATGTATGATAAATTATATCCGTGCATTTCGGCCGTATAGCACAATTAAAGTTATAAATCGGAAAATAACCGTACGGTTGCTTTTAAATAGATATAAATCGCTATGGAAAATACACGAATTGCACGAGCATATAGCCCATTTTTAAAATTAAAAAATGGAACGAAATTTTTATATATCCCTAGTGTATCATTACTACAATTTTAAAGATAGAGTATGAAAGTTTTTCAGCTGCAAGTAATACTTTTTGAATTTTACAACTGTGTATTTGAAAGGATGTACATTTGTTCAGTGTATAATTTTAAAAATCTTAATGTTATTAGGATGAGCTCTGCGTTAAAGAAACGGATAGTTTTATACAGTATCCCCCGGATTGTCTTTTACAAGAGGAAGAACTTCTTTATTATCAACTTTTTGAGAAAACTGCATTCTTCATAAAAGTTTTTCTTGTTTTAAAATGCTTGGTCACGTTTGTACTTATTTGAATTTCCATACCGTTATCGAGAAAATTAAAAAATATGATAATATAGTTGAATTTTTTAACTAAAACTTCATTTGGAACATCGAAATTAGTAGAATAAATTAGTGTTTTCAATTAGCGTCGTATTTTGTTCCTGTAATTTCAATGTAAGCATTCAGAATATCAAAATTAGTGGTAGTAATTTTTTAATCCAATAATTACGCTTCAAAATTTGGCGAATAGTGTTTTCATTTTCTCCTTTGATTATCGTTCCTCAAGAGAAATGATGGTTTCATATCAGATTCCATATTTTTCATCCGCCAACTACAGGGAAAACAGCAGTCTAAACTTTATATTGCATTCATCGACCTATCAAAAGCCTTCGACTCTGTGAACAGAGATGCACTTTGGGCAATTATGAAAAAGATCGGAGTACCCAAAAAATTTCTTACAGTGTGTAAAAGTCTCCATAACAACAAGTCAAGAGGGTCACATCATGGATCACTGAGCGATCTCTTCCTAACAGACACAGGCGTTAGGCAGGGATGTGTCTTAGCGCCTCTTCTATTCAATATATTCATGGCAGCGCTCTCCATTATAGTGGACAGCAAACTGCAGGAAAGACGTTTGGGCATTAGATACAGATACGACGGCGGTCTGTTCAACATAAAAAGACTCAGGGCAAAAATACGTACAAAATTCATCACAGCACTTCAAAACGCTGATGACTGTGCTCTAGTTGCAAATGCGTTACAGCAATTGCAAGAAATGTTGAACACATATACATGGGCATACGAGGCTTTGGGACTTAAGCTAAACATCGACAAAACTAAAATCTTGTGCACTCCTCAGAACATCACAACAATGCCTTTGACAATGCTATAAAAATCGGAGAAGAACTATTGGAATATGTAGCGGAATTCCTCGGCAGTTTGGTTTCGGAAAAGGCCAATATCGACTCGGAAATTCAGCACAGGATTAGGAGCGCCTCAAGAGCATTCTGGAAATTAAAAGACAGGGTTTTCTACAACCATAACTTGAGCACAAAAACGAAATTTGCAGTGTACCGAGCAATAATAATCTCCACCATACTGTATGAGAGCGAAACCTGGGAGCCGTAACGCCGACACATGAACGCATTAAACAAGTTGCAACAGAGACACCTTCGACAACTCTTAAGAATCAAATGGTTCTATCATGTCTCAGACGTATCGGTTTTTTATCGTATTTCTTAAATTATTGGCATTTGCAACATTTATCAACATATATCTTTGGTATACTTTAATTTGTTTTTATAATTTGGGCTCATAAAAAGGGTTTTTATAATGAATATCTTATTAAAGAAAATATCGAAAAAAGTAATCAAAAACTGAATAATATTATTGAAAACAACATTGGCATAAATAAATAAGATTCCATTCAATATCCAAACGAATTATACAACCCCAAAACCCTTCGAGCGTTTATCCTTCAAAAATTTAAATAGAACAAATTTTCTTCCCAATTTACGAACATTTCCATCTGATTCGACAAAACGAGGGAACGAGTCACGCAAGGATAATCTATCAAAACATTTCCAGCATGGAAAATGATGAGGAATATCATCGTCGAAATAATAATTAGGAAAATGGGATTCGAATATGTAACTCGATTAAAGACAACAGAGGGAAAAACAACAGAACATTGCTTGGAATTACAAAAATTTAATAGAATGTAAATACTCCATTTCTTTAGGATAGCCAATCTGTAATAATTCATAACGAAAAAATTTTTATTTCTTAAGAATATCTGTAGAAGGTTTATTTCGATTTTCTAATTTGTATGTATAATCTATTTACTATAATAATAATAATAATACATACATACATTCGATGTCAATCAAACTTTTAGTTACGTAATCGAGGGTGCGATCTTTAAATTCACTGTTGCCAAACATGGAAATATTTGGTGCCGGGCTGACTAACTGGAACTTAAATTTCCCGCTGAGGATTCAGGTGGTAGCTCTGCTGTAAAAAATGTCAAGTTGTCACATTTATTTATTTATTTCCTGACATTGTCATTCGTTTTGACACTTTAGTTTTGTATTATGAGTTTTTGGTTTAAATAAATTGTGGTGTGATACTTAGCTTAACAATGTTTACTAGCAGACCTTGCAGTCGAATATTGTTCTTTTTAGGAGCGCTTTTAGGGCGAAGTGGTACAAGATAGCTTAATACCCGTAAAAAAATAATTTGAACGATAATTTGAATGGCCCTTTAAGTGCTGTTAGGAAGGTGAGTTATATTGATAAATAAAAACTAACTAAAATAATAACTGTTTATTTATTTGTAATTAATTTTTGTTTCCTAAAATATTTTGATTAAAAGAAAATATGTAAAAGCGGTCAAGCTTAATCACGTGACTAAAAGTTTATTTGATATGAACTATAGTATAATAGTCAGCAAAACAAATTCCGATACATGTGATCAACTTGGAGTGCCAAGCGATGGTGACAGCGTTGCCAGATTGTGATGGATTTACGAGATGAAAACAATATATTTATTATATCATTTTTCAGGGATTTTTTCAGATCATCAGAGATTTTTACGGTTTACTTTTAATTTAATAATTAATATTTTAGTATGTAATTAGATTATTTATATATAATAAAATAGCATATTTTACTTATTACATATTGGCAAAAACTAATCCATCATGAAGTTGACTGTTATTCAAAGCGTTATTATGGGTTATTATTAACCATAATAATAACCCATAATAACGCTTTAAATAACAGTCAATTTCATGATGTTTCAACTTTTGAATAACAGTCAACTTCATGAATATACCAATATTTATTTATTCATGTTACAACACCAGAAGTGGTAATAATAAGACGGTGGTAATAATAGTAAGACGATGCGATTAATGCACAAAAAACTAACGTAAAAATAACTTTGAAAGTAATAACAATGTGCTTACCAATCAAACTTACTGCTATGACTGCAGTCACGGGTAATAAAGGCCATATATTGTCACGTTCTCGTTCAAAATAGTTTATCAGGGAAGCTACAAGCTTTTTGCTTCGACTGTTTAAATGCTTCGGCATATTTCTATCATACAATTTTAAGACATAATGCAAAATACAATTATGTACGTGATTATTTAGTTCTTAACAGAATTGTTTGTGCTTAAAAGTACAATTTTTAAAAAAGGTTTATGAATATCGGCAATAAAACGAGAATTACTCACAAAGATTCATCAACAACTCGATGTACATTGACATAAAATAACGACTGTCATTATGATAATTGTCAAATAATAAACGAGAACGTTGGTGAACACATCGCAATGTGACCAGCATGGTGATAATAAAAAAAATAAAATATCTGTCTGAGTACAATAAATCTAAACATTTTTGCCAAAATTTCATTTAGTTTTTAGGCTTTAGTGTCAATTTCGATTTGATTGATGTTTTTTTTCAAACACTGCATTGCCACAAAAGCAATGTTTGATAACTACAGTACTAAAGTATGCCAATGGCGACAAATGCGTTTGTAGTATTTGAAATAAAGCAAAAGTGTCTACAAGATATCAAATGTAAAAGTGTATATTTCTACTGATCTACTTGATATTTTCTTTGATGAAGAAAAAATGGAAAAACAGCGCCGATTTTTAGCAGTTAGGTCAACTGAATTTGGTTTTAATGAACATGTCAATTGAATGTTTAGTTTTAAAAATACTCGCTTAAAAATTTTTAAACTTATCTACCTCTGGTGTCAGTGAGCACACGCATGAGCCATTGCTTAGAAAAATATTAAAAAGATTTGACCCACGTCTCAAAAATGAGTCCTAAATAAGTGCAAATATTTTTAGGGGTATTTTTGACACTAGAAACAGGACTATAAGGTTTTTTTCGCGAAAAAAAATTTGGAAAATTTCTAATTTTTTTAGTTTTTAGTTAAAAAACATAATCCCTTGATAATATGGCAACATAGATAGTAGATTAAATTTACAAGAAATAAAATCTAGAGAAGATGCAGTGGTTCTCAAAATTTAAGCGAAAAAATTTTTTTGGAAATATTCAAAAATAACTCGTTTTTGGACTTTTTGATTAAAATTTTGGACTTTTTAAAGGTAAGGTGAAGAGAAAATGTTTCTTTTTTAGAGATCTACCAGCTTTGAAAATATTTGCACTTATTTAAGACTCACCCTGTATAGGGTTTTCATTCACTCTTCCCATATTTTTGCAGCCAACAGGGTATGATAGGCTATTAAGATCTGCAAAAAAAAAGTTTTTTTAATTTCACTCAAAATGAGTTATTTGGGTCATAAATGACCTAAATACAAAATATTTTCATGATGTTGGTCTGTCTGTCTGTCCGTCTGTAACACGATAACTCAAAATCCGCTAAACCGATTTTAACCAAATTTGGCACAAAAATACTCTGGCACCCGAGAATCTGGCCATTAGTTTTTGGTGAGGGTGGGGTGTTGGTAAGGGGGTATGGGAGGGGGTTAAATTTTTTAAAAAATCGTAACTCCAAAATTACAGTAGCTGGCGAAACGCGGTTTTCAATTTAAGATTAGGAATAATATTTGCAACAAAATTTGTAATAACATCAAAATCAGTCAAAGTCGCAGTTTTTTAGATATTTCGTGTTTCCGTAGTCCGTTTTTGAGAAAATCCGTGTGGAGAACTCCAAACTCCCATCGGACGCGACCCCAGGTGGCGGATAGGGGAAATAACCGTGGACCAAATTTGGAAAAATTCCTCTATTTTGAAACATAAAGAACTACCTACCAACTTTTTATTAACATATTTTAGTATGGGCGGCTATACGTGCCTCCCGGCGCCAATTTTTTTTTGATTTTTGTGATAATTAAATATTAAAGCACTTAACAAAACATAGACATCCAAAAGCTCATTCAAATCGGGATAACAGTTCTTAAAATATTTGAAAAAAACGTGTTTATTTCTTTTTAAAGTTCGATGTCCTCTAACGGACAAACAAAGCACTTTTGTATAGAGGTAAATTGTATCCAATGAATTTATTTTGATTCCAAAAATACGTTGTAGTTCTATGTCCACGGAATATTGAGACACCCTGTATTTTTTCCTTTTTTATTTTCAAATTTCAGTGTTGAAATATCCAGCTGGTTTTAGTACTTAAAATAGTAAACTTTCCTTCTAAAATATATTCTTCTTCTAAAATAGCAATACTAAACTTTGACCCTTCAAACCTACCCGTGCTATATATCAATAATAAATTTTTAAACATACGCATAAACTGCCATAAACAAAATTAATGACAAGATAAATGGCTCAAGTATGGGATGTAAAACTTACCCTCACAAATAAATCTTAGCGCAATTTCAACGCTCATTTTTTTTATTGGAAATAAATTACCTTACCCCATCTACCCTCCGACACTGGTCCGTTAACACCTCATTCATTGACTTGCAGCGTCGGGCTCTATTTTTACGACGGGAAACGGCGACATTTTTGCTGCGTGTCTCATTTCTGTTGTTTCTCCTTTTTATTTTCAGCACCGGTAATAGATTTAACGAATTTAAAAAAAAAGTATCCAGTATTTTGACAGAGTAGCATGAAATCGTCCGTCACAATCTTCTCTCCTATACATTTTTTTAATAGAGTTTTTTAAAAATCTTTCTTAAGATTTCAAGTATTGCATTCAGTGGTGTATTTCAGTCTATTTGCGTGAATCGTTCTTCAATGATTTTTGTTTAATCAATTCAACTATCTTTTTTGCACGTTGTGTTGGCTCTTGTGACCTTTTTACAATATCTCTACAGTAAAAAAATGCCTGAAATAATTTGAATGCAGATAAATATTTTAACAATTTTGGCATAACTTAGTCGAAACTAAGACTTTTAAATTATTACAACACTGTATAATTTTATTGCGGGCAACTTAGGGCAACCTTTTTTGGTACTACATAGAAAGGCATTGCATAATATAGATGAAAATATTTGACATATGGAATAGACCGGAATAGAACATATGGTGAGAACACAAACAAAATGCTTTTTGTATTTTGATTTTTTAATAATTCACTTAAGAACATAATAAAAAATGTCTATATCTACAGGGTCCGGCAATAGTGCGTCGGGCATCTGTAGCTCCTAGAATAAAAAACTTGAGAATTTTGGTTAAGTGCAGATCTAAAGTATGTACCAGGATGTATTTCAGGAAAATATTTTAACTTCTATAGGGTGGCTCAAAAAAGTGTGAGTGGACCTGGATGATTTTTTTTTAAATGGAACACCCGATATATTATTGCATTTTTGGCTTCCTTTCAGATCACTTTACATAACCCTAAGATATGAATAAATATATTTCGATAGTTTCAGAGATATTAAAAAATAAATCAAAAATATATATTTTTCAGCCCTTCTTAAAAAAATTATTAATAATACAAGAACTGTTCTGAAATCAAAACTATATTAGGTATATACATTAGATGGTCTGTTCTTACTTTGCTATAAATATGAAAATCGTAAATTATACAGGATGTTTAAAATTCTACGCCAAACTTTAAACTTCAAAATATAAAATAATTTTTCTTCGTTTTTTTTAAAAGGAGCACCCTGTATATTATTTTTTTATTAGATGGAGAGTAAATAAATGAACATTTTTTGTATTTAGAGTATTCCAAAAATTTTAACCGTTTCGCAGATACACGCAGTATTATTTCATATGGCACTTTCAATGGTAAAATATGAGAGAAAAATCATTTGGTGGCTTTGATAAAAATTTACTGTGGAAAATGTCATATGAAATATAAATCCGCAAATATCTGCGAAACCGTTAAAAATTTTGAAATACTCTAAATACAAAAAATGTTCATTTTTTAATTCTCCGCCTATCGAAAAATAATATACAGGGTGTTCCATTTAAAAAACGAAGAAAAATAATTTTATATTTTAGTAAGTTTGGCGTAGAATTTTGAACATCCTGTATAATTTACGATTTTCATATTTATAGCAAAGTAAGAACGGACCATCTAATGTATATACCTAATATAGTTTTGATTTCAGAACAGTTCTTGTATTATTAATAATTTTTTTAAGAAGGGCTGAAAATTATATATTTTTGATTTATTTTTTAATATCTCTGAAACTAACCGAAATATATTTATTCATATCTTAGGGTTATGTAAAGTGATCTGAAAGGAAGCCAAAAATGCAATAATATACAGGGTGTTCCATTTAAAAAAAATCATCCAGGTCCACTAACACTTTTTTGAGCCACCCTATAGAAGTTAAAATATTTTCCTGAAATACATCCTGGTACATACTTTAGGTCTGCACTTAAACAAAATTCTCAAGTTTTTTATTCTAGGAGCTACAGATGCCCGACGCACTATTGCCGGACCCTGTATATAGCGGATTCATCTATCCAAAAAAATCCTTTATGGGTATTTCGCCACTGCACTGCAAGAAAAATCTACAAAATAAAATAGTTATTTTTTTAGACACTTCTGCGTTAAACCTAAACGGACGCTGCTTGTCAGAAGTTGTGTTTACAGTAATAAAAATTTGCCTAACAAAGAAAAAAATGCTTAACGTTTCGGAAAGTTTTCTCTTTCCGTCGTCGGAAGCAAAAAAAATATAAAGAATCAAGAAAAAAACAATTTAAAATATTTAAATTGAACTATTCGAGAACACTTTACTTTTTAAAACAGATACGTCTACAAGAAATCGTTGAAGTTCTGTTAAAATGACATTATATTAAGTTAAACTTCAAAATTAACAATTACTACCTGATAACAATTACTTAATAAGGTAAAACCAAAAAGCCCAAATTTCTGTATGATTATTTTTAAATTTTACGTATGTTATGTTTATTTATGTTATGTTCTTTAAAATCAAAGAAGCGATTGCCATACTAACATCTACAGATGCATGAGCAATACATTTATTTTTATTAGATTGAATTAAAAAAGCCTCTTTTATTTTTCTTTTAGGGGCTATCGCTTCTTTCATTATAATTTTGGCGTTATTAAAATTTATTCTGTGCCCTGTGTCCCATGAATGCTGACAAATCTTAGATTTGTGAAAATCTCCCTTTCTTAAATATAATCTTTATGTTCTTTAATTCTAACATTTAAGGGTCTAGATGTTTCACCAATGTAAAATTTATCGCATTCACAGGGTATTTGGTATATTACATTTTTTGGTTTGGTTTGGTATGTGATAAAATGGATCTAAGTGTATTTTGTGTTTTGAAAGATGTTCGTATGTTATATTGTTTTCCTATCCTTCTTATTTTTTACGAAACGCCTCGTATGTATGGAATTATAAGTTGTATATATTGTGTATTGTTATCATTGTGTCTATGATTTGGGGTTTGTATTTCTCGTTTAATGTTTTGTCAATAAAATATGGTGGATAGTCGTTTTTTATTAATGTATTTTTTATGTGGTTTATATCTCTGTTTAGTGAAATGTCGTCTGTACATATTATGTTTGCCCTATCATATAAACTTTTTATAACACCTTTTTTTACACTTATACTGTGATTAGATGTGAAATTTAAGTATCTATCTGTGTTTGTAGGTTTTCTGTAAACATCTAAAATTAGTTTATTTTGAAACTTTGACACTAAAACATCAAGAAATGGCAAACGATTACCTCTCTCTAGTTCTAAAGTAAATTTTATGGTAGGTTCGCCAGAATTTATATAATCCAAAAAATGTCTATTTCAGAAACGTTATGTTGCCATATTGCAAAAATATCATCAACATAACGCAGCCATATTACAGGCTTTTTTGAAAAACTATTTATTTTATTATTTTCAAAATCTTCCATAAAAATATTACTTAACAAAGGAGAGAGAGGTGATCCCATTGCCATACCGAAATCTTTTTGAATAAAGAACATAATATATTACTCAGCTAATTATCTCATATTATTTTTAAAATACAGACCTATACTATCATTTTTTGGTATTAAATAACTCCATATCTCAGTAATCTCATTCAATAACTGCAGTTTTAGAATTTTTAAAAAATAAAGCTTTTTAATATATTTGACCATATCAAATGTTTGTATTTAACTGCACGCGTTTACTTACCTACTTACCAACGTTTTAATCAACTTTGACCTTTAATGAAACAATCATTCGGTGTGACAAAATCGTCGGTAACTAGTCTGCTGGAATAGTAGAGTATGAGCACTGACATTTTTGTGACCAATTGCTAAAAGTAAATGTTTCCATTTATGCCATGATTAGATTAAATTCGGTCAGTGTGAGTCGTATCCAACTTTGCAGGGTGGGACTCTGTGCACCGTCGCTCATATGCCTATCCACCAAATTTGGTCGCGATCGGACGACATCAACTCTTTTGACGTCTATTGAGTCAAAACCAACTGTGACACTGACACATGTCGTATACGGAAAAGTTGGCCTTGGTCCAATCTATCGACATACCGAATTTCATTTAATTCGAACGATTTTTTATTGATGATGGGGTTTCGTAGTGCACGAAACGTCGTCAAAATATCAAGAAAAGTTTTTACTCTCATCTCATCGCACGTAAAGAAGTTTTACTTCAAAATCACGGTGGTATCAATTAAGAGTGTGACTTAAGAGTCTATTCCGCTGTACTTTCGGGTCGCCCTCAGGGGTCGGGTAAAACGGGTGCGTAGCCGAAGGAAAATAGTATATTATTCAACGAGCATATAATGATGGCTGTTAATCACGCGGATGAAGTTTATGACACGAGCCGCAGGCGAGTGTCATAAATAATCCAAGTGAATAACAGCCATTATATTATGCGAGTAGAATACTATACTTTATCCAGGACTATAAAAAAATAGATAATATTTATATTATATTATTATATATAGATTATTAAGTTTTTATTTTTAATGTCAAAAAAATATTGAACGGTTGAACGAGTATAACGAGTAAGTAACATGGAAACAAAACATTGAAATTTTCTTTAACTATGTAGCTAACTAATTTAGCTTTAACTAATTAAAACAAAAATTATTTATTTACATTAATAGTAATGTTTGACAGCTCTTGTTTGGAGTTTGGATCGAGATATCCGTGGAAGCGGTGAATAATGAAACCATTATTCACTAGTGAATAATGAATATTATTATTATTTCATAAACTCATGTATAATAATCAAATTATAGACGAGTCGTGGATAAATATACACTCAGATGCAAATAAAACGCAACGGAAAAATTTTTGATTAAATTTAAAGTATATTTTTGTTATTTTTAGCCCTATTCTCATGAATTTTTGAACAACCTGTATATCATTTTATCAACTTTAATTCGTAAACTCAGTTTTTTATAAACTTTAGTATTTGGCATATTATACAGGGTGGTCCGAACTGTATTCCGGAAACTTCGGCAGCATATTCTGCAGATAAAAATAAGTAAAAAAGTTCGTATAAATGTATGTCCTAAAATGCTTAGTTTCGGAGATACAGGGTGTAGAAGTTTCATTTTTATTTCGATTTTTTCCAAATAATTTCTCTAATAATTCTAAGTAACGTCAATATTTCGATGAAAATTGGTGTCTGGGAGTTTTGTGACATGAGAAATTTGATTTTGATGTCAAAATGACTCCTATTTGTAGGGGACGCCACCTACATGTGTTTTAACTGTTTTGAATAGTAATAACTTTTCGTCCGTACCGGTATAAAACTACTGACTGAAAAAATATACATTTCCATGACTTTATACGTAAAAAACGTCTCTTGGTAAAAATCGCTACGAGCAACCGTTCTCAAGATATTTAGAATGGAAAAAGTCAATACATGTCATTATTGACAAAAATAAACACACGTTGAGTATAGCTATTTGACTGAAATAATAAATTTTTATTTTTTTAAATTAATCATATTTTTTTCTGCCAAAAAATGATGATTAAACAATTTCTGTTGAACTTTTGGCACAAACAGATTTCAAATTTATGATTTTAGTTTAATAACTATTTAGTCAACATGTTTAATTATGTCAGTAATGACAGGTATGGATAATTTCGATTCCAAGTATCTCGAGAACCATTACTTTTAGCGATTTTTACAAAGAGACCTTTTTTATGTAAAAAAAGTCGAAAATGTATATTTTTTTAATCACTTGGCACCATCAATTTGCAATTTTTTCAATTATCATTTCTTTTTGAAATTATTTTTCAATATGACAAGCCGGCTTTGGTGATTATTGTGAACTGTACACTACTATGAACTGCCCATCATGTTCGAGGTTTAGGACAGGCCTTGAGGAGGGTTTGAGGTCGCGAAGCGATACCAGCTTCATTAAATTAACTTCGCTTGGTTCTTAAAGAAAAATGGAAAAGCATAACGCAATATGATACATGTAGCCTCAATGACAGTATGAACGGACGTATTCAGGCAGTTATATCAGTCAAGAGAAGCAATGCAATGTATTAGGGAACTTTTTACATTGTTTTTTTTCTGTTTGTATACTTAAGTATTACAGATGCTTTCTTTAGTATCGTTACAGTTCTGTTATTTAAAACCAGAACTGTATCGTTAGTCTTTAACGTTTTTTATTTAGTATAAAGTATCCGATGTAGCGTAATATGACATTACGACAATTGTCACCAAACCCATCTCGCCAAATTAAAAAATTAATGAGAAAGTAATGAAAAATTGAAATAATTGCAAATTGATCGTGATCAGTTCATTTCGCTCTTAAAAATTAACCAAAGGATGTATTGGCATGAATCAAAAAACAAAATGCTCAGGAGTCATGATTCTGAGAGTAAAATTATATTTTCAGAACATTTACACACGAAATTATTACTAAACTAAAGTTAGGGTATAAAAACAACCCCTCGATTAACCCTGTATAATATGCCAAATACTTAAGGTTATAAAAAAGTTTACGAATTGAAGTTGATATAATTATACACAGCTTGTTAAAAAAATCATGAAAATAGGGCTAAAAATAACAAAAATAATATAACACTTTAAATTTGACCAAAAATTTCTCCGTTGCGTTTTTTTGCATCTGAGAAAGATCTGAGAGTATATTTTATTTCAGAAATCTGCCTAAAGGTGCGTATTCATTATCCGAACGAACGAACGAACGAACGAACGAACGAATGTTCGCTAGTGGTATGGACGGGGACCGCACGATAGGACCGCACGAGAAGACCGGAGGCATTTGTTGGCGAACGCCTTTGATTGACCGACTCGAAACGGATGGTCGAGCGAACGAACAAACGAACGGCCGCATGCGTTCGGGCCCCGTCTAAATATACCGCACTTTCATTCGTTCGTTCGTTCGGATAATGAATACGCACCTTAAGGCTTAGTCCGATCCTGTCGTGTTAAGCCGCATCCGAAATTCCAAACACATGTGCTTTGATCCAGGCTTGATTCAGGTTTGCAGAGCTTCAGCATTTGCCATAAAATAGCGAGCAATTTGTTACAAAACCATATAAGTTATATATCACTGTAATCACAAAACTTCAATCTATTTCCGTATTGTAACGGAATTTTAAATTATGTCTTTATTTTCGAGAAAATTTAGTCTAAACTACTAGTGGGAACTATCGAATGAATACTATCGAAACATTCGATAGTTGCAATTCATTCGAATAATTCGATAGCTAGTAAGAAAACATTCGTCGAAAACTATTCGAATAAAAATTATCGAACAGATGCGTCATCTGCCTTGAAATATTGTATTCTAGTAATTCGGCAGCAAAAACCATTCATTTATAAAATTCATTCATTTATCAAATTCATTTATTCGTCAGGATCGATTTTAATAAAATATAAACTGGATTTTAGTTGTCGTCCGGCGACGTCGGTTTCTTTCCTAGAAACCCGACAGCGGTCGGTGGCAATGCTAAGGTAAAGGATAGGACAAGATAAGGATACATTATTTTTTTTATTGAGGTGCTAGTATTTACACAAAAAATACATTATGAAGGGCGCTGTTGCCATATATTCGTATTAGTTGGTATTAGCAAAGAATATTATTCTTTAGCATATAATTTTACATATAAAATGACAACTATCTTCATTTCATAGCCATCGTTGACGCCGTTTTTATTCGATCATACGGTAGATTATAATGGAATTACAGACAAGTTTTAAAATAGCCAAAATTTGTGTTTTTCGAAATATATAGTAAGCCTTGAACTTCTCGGAAAAATCCGAAAGGCGCATATTTATGACCCCACAAAACTGCAATTCTTTCCCCATTTAACCGACTCTCTATCTCCAGTAATTTCCGAGATACCCATAGAGAACATCGTAGGAAACTCATCCTGTATAGTATTTAGAAACTAACTATTATTTTTATTTGACTAGATTAATTTGATTAACAAGACTCGATTAATTTAATTTAAAATAAATTTGATCAGATTTTTTTGTATATTCTACTACCAGAAAACCAAAATTATATGATAACACTTTTTCAACGAAAGTTGAAGGAATATATAGCGTAATATCAGCGTATCTATCACAATACTTAATAGAATTACTACAATTAGAAGAAAAACAAAAAGAAAAAAATACCCAAATACCTTCACCTACTATCTATCTACAAAATAAACGAATATAATCCCTTATAAAAACACTACACAACTACTTCTTGTATTTTACACTGAAAAAATTATAAACTTACTAATTAATCAAACAAAAGAAAAATAACCAAATTATCCCTTAACTACAAAATAAATAAACTATAAAAACACTACTAAACTATTTCTGGTATTCTACACTAAACATTATAATTAAACTTAATAAAATTAATATCATTTTACACTACAACCACTACAACTATAAAGAAATAGGAACATTTTTTAAAACTAGAAGAAACAGAACTTCGATACGTGCGACCAGTATAATAGATCAAGCGGACAAAGAATATAAAATATTTTAAAAATGTGCATTCAGAAAGAAAAAATATCTCGAAAATTATCTAAACAAACATTTTTTTTCTTATCAGTGAAAAGCATCGACCTCGTCGGCCTTGCGGAATTTGTCGGGTATTTACAATGGTCGAATTGTATAATTACCAGCTTTTATAGCATATCTAATAGACAAAAAGTATCTGGTCGATTAGTAACCAATTGGCACGGTCCGAAAATTATCGATTTTTATTTTCTCTGTTTTTATTGGTCGCATCAAAATTCAGAGTAACAAAAAATATTTTTCTGTAGTAAAAGACTGTGAAATACGCCCCGCCATCTGGTGCTTTACATCCATAAACGTCTCAGGTTGAGCTACTTTAAAAAGTCATATACAAGGCTATAATATACCATATAAAATTAAATAATTGAAAGATCGGGCTACGGAAAATCACACAAATTTTCGGAAAAATTTTGATCACTTCGCACACAATCGTCAATTAAAAAAAACTACTATTTTAGTATTTTAAATATTTTAATAAACGTAAAAATAGCACAGTATTTACAAGGCGAAGTTATAAAAATTTGGAAGAACTAATAATGCACTGACCCACACAAAAATCAAACGAATACTAAATTTCATTTATCAAAAGCATTCGATAGTCGTGGCGCAACGATAACCATTTAGTCGCACGGCGAGGTTGTCACATATGCTTTAGTGTACAAATGAATGAATTATTTTATTCGAATAAAACCATTCGATAGTTGAAATCATTCATTCAGTAACCATTCGATAGTCTAATTCATTCGATAGTTCCCATCGCTAGTCTAAAGATAAGGAATATTTTGTTGATGTTTGACCATCAAAATATTTAATCCTTTATCTTTAATTGCCTTCTTCATCTGTGTAAAAATACCTAGCCAGTTTTACATAAAACGTTAAATGCCGAACCCTTATTTTGCTACTTTTTCGTACTAGTGAAATGGACTCTTAAGAGTGTGACTTAAAAATCACAGTATCGCCCATCCCTAGTCTACGCAACTCGACAAAGTCGACGCTCGAGAATGATCGAAGAAAGAAAAAAAAACGCCCGACCAGGTGGAGGCGAATCTATTAACGGCAGACGGGGGCGCGTGCGGACGGGGTGTTTTTGTCTTATCGCTTAGGCACGTCTCCTGACACGTCGTAAGTCATTTCCTGAGCGGGTCCGATGACACCTCGGCGCGCTGGCTAACGAACCCGATCTCGAAACCGGGAGCTGATTGGCGGTAATTTCCGTCATTTCCTCTAGTATATATTAATATTTACGTACTCAAGTACGATTAAATAAGGAACCCGAATGACAACTAGGGTTACCAGATGTAATAATCCAGATGACCAACATTCAAAAGTAATTATAACGCCTATAACGGCATAAACGCCTAACGGCATAAAAGTAAAGCACTTTTATGCCTAAGCACAAAAGTACAAAATATATTAAAACTGACATAGTGCCAAATTCAACGAGCGTAACTATAGTTTCTCGATATAAGTATAATTACTTACAAGGTTTTACTTTTAAATCTTTTTATACACAGGATCACTGATATGTATGGGAACCATAGACTTAAAATAAAATATAGACTGAGCATCTCATTCATAAATAGCTGGAACATGCGGTCAGACAATGTCTTGTTATTGTTGTGTTATCGTTTTAGGTTATAACGAGTGCGACACGAGCGATAGATAGGTTGCCTCTGTCGTAACGGTCGTTCCCTGACGACTGTGCCGAGAAACACAACACTGTCTTTCGTTTCTCAAGTACAGGGACATCATTTTAAGTGTCTCACTCGATTTATAATTTTCCTGTTTGGTATTTAAAGATAGTAGAAAGATTTTCTAATGTAGTTTTTCGCGAGGATGCCGATTCTCTACATCAAAATTTTTGAAAACGTCAATTTTGACAGATACGACGCCATCTTGATTTTTTTTAAATGGAAACCCCCACATATTTTAGCATGGTCCGGTAGACATATTTTAGCTAATTTCAAAAATATATAGTTTAGTATACTTTGCTCTTACCGTTTTCGATATACAGTGGATTTAAAAATGAATTGTTCCAGAATCATTTTAAGTGTCTCACCCAATTTAAAATTTTTCCTCTTTTCTATTTTTAAGATAGTAAAAAGATATTTTAATGTAATTTTCGCGAGGGATGCCGATTTTCTACATTAAAATTTTTACAACGTCAATTTTGAGAGATACGACGCCATCTTGATTTTTTTTAAATGGAAACCCCCCACATATTTTAGCATGGTCCAGTAGACATATTTTAGCTAATTTCAAAATATATAGTTTAGTATACTTTTTGCATTTACCGTTTTTTATATACAGGGGGTTGAAATCAAAATTCCCCTCTAATTTTTATGTATTTGAATATGAATGCCATTCACTTACAACTGAGTGGCATTTGTATCCAAATGCATGAAATTTACAATAAATTGAGCTATCTTATGATAAATGACTAGCAGTTTAAAACTAAATTTTCATTTTTTTTATATACAGGGGTGGTCCGAACTGTATTCCGGAAACTTCGGCAGCATACTCTGCAGATAAAATAAGTAAAAAAGTTCGTATAAATATATCCTACAATACTTAGTTTCGGAGATACAGGGTGTAGAAGTTTCATTTTTATTTCGATTTTTTCAATTAATTTCTGAAGTAACGTCAATATTTGGCTGAAAATTAGTGTCTGGGGTTTTTGACATGAGAAACTTGATTTTTGATGTCAATAGCAAGCTCTTATTTGTAGGGGGCGCCACCTACATGTGTTTTAACTGTTTGAAAAGTAATAACTTTTCGCCCATACCTGTATAAAACTAATGAGTAAAAAAATATACATTTTCTTGACTTTTTACGTAAAAAATATCTCTCGGTAAAAATCGCTACGAGCAACCATTCTCAAGATATTTCGAATGGAAATAGTCAATACATGTCATTATTGCCAAAAAAATAAACACGTTGAGTAGATAGATATTTGGCTGAAATAATAAATGTGGGAAATTTTAATTTTTTTAAAATTAGTATAAATTTTTTCTGCGGAAAAATGATGATAAAACAGTTTCTGTTGAACTTTTGGCAAAAAACATTTCAAATTTATGATTTCAGACTAGTAACTATTTAGTCCACATGTTTTTAATATATGTCAATGATGACAGGTATTGATAATTTCGATTCCCAATATCTCGAGAACCATTACTCGTAACAATTTTTATCAACAGACCTTTTTTACGTAAAAATCGTTATAAATGAATAATTTTTCACTCAGTAGTTTTATAGTGCGTATACTCAGTAGTACGGACGAAAAGTTATTACTCTTCAAAACAGTTAAAACACGTGTATGTGGCGCCCCCTAGAAATTGGATTTATATTGACATCAAAATCAAATTTCTCATATCAAAAAATCTCCCAGACACCAATTTTCATCACACAGTATTAACGTTACTTTACAAATTATTTGGAAAAAATCGAAATAAAAATGATACTTCTACACCCTGTATCTCCGAAACTAAGCATGTTAGGACATTTATACGAACTTTTTTACTTATTTTTATCTGCAAAATATGCTGCCAAAGTTTCCGGAATCACCACGTATGTAAAGAATATATTGAAGAAGAATCCAAGTATAAAAAAATAAAAAAAAATTAAGCAAAAGTAAAATTAGTAATTGTCAAATTTCACATTTTCAAGAATTTTAAAATTCGAAAATTGTAAAATGGATGAGTCACTTAAAATAATTCTAAAGATTTCATTTTTAAATCCACTGTATATCGAAAACGGTAAGTGCAAAGTATACTAAACTATATATTTTTGAAATTAGCTAAAATATGTCTACCGGACCATGCTAAAATATGTGGGTGTTTCCATTTAAAAAAATCAAGATGGCGTCGTATCTGTCAAAATTGACGTTGTAAAAAATTTTAATGTAGAAAATCGGCATCCTCTTGAAAAATTACATTAAAATATCCTTTTTACTATCTTAAAATAGAAAAAAAGGAAAATTTTTAAATTGGGTGAGACACTTAAAATGATTCTGGAACAATTCATTTTTAAATCCACTGTATATCGAAAACGGTAAGAGCAAGGTATACTAAACTATATATTTTTGAAATTAGCTAAAATATGTCTACCGGACCATGCTAAAATATGTGGGGGTTTCCATTTAAATAAAATCAAGATGGCGTCGTATCTGTCAAAATTGACGTTGTAAAAAATTTTAATGTAGAAAATAGGCATCCTCGCGAAAAATTACATTAAAATATCTTTTTACTATCTTAAAATGGAGAAGAGGAAAATTTTAAATTGGGTGAGATACTTAAAATGATTCTGGAACAATTCATTTTTAAATCCACTGTATGTCGAAAACGGTAAGAGCAAAGTATACTAAACTATATATTTTTGAAATTAGCTAAAATATGTCTACCGGACCATGCTAAAATATGTGGGGGTTTCCATTTAAAAAAATCAAGATGGCGTCGTATCTGTCAAAATTGACGTTTTCAAAAATTTTGATGTAGAGAATCGGCATCCTCGCGAAAAACTACATCAGAAAATCTTTCTACTATCTTTAAATACCAAACAGGAAAATTATAAATCGAGTGAGACACTTAAAATGATGTCCCTGTACACCTGAACTCACCGTATCATAGCCGGGTAATTTTTTTATTTTAATGAAGCTATAATTAAATTAAAAATATATCGTATTTAAACTTTTTTGTATTTTATTAAGATTTAGGACAGGTTTTTTAAATAAAAGTTTAGAAAAAACGTCTTAGAGTCCAAAAAGGATAAAAATAATAGAATACACGTTATAGAAGAAATTTTATAATCGAAATTACGTAATTTTTAAAATCAATAATAAATTATTAATTTTAGTCAAACATTTACAACCCCTAATATTAATCAAAATAGGATCTATTCCACAGATATAATAGAATCGGCGACAGGGAGAGAAAAAAAAAATATGATTGTTGTAATTTTTTTTCTGGTTAAGTGATGTCTTAAGTAAATTAAAGAAAACATAAATCTGTTCCATTAAAGCAAGGAAGGTGATAGGAAGTGGATAAAATGAAAACTACATTTATTTAACTCGGTACTGTCTTTATTATACCGGGTGCGTCCCAAAAGTGGCTCATCCACATAATTTTTTTATATTTTCAAATAAAAAAACAAGATTTAGTATGTTAGTACATAACATAAATTAGGATTGATTGACGCATTCAATTGTTTTTGGTCACTTCCTGTTTCACCGGAAATGACTATAACTTTTAATTTTTAAACGGCACCCTCGGTATATTTCTACTTTATTCGATAGAAAATGACACTCTGAATAGAATGACATATCATATGTCAACTTTTGACATTCTCGCATATGGTTTAATTGTAATTGTAACACGCGGTTCATAACGACAATTTGACTCGAAATACCAAGTGTGTGGTATCAATATATTCATAAAAAAATGCTTTTTCCAAATATGCTAATGAGTCACCCTTGCTCCATTTGAAAAAATTGACATATGTATGATTAAAAATACGATTTGTACATCTTTTAACCGGCCTAGACAAGACACGAAACCCATTAGACGATCAAAACTATTTTTCCAAGGCTCCTTGATTAAAACTTAGTGTTTTTCACACCCTGGATTGAAATTTAAAATAGGATTTGTTTTTAAGCGACAATATCAAAAGTTGACATATGATATGTCATTCTATTCAGGGTATCATTTTTTATCGAATAAAGTAGCAATATACCGAGGGTGCCTTTAAAAATCAAAAGATGTAATCATTTCGGTGAAACAGAAGAGAAGACAAAACAGTTGCTCGTCAATAAATCTAATTTATGTCATATACTACTAACATACAAATCTGTTTTTTTTTATCTGAAAAAATAAAAGTTATAGAGGAGTGAGCACACTGAACTGACTTGACCAGTATATTAAAAAATATTGTTTCATAATGTAATATCATTTTAAAATTCTTGTATGTTATTTTAGATTCTGAAGATAATTTTAGAATAAACCGGAATATATTTTTAATAAAAACATTATTAATTATTAACAGGGTTATAATTACGATTTTGTTAGAATGTAAGTAAGTAAATAATGTAATGTAAGAGAAAAAATTCAGATTTTACATTTTACTAAAATATTATCTAAATAAGCGCCTTTCTACAACAACGCCACTGACTCCCAATGGGTAAATTGAGAGTTGCCTACCGGTCAAAAGTCGTTTCAAGACTTAAATGGATTATTTAAGTCAAATTTCTTGCAAATTTGGCACTGGCGAACCATATTTTATAGTTCTTGAACAGAAAAAGTCAATAAAATAAACACTTAAGGACTACAAGCTAAGAAAATGCGTTAATACAGCCGGGGAGATAGCGGCAACAAAGCTTTACCGCACACGTGCGACACGTACTACAAGGTAATAAATGTGGTAATAAATGAATGAATAGGCTCTCTCGCCTCTAATCGGTGTTGTCATATTGTAAAGAACTTATCCTTTTTAAACAGTATCCGACTTATAATTTAGTAGTATAAGGACTATTTAATACATCTCTGGAATATTAAAACCTACTTTATTAAACTGTAGTATTAATATCTCAATATATGTGTATAACAAGAAAAAAAATATTGATAATATTAAAGACGTGACAACATAGGCTGGATGAGGAAGGCTCGGTCAACTGTACCCAGAAGTAAACATGTGTACAAAAAATATTGTCTGTCCGCGTTGAGATATAAATAGTGTAGTCTATATTTTATTTTAAGTCTATGATGGGAACGGTCGATTATTATACCCCAGTGCAGTTATGACATTCACCATGTTGAAATTGCAAAATTTTTTAGAAAGCTGCGACCATTGAAAATAGTTAGCCTTAGTAACCCTTATTAACATACTAAAAGTCCCCATTTGTCCGATGTGTGCATCATCAAAAAAAAATCGACCGCCATCTTGAATTTTGCTACTTTTTGGGAAAAAATGCAAATAACTCGAAAACGGTTTGTTATAGCGGAAAACTTCAAGAGGTAAAAATTAAAGAAAATAAAAGACTCTATTAGAATCAATAAAAAATAGTTTATTATCCTAACGCAATGACGTACAAAAAATTTTTGAAAATCGAGCAATTTTTAAAAGGAATCACGGAAATGCAAATTACTAATTTTTTAAGCTTATTAACAAATAACATAGATATTTAGCATCCATTCAACTGAAATACAATCCTTGTGACATTTTCAAGAAATATTTTTTATTGGTGGGTTAATAATATTTCAAAATTAACAAAAATTGTAAAAGCTATCCTTTACTAAATACATGTGTACTAATAATGTGCGAAAGCAGTCTCCACCTTGTCCCGGTCGGGGCTATTTGCACTTAAACCAAGGTCATATTGTTACCATTTTGTAAACAATTTGTTTTTAAAAATACAGTGACAGTTTGAAAAATTAGGCTACAGGTTGGAAAAAAAAAAATAAAATGTAATGTAAACTGGCGACTTTCAAAACGTTGCAAAAAGATCCTCATCTGCGACAAATTACATCCGCTTTTTTAGATCCTGCAGCACAAAAATCTGAGCTAGTCGAAGCTGGAAATACATTCTTATTTTCATTATATGGTCGACATAGGCTAGCAAAAGATTTACATCAGTTGAAGATTTATAGTAAAAATTTTGATTTAGATACCTTACCTCCAACAACTAACGCAGCTGAAAATCATTATTATAGGACCATTTATAAATGCAGTATTGGCTAAATAACGGAGAAGAGGCAACAGAATGTGGATGGAGTAAAAAAACGGATACCTTAGTTCCAAAAACAATGTCAAACGCAGTGGCACCAGAATTTGTATTGAAAATGATTTACTGTAATTGCAAATCTGGATGTAATAAATTATGTACCATTGCGATAAAAAAAAAGTAGTACAAGAATTAGTAGTCCCAGATGGAACTCCTGGTCTATAAGGATATTTGAATTATATTGATTTTTTTTTTTTGGATTTAGCCAACAACACTGTTTTTTTTGTTTTTCCCTAATGCATCTGCAATGTCCCTTATGGAACCAAACCAAACAAACAAGAGCAAATTTTTGCTCTGAAGTTAACGGCATTTTTTGAAAAAATTACGTGACACTGACACAAGAATACAGACCAGCAAAAAGTACCAAAATTCAAGATGGCGGCCGATTTTTTTTGATGACGCACACCTCAGACAAATGTGGACTTTTAGTATGTTAATAAGGGTTACTAGGGCTAACTATTTTCAATGGTCGCAGCTTTCTAAAAATTTTTGCAAATTCAAAATTATTTGCACTGGCCTATTAGGTAAAATATAAGAGGCACCGCAAAAAGTTAAATATAATGGCCAGGTCATAAAGTCGTGGCACATCAAAGTTTAATTTTTTTTAAATGGAATCCCCTATATATTATTGCATATTTCGGTTCTTCCTCTAATTATAAGCAAAAATCGAGATATATACAATGTACCTTAAACCAACCGTTTTCGAGTTATTTACTTTTCAAAATATCACTTAAACGATTCGATTTAATTAATTTCGATGTGTTTGGTTGTAGAAAATTTCATTTGTCCATTAGATGTACCAAACGTATTTAGATGTCTTTGGTTATAAATTCATATTCCTCTATTGATTTTTTCTACATAGAGTAGTTCTTAAAATTCGAGTATAATATAGAGTGTATCCCAAAAATAAGTGCAAGTATTTTAAAGGGTGGTAGATCTCGATAAAAGAAACACATTTTCTCTTTATCGTTTTTCAAATAAGTCCAAAATAACGGAGTTATTTTACTTTAAATACATTTCCCAAAAAAATATTTTGCTAAAATTTTGAGAACAACCACTGAATCTTTTCTGAATTTTCTTTGTTATAAATTTAATCTAATAGCTATTTTACCATATTATCAAGAAATTATGTTTTTTAACTAAAAACTAAAAAAATTTCCAAAATTTTTTTTAAAAATTTTCGAACTTTCAAAACTTTTTTTTCGCGAAAAAAACCTTACAGGCGTGTTTCTGGGGTTGAACTATTACTACCAGTTAAAATACTTGCACTTATTTCTGGGACGCCCAGTATATATGAACCGGGAATAAAGTTTTATAAATAAACTTATATTGACAAATTGGTGAAGTCGCCGAATAAAGTACTAATAGTACTAATATGGTATATGATAAGATTTTAGACTTTTGTTATACAGGGTGAGTCGTAAATAAGTGCATATTTTTAAGGGTAGAATATTTCGACCCTAGAAACAAGATTATAAGGTTTTTTCGCGAACTAAAAATTTTTAAATTTGGATTTTTTAATTTTTTTTTAGTTTTTAGTCAAAAACATAATTACTTGAGGATATGGCAACATAGGTGATACATTAAATTTACAAGAAAGAAAACCCAGAAAAGATCCAGTGGTTCTCAAAATCTAAGAAAAAAAATCATTTTTTTTTAATTTTCAAAGTAAAATAACTTGGTTATTTTGGACTTATTTGAAAAACGGTAAAGAGAAAATATGTTTCTTTTATCGAGAAACAACAGCCCTAAAAATATTTGCACATATTTAAGACTCACCCTGTATACCAAGTGCGTGTCAAAAGTGGCTCAACCCTATAACTTTTATTTATTTTTTCAGATAAAAAATCGAGATTTAGTATGTTAGTATATGACATAAATTAGGATTGACTGACGTATTCAATTGTTTTCGGCCACTACCTGTTTCACCGGAAATGACTACAACTTTTGATTTTTAAATGGCACCCTCGGTATTTTTTACTTTAATCGATAGAAAATGACGCTCTAAATATAATGACATATCATGACAACTTTAGTCATTTTCGCATATGGTTTATTTGAAATTGTAACGTGCCGTTGATAACGACAATTTGAAAAAAAATGAAATATGATTAAAAATAGGATTTGGGCAGTTTTTAACCGGTCAGGATAAGACACTATAAACATTAAACGATCAAATCTATTATTCCAAGGCTCATTGATTAAAAATTAGTGTTTTTAACACAGCCATGGCACTCAGATTGAAATTTAAAATACAATTTTACTTTAAGCGAAAATGTCAAAAATTAACATACGATATGTCATTCTATTCAGAGTTAGTCATTTTCTATCCAATAAAGTAAAAAAAATACAGAGGGTACCATTTAAAAATCAAAAGTTGTAGTCATTTCAGGTGAAACAAGAAGTGGCCGAAAAGAATTGAATACGTCAATCAATCCTAATTTATGTCATATACTAACATACCAAATCTCGTTTTTTTTTTATCTCAAAAAGTAAAAAAGTTATAGGGGTGGGCCACTTTTGAGACGCACCCGGTATAACTTGAATTTTATAATAAATAAATTAACAATTAAAATTACAAAAAGCTACCTAAAAATCTTATTATAATAGTTTTCGTAATAGGTATATTGATGCGTTTTAGAATGAATGAGTTCTTTATCGAGGTATATTTTTAATCATGTACTTTTATAAAATTTAACTCTACCCTGTACAACTTTTATTAATATTCATCGGTAGCACGTGCTCCAAAATAGTAATTTCTATGCAGTTTTGATTGGGCTGAAAACAAAATTGGATATTCCCTTGGTGGTTATAAATCCATATTGCAATAGGACATGCAGGCATACATGATATTATATTCATACAGCAATACTTGAATGGCTGGGCTAATCTAATAACCAGTACGCTGTTTATCATAAAGAGAAGGAGTTAATTACATTATTCTGGAGTAACATAAGTTAATATGTAAGCAAAACGAGAAATTTATGTTTTAGAGCTCTCATTTATTATAAAAAAGTAGGTATTTTTTTCCAATAACAAGGGGCCGTCCTCTGCCGGAAACACTGCGACCTGTGAAGCCTGTTGTGTTTGTCCCCTTTCTATATCTGCACCCATTCTCCTGTCCCTGTGTCCTACACTAACTTATGCAGGTTCTCGATAAGATGGGAGCATTGTTTCTCCGGTTCTAGCCTAACTTTCTCAAATAAAAAGTGTCGCTTGCGATCCAGAGCCTCGCAGTGATGTGCTTCGCTGTTTCAGGATCTTTATCGCAGAGTATGCAGCAAAGACTTCTTTGATACAGGTTAAGCTTGTTCAGGTAGCACTTGACAGCCATGTGTCCTGTCAAGAAGTCTGTTGTAATCAGCACTTTATTCCTACTAAGCATTAGCAGTTCTTTTGATAGGTCCTTGGATAAAGACCTGGCTTTGCCTATGCTTCTGTCTGTTTCTACAGTGGGTATTCTGCTTTTCTGAGATCCAGAGTTTTAGTGCACTACGAGCCATACATTTGGGTATTCCCAGTACTGGCTCTGGACCAAAATAGGATGCCTATGATCCTTGCCTTGGATGGCGCTGTGGCTCGGCACCCAAAAATAGGTATGGGAATTTTTTTTATTTCCAAATGGAGAAAGAGTATGTTTGAACAGAGAGGTGTCGTACTTCAGTAAAAAATGTACATGTACTGCCAAGCGACTGCCAAGGAGTACGAAGAAGACTGCCTATGACTGCCATGTAATAATTATTATAGGTGACTGCCGTATCCAGAGCCTCGCAATAAGCCTGTTGCTTGCCAATGACTGCCAGCGACTGCCAAGAAAAATGTACATGTAATTCCAATAGTGAGACACCCCTCGGTTTGAACAGTTTGTACTAATACAAATCAAGCGAGTTTCTACTACTCGTTGAATTATTTTTTGCTTGTACGTATTGTTTCATTGTTTCTAAATTCAGCTGTGGGCTTTTGTATTTTAATTATATACTTTCTACTCTCTAAACAATTACAAAAATCGAGATACACAAAATGTACCTCAAACCAACCGCTTCCGAGTTATTGACTTTTGAAAATATCACTTAAACAATTCGATTTAATTAATTTCTATGTGTTCGGTTTCATTTAACGATGCTATTCTGTGGAAACTGTAATACTTAATAATATTTAATACTAGTTTTCAAGTTAACATTTATAGGTACTAGCGTGTACCAGCGACTTCGTTCGCGTCGAATTAATCATTTGTAATGGTGATGATAAAAACAATATGGCGATATTATTATATATATAACTTGGTAATATTTGAGGGGTAGTTTCATCTCGTTAGAATTTGACTTTCGAAAAATCCGTTTGCCAAAAATAACCTTTTTACGTCAAACAGTTTAAGCAGAATCGTGGTTAAGAAATTACCCAACTTTTTGGAACAACCTGTATGATTTTTTAAAAAAATTTAAAATATGTAAAAAAAACAAATAAATTATGCTTGTCCAAGCGTTTTCCCGAAAGACTAACCATTTTTTAAATAACAAATATTGTAATATTTGAGGGGCGTTTTCACCCTCTTGGAATTTGAGATTCGAGAAACCCCTCCTTATTGAACCTCTACACCCCACAGTCAATCAGTTTGCCAAAAATCAGCTTTAAACGTCAAGCAATTTAAGCAGAATCGTGATGACTCAATGGTCATATTTTATGAAACACCCTGTATAAATTTATAAAAAATGTGAAAATATGTAAAACAACAAAATAAAATATAAATGTTTAAGAGTTTTTCCGAAAAACTCACCAGTTTTTAAATAAAAAATATTTTAATATTTCAGGGATAGTTTCACCCCCTTAGAATTCGAGTTTCGAAAAATCCCTTCTCATCGAACCTCTACACCCTAAAGTCAATCCGTTTTCCAAAAATCAGCTTTTTAAGTCAAGCGCTTTAAGCAGGATCGTGATTAATCAATGACCAGATTTTTCGAAACGCCCTGTATACATTTTTAAAAAATCTTAAAATATGTAAAAAAATAAAATAAAATATACGTGCTTAAGCGTTTTTTCGGAAACTTGACCGTTTTTTAAATAAAAAGTATTGTAATATTTGAGGGGTGGTTTGACCCTCTTGGAACTGGAATTTCGAAAAATCCCTTCTCATCGAACCTCTACACCCTAAAGTCAATCCGTTTTCCAAAAATCAGCTTTTTAAGTCAAGCGCTTTAAGCAGGATCGTGATTAATCAATGACCAGATTTTTCGAAACACCCTGTATACATTTTTAAAAAATCTTAAAATATGTAAACAAACAAAATAAAATATACGTGCTTAAGCGTTTTTTCGGAAATTTGACCGTTTTTTAAATAAAAAGTATTGTAATATTTGAGGGGTGGTTTGACCCTCTTGGAACTGGAATTTCGAAAAATCCCTTCTTATCGAACCTTTACACCCTAGAATCAACGTGTGCCAAAATTGAGCTTCTTACGTTGAGTGGTTTGAGCAGGATCGTGATTAATCAGTATGTCAGTCACTTAAGGATTTTATATATATTAGTATAGATAAAATGGGATTATATAAAGTCTGGAAAATACAAAATTTTTGTTTAACATTTCAAAACCAAACCTTTATAATTCGGAAATTATTGAATTTAGGTATATAATAATATTATAATACACATAATGTACAGGTAGCACTTGACAGCAAGTAAGTAAATTCAACAATTTCCGAATTATGCAGTTTTGATTTTGAAATGTTAAACGAAAATTTTGTAATTTCCAGATTTGATATAAAAACTAATGTTGAACATTATTAACTATCACAGTTTCTTCAGAATGGCATCGTTAAATGAAACCGAACACATTGAAATTAATTAAATCGAATTGTTTAAGTGATATTTTCAAAAGTCAATAACTCGGAAACGGTTGGTTTGAGGCACATTTTGTGTATTTCGATTTTTGCTTAGAATTAAAGGAAGAACCGAAATATGCAATGATATACAGAGGGGCCCATTTAAAAAAATTAAACTTTGATGTGCCTCTACTTTATGACTGACCCTGTATACTTAAATTTATTACCCGCTAATAGATATTTAAAAACCCTATAACTTTTATATTTAACTTATTTTCCCTTATATTTTACCTAAAAATTCGCTTTCTTTGTCCGTTAGAGGGCACCAAACTTTATCATGTATTTCAGGAACTGTTATTCCGATTTGAATGATACTGCATGTCTTGTACTATTCGGTCTCGGTTTTGCAGAACTATAGTCTAAGTCTTGATTTTTGTGCAAGGCCAGGACCAGTCCCGCCTATCATTTAAGGCTGGCCACAATGTGTAAAGAGTGAACATGGGAGTTGTAGGGCGCGCGTCTTTGCGCGACCATTTAGAAAAACTTATTTTCAATGCTTACTTACTTTTTCACAACAACTGCAGGTTATTACAGTTGAGGGTTGGAACCTTTGGTGTTACACAGCAAAATAAAAACACTAAATCACCACAATACACCAAAACACTTTTATTTTACACTGGACGCGCGTTTCGCTAACCATGTTAGCATCATCAGTAGATGATTATAAACTAAAGTACTATCTACAAGTTGAGCGTTTATATACTCGCTTAGTGGGCACCGAGTGGGCGTGGCAAAATCTAACCAACCGAGTCAGAGCCAACTGAGCGTAACAGTTAGATTTCCGCCACTAGAGTAGTAGGAACAAAGAACTTGAAGGAATTGGACCGTTGACTCTATTCATACTATCTTTACATTTATTAATTCTGATGCTTTCATATGCATCTAATTGCCTGCATGGAAAACATGTTCCAAAGAGACATAAACATAGTAGAAAATCTTTCTTCGCAGACTTTTGATAAACAAGAGCTCAGTTTATTAAACAAAGGTTTAAAGTATGCATTGCCCAACTCTGGTAGCCCTTTGGAGGAAATCGTCGTTGGTGTTGAAACTGCTATTCAGCACTTGCCCGAGGCTTCTAAAGTATTTACAAGAGAGGCTTGTAGAAATCAGTTATCAAAAAATATCGTTTCAAGTAATTCATTAAAATTTAACAAAGAGCACAATATTGTCAAGAGTTTGCGTAACAAAGATTGTTTCTATCTAAAAGCTGATAAGGTTTGGTTGTTATATTAGATAAAAATGATTTAGTTGTTGCTGATTTGGTTGTTATATTAGATAAAAAAGAGACTATTACGATAAGGTTAACAACTTAATCGATAATGGCCCCTACATAAATTTGAAAAAGAATCCTTTGTCTAAGATGGTAGCAGACGTTAAAAAAACTCTAAAAGAATGTAACACCTTTATTGATCTTTCTTTAAAGAGGAAATTGCAAGTATCCAATCCCTCATTACCAAAATTGTATGCTTTGCCAAAATTCATAAACCGAACAAGTCTATACGCCCAATTGTTTCGGCTGTAGGTTCTCCAACTTATAATTTGGCAAAATGGTTATCAAGGGAGTTCGAAAGTTTACCTGATCATGAACCTTCTTTCTCAGTTAAAAATAATATTGAATTCATTAACAAATTTAAAGATATAACATTGCATGAAGGTGAAATTTTGGTCTCCTTTGATGTATCTTCGTTGTTCCCAAGTGTTCCAATTCCACATACTTTAGGCTACTTGAAGGAATTACTGAACGCAAATGGTCTCGACAACAAAACTGTGAGTGAATATATTGAGCTTACATCGTTATGTATGAAACAAAATTGTTTTCAATTTAATAACAACTTTTTGAACAGCAGGAAGGTACAGCAATGGGTAATCCATTGTCTCCATTTTTGGCTAATTTATTCATGAGCAGGTTTGAAGTGGAGGCTAAGAATCAGTTTGAGTATTTTCCAAGAGTATGGTTTAGGTATGTGGATGATATTTTTGCTGTTTTGACACACATTCAGACACCATAGATAATTTTATTTCTAAGTTAAATAATCGTTTTCCTTCCATTAAATTTACGCATGAAATTGAGAACGACAGATTACCATTTCTAGATGTATTAGTTATTAGAAATACTAATAATTGCCTGGAATTTGATATCTATAGGAAAAATACGACCACACGCAGATAGAATCACATCATAGTGTTGAACATAAAATGGCTAGTTTAAATTTCTTAGTTCATAGATTACTTAGTTTCCCACTTTCCAACGAAAGCTATGAAATAGAAAGAGATTACATTAGGAATGTAGCTGAGTGGATATTCTATTCTAGCACCATGGATATTCTCCTTCACTAGTTGATAAATTAATTAGAAAACGTAGGTATAGGTTTGGCTTGGTAATGATTTCTGAAAATTCGACTTTTCAAGTGGAGAAAGATACGTCTAAATATTTTTCGATACCGTTTGATAGAGAGTTATCCCGTGGTCTAAAAGGAATTTTTAAGAATGTTAATTATAAACTTGTGTATAGTGCTAATAATAAATTACAACAATTATTAGGTAATCCAAAAGATAAAACACCTCCACTAGAAAGGTCGGGTATTTATGAAATTTCTTGTAAAGATTGTAATCAGAAATATGTTGGGAAAACTAGAAGATCAATATTAACTAGATTTAAAGAACATTTAGCTCAGATAAGATATGGTAGACCGGATAAATATTGCGTTGCCGAACATATTGTTGATAAAGGACATTGTATAGATCTTAATAATTTAAAATTAATTAAACACATCTCAAATTACAGGCAATTAGATGCATATGAAAGCATCAGAATTAATAAATGTAAAGATAGTATGAACAGAGACAACGGTCCAATTCCTTCAAGTTCTTTGTTCCTACTACTCTAGTGGCGGAAATCTATTGTTACGCTCAGTTGGCTCTGACTCGGCTGGCTAGTTTTTGCCACGCCCACTCGGTGCCCACTGGGCGAGTATATAAACGCTCAACTTGTAGATTGTACTTTAGTTTATAATCATCTGCTGATGATGCTAACATGGTTAGCGAAACGCGCGTCCAGTGTAAAATAAAAGTGTTTTGGTGTATTGTGGTGATTTAGTGTTTTTATTTTGCAGGTTATATATGCTAATAATTTTAAATATGCATAATAATATTATGCAAACCTGCAGTGGGTATTTGCTTTGTCTACACCTTTTTTAAGGCGTTTCTCTTGAAAATAAAAATAGAGACGGAAAAGCTAATTGATGATTGTGAAAGAACCGAATTATCACTATCGCAATATACAAAGCTCTTGTGGTAAAGAATATCTTTTCAAAGATGTCGAAATCCACCAAATTCATTTCTTTTAATATCTCCTACACCCATACCCATCATCTTTTTTACAAATGATTCGCTGTCGTAGGAAGATATTTTCCAGGTAATATATATCCTGAAACGATATTTTAACTATTTCCGCAACTGCTGCTCTAAAATTTCATACAGGGTGTTTCAAAAAAAATGTGCCATCTCTCGTGGGGAGATTCCTCACGTAAAAATAAGATTTACCTTTTATATCAACATAGGTCCGATTCTGCTTTGTTTCGTAGCTACAGGGTGTTAAAGTCTTAATAATCTTTCGATTTATTATAATGTTCTTCCAAGTGTTTTTAGCGATTTGAATGAGATTTTGAGGGTAAAAGTTACTATGAGTGCTACATATTTTAATGCTAAAAGAGTGTCAATAAATTCATGAGAGATGTGCATATGGGTTATCACTGGAATATTTAAAAAAAGCATGTGCGCCACTGACTTTTTTCTTTTGGTATCCAAATTGAGTAAGCCGTTTAATGCCAATTAAAAGTTACCTGTTGATATTTTCTCAAATTCGACTTTCCTTGATGAGATAAACGCAATTTTATTAATCACAATTAAATAAAATTAATAAATTATATATTTTTCCTAATTTATTATTAAATATTATTACTATTAGGTAATTATTACTATTAGTTCAACCTACAGCAATTTCAAATAATAAAATAATGGTATTTAAGATAATTACCATAAATCTAATTTCAAAGAGTTTTAACATCCTGTAACTCTAAAACTATATGCAGATATATTTCCATACCCATATTTATAGGAACGTTTTTTCATATTTTTTGATGAGGAATCAATGAGTACTTATTAAAAACTTTTGCAAGTTAATGATATTAATTTTTTTTAAAGGTTTCTATTAGACTTGGATCAAGGCAAATTAATAAAATTGCCTTTATCTTCTCAAGGAGGCCGAAATCGACAAAATATCAAGAGACAACTTTTAATCGACATTAAACTGCTTACACTATTTCGCTAAGAGGAAAAATGTGAGTGACTTACATGCTTTTTTTAGAAAAATATTACAGTGATAACCCATATGCACGTCCCTGGTGAATATGCCGACACTTTTTTAGCTTTAAAATATGTCGCACTTATAGTAACTGTTACCCTCAAAATTTCATTCGAAACGCAAAGTACTTGGTAGAAAATTATAATAAATCGAAAAAATATTAATACTTTAACACCCTGTAGCTACGAAACATAGCAGAATTGGATTTATATTGATATGAAAAATAAATCTCATTTTTACTTGAGAAATCTCCCGTTTTTTATAACTCGCACATATTCGCATCCGCTATGAGAGAAGCCTACGTTACAATGCCGAAATAAGACCACCGTATAGCTACAATTCGGTCTTTCTGGTTTAAGCAAAATAATTCTGAGGCATAATTTTGAACCAAACAATATAAATTACGTACAGAGTAATGCTATATAATCTAGTTAAAGATTTAAGACAAACCCAATACCATCTCTAAGAGCATTAACTCTGCAGATAGCTCTCTCCATTGAAACGTTTCCCTCGACAGTAGGGGCAATTCTAATGCTAAACATCCCCCAGAGTCAATCGCTACGAGCAAATTTTACCAATATCGTTAAATCCAGTCGATCTAAAACTCCGCAATCCCCTTTCTCCAGCGTAATTCCATCTCCATTAGACGTTAAACCAGAGCAACCCTATTCTCATTAAAAGCCTGATAATTGATATTAATTTTTTTTAAAGGTTTCTATTAGACTTGGATCAAGGCAAATTAATAAAATTGCGTTTATCTTCTCAAGGAGGCCGAAATCGACAAAATATCAAGAGACAACTTTTAATCGGCATTAAACTGCTTACACTATTTCGCTAAGAGGAAAAATGTGAGTGACTTACATGCTTTTTTTAGAAAAATATTACAGTGATAACCCATGTGCACGTCCCTGGTGAATATGCCGACACCTTTTTAGCTTTAAAATATGTCGCACTTATAGTAACTGTTACCCTCAAAATTTCATTCGAAACGCAAAGTACTTGGTAGAAAATTATAATAAATCGAAAAAATATTAATACTTTAACACCCTGTAGCTACGAAACAAAGCAGAATTGGATTTATATTGATATGAAAAATAAATCTCATTTTTACTTGAGAAATCTCCCGTTTTTTATAACTCGCACATATTCGCATCCACTATGAGAGAAGCCTAAGTTACAATGCCGAAATAAGACCACCGTATAGCTGCAATTCGGTCTTTCTGGTTTAAGCAAAATAATTCTGAGGCATAATTTTGAACCAAACAATATAAATTACGTACAGAGTAATGCTATATAATCTAGTTAAAGATTTAAGACAAACCCAATACCATCTCTAAGAGCATTAACTCTGCAGATAGCTCTCTCCATTGAAACGTTTCCCTCGACAGTAGGGGCAATTCTAATGCTAAACATCCCCCAGAGTCAATCGCTACGAGCAAATTTTACCAATATCGTTAAATCCAGTCGATCTAAAACTCCGCAATCCCCTTTCTCCAGCGTAATTCCATCTCCATTAGACGTTAAACCAGAGCAACCCTATTCTCATTAAAAGCCTTTTTAAAAGGGACGCGAATTATCTGCGTCGGAAAAGGGAGAACACACCGTGATACGGACCCATTCGAATAACAATTATCGAGGATAAGGTAAGAGTAACGTTAAAAAAAAGGTTTTATAAAGCGCATGCGTCGCAAATTCCACGTTATTCTTCGTCGGCGTGGATAAATTCAGTATGTTTCTGCTGGCGAAATCGGACGCAACGGATTAAGAGCAGAACTTCTTTTAGAATCACGCGTGTTCTCGCGATCGAGTTGAGTTGTTAAAACAAATATAAAACTTATAAAAACATAATAAACGGCGTATCGTATTATAATATATTGTGAAACACGATTAATAAAGGTTTTCTTTCTTGCATGATTATGGTCAAATATTTATATTAATATTTCTGTTGTAGTTTTTTCAAACTTTTTGTGGAACTACAACTAAAATTTATATTATAAAAATAATAATAATAAATAATATTTATTTCAAAAGTAAGTTAAAAATAACGTAAAACTAAACAGAGTCAAAGAAATAAAAATCACTTAACCTAGTTTTTTCAGTAATTTACAGATAGGTAATCCGTTAAATCATAGGGTTCCAAATTTATTAAAAATTTATGCTACTAATTTTTAAAAGGCACGATATTATCTATTCGTTTTATACCCATAATCAGGTAGGTTATTAAATAATTTCAAACAACAACAATATGGTCCTAATTCTGTTAATTTAAGCCTGTGGACTGGATAATTATAATCGGAATGCCTGGTCAATGCTGAATGTCAAATAGATCTTTATTTTTAAAGAAAAATACAAAACTGTTATATATTATATAGTATATTATTTTCTTTAAATTTATTTCTGAGATG
This sequence comes from Sitophilus oryzae, assembly GCF_002938485.1. Lineage (NCBI taxonomy): Eukaryota > Metazoa > Arthropoda > Insecta > Coleoptera > Curculionidae > Sitophilus > Sitophilus oryzae. The sequence goes on from NW_022146105.1 coordinate 5,892,678, forward strand.
ATTTCCTAATTTTCATGCCTAGCATAATTCGTAGGGCTCTTTTTTGAACTAAAAATGTTTTATCTAATTCATTCGTACTTCCGTATATTACCATTCCATACCTGATGTTACTCTTTAAAACCTAAATATCTTTTTAATATACGCAGATTGTAAACCGATCTAGAGATTTTCTGAACAACATGTTTAACATAATATGATATGATCCTAAAAATTTTACGTTATTTTCTTGTGTTAAATGCGTATCGTCTGTAAGAATAATATCAGATTCTTGTATATTAATGCGCTTCGTTTGAAAGGAAATAATATTATAACATTTATTTTAGAATAGTGTTTCTAAGTTTATAATATATCTAATATCCTTTGAATTATCTTCATAAATTATGATTAATGACAAAATTCTGACTTTGAATTATCTATAAAATTTCATAAAAGATATACCCAAGTAGCATATATCTGACTTCGAACTAAATCTGACCTGAAGCGACGTCAGACTTTGTACAAATTTACTATTAAAAGCGACGTCGTTGGATCCGAGTCGGTAAATCCAACGATCTGTCGACGTACAAAATAACAACGTACCATTTTTATTAATTTACCAATGTCGTTCCCACGTTGGCTTGCACGACGTACATATACTTGAACTAACCCAACGTCGACCCGTTGTCCGAATAGGATACGTCTCTCTGATAATCCCTAAAATAACGTCCAATTATATTTTGCTGTATTTTATGTTCATATTTATCACCTAATTTACGTATCTCTATTTACGTCCGTAAATACAACCCATTAAGTAGCATTTACGGCCTAATGAACACACCTAATAAACATCATGAACATAAGCTAATAAAAAGTTTTCGTAAACAAACTTATTTTTTTTTACTATGCCTAAAACACTAAAAAGGCATTTATACATCTGCAGTATTGTTAGCATGATGCCATGTAGATATGCCGGTAACTTTTACAGTACAGTTGTATTTTAACCAGTTCTTTTGACCCGGAAGAGATGCTGCATTACACTGGTGCATCTTAATTTCTTTTTTTAGCTTAGGAAATCAGCAGACCACATTCTCCTCCCACATGTGGTTCCAATTCTTTTAAATTTTGTATGTATACTATCTTAAAAAAGTAGCTGCACATGTTTTTAAGGAGAAAACAAAAACTAAAATATAATTGCACAAATCCACAAATCACTGATACGCAAAAAGAGGTTACGCCTACGAAACCATTGAACCGTCAACCATCAAACATTTTTTGACAACAAACAATTGACCTATCATAGACCAATAACAGACAACGTCGGGAATCGTTTACAAGGAATACGAAAAATTATATGCTCTGTGGCCGACAACGGATGCTCCTACGTATGCCGGCCGATCGCAGATTTTAAGTGACGTACGTTGGAATTATATACGTCATAATACGATTGCCGGTCGTCCGGTTTGATGACTTCGGTCGTGTGAGACGATTAATGTTGGAGACCCGGTCGGAATTGGTATATAGTTCATACACTGAAAAAAAGGATCTCTCAGTCGAAATGAATATGACTTTGACCCAAAAGATTGGCGCTTTTCAATAGGGCCAAGAACGATGTTTCTTTGCCCAAAGCATTAACTATCTTTTCATAAGCTTTAAAAAATTACTTTAGAGAATAGAAAAATCTATCTGTCCAAAGTATTTCACTCTTGACCCAAAATTAATATGCAAAGAAGTTCTTGCTACAAGAACAATAGTCTCTTTGATTCATGCAAAAATTCTTGAATGAAAAGGGACATTTCTTGATTAAAGATACAATAGCGAATACAATTGACTCAACTAAAATTTATTTTGATCTAAAAGAAGTCTATACATCATATATACAGGCATATTACGAGGTATATTATTTTCTGATACATTTAGGTTTTCCTGTTCTGTAGTAAGTAAAGTGATATTATTTTCCTCGATAGTAGTTATTGCTGCTTATTCACTCTTTGGTATTTTTTGGGGTGATGCATCACTCTACAAATTACAAAAAAATGTTACATCACGATTAATCAAAGTAAAGCAAACAAATTATTAAAATTATAAGCTTAGGTCACATTTTGAATTTTTTAATACGACTTGAAATTCTAAAATTTTTGTAATTATTATTTGCTTAAAAAATCGATATACCTATATTCTTATTCTATCTATAGTCACGCATGCATTATCTAAACAGGGGCATTAGATAAATGTCTCTTACCTTCAAATAAAGCAAATAAATGCTCTAATTTCCATTTTTTCAGAAACTCCTTTAAAGAATCCATATATCCTAAAATTTGTCCATAAAAAAATGACAAATGCATGTTAATAACGATCACTAATTTGTTATACGATATGCGTTTAAAAAGCAAATTATGCAAAATTCCAAGTGGAAAATTCCAAGCAACCAAACCCGTGCGTACTATGATGTGCGACCTATGAAATGCGACGTACGACGTACGACTGATCGGACTGCCGACTGATTGTATATAGCGTCCTTTGTCATCGTCTTTGCTTGTCGTTATTATTTTTCATCAAAAGAGTATTTAGCTATTGGAAAAATGGCCATGTTTCTTGAATGAAGTACTTCCTAGCGTATTTTTGTTATTATCTTAAAACAAAGTAACTTGCACTTGGTTGAATGAAAATAGATTCAAGAGAAATTTTTCAATTTTTCAAGAGAACCAGTTTTCTTGAGTTAAGAGAGTTTTTCTTAAGGCAAAATATTTTCTTTTACGCTAAAATAAATTCTCTTGCCACTATTTTTTTTTTCAAGAACGATGACGACTTTAGTTCAAGTCTATCTTTTTTATCAGTGTATTAAGTCGGACACAATAATCCGCCATTCTATCCGATTGTCAGCCATTTTAAAATCGTTTTTTGTTTTTAAAATTTATATTCACATTCTGATTTCTAGTAGAATAATATTGACAAGGTTGAGTTTGGGGGGAACCACAGTACAGTTTTTTGATTAAACCAGCTAGAAAATAAAAAAATATATTTTGCGAATTACTTTTTTATAGATATTTTTATTTCATAAATCTACCTAATTTTGAAGGCGCTCGTTGTTTTCCGGAGTATTTTAATCAGATATATAAAAAAAGTGACTTCCGTTGACAAAACTGATGTCTGGATTAATGATTTAGAATTATTATAATATTAAATTAGGTAGGCACTTAGTTATATTCGGAGAGTGATTATGAATCCATTATTTGTAATTAGGTAGTTGTATTTTTATGTATTCTTGGTAGCGAATTTGAAACCAAACGTAACGTAAGTGCTTAGCGACGAATTTTAAGTGATTGAAATCCAACGTAATATGACGTTGGTAATTGGTAGAATTACATTCCCTATTAGGTCAGATACCCACGTCGAGGCGACCCGAATATGTATTCCCCATTTAGGTGCAAATAAGGGTCGTCAGGCGGTCGAACCGACGTTGGTACCCGACGTCGGGTTTATTGAGCGCGACGCATACCCGACGTTAGAAAACGTCCAAATGCTACTTGGGATATTTTATGAATATTATGATATTTTTGCCAAACTGACTTGATAACTTCACTTGATATAATTTCTAGTTATATTTTTAAAATACTTTAACCGGTTATTGTATTAGTGTTTCAAATAAACTAACTTTAAATAAATATAAAACTTAAATATAATAAACGGCGTATCGTAGTAAAATAGATTGTCAAAAACAATTAATAAATGTTTTCTTTCTTGCATGAATAAATTAAATAATTATATTAATTTTTTTGCTATTGTAGTTTCACAAAATTTGAAACGTTTTTTCAAACTAAAACTTATATTAAGACATTTATTTTGGAATATTGTTTCTGTGTTTACAATATATTTAATATCTATTAAATTATATATATATAAAATTTCATAAAAGATATATTTTATGATTATGATATTTTTTTCAAACTGACTTGATAATTTCACTTGATATAATTTGTAGGTATATTTTTTAAATATTTTAACTAGGTATTGTACACGTGTTTAAAACTAACCTAACAAGACTAAAGTAATTACAATTTCTCTATATATTAATTTCTACTCGTACTGTACAACTTTAAGATAACATATTTTGCATTTTATCATGTTTACATTTTAAGTATTATCCATGTTTTATAGGGCATCTGGTTTAAAATATTGTTTTCATCGAAAAATAACATTTAACATTATTAAAAAATGCTGGTTCGTGTCTAAAACCATTGGCCAGTATATTTTTTTCCTTTCTGAATATTGTGTTACTAAGTTCTTTAAATGGAAAACTTTAATATAATAAGTCAAATAATATATAATACATACATAATTATATACAAGTTAATATAATAAAGTCAAATAATCATATTGATATTTTCACATTTAATTTTAAAAATTATTTTTTAAAGAGTACAATTCAAACATTAAATAATTAGAACTTATTTTAATAAAAAATAATTTAATATTACACAATTTATATTATATTATATACAAATATTTTTAATTAATTATTAGTATCGGTTTTTAAGGAAATAATATTAGGGTAAAATAAAAGTTAATTAATTGTTGTAAAATCGTACTTCGAATAATTATGTTGATAATTTGCACCGACGACGTGACATAATAACTATAATTCATATAAATGTTTTCAAACCAAACTTTTTTAATATAATTTCGAATATTTTTAATATTTAAATAACCATATGCTATAAAACTCGTTTTTATAGTTTCTAATCAATAGATAATCTTCAATAAATATGTAGTATTAAAAACTTTGATACCCTTGGAGAAATGAAGCCTTAATTTTTTTACTGGAATTTTACATAATTGAAAATATTTCAAAAACGGTAACGTTTAAGTGTGATAAACCTTAATCAAATTTACCTTTATTTCAATCGTAGAGTCTAAAAAAAGGACAATATACAGGGTAATTCGTTTAAAAAAAATCCGTTTAAAAAAATACAACTATAAAAATTTTTACTTATTTGGGACACTCTGTATCTTAAAATTATTTTCAAATTGTAGCTCTAATATTCCTTCAACGAACCCTAAACTTACAATTTGTAAAAATCTAATCATTTAGCTACAATATTCCGTGTCGTGTGCGGTGGACAACAGTGTATTTAGTATACTTTATTTGTACAGGGTGATTCAAACTTCCCGCCCTTGGCTAAAAACAGGAAAAGGAAAACTGCAAATACAAATTTCGAAGAGAGGATTTGAATGGCAGTGTGTAAGGTTTATTTTTTCGTATTTAAACATTTTTCAACTTTTTTCAAAATGGTGGAAATGACGTCAAAAAAAATATTTTTTTCACAAAGTCATCATTTTCATTTTCATATTCTGAAAGAGCATATTTTTTTAAACAACTATTATTAAAAAAGTTTTTAAAAAAATGGCTTTGAAAAAAATATTTTTCAAATTCTGTCTTCGAAATTTGTATTTGCAGTTTTCCTTTTCCTGTTATAAGCCAAGGGCGGGAAGTTTGAATCAAGATTATATAAATTTTTGAAGAAATATCCTATACGAATTTTTTAATTTATATATTTTGGTACACTCTAACACTCTTAATATTTTACCATATTTTGGTGAATATAATTAAAATTTTATACATTTTGTCGTTAAGTAACGCGAAGGGCATATTTAATTAAAAAATTTAAATACCTTTCTACTCCATAATTAATACCTTGCTGACTTTCGGTGCTCCGGAGATTAAAATGTTATTATTAAGGTTATTATACATGCGTTCAGTAGAGCGCATGGAATATAATATTAAATTATTAAGTTTATATTAACTTTTTTTTAAAAAAATCGTTGAAACATATTAATTTATATTTTATCATGTAATTTTAAAGTAATAATAACGTATAATCAAATGCACAGTATTATACAGGGTGTTTCAAAAAACATGTGCTATCCCTCGTGGGGAGATTCCTCACATAAAAATTTGATTTATTTTTCATATCAATATAGGTTCGATTCTGCTTTGTTTCATAGCTATAGGGTGTTAAACTCTTAATATTTCTTCGATTTATTATCATTTTCTTCCAAGTACTTTTAGCGTTTTGAATGAAATTTTGAGGGTAAAAGTTACTATAAATGCCACATATTATTATTTTAAAGCTAAGAAAGTGTCGACATATTCGCCAGGGACATGCATATGGGTTATCACAGGAATATTTTTTTAAGAAAAAAATCACCGTGTTTTTTTCTTGTTAGCGAAATAGTTTAAGCAATTTAATGCCGATTAAAAGTTGTAAATTTATAAATCTAATTTTTTCTTTGACCTTTTGTTTATTTAGTTGGGATTTATTCTTGGTTTTAGGTCAGCAATTTAAAACACAATAATTATATATATACAATAATTCTGTAGATAATTTTCTACAGAAATAAAAACAACTTTTAATTATTGTGTTTTAAATTGCTGACCTAAAACCAAGAATAAATCCCAATTAAAAGTTGTATTGATATTGTTGTGCACTTGACATTTTGTCGATTTCGGCCTCCTTGATGAGATAAACGCAACTTTATTAATTTGCCTTGATCCAAGTCGAATAGCAACATTTAAAAAAAAATAATATCATTTACTTGCGAAAATTTTAAATAAGTACTCATTAATTCCTCATCAAAAAATATGAAAAAAGGTTTTTCTACTCCATGATTAACAACTTGCTGACTTTCGGTACTTCGGAGATTAAAACATTATTATTAAGGTTATTATACATGCGTTAAGTAGAGCGCAGGAAAGATATTAAAATATTAAGTTTATATTAACTTTTTCCTAAAAAAATCTTTAAAACGTATTAATTTATATTTTATCATGTAATTTTTAAGTAATAATAAAGTATAATCAAATTCTTGACAGTGATTATTCTTTAGCCTTATATATATATATATATATATATATATATATATATATATATATATATATATATATATATATATATATATATATATATATATATATATATATATATATATATATATATATATATATATATATATATATATATATATATATATATATATTAAGATTAGAATTATATAATTAGATATAATATATATATTAAGATAATATATATATATATTAAGATAAAATATATTAAGATTAGAAATATATATATATATATATATATATATATTTGCCTTTAGTTGTTTCTTTTAGTTGTTTCTTGGGTCGGGTGGCTATGGCCTATGCACATTTATATGGTAAATTTATCGACACTCTTTTAGCATTAAAATATGTAGCACTTATAGTAACTTTTATCCTCCAACTTTCATTCGGGTCATTAAAAGTACTCGGAAGAAAATTATAATAAATCTAAAGATTATTAAGATTTTAACACCATTTTGTAGTCACGAAACAAACCAGAATGGGACATATGTTGATATGAAAAATAAATCTTATTTTTACGTGAGCAATTCCCCACGAGGGATAGCACATGTTTTTTGAAACATTCTGTAGAACTATATTTGGAGAATATCATAGCGATAGTTCCCGTCAAATAGTTTCTTTTTAATATAGCAAAACAGAATCCATCAAAGCACTTCAGTATTTTTTTAATAAAAATTATGTAAGTATGTTGAAAAATAATTGAAATTATGTCTTGTAAAAAATGTATTAAAATAACTCGGCTATCTTATACTTATTTGAAAAACGGTAAAGAGAAAATATTTGCACTTATTTAAGACTCACCCTGTACACGAAGAAGGTAATCAAACAAAGTTCTATTTTTGTTAGCTTTAAAATATAGAGTAAACTAAATGTAATCACTCACAGGCACAGCAAGGCTTTTATCCAAGGACCTAGCTCTAAAACCGCAAAAGAACTATTAATGCTTAGCAGGAATAAAGTGCGGATTACAACAGGCCTCTTGACAGGACACATGGCTGTCAAGTGCTACCTGAACAAGCTTAACCTGTATCAAGGAAGTCTTTGCTGCAGACTCTGCGATAAAGGTCCTGAAACAGTGGAGCACATGTCATTGCGAGGCTCTGGATCGCAAGCGACATTTTTTATTTGGGAAAGCTAGGTTAGAACTGGAGGAACTATGCTCCCATCCTATCAAGGACCTGCATAAGCTAGTGCAGGGCACAGGATAGGAGAATGGGTGTAGATATAGAAAGGGGACAAACACAATTGACCTCACAGGTCGCAGTGTTTCCGGCAGAGGACGGCCCCTTGTTATGGAAAAAAATGTAATCACTGGCGGATAACATTAAAATAACTAGCGAAGAGCTTGTCTAGAATGGTACAGAAAAGGATTAGTGTGAAGTGGGAAAATTGCGTAATTTTTATTGCCAAGAGCAGCAAGTTCCAATTTACAAATTAGAGTGCTCTATTTAATACATTCTTTTATTCTAAGAAAAAATCAATGCTAATTTTATACTTCATCTGGCAGGATAAAAATTTTCGCCCTTAGGCAGCATTTAAAAATCTGATAACAGGTGTAAATTTTCACAACGCCTGAAAAGTACAGAATAAATTTAATGTTAGGGCTCTATAATAAAGCATTTTCTATTCAATTTTTCCGTCAAACACTGTTGAGAGTTGTATAAATTAAAAGATAATTAAAATATTGCAATATTCGTAGATATTTAACATAATAGTATTACGGATTCCGTAGGTTCTTATTTTTAAACTGGGGATAGGTTAAGTTAGATTAGGTTGCTGGGGTTTGGGATCATGTTTGATCCCTCACTCGGAGACCTTGGGCCCATTGCGATACCCCTGTATTGTTGTACCAAACCTTCCTGTCATACTTTCTTTGCGTTAAAGCACTTCCAGCTCTTTGCAAAGTTCCCGCTGTTGTCTTCACCGATGTTGGCTTCTGCTGATTCCTCTAGTCCCTCCAAAAAGCCTTGCTCTAAAGTTTTAAAGCGTTGCTATTCTAGTGCCGGACAGTGGCACAGCAGGTTAGGTTAGATTGCTCTATGGTTTCTTCTTCCGCTCCGCATTCTCTGCAGTAGTCGTCGTTGGAAATATTACGAGGTTTACCGCCGTGGAGCAGTTTCCAGTGATGACACCTAAAATTATGCTATGTACTAGGTTCTTTTTGTGCTCTAGTAGTTGTTTTGTCTTATTGCTATCTACTACTGGCCATAGTCTTCGAGCTGTAGCGCAGTCCTCACGGTGTTGTAGACGTCTCTTGCTGCTTGGCTTTGATGGTCATTCCTATAGTTTCGTTCAGTGTGTTAATCGTCACAAGTGGTGGGTCATCTGCCACGGGGGATAACACTCTTAACTAATTTATTAGACCATTAAGTCGTTAATGACGACTCGTTATCAAATATCGACGACCAGAACAGAATAAACGTATAATCACTTTAATGACCAATATGCAGATTAAACCTAGATAACCTTCTTCTTAGGAAGTGGTGACATTTTTCATTATTGTGATTCAAGTCCTTGCATTCCTTTAAAGGCTGCAGCCAATAAGTTGTTATCGTCTCCACCAACGAGTGTGACTAGTGAGCATCTATTTAGCTCTGCTGGTCAACTTTACGCTGATAGAAGAGTTAATTTCTTAGGAGGGAATGCAGATAAGCTACTCTTTCTGAATTATAATAATAGGTTGTTCAATTCTGAATGTCGAGCTTTAAGATTTTATTTTGCCATATACATTTTAGAATATTTCTTATGTTTATTAATAAAATTTGAAATATCTAGGTTTTTTTTATTATATTACATAATTACAGTTGAGGGTTGGAACCTTTGATGTTACACAGCAAAATAAAAACACTAAATCACCACAATACACCATGTTGATGATGCTAACATGGTTAGCGAAACGCGCGTCCAGTGTAAAAGTAAAAGTGTTTTGGTGTATTGTGGTGATTTAGTGTTTTTATTTTGATATTACATAATATTCAAAACAAAATGTTTTTATTTTCGACCTTCTTTCATCTTACCCTGTCAAATTTTTGTTCTGTCTCGTTTGTGTTTTGTTTGTCATGTTTTGTATATATCTGTTTGTTTTTTATTTCTGAAAAAATAAAAAAGTTATAGGTGTGAGCAACTTTTGAGACGCACCCGGTATAGTAAACCACTGGTTTAGAACTCAACGAAAACAATTGTATCCCTGGTTGATTACTTATACAAAAATTTGTTTAGCTTTGGCCTAAAAAATAGCCCTAAATGGCCGAAATATCAGTTTTCCCGTTTTCAAATTTTCTTGGAATAAAAAATAAAGCATATTCCGCCCCGAAGACCCCTGAATTTTCTCTCCAAGTGTTAACGCTTGGGAGATAAATTTCATAACCATATCATTGATTGATGGGACTTTAATAACTGGGCTAAAATTTAATATTTTTTATGATTAAAAGTTCATTTAAAATGTGGAATTAATAGCTATCACATTTTGGAACTTGTTTAAATTTTGTCATATTTTATGAGAATAAAAAACCGCATAAACATTCCTTAGAAAATTGTCAGCTTTTTACAAACTTATTCATATTTGCATTATTAATAGTTTATTTGTCAATATTTTTTTAACAGTTGTTCTTAGAGTATCTTTAAGCACCTCAGAATGTTTGAAGTATTTGTTTAATCACATTTTAATAAAAGCAACTATTCCTGAGTGGCTTTTTCCCCTTTAAGGTTGATTCTCTATAACTTCCATATCAGCTCCCTTCCGTTTACATAAAATATTATATCATGTAAATGAAATGGACAATGCACACTATCCGTTCCGTTTCCCTTCCGTTCCATATCCTTTCCTTCCATACATTTTTTGGCGGACGAACTGAAGCGTATCGGAAACAGCGTTGTCAGGTTCTTACATTTGTACCAGCTCTGTTAAAATTTTGTTGATATTTATTTATTCTTTCGCCTCTTGATTAAATCTATTACCCTTTTCAAAAAATATAAAATTTTTAGAATAAAACTTTTGTAATGATATAAATTGTACAATAAAAAGTATGGAACTTACGTATAGCGTCAATACAATAAAAAATACGGAACGGATATGGAATGGAAAAGGAAGGTATAGTGAGAATCAACCTTTATTGAGATTTTCGGAAAGTGTCGTAAACAAAAGAAAATTGCATAATAACTTTATAAGTAACCAGCATCAATGAGGAGTTGGAAATCAATGAAAAAATTTCAAAATTACGTCTTTCAGAATATGTTGTTCTTATCCATTTTCCCGGATATAATGGACTACCTTCACCATTTGAGGAGTAGGAGTAACAAAAGTGCCAATTTTACAAAAAATGAGATATTTGTATATAAAGGTTCTATATGCCATCGATTATATCATATCGAAGTGCCAGGACTGCAAATTCCGTAATCAATTAGGAGAATAGGCGGCACTTCCTGCACGTGATCCATCATTCTCAAATCAAAGAGGTCAAGTAGTACCTTGGTATTATAGGTCCTTTGTCAGTGGTCATAGCTTTCTTCAGTGTGACAGGGATTTTACGTTGATCGAGAAAAGAAAGAGTAAGTGTACTCCGATGTTACCTGAGGACTTACAAGATATAATACTGTAAACTATACACACACAGGTAGATTTGAAATAGTGGATATGTCAGAAAAAAAATATTTCATTTACAAGCGGCGGCCAACAGGACCTTAAATCTCAAGCAAGTGCATATTAACAAAGTTGTACGATTGAAAGTTGACTCCCAAAAGCCTGGCTTTTCGTTTACTGCTAAGTCTTTTTCTAAACTAGTACAATGGAAAGTAACTTCGATACTCAAAAAAGGGACAACTTTGCAAGGTATAAAAAATATCTCAATCAACCAGTTATCAGACGTTAATAAGATCAGTGACAGTGATAACAAGAAAAAGAACTTAATGTCAATGATTCCTGAATGATTCCCATCTGAAAGATAAAAGACACCGAGAGTTTGTCTCAACTTTGATCAAATAATATGTTGGCACTTAGCCCGTTTCCCATTTTCTTTTTTAATTTTTTTGTTACTTTCAAATTTTCGTCTTTTTTTCAGTTGTTTCAGTCGCAGCCTATTGAGCCGTAATGCAAATTTAAAAATGACATGTTTATTATTTGGGTAAATATGTATATTTTTAAATATCTCCTTTTAACAATTTTGGCACTTAGCCCTTTTGTTACTTCTGCTCTTCATTTGGTTTGAAATATCAACATCCAAGGAACGTCTTACGCCCCTTAATGGTCTAGGGGCTGTGGGGCAAGACTTATAAAATTGTGTATGACAATGATTGTGATCTGGCACTCGTACAAAAAAAAATCTTGAAAAATAAGCTATTATTATTTAAAATATGAATAAGTTTGTAAAAATCTGAAAATATTTGGGCCAAAGAATGTTTGCGCCGTTTTTTTTATTATCATAAAATATGACAAAATTCACACAAGTTCCAAAATGTGATAGATGTTGATTGTACTTTGTAAATGAACTCTGAATCATCAAAAAATATTAAATTTTAGCCGAGTTGAACAATTTGTCCTATCAATCAAATGATACGCTAATGAAATCTATCTTGGAGAGAAAATTCAGGGATCTTCGATGTGGAAAATCTCGAAAAATACTAATTCGACGTAAAAAATGATAAGGACCATTTTTGTAGGTGGTTAGTTAGTTCATTTTTTATTAAAAAAAAAATTTGTAAATTGCATATTTTGATAGAAATAATAGATATAATAAAAAATGGGTCAGATATTTGCGAAAAACTGATTTTTCGATCAAATCTGGCCGAGCACGGTATTACAATTTTTCTCCTTCATTTACTGGATTATAATTTGATTACAATGTATCTCGGAATTTGTAATTAATTGTAAAATTTGTAATTCAATACGTATTTAATTTTATATACCTGTTCATTTTATAAAATATTTTGTCAAATTTAATTAATTTTCTTAAATACCTAAACCTTTCATCTTCGCATCTTTCTTTCCCAATCAATAAACAGATTTTTAAAAAATAAAGCAAAAATTTGAAAACCTAATCTCTTTATCTTTGTAATTTTCAAAGTAATTAATTGTTACATGATATATAATTAAATTTTAATCATGCAACGTAACTTTTGATGCAACAAGTTTCAATACGGGATAGAAAGTAGATACAAGGGACTGTTGTAGATAATTTAATTTAAAATGATTATCTTAAACAAATAAAACAAACTCATACAGAATGTCTGAAAAATTATTTTAAATAATTTCTAGCATTAAACAGCAATAGCTTGTTTAATGTAAATGATACACCCTATATATTTTAGGAGAATTAGATGCACAATTATTTAATTGTTTATCAAATTGTATTATACTATTTTTTACCTATCCCGTCAAGTTTTCGTAGAAAAAGCTTATAATCTAGACTTCATTTATCATGGAATATTGACATTTTAGATTGTTTTTAAAGCAACAAATGCTAAAAACGATAATATTACCAGCCCATTTAATATACAAAAAGAACTATTTAAATCTTTATAAAAGAGTATACCATTAATTAAATATACCACCATTATTTCCGCCCAAATATTAATTAATTACATACTTAATTGTGTGAGTTAATAAATTATTCTAAATAAATGTGGATTTGAATCAGAAATCAATATAAATATTAAGTTCTGAAAATGAACGCCTCTGTTGTTATAAATAAGCATTCGTCAAAAAATTAAATAAAATTTGTATGGTGTTACTTTTAACCGCATTGTCTAATACACATGCAAAATTCAGTTTTTTAGTATTTGGAGCAATTATTATTAATCAACGCAAACAGTCAATTAATGTAGTTTGAATACTGGAATCATATTAATTGGTCCTCTTTAACAAATACTTAAACAGTTTTTTGGTTTTTTAATGAAATAAACGGAACTATATCGACAATATTAGTATCTGTACTTTTTAAAAATTTGTTACATCTTTAAAAATAATCAAAAATGTCAATATTCCATGGGTATATTGATAAATGAGGTCAAAATTATAAGAAAATGCATTCTCTACGAAAACTTGAAGAGATAGGTAAAAAATGGTATAATACAATTTCATAGACAATTAAATTGTGCATCTGATTATCATAAAATATAGATGGTATTCCATCTAAATTAAACACGTTATTGCTGTTCAAAGCTAGTAATTATTTAAAATACATTTTTAGACACTCTGTATAAGGTAGTATAATCACAGAAAACATGTTATCTGTGGTATAATTTTTATTATAGCAACACAGAATTTAGTAAATAGAAATTCTTCAGTAAATATTTAGTGGTAAAGACGTTGATACCCTTGGAGAAATGAAGCCTTAAAATTTTTACTGCAATTTCACAAAATTGAAAATATTTCTAAAATGGTAAGTTTTAAGTGTAATCAAATTTACCTTTATTTTAAAAATGTAAGAATATACAGGGTGTTCCATTTGAAAAGTACAACGTTGATAGATATTTTTTATTTATTTGGGACATTCTGTATCTTGTAAAAACATTTTTAAATTGTAGCTCTAATAGTCCTTCAACAAACCCGAAACTTCTAAAATTCTAATCGTTTATCTACAATACCCCGTGTCGTATGTGGTGAACAACCCTGTATATTATTTATACATAAGTGCAAATATTTTCAGAGCTGGTAGATCTAGATAACATAAACATATCTTCCCTTTACCGTTTTTCAAGTAGGTCCAAAATAATCCAGTAATTTTTCTTTGAAAATTGCCAAAAATGATTATTTGCGTAAATATTGAGAACCACGGGACCTTTTGTGAGCCTTCTTTCTTGTCAATTTAATCTACTACCTATGTTGTCATAGTATCAAGAAATTATGTTTTTTTAACTAAAAACTAAATAAATTTCCAAAAAAAAATTCAAAAAATTCCACATTTTCAATTATTGTTTAGTATTGGTTAATTAATATTGTATAGCAACATATTTCATAAAAAATAATAAACGCAGAAAGCAGTATTAAAATTAAAAGTAGTAGGTAATCTACTTAATATCAATTATACCCTCGAAATACACTACTGAAAGAATTTATTATAGGATAATTTTTTGTCTCCCGATTTCGAACTTTGTGAAACGCAATTTACATTTTAAAAGTTTAAATTAAGTTTAGAAACTATTCAGTTTGAAGTATAAAATTAATTTTACCAAATAACCTTCAATCAATTTTATAATACTTCGGCAGGGTTTTACTTTTACAAATTGATTTATTAAATTGATTAACAATATTAAATTATTTTAATTTAAAAAATACGTTGGACACTTTTTACAATTTACTGGTAGACTTTTTCTACAATGTTCATACAATGCGCTTTGTTACATACCTACAATAATTACAGTTAAGGATTGGAACCTTTGGATACAAATTAACTATAACAGATGCGAAAGAACACCGAATTCCGCGTTTCGGTTTCTGTGACCTTCAGAAAGAGTTCATAGACAATCCGCATCAATGTATAGTTTGCGTTATTATTTGTTTGGGTTAAAATAATCTGCACGAATATGTGATCGAGGCATATAATCTCACAGTATTTATAGTATAAAAACATTAATTTATTTAACAAAATTTAATTAAAGATGTGACAAAATAGTTACTTTTCTATTGGTTCTATCGGACTTTTTTTGACTATATAAATCTTTATTTGTAAACTTTAATGCATAAAATATTTTCAATCTAATAAATAATTTAATGATGTAAATAAGAGGAAATTTCTCACATGGGTGGTCAAATTCTATAGTTTTCATTATATCAAACAGCCTCTGAGAAATGTTTTCTTCAGTGCAAAACTCATCAACATTTAATGTAAATAATTTTTCCAGCCTGTAAATAAAATAAACAAATTTTTCATTTGGCGATTTTAAACTCCCATAAGTGCCACTTTCATGATTAAAGGCTTTTAAATGGGTAAATAATTTCGAGTTATCCAGAGATTCGGATTCTTTTGCAAATTTTAGACAAATATCACATTGATGTATTTGAAGACCCTTTTTAATGATGTAGCCACAGACATAATTAAAGGCATTTTGAGTTGTTATACTTTCATGCCTATAATCATAATCTGGTAAAGTTATTGCCTGATGTTTTTTTAATGGTGTCACATTTTTTAATAAAATTCTGGACTTTTTGACGGACTTTAATTGTGTTAATAAAATACCCAAGTCATCGAAATAATTCATAAAGGAAGAATGCAAAAAAGTTTGACAAAATAGTTTCTTAAATGCCCTTTGGAATTCTATAGGTGTTGGATTTACTGAATTACCTTGTTGCTGTCTAACGCTGCCAAAATAATTTTCTAAGCAATCTTGGTTAATTCTCCTTGTTTTTAAATAGGTAAATCCAATAGAAGAAAGTCGATGCCAGAGAATTTGAATGGACTTTATTGTGATCATCCAGCACGTACGAAACTTGCATTTTAAAGTTATATCTATATTATTGTTATTAAAAAAATTTAAGTTTGCTAAAAAATAAACCCATTTCATTTAAATATTCATTTTGAAAATCTAAGCCTTTAAAGACAGTTTAGTACGGATTAGGGTGATTAAAATCCACTGCATTTAGTAAATCAAACAGTTTATCAAATTTTTCAACTACCTCAAGAGTGGCTTGTGCTTCAGCAGGAAGTACACCCAGAGTCATATGCGTCTGTAACCCAATGGCTACCGTTCTGCTAATTACTTGCGTAGCAAGCTTAACTTTCATTTTTTGAAAGTTGTTTGGATAGATGTGAGCATCCGTGAGCTTGGGTGCACATCTATATTGTTCTATAAAAAAGTTTCTATAAAAGTTTCTATAAACTTCCAAGATGTCTTTTTATTGTCGAAACAGAATACATTTTGCATAAGATTATTTTTTGTGGCCTTAATAAGATGAGGACTGTCAAAAAAATATGTGAGTTTATAATCACCAACATTAAATTTTGGATTGTCAGTAGTGACATTTAACAATTTTGAAATTTGAATAAAATTTGACCCCATATCAGTTACAATACACATTCCTTAAGAATTTCTAAAATATCTGCTGACTTAAGATTGGTGTTAAAAAAAAATACGCGATCGGTTGTTTCCAATTATGGAATAAACCTCTGGCCATAATTACAGCCACGTTCTGAGCAATAAGGGACTATTTTCTTTCCTTAGTTCCAATATCATGAAATCCAATAATTTGATCTCGACCAGTCTCAAAATATAGATTTGACTTAAGAGAGGTTTCATCTATGCATATATTGCAATGTTTGTCTAACTCCGACATAGTTTTAACTTTAAGACTCAGAGAGTTGAAAATATGATCATTACCTAAACCTGGCTTGCAAATAAAATTTTGAGTCATTAGTTCTAAGCTGCGTTTCGTTGGTAAAATTAAAAGTTTCTCTAAAAATTTATATGTTTTTGGACCTAAAAAGTACAATGAAAGGGCAAATTTCTTATATTCTTCATTATACCTTCTTGCTTTTGCAACTTTATTTTTAAGAAGTGCTTGTAATTTTTAAATAACAGTTCAAAAGTTCAACAAATATCCTACACGCGTTTTTAAAAACAAACATATAACCAAGCACTATGTCACACCAGCGAGCTTCAGCAAACGAATACGACACAGCAAGGGCTTCCGGACTAAACGACTGGTGTATTTACACCACTCAATAGGCGTGTCGGGTTTGCCGAGCGGTTTCCGATGCAGTCGCTTTCTTTCGCATCTGTAATAGGTAATTTGTGCTTTGGAGTTACAACAGCAAAATAAATTCAGAGAGCGTTCAGTGCAAAAATAATCCTGATGGGCATCGGTTATTCAACCACGGCCTTGGCCTGGTCTTCTCGGGTTATTTCCAGTGTCTTGGAATCTACTTATTGCTCGCGAGATCATTGATTGTCCAACATGAAATCTTTCCGCTATCTGTACCTGAGACAAGCCTTCTTTAAATAATACAATAACTGCAGCACACGCTTCAGGGGTGAGATTGCCGTACGTTAGGGTTCATTTTACTGATTTAAGTGTTTAACAGATAACAGCCGCGCACTCAAATAAAATGATCTTAAAATAAACGACTTCGAGCATTTCAGCGAATATACCTAATAATAATAGGTCCCGTATATAGCGTTTAACGCCTTGGGAGTAGCAAGGTACAGGTGGTTCCAAAAAAAATGAATACGACTCTTTACACATTTTTATTATTTCGGGCAGTATATCCTATGATTCTGACGTTCTGAAAAATTTATTTGCCACTTTGTCAGAAGCGAAGTTGTTTTACACAATATCACAATCACCTTAACATGTCAAAATACTTGACACATAAATATACACTGCTCAAATATTCGAAAAAAAATGTGTAGAGTCGTATTCATTTTTTTTGGAACCAGCTGTACAGCTTGCCACACTAGAGCCGTTCGGTATACAAGGAAGGTAATGTGGCTAGCACTAGGCTTCAACCTCCTATTCCTGATCTCAGGATTGTGAATCCCAAGTACTCATTTAAGGCTGAGTCGACCTAGGTACCCAAACTATTTTTATTTCAATAAAAATAGTCGGTTGATGCAATGTCTGGTGTGGGATATACCTGTTTTGGGAATTTATAAAAACTATTGATAAATTCTTATCAGTGATGAAAAAAAAAGGATCGCCTCAGCAAGAAATAATAAACAGAAGTAATTTTAGGCCAATATAACTGATCTAAAATACAGACAATAAAACTTATAAAACAATATACGATTATGCGTTAATTTTGCTGGTGAGTTTATTAGTATAGATTTTTTGATCATTTATAATATATCAAATTAAAGCTATTTTTATTCTGTGCATGATATTATAGGGTGCCTATTAAAAACTCGCCACCAATAGAGAGTTCCACGATTAAAATCCACGAATGTAATTACGATCATATTCGCAATCAAATTTGAACGAAAAAAAAATTGTCTGTGGGGGCCTTAACAATTTCGGAAGTTTTTTATTAATCTTTTTAAACTACTTAACTTTGTAAACTACTCGTACCAACTATGTTTTATTCATATTTACCACTCAGAATTATTATTCGCTTCAATTATAGCAACACCGATGACAAAAAATACATAAACATAATTTCCACATATTTTATGGTTTTCATCTCGTTTAACAACATCTACTAAAACGGTAAAGAATTGCTCTAGTAAGAAAACAATTTACCATTTTGGCATTGCTGATACGACGAAATGGCCCTCGCGTTGATTCTTAAGTAGGCCATGGAAGCGGCGGTCGTTTTTCACCGGCAGCCACAAGCAGTAGCGCCAACTGCTAAAAAAATATCTTTTTGTGTCGCCGAACGCGTTGGCTATTTCGCAAAATGGTTGCTTTCATAGAAATTGATGTCCCCCGTACCAGAATATTTTAGTAATATTTTATTTTATGTTTACCAGTGCTATCATATCTTTGGAGGTAATTAATGTAGAGATGTCATGAGGCGTGTTATATGCGATTATTTTCTTACTTTTTTATTTTGATTGCTTTCATTCTGCAAATTTTCCCTTTTATATTATTACTACACCGAGTGTTTCTCAAGACTAGCTCACCTCTATACCTTTTTTATTTTTCCAGATAACAAAACTAAATTTGGTATGTTAGTATATGACATAAATCGGGATTAATTGACTTATACAATTACTTTTCTATCACTTCGTGTTTTACCGGAAATGACTACAACTTTTTAGACTTTACTTTTTGACTATACATGTTCCTATATCAAAAATAATAAGTTATTTATGATATAAGTGCTAAAATTGGTATTTTATTTTGTGAGAAGGGAAGCTTGGGACACTCCGCCTTCGGCGTCTCTTCGAACAAAATAAAATCACTTTTAGCACACATATCATACACTATTTTTTCTACAAACAAGTTTATGCTCGTATATATCAAGGTATTATTACTTTTTACGTTTATGAATAATTCATAATATGTCATTCTGAAATCAAATTAATTATGAAGTTTATGGTTGCTATGGTAATATTATCGCTTCAGTGTTAAAAGTAAATCACGTCAATGCCGTCTCTAATAGAACAGCCTTGGGGCGAGATTTATGACGTCACGCTAGTTAGATACTACGGATTAATAAATATGTTGTAGAATACATGGAAAACATAATTATTCCTCAGATTTTTGGTTTGTATTTTAAAAATGATATAGTTTACATGAAATATACATAATATACAGTTAATAACGACAACATATATACCTATTTATATTAATAAATACTTTGGCAAATAAACTATAAACCATACAAATGCAGCAATGTTTGTTTTACAATATACAAATAATGTATTACATCAGATATTGGGTAAAATGTAAATATATTTTAGTAGGAGATTATATATAGGATTATTTTGGGGTTTGAAAATCGATCTAATTTAACAAAAAACATTCAATATCTACTAATAGTGATGTATTATTATTTGCATTTACAAAATTTATATGTATATTTTGCAAGTATCAATGTTCGAAAAATTATATTTACAAATAATACAATATCATCTAAAAAAAGGCATCAGCGATAGCTATGAATGAAGATCGCTGGCATTTTATATGTAAAATTATTTTAAAATTTTTGATTTTCTTGGGATTTTTAGGTTCGGGAAAAACGCTGATTTAAGTTTTCATTTGGGTTTTCATTATTTTTATTTGTTTTAAAAAAAACGGTTCGGCTAACTATAGCCTTCATCAGTGTTGTGTCATATGAAAAAAATAGTGTCGAATATAATCCAAAAAATTACATATAAAATATTCACACTACATAATGTTTACTGCAACTAATATAAACTTATCAAAAGATCACCACATATTTTTTAGAATTATTATTCTTAACACTAAAACTATCTACATTGACTATGGAGTACGCAGTAAACATTAAGTGGTGCGTGGTGTGAATATTTTATATGTAATTTTTTGGATTATATTCGACACTATTTTTTTCATATGACACAACACTGATAAAGGCTATAATGTTTAGCCAAAAACGTTTTTTTTTTAAACCAAATAAAAATAATGAAAAACCAAATGAAAAACTTAATCAGCGTTTTCCCGAACCTAAATCCCAAGAAAACCAAAAAATTTAGAATATTTAGAAACAAGGTTCAAGAATATCAAATTTTCCAAGATTGTAAAATTCTAGTTAATTATTTTATGTGTACAATTATTTAGGGAATGTCATCGATGTTCATTTCCAAGCCAACTAGACGCCGATTTTTTTCGATGATACGGTATAATTCTTACATGAAACGTAAATAACATTCGACCAATTAAAACAAAGAAATATGAATTTCATAGTATTTTTAGTAACACCTTTATTCTTAAAACTTAATTTTGTATTGCAAATATACCAATTTTATTCATATTGTATTCAGCCATCCCTTAAATATTTGATATTAATTTGGTATTATAAATAATCAACACTATTCAGTAAAAATTACTGAACAAATATATGTTATGCTTTACATACATTATATTATCAAACAAAAAAACATTCTTCTTTTAAACTTTATCATTCTTGTCTTTACAAATTTTTTTTTTTTAATTTTGAACTCAAAATAATAATCTTTTTCATGATCTTTAATACACACATTCTTTATTTTTCCCTAGATCATAATACCTACTTACGTGTTTATCTTACGTGTTTGAATCTATCGAAGCTGAACCAACAACACTTGGTGGAGATTCCACAATATGAATAAAATAAACATAATTGTCCAGTTTTCTTTAATACCATCCTGGGAGAATATTATTTTTAAATTTATTAAAGATATTTTCAATAGAATTGTCTTGATTTATAACTCGTACCCACTTTTCATGCTCTTCCGGATACTTTAAGCGGCCTAGTATAACTATCCTTTCCACCAGGAACACAACAAAGATGAAGCACAGCACCAAAAACACACTCCACTTAAGCTTTATTGATGAATTGTTAGAGTCTTAAAAACACACACAAAAATCACGATAAATAAAAAATTTATGGGTACTTTTAGGTTAAAGCACTTAACAAAACGTGTAATATCTCGTGTTTTTTTATGAGAAACAGAGTGACCATCATAGTGACCATATATCTGGTAGTACTTTATGTCACTTAAACACCAAAATAATTAGTTTTTTGCACTACAATAACAAATAATACCAAAAATCAACCGACAAAATATGAATACAGAATCTAACCCAATATCTAAGTATGTACAGCTGATGAAGTAAACAAAAGTCCGCCCGTAGGCTGATCTTTTATAGAGGGCATTGATCACGTGAGTTACTTTTTGTACCAGTGCATAATAATTAAGTGTCAAGCAATCAGACAATTTATTTCTATCTGTCAGAAAACTAATTATTTGAATTTCCTTTATTATAAATACTGCCTGCCAAGCCTGCCCCCTTAAGAGTTTAAAAAGTGTATTTATAAAAATATATCTCGTATTTTCGCTCTTTAGTGATGTCTAATAGTTGATATTTTGATATTAATAATAATATCGAAATGATCGAAAAAAAAACGGCGCAAAAACATACTGCTTTCTCAACAAAGTGTCACAATATGGCATGACCAGATCTGTTGTTTTGCATCACTTGACGTTTAAAGTCATAGGTTCCTGGTTAAAATTATATTTGTGGAAAAAAAATATTTGTGATAATTTTTTTATCGCTCAATTGACTATGACAGCTGCGGCCATTATTGTACGACCTTCGAACAATGTAATTTTTGAAATAGACAGCCACATGTCTTCTCTTTATGTCATAGTGACTGTTCTAATCACTAAGTTTAATTTGTTAGGCTATACACACATTTTTTTGACAGGCAGTTTTTTTCGTCCAAATTTTTTTTTCAAAAACGGTTAATGTTAGGTATGAGTGTTTAATATCAAAATTCATAAAATTTTACAAAGAATTTAAATGGCTAATAAAATATGGGGGCACACATAAAAAATAAGAAAGTTGCTGTAAACTTCCGGTATTTCTGGAAGTGCCGCCATAATGAAAATATTTTTAATCGATAGATCTCATTGTGAAACAATGATGTGCAGAAAATCTCCGATCTAGATATTATATCTCTCTAGAAACTTTTAATTCACGCTCAGTCACGGACACCCTGTATACCGGGTGTTGCATCGTCGAGCGGGACATAGGAAATCACATGTAAATTTTAATGGGGTCAATTATTGGCTTCCCTAATTATTTTAGAGAATAATTCTATTTGAGTTTATTGAAGAGCACTAAAACCCACATTCAAAAGAATAACTTTAGATATTTTTGATTAGCCCGTTTACGAGTTATTGCCGATTTATTTTTAAATATTTCTCCTTTCTTATGGCCCTGTGTTTACTTATGACGACCAGTCAAGGTAAAAGATAACTGTCAAATGAAGTTGTCATTTCAGAAATTTATCTATTTAATGCATTATTATTATTTTTAAAAACTCATACCTACATCGAAAATATTAGCCATGAATTACACTACCGAAGAAAAAGTATTGGTGATTAAATGGTATTATCAAGGAAATAGTTATCAAAAGGTGTCGGACATGTTTGCTGCTCTGTATCCGAATAGACCGATACCTGGAAAATCTACAGTCGCAGGGAATATCCAGAGATTTGAAACCAAAGATACCCTAATAAATAACTGCAGATGTGAAGCAAGGCAGGAACAAAGAGAAGATGCAAGAAATGATACCGACTTGCAGGCGTTTTGTTTTGATATGATGGAAAGAGCAAACACGGATAGGGATTTTTTAAAAAACATATGTTTCACTGACGAATGCTCGTTTACCTTAAATAATTAACCCAATGTTCAAAATTATCGATATAGGAACAAAAAAGCCAACACAGGTTAGTCGAAACAAGGACGCAATATCCACAGAAAGTAAATGTTTGGGCAGGGATATTCGGACACAATATTATCGGGCCATTATTTCTTACGCGAAATCTAATTGCAGAATATTATTTGGAACTACTCGAAAGTCATATTTTACCTGCTTTACATGATGCCGCTAGGGAAAATCAGGAAGTTTGGTACCAATTGGATGGCTGCCCGGCACATAATACCCTGGCTGTTCGGGAATATTTAAACAATAGTTTTAACGGAAACGTTATTGGCCTAAATCATACAGTAAATTGGCCACCAAGGTCTCCTGATATTTCGCCAAATGATTTCTTTCTCTGGGGCCATTTAAAAAACAGGATATACAAGGATAAAAAATACCCAAATACCGACGAATTAAAAAATGCTATTTCTGCCGAATGGAATAGAATTTCAGTTTACCAACTAGCGAATGTAAGAAGAGAATTTTATGATTGCCTAGGTTATTGTCTAGCAGCCGATGGAGGAATATTTGAACATCTTCTTAAATCCTAAAGTTCTAACAATAGTACCTAAATTAATAAGTTATTGAATATTGTAATAATACTATATAATTAACCTTGTAATTCATTACTTAATTTTACTTTAATTCATATTAATTTGTATTTATAAATACATCTTTAAGATTTCCGATGTAGGAATGAGTTTTCAATAATAATAAAGCACTAAATAGGTAAATTTCTGAAATGACAACTTCATTTGACAGTTATCTTTTACCTTGACTGGTGCTCATAAATAAATACAGGGCCATAAGAAAGGAGAAATATTTAAAAAGAAATCGGCGATAACTCGTAAACGAGCTAATCAAAAATATATAAAGTTATTCATTTGAATGTAGGTTTTAGTGCTCTTCAATAAACCCAAATAGAATTATTCTGTAAAATAATTAGGGAAGTCAATAATTGACCCCATTAAAATTTACAAGGGATTTCCTATATCCCGTCCGACGATGCAACACCCGGTATAAATCTCAACATGTATTTTTTTATTTCTTCCTAGGCTTTTCAAACACATACACATTATTTTTTCGGTATAATTCGATACTAAAAATTTCATTACATCAAGTTCTTATTCAATTTCTATAGAGACCGTGCACTAGTCCAATGGACTAAATTAGAATGAATGTTCCCTATTAATTTTAGTAGTTCTCGTTTAGGTACTATTATTTAATGTTATTGCTCTGATGATGCTAACATTGTTAGCAAAAGCTCGGCCGTTTCACTTCAAAAACAAACTATTAAATTTCCATTATAGGTTTTATTTTTTATTCTTATTCTTAGTTCTCAAATTTATTTAAAGTTATTTTTAAAATAATTTATAAAGTTTTAAAGGCATAGTATACAGGGTGGGTCAAATTCGACGCTTTTAAATGGAAACACCCTTTTCTATAGGAGATAGACGAAAACTAATATCGGTGTCTGGAGCTCAATTTTCATCAAAAACATGATGGTGAAAACCGCACGTCAATATCTGTTACCGTTTCGGAGTTACGGGGTGTTTTTCAAAAATGTGCATTTTTAACAAATCGCTGTAACTTTTTTGATATGGAAAATTTTGTATTTCTATAAAAACATTTCCAAAGCACCTTTTTACGTAGAATTTAATTGTTTTAGTATAATTTTTTTAAAATTAATAATTTAAGAGTTATCAACAGAAAAATTGATTTTTTATATGGGACACCCTGTATATTTTTAATTTATTGAAAAGAATTTAAAATTACCTTTCCAAAAATATAACACACTTGATATTTTGCTCGATTCCTCTTCGAGATATAGAGTATATAAAAATTCGCCCGCTTTAAATAAGTAGGCTTTGAACGGCACCGGCTGTAATGCAAAAAAAAATTTAACTGTGAGCATCAATTAAAACGAAAATAATATTTGCTATGAGAGATGCAGAATTTTATAACAATTTAAAATATATTTTACCAACATCAACACATTTAAACTATATCTCATAACAATAAAAATAAATAGCAAACCAGGACATGAGATTTTGCTACAGGTGTTCGACATATCGACCGTCTTCTGTTATGTACAGACGGGGCAGTTTTTGAACATTTCTTGCGGAATTCATTAACTCAGTGGGGGTGAAAGATACCCTCTCATAACTGCTAAGTATTTCTAATTCTTGTCTAGATTATACAGAAGAATAAGGAACCTTTATTCTTCCGCAAATATATCCATAGGATTAGATCCATGGGCACTAAGTCAGGCGGCCTCGACGGCCAACGGCTGGGTTCTTGGTCAGCTATTCAATTATTCTTGAAATTGGCTGCAGAAATTTGTTGATAACTTCAGCGTTCAGAGGCGGTGCGTCGTCTTGCTGGAAAAATATGTTTTCTTAAAGTTCTCTTAAGGGCATATCATCAATATATCTAAGTCTAAAGCCTACTAGTTAAAAGTGGCGAACTTTTAAAAAATCTGTATTTCGAAGGGGATTATAACAAAATATCAAGTGTGCTATATTTTTGGAAAGGTAATTTTAAATTCTTTTCAGCTAATTAAAAATATGCAGGGTGTCCCATATAAAAAATCAAATTTTCTGTTGATAATTCTTAAATTATTAATTTTAAAAAAATTATACTTAAACCATTTTCTACGTAAAAAGGTGCTTTGGAAATGTTTGCATAAAAATACAAAATTTTCCATAGTAAAAAAGTTACAGCGATTTGTTAAAAATGCATATTTTTGAAAAACACCCCGTAACTCCGAAACGGTAACAGATATCGATATGCGGTTTTCACCATCATGTTTTTGACAAAAATTGAGCTCCAGACACCGATATTAGTTTTTGTCTATCTCCTATAGAAAAGGGTGTTTCCATTTAAAAGCGTCGAATTTGACCCACCCTGTACATACACCTCTAAACCAAATTTGGTTTTCTCTAACCATTTTTAATAGCAAATACGCTCTGCTTTAATATGGATTTATAACAGGGACAAGTGCATAAATCACCTCATATCGTCTATGGAAATATGCTCTTGACACTTGCCAGCATTGTTGACTGCGATATATAGCAGGGCAAAGATGTAATTCTCTATATCCACATGTTAGTGAGATTTTCCAGTCTTGGGGCTAAAGCTAGATAATCCTAAAATGTAATGAAAGTGTACTTAAAGATTTGAATTTAATACAGGTTACTTTTATTTTACTTTTTTTTAGTGAATAGGTCGTACTTAGTATATATACCGGGTGGTGAATCGTCCTTGGAAACATAGGAAATTCTTTACAAATTTTGAACTGTCCAGATATTGAACTCTCCTCTATTGATTTTACAGCAAAATCGTAAATATATTTTTTTAAAGGTTTATGTATGGTAAATCCACATGCCAAATTTGAACAATTTTAGACAAACCGATTTTGAATTATTTAAGAAAAATTGCATCTATTTTAATATTAAAACCGAACAAGTAACAATGAAACACCAGTCAAAAACCGACATACCTTAGGTTTCCAAAATATGATTTTGTCAAAAGTAATTTAATTTTAATATTCAGGGAAAATTAACCGAAACATATCAGATACACTGTCTAAGCTATTTCCCGGGTAGTACCATCTGATCATTCTCACCTTTCATTATATATGTATAACAATAAATTATTATTAATACTGAATATTAAAATTTGATTAAAATTAAGTTACGTTTGAAAATGACGTTGGCCACTTAAAGTGTATCAATTTTTGATTGTTACCTGTTCAGTTTTAATTTAAAAATAGTTGCAGTTTTTCTCAAATTTTTATTGTCTCGTCTCTATATACAAACTTTTACTAATATGTAAAGTAATTGGAAGTAATTAAAAAACAGTCTCTATTCTCGCTCCAGTGTACGTATATCCCATATACCGTGCTGGAAACTGTTACTTTTGGGTCGGCATTTACATGTGTGGAAGTAAATTGCATAGGGATCTTATTAAGTCGGAGTGAGAGAAATGCGACCGACCGACGCGACGCGCGACTGTGTGCTGTTGCGGTTGCCGATACGCCTTTCCCTATCAAGTAAATTAAAATCACGATCGCAAACCGCTTATTTTTAAAAGGCTTTTTTTTCAAGAGATAACTAGATAAAATCATTAGACATGTTTCTGAGCATCTGAAATGGAATTATAAGGATATCGTTAAGGTGTCATTTTTTTATAACGAGAAAACGCCAGTAATCGCGATAATTTAAAAACTCAATTTTTTAACACATAACAGGTTACGGCCTTTAAGAACCACTTTAGATATTGAAACTTTTTTTATTTTCAAGATCGGATATTTTACAATATGTTTACATAAGAAAAATTCGATAAGGTTGTTTTTTCCATTCAAAAATTGTAAACAATCCATCCATTTACTTTTAGAGCATAACAATTTTCAGCAATCGTGTAATTTTTTTATTGATAAAGATTTTCACATACTGTCAACAAAGAAAATACAGCAGAAATATTAACAAAGTTCTTGAAAAAACTACAATCTATTATTTCTAATAGAATTCGAGATATCGATTTTTGAATTCAGAGTTCTAATAGCGCGATCACTATCGAACACCCACTTATTTTTACCAAAAAGGCAAGTGTTTCTAGTTTGGACTTAAAAAAATTCAAGCTATAGGGAAAATTACAACAACTCGTTAATAAATAAACAAATTAAGTATCACGAGACGTAATTAAATCGTGAAGCTGAACGCATGACGCACACCTTTCTCTAGAACTTTAAGTACTGACAGAGGTATTATTAGCTTTTTTCGGGTTCTTGTTATTACCGATTCTGAACCGTCCTAAAACTCGGCAGCGTATGCGCAAGTGAAATAATGTCTTCATATTTCCTTCTGCGCATACGCATCACAGTTCTAGGACGGTTCAGAATCGGTAATAACAAGAACCCGAACAAAGCTATTGATTGGGTCGACCGGTCAACTGCGACAAATCTGCTATATCCCCTTCCACGTCTCTTAGCGATGTGCACAGTTTCTCAGTTTATTTCATACGTTTGGCAACGTGTTTACTGTCCTCTCTTTGTTCAGTACATTATAAACGCATTGTACTCTTCTTATATACGGAGATCTCGACCCAAGACTAACCTTTGCCAGCCCTTAGTATTAATATTCATTATTAAATACAGGGCGAGTCTTAAATAAGTAAACATATTTATAGTGCTAGTTAGTTCTCGATAAAAGAAACTTATTTTCTCTTTACCGTTTTTAAAATAAGTACAAAAGAACCGAGTTATTTTACTTAAAAAAAGCTTAAATTAAATTAAATAAAAAATATATTTTTTGCTTAAATTTTGAGAACCACTGGATTTTTTCTGTTTTTTTTTTACTGTATATATAATATTCTACGTATGTTGCTTCAAGATATATTTTTAACTAAAAATTTTAAAAAATCCAAAATTTCTTTCGAAAAATATTACATTTTCAATTTTTCTTTGGTAAGAAACCTCATAGACGTGTTTCTGGGGTCGAAAATATACCACCCGTAAAATATTTGTACTTATTTAAGACTCATTCTGTATATAATATGTATATTATGTTCTAAAAGTAGAGAATACTGAGAGTATTATTTTATATAGTTATAATATTTAAAATACTACCATACAATTGAAAAAAACAGCGTCAAAAACGGATGGAGAATGACAATCGATGATGATTTTGGCGAGGTCAAGCTCTAGATGTCATTTATTTAACCCGTACTCTTATTTATTTTTTAATGGCTGGTAAAGATGATTTTTAAATGGTGTAGTTTAAAATTATATAGAAAAAAGTAATTTTTGGAAATATATTTGTTTGTCTGGAAACCTTCTATCCTTTTTTAATCTTTCTATAATTAGTGTTAATTTTTAACAAATTTTATGTCAATTGTTAACTAATGATATCTAGAAATTGACCTCGCCAATATTATCATCGATTGTCATTCCCCAGCCGTCTTTGACGCCGTTTTTTCCGATCATACGGTATTATCTACAGTAAGTTATTTTTTATGAAGAAATTGAATTAAATTCATTAATTTATTTATAGCATTAACTTGTTTTAATACATTATATTAATTAAAAATTGCATACAGAATACCAAGTGTTTTTGGAAGTAAAATTTTACGGCAACTCTAATTATATTATCAATACAAAATATACTTGCCATTAATTCTACACGACTCTCTAAAAACTAGAGCTTTAGTAAGCTTATCTACGTATGTGTTTGTAGCTCGAAGTAATATGTCAATAATCTTCTTTGTTTGGATTTTCGCTATTACGAACAATAGACATTTAGATTTTGAAGCAGGATTATCGTCGAGAGCTCCTCATGTAAGCTGAGTGCTTTGAAATTGAATATAGCATACAACAAATGAGCGTTATTGACATAAAGTAGTAAATACGAGATAAAACCGTATACCTCTTTCATTCCCACTTATAAAACAATATAATTTTAACATATCATTAAATAATGTTATACCGTGCTGGCAACTGTTACTCTTGGGTCGGTATTTACATGTGTGGAAGTAAATCGCATAGGGATCTTATTATGTCGGAGTGAGAGAAATGCGACGGAGTGCTGTTGCGGCGTTGCCGGTACGCCTTTCCGTATCAAGTAAAGTAAAATCACGATCGTAAACCGCTTATTTTTAAAATACTTTTTTTTCGAAAAGATAACTAGATAAAATCATTAGAAATGTTTCTGAGCATCTGAAATGGAATTATGAGGATATCTTTAAGGTGTCATTTTTTTTATAACGAGAAACCGTCAGTAATCGCGATAATTTAAAAACTCAACTTTTTAACACATAACAGGCCATAACTCAAGAACCACTTTAGATATTGAAACTTATTTTTATTTTCAAGATCGGATATTTTAGAATATGTTTACATAAGAAAAATTCGATAAGATTGTTTTTTTTCCATTCTAAAATTGTAAATAACTCATCTATTTACTTTTAGAGCATAGCAATTCTCAGCAGTCGTGTAATTTTTTTATTGATAAAGATTTTCACTTACTGTCTACGAAGAAAATACAGCAGAAATATTAAGAAAGTTTTTGAAAAAACCACAATCAATTATTTCTAATAGATTTCGAGATATCGATTTTTAAATTCAGCGTTCTAATAGCCCGACCACTCTCGAAAACCAACTCAATTCCACTTGTTTTTACCAAAAATGCAAGTGTTTCTAGCTTGCACTTAAAAATTTTCAAGCTATAGGGAAAATTACAACGAATAAATAAACAAATAAAGTATCACGAGACATAATTAAATCGTGAAGCTGAACGCATGATGTACACCTTTCCCTAGAACTTTAAGTACTGACAGAGGTACTGATTGGGTCGACTGCGACAAATCTGCTATATCCCCTTCCACATCTGAGGCCCGATTCTGTAAACACTTCTCTTGTCCAGTGACTCATCAATCGTATATAAATAGCATAGGATAGACAGGAAATTACTTGCTACGGAGCTTACAGAATCTCACTGCTGTTAGCAATGTGCACAGTTTCTCGATTCAATTCCTACGTTTGGTAACGTGTTTACTGTTCTCTCTTTGTTCAGTACATTATAAACGCATTGTACTCTTCTTACATACGGAAATCTCGACCAAGACGACTAACCTTTGCCAGCCCTTAGTATTACTTTAATAAAAAATAATATATGGTTTATACAAAATAATAACAGCAGCAAAATAAAAACACTTTACGTTTAAGCTCAGCACAATTCACCAAAACACTTCACGTATTAACACTGGACACGCATTTTGTTAAACGTATTATGGCCGGGACCCCATTTTAGCCAACACGCCACGCCACGCGATGCGATACTGCCCCACGTCGGTCGTGAAGATCTGTGCGTATTATTTTCCGTTTAATTAAATGTATTGGCGTAGACACTGGGTAACACGCCACGCCATCCGACGCCATAACACGCTATCACACGTTTGATGGGTGCTTCGTCAGTCCCAGATCTCACCGATGCGTGTTATGGCGTGTTGTTCCTCGCTTGTCTCTCTAGTCCCGCAGCTATCTACATTTGTAGTTGATGTAGGGATGTCCCAAAGATAAAATAAATCGATATTTTGAATCGATTCAATATCGGATATAACAAAATAGATCCAGAAAAAATCGGCAACAAAAGATTGGTCTTATTAAATATCGATATTCGATTCTGAATATATTGGTGTACTGGTATTATGATTATAATCTAATATATCGGTATGGGTATCGATACTTCTAGTATTTTCGTGAACCTATTGATAACTTTTTAACTCTAATAAAAATTTCAGGCGTGTTAACACGTGTTACAAAATGTGTACACCCATTCCCATGTCGCAACACGTGGGATAGCGTGACATCACGTATCATGGCGTCGGGTGTTGACTAATGGGATCCCGGCTTAAATTACCGATACTAAAGCAATAGGAACAGAGAACTTGCCAGCACTGGACCATTATATCTCTCTTTATATTGTTTTTATATTTATGTATTTTGCCGCTGTCATATGTATCTAATTGGCTGTCATTTGAGACTGATGTTTATATATTTTTTATTAAAAATACAATGTTTAATTTAATAACCAACTTTTAATATCATTTTATTTTATAATAGTTGAAGGATGATACTAATGCTAAACCGAATGAATTAATTATAATAATACTGAACTGTCAGATCCAGACCTATAATAGGACCATTAATATAATCGATTATCGTATTATAGGTATTATTCTGCTAATTTGATATATGATCACTCTAATAGGTAACCTGCTGAAATATTTCTAGTGTTGTTTAATACTTTTTGTTTGGATTTAGGTGAGTAGCTCAACTACTTTTTGCACACTATATTTAGAAGTATTTCGCAGTTGAAAAAGTTATATATTAATAAACTAAAGTCCTATAGAATATATTTATCGTCTTCACGATAACTATAAAACACACTTTTATGGTAAGTTTAATATGCAGACATAAAACTACATTTTTACCATATTTACTGTTAAAAGAAATTAAAGTTGCGATAGCTATATTTTACAAACATCTAAAGATGCCTGAGTAATCTATACTAATACTAAGGGCTGGCAAAGGTTATTATTGGGTCGAGATTTTCGTATGTAAGAAGAGTACAATGCGTTTATAATGTACTGAACAAAGAGAGGACAGTAAATACGTTGCCAAACGTATGAAATAAACCGAGAAACTGTGCACATCGCTAAGAGACGTGGAAGGGGATATAGCAGATTTGTCGCAGTAGACCGGTCGACCCAATTAATACCTCTGTCAGTACTTAAAGTTCTAGGGAAAGGTGTACGTCATGCGTTCAGCTTCACGATTTAATTACGTCGCGTGATACTTAATTTGTTTATTTATTAACGAGTCGTTGTAATTTTCCCTATAGCTTGAATTTTTTTAACTGCAAGCTAGAATCACTTGCATTTTTGGTAAAAAAAAGTAGGTGTTCGATAGTGGTTGCGCTATTAGAACTCTGAATTCAAAAATCGATATCTCGAAATCTATTAGAAATAATAGATTGTAGTTTTTTCAAGAACTTTGTTAATATTTCTGCTGTATTTTCTTTGTAGACAGTATGTGAAAATCTTTATCAATAAAAAGTAAGCGATTGCTATCCTCTAAAAGTAAATGTTTTTTTACAATTTACTAAAGATTGTTTACAATTTTTGAATGGAAAAAGCAACCTTATCGAATTTTGCCGACCCAAAAGTAACAGTTGCCAGCACCAGGGGCCGATACAGAAATTTATTTTAGGGGGGGGCCCAAATAAAAAATCATGCCAAATATACCTTTTAGGGTGCCATTTTTAACCCAAAAGCCTAATGTTTAACCTAATTTACAGAATTTAGGGGAGGCCCGGGCTCAAACCACTCAACGTAAGTAGCTCAGTTTTGGCATACAGGTTGATTCTAGGGTGTAGAGGTTCGATAAGAAGGGATTTTTCGAAATTCCAGTTCCAAGGGGTTGAGACCACCCCTCAAATATTACAATAATTTTTATTTAAAAAACGGTCAAGTTTCCGAAAAAACGCTTATACACTATACTTTATTTTATTTTTTTTGCATATTTTAAGATTTTTTAAAAATGTATATAAGGTGCTTCGAAAAATCTGGTCATTGATTAATCAATCGATCCTGCTTAAAGCGCTTGACGTAAAAAGCTTATTTTTGGAAAACGGATTGACTTTAGGGTGTAGAGGTTCGATAAGAAGGGATTTTTCAAAACTCGAATTCTAAGGGGGTGACCTAACCTAACCTAACCACCCCTCAAATATTAGAATATTTTTTATTTATAAACCGGTGAGTTTTTCGGAAAAACTCTTAACCACGTATAATTTATTTTATGGTTTTACATATTTTAAGATTTTTTAAAAATTTATACAGGGTGTTTCATAAAATATGACCATTGAGTAATCACGATTCTGCTTAAACTGCTTGACGTTTAAAGCTGATTTTTGGTAAACGGATTGACTGTGGGGTGTAGAGGTTCGATAAGGAGGGGTTTCTCGAATCTCATATTCCAAGAGGGTAAAAACGCCCCTCAAATATTAAAATATTCGTTATTTAAAAAACGGTTAGTCTTTCGGGAAAATGCTTGGACAAGCATAATTTATTTTGTTTTTTTACATATTTTGAAATTTTTAAAAAAATCATACAGTGTGTTCCAAAAAGTTAGGTAATTGAGTAACCACGATTCTGCTTAAACTGCTTGACGTAAAAAGCTTATTTTTGGCAAACGGATTTTTCGAAAGTCAAATTCCAACGAGATGAAATTACCCCTTAAATACCAAGTTATATAATAATATCGCCATATTGTTTTTTCTCATGCTGACATAAATGTGAGAAAATTTTATCCAGTTTATATGTTAATGAAAATTCTTGCTTTGCTTTATTATCACCATTACAAATGATTAATTCGACGCGAACAAAGTCGCGGGTACACGCTAGTACGTTTATATTTAATTGGATTAAAACTATTTTTATTTATGTTTTTCTCAAACGACACCACTATAACATTCATCTTAATAGAAATTAAAATATCAAATGTCAACTGTTTTTTTAAACACGTATCTGTTTCAAAAACTAAAGTGTTTTCTGTAGAGATGAGCAAAACTTCGATTCTCCAATCGCAATTGGAACTGCGATTGCGATTTTTAAATCGCTGCGACTGTGACCTGGAAGTGTGATTTTAATATTTAAATATTGTACTAGGTGTACATCTAATTGTCTGTGTATGTACCTATAGCTTAACAGTTATAGAAAGTTAATAAAAATCAGTTGTGTAGTTTTTAAGTTCTTTAACATCTGCAACACATATTATAGATATTGAAACTTTATAATATGCTACAACTACACATATCATGATGATTTGATACCTACTCTTTCTAAGGTTCTCAGTTATCCAATTCTCCAATTCTTATTTTTTTACTAGAAGTGTTTTTTAAGGTGGCTCACCTCTATAACTTTTTTATTTTTTTCAGATAAAGAAACGAGATTTAGTACGTTAGTATATGACATAAGTCAGGATTGATTTATGTCAATCAGGACTGATTCAATTGATTTGTATTGAATCCTGTTTCACCGTAAATAACTTCAACTTTTAATTTTTTAATGATACCCTCGGTATTTTTATTACTTTATTCAATAGAAAATTACACTCTGACTAGTTTGATATATCATATATCAACTTTTGACATTTTCGCATATGGTTTAACTGGAAATTGTAACATGCGGTTCATAACGACAATTTGACTCGAAATAAATGTGTGATAATAAATTATTCGTAAATTGTGACAACACAAACAATTTTAAATTCAAAAATGTAAAAACTACGACGTTATCTTTTTCTTGTCTAAATTGCAACACAATGGAAATTTCTAGTTTAAAGAAAGTTAATTGGGAATAAAATATTTTGCTTCTTTTACGGAACTTAGTCTAGCGATATTTCGTTCTCAAACTTTACAGCAGACGTTAAATGCAGCAGTCGAGAACTATGTGGAAATAATTAAAACCAAGAACCGTGGCTAACTATATTAAATTAGCTAAATTTGCACAAACACTGGCATTTTGAATTAATCTTATACATAAATAATACGCAGTCTCTGAATAGCAAATAATGAATCTGGTGTAATTGTACATTTTTAGAAATTTTAAGTAAAAAAATGCATGATTGGTTTGTTTTCGGTCACTTTCTGTTTCACCGGAAATGACTAGAACTTTTGATTTTTAAATGATGGAGATATACTAAATATATAACTAACTTTGGCTAACTCAATGGAGCTAACTCTATAGAGCAATAAACAGGGAAACAAAAATAAAATTATTTAGTTGGGCTAATCTCATACTAGAACTTTACGTTAAAATTGTAATAAAGGTAGTAGGAGCCTATCAATTTCAGATTCAATTGTCCTAGTAATGTGGCATATGAAATTACACTATGGTGAAACTATTTGTGCCTGGTAAACCTATTTGTGCCAATTAAGATTGGTATATTTAATGCAATTTCAACACCTATAATAACAAATAAACAAATTTTTCCAAGTAGCTAGAAAGTAAACGAAGGAAACTAAAATTGCGGAACAGTTTCGTCACATTTTTTATAATATATCACACTTTCGTAACATAAATCGCTTGTTTTAAAACATTTTACCAAAATATGGTTTCGCTACAAAAGCTATAACAATAAAGATCTTCTTTCGATTCTTAAAAGATTCCTTTTAAGAATAAATGTAATAACAGCCACTACCCATACTCTACAGGAGACTGAAGAAAAATGTTACCAGCCAACGTTTTTTTTTTCTTTTTTTCACAATGGAGTACATTTTTTTATGTTTTAATTGTGCTATAATAAGTAAATAGAAATGTTTTAATCATTTTTTTGACCAGAAGTTTTGATTGGCGTTGTTGACTGGTGACTAGTTTGAAATTTCTACATATATAGCGCTAAATCGAAACATTTTGGAAAGAAGGTTTCCATTTATTGTCGATTCATGTTAGAAACACGAGTTTTTCTCTTTTTAGACACACATATGATATGATGTAGATGATTTGTGTCCGACTCCATGTAAATTTTGTAAAATAATGAATTAAAATTCCGCTATATTGGCTAGTGATAGCAGTTTTTAACTAAAAATATATGTTTTTATGGGTTGTTGAGCTTTTAAACTCATAAGAACGTGTTCTACTTATATTAATTTGTATATTTTTATTTTAAGAACCATGATGCAGAAATAAAAATATTTTTTTTTATTTCAAACAAAAATATTTTGTAGCAACAAATAATGATATATAGAAGGGGCATTAAAAATATGAGACTACATTATTAAATTAAACGATGAATTTGCTTTTGCCAAACATTTTTTGTGCGTGAAAACCTAAAAACACTTTTTATTTTGAGACAAAAAAATTATGCCGGAAGTCGACATTGTTGATGGTTGTTTTTATTTTGAAATCCACACACAAAGGACTATTTTAATTTGGTATTTTGTTTCTTCATATTTAGAAACAGTGGCTGCTGAAAACTGGAACATCTTGGACACAAATTGCAGAAAATATTTCGAAACATTTCTAATAAAAGTTTTGATTTCGCATCCAAACATTTCATGAAACGGCTAGTGGCACCTCACTGGAAACACATGTAGTAAAGCCATATAAAATATATAGGTTTCGGAAATATTTCCTATTTGTGATTTACCGTTTCAATTTTGTGTCAAGAAACAGACACAATAGAACAGTCGCCAAGTATTAAAAAATAGCTTATGGCGGGAGCAAATCCGGACAAGCTAGAATAAATTTTATTTTGTTTAGTTTAGTGCAAATTTAACACATGGTTCCTGTGTTAAATTTGCACCACCCTCAAAGCCCGGATTTGGCCGCCATCTTGGAAAAAGTGGCTAAAATTCGGTTTATTTTTCATTATTTGTCAATAACTCGATTTCTATCAACTTTGGCGCAAAAAATGTACAGACTAAAAGTAAAGAAGAAGAAAACCAAAAACGTTCTATGTACTTTTTCCGTGCGACGACCCGTTTCCAAGTTATCTCGGTGTCTCTATACAGTGTCTCAGGGAAAATTCTTGTCAAATGAGAGGAACAAATGTCGAATAATATCAATGATATGTAATCGTTTGACAAAGGAGGGCTTCCGAGTCAAGCAGGCTGATAAAGATGCTGACACATTAATTGTCAACATTGCAATTGAAGAATCAAATCACAATAAAACGGTAATTATAGTCGGCGAAGATACCGATTTACTTGTAATTCTTTCTGTCTTAACTGGATCTCGGTGAAATATTTATTTTCTAAAGCCAGGCAAGGGGAAGTCGCAAAGTAGAACGTATGCACCCCATAATATGAATCTAGATGCTTCAGTTATGGATAACATTTCATTTCTCCACGCATTTAGTGGCTGCGACACCACATCCGCATTATACAGACAAGGAAAAATGAAATTCGTTAAAGTTTTACAGAAAGAAGAATAATTATTACAGACAGCTGCACAAACTTTCAAAGACCCAAACGCATCCCCAGAAGATTTAGAAAAAGCTGGAGAACGATTTCTTCTTCATCTATATTGATCCAAAAAATGCCTCATTAGATAAGTACAGTGTTTCGTAAAATCTATTACCAAAAGCTTGCCAAACCTAGCATCATTACCACCGACCAAAGACGCAGCTCGCTTGCACTCCTTCCGTACGTACAGCTATGGTATGGGAATGAAAAATCACCTCTAGATTGGTGATGGAAAAATTCAAAGAATGGGTTGATGCCCATTGCTACTTCCCAAGATGCAGCTCCCCAAGAATTATTAAATCTGATATCATGTAAATGTGCCAAAGGTTGTAATACATCTTGTAGTTGCCGCAAAGTAGGTCTGCGTTGCTCGGTAATGTGTGCACTTTGTCAGGGCAAATCATTATAACGCTACCTTGGGTGAAAAAGTTTATAATGAGAACTCAGATTCACCAGGTTCCGTTACAAATAGGTTCCAGCTAGCTCAGTAAATAGTTAAGTAAAATATATATGCACAAAACAAGAGATATCAAAAGGGAGGTGTATGGACAAAGTGTACTGATTGAAAAGTCTAAAATGTACTGGATTCGTTTAATAAATATTAAATTTAAAGTTAAAACAAATTACCAAGATCTAACATAAAATGTAGCAAATATTTAAATATAAATAATGAAATATATATACTAGTAAAAATGAACTATCCGTAAAATAAATTAAATCATGAATAGTATCACAAAATATTGTTGTGACTAAACTGTGAACAACCCTGATGCGTATTTGTGATTATGATTAAAGGTCTATAAAGAATAAAATGAAATTTAAATGTAAAAATCCCCTGGTATACCAAGTTCACATACGATCGTATATTTAATGTAACAAATTTTAATCAATCATAAACGCAATAAAATAAGAGATGATTAAAGTCTTATCTGTCATCCGGTGGTCGTTCCAGTCAGTCCATGAGAAAATCCAGATTGCCGGTCTTCAGTGTCACAGTGGCATGCCTCGTCACAGTGGCATTCACGTTATAATGGCATTAGTTGCAGTACCAAATCCAGTACAAAAAAAATTGATAAAAATCTTAAGCTAAACCGTAATCATCACTAAGGAGTAATAGCTAAGGAACAAGAAAGAAGAAAGAACCCTTTCCACCATGCGGACCTTCCAAGACAAGATGGCGTCTCAACGCATGTTACTCCATGGAAAAGGGTTCCTTAACTGTCCTCGTACTCATCCCAGTACGTCCACGCACCCATCTACAGCTCCTGTCCTCCAACCAACAAAGATATCCCTTTTTCAAGGTTTCCCCAGAATTCCAACTACACAAGCCAAGCTCAATTTCTTGCCAATCGGTCTTCTCGACCCTAATGAATTCCAAGACCGTAATTCTAATGAAAATCCCAATATGGAACGGCGACCAGCCAAAATTTCACTAGAATTTCTCTCTTTTATTTTCGGCAGAGATCAGAAGGCTTCCCTTGCTTTCACCAAGATGGTTCAAAGTCGAAATAAGACGCGTGTTTGCAAAATCCGCAAAAGACGCTGGACTCCAAGATACCAACCCAAAATCCAACACTGGCAACCAGTAAAACAAAAGACCCAAAATAAAATTCGATGTAAAATTTTATTTAATGCATACGGATTGAGTGAAACATTTTATTACATCATAATAAAATTATAATTATCCCTATAAGAACATAATATCTTCGGAAAATTATTAATACATTTTCCGATCATATATAAAAACGTTTAAAAAGATCGAAAATCTAATTTACAAGATCCATCTGTCAAACTTCAGCGACGGTGTCACACGATCAGCTGACAACAATTGAAACGTCAGTCTGTAAATCATAATATAAACAAGATGAAATTTAGGGAAAAATCAACTATAATCAGGTAAAATCAATTGATTACACACAGGAAAAATACATAATAAAATCCTTACCCATATGTATATTGCAGACCCGACATTCCCACTTGTTGCGTTGAAAACAGACAAAAGATAATAACATCAAGTCTATATTCAAGAATCCTCCGAAGAAATATGCCAAGAAAATTATCCTAACACAAGCATAAGTCTAAATAAAGTAACCACTGTAGAAAGAAAGGTAGGTTTTAAACAGACAAATTCATATTTTATTAATGAGGTTTTATATTACAGTTATCGGAGGCAACTCCATCCCAAGAAATTGTTGTGGTGAAGAGATTTAATAGATAAGATATTATTAGAAGTTATATGTACAGTTAAGAAGTAAGCTAATTAAACGTTATTATTCAAGTTATTCAAGTAAGTTTAGTTTTATTCCTAAAAATAAGCAAAATAGTAAAATAAGTTACGGTGAAATTTTTAAACCGTAACACCTCACCTTTTCTTTCCTTTTTTTTAAAGAAATGAAATTTCTTTAAAAACAGCGAGTTACTACCAACTCAATGAAAAATATATACATCCTAAAATCTAACCTGGATCTGGTTTCAAATCTTTTACGTGCCAATTCCCAATCGATACACCACGGTCATCCTCAAGTTCATAAACACAATATCCAACTTTCTTACGAACTTTGTAAGGACCACAAAATTTCCCAGCCAATTTTGCTGCAAAATAATTCGCACCGTCTGACAAAACAAACTGTCGTTTCCAAACAGAATCGCCGACATTATAAGTCACATGCCTTCTACGCAAGTTATACTGCTGTCTAG
This sequence comes from Sitophilus oryzae, assembly GCF_002938485.1. Lineage (NCBI taxonomy): Eukaryota > Metazoa > Arthropoda > Insecta > Coleoptera > Curculionidae > Sitophilus > Sitophilus oryzae. The sequence continues at coordinate 5,933,585 of NW_022146105.1, forward strand.
ATCGATCAGAAGCTTTCTTTAAACGGACTCTAACAAACTCTCGAAGTTTCTGTAACCTAAGAATGTTCTCAGCAGATGGGAGAGGATCATTGGGTTGATGATTATCCGGATCTAGCGTCGAGCTCGTAGAAAACTTCGGATGGACCTCATACTCATTAGCATGCGTAACCATTTCATGACCGAAATTTACAAAATATGGACTTGAAGTAGTAACTTCATGTCGTGCACTTCGATAGGCACATCCAATTTCAGACAAAACTTCATCCCATTTCCGGTGATTCTCACCAACATATGCGGTTAACATACATTTTAAGACACGATTGACTCGTTCCGTAGGATTACACTGAGGTGAATAGTTTGGGTTGAAAATAATATTTACACCATAATTTTTACAAAGATTGGTAAATTCTCGACTTCTAAATTGAACACCATTATCACAACGTAAGTGTAACGGTACACCAAATATCATAAATATTTGATCCTTGATGATCTTTGAAACAGCTGCAGCAGTAGCTTTCCTCAACGGGAAAAATAAACTGAATTTACTGAAGTTATCGGTGACAACCAAAATATATTGATGTCCATGCGAAGATTTAGGAAGAGGACCACAGAGATCAGTACTGATGACTTGCCAACATTGTGTGATAGAGAGTGGATTTCCCATTAAACCAGCTGGTTTCTTCTGCTCTGGCTTTGTCCGTAAACAGACACGACATCGTTTAATGTATCTGGATATATCGTTCTTCATACCAGGCCAATAGAAAAGACGAGCGATTCGATGGTAGGTTTTATAAACACCTAAATGTCCAGCAGTCGGATCATCATGAAATTTTTGAAGAATTTCTACACGTTTCTCCTTGGGAATTACCAATTTCCAAAAATCTGTTGAATCTCGCAATTCAGGAAAATCAGGTTCAATATATTTATAGAGTTTACCAGACTCTACACGCCATTTAGAAAAATGAAGTGGATCTTTAAGGATACGTTCACGCATTTTCAAATACCAACGATCACTAACATCGGAAACCTCTAGAAAATTAAGTTCAATATCAACAACAGGTAACGCTCTCGAAAGAGTGTCCGGAACCACATGTTCCTTACCTTTTCTATGAATTACTTCATAGTCGAATTGTTGAAGTCTCAAAGCCCAGCGACCAAGTCTACCCTGCGCATCCTTCAAGTTCTCCAACCACAACAAAGAGTGACAATCAGTTATGACATAGAACTTAGAGAGTTCCAAGTAACAACGAAGTTTTTCAACTGCCCAAAGAACAGCGAGACATTCACGCTCTGTACTGGAATAATTCCGTTCAGGACGTGAAAGTGTTCTGGATAGATAACATATCACAAATTCCTGATCATCATACTTCTGCGTCAGAACTGCTCCCAATCCATAAGCTGAAGCATCAGTTTGTACATAAAATGGATACTTGAAGTTTGGACAAGCAAGAACTGGAGCGGAAATCAAGGCATCCTTAATTTTAAGAAAAGAAGTCGTGCAAGACTCATCCCAAACAAACTTTTTCCCTTTCCTAAGAAGTCCCGTGAGTGGCGCAAGAATATCCGAAAATCCGTCAACAAAACGTCTGTACCAAGTAATCATACCAATTACCCGTCTGACTTCTTTAACTGTTCGTGGTTCTGGCATATTTACAATAGCCTCCACTTTACCTGGATCTACAGCTATCCCAGATCTGTTTATTACAAAACCCAAAAATTTCAACTCTGGTCTACAGAAATAACATTTCTCTTTGTTCAAGGTTAGGTTAGCGGTTTTTAAACGTTCAAATACTAATTCTAAAACTTCAAAGTGTTTCTCTAAGGTAGGCGTTGCAATGATAATGTCATCAAGGTATTTCAAAATAAACGGTTCCAACTCAGGACCAAATAAATTATCAACTAACCGTTGAAACGTTGCGGGCGCATTATGTAACCCAAATGGCATTCTTGTAAACTGAAATAAACCCCTTGATGGTACAGTAAATGCAGTATATTTACGCGAATCTGGCTCAACTTCTACCTGCCAGTAAGCACTTTGGATGTCTAAAGAACTTAAATATTTAGCACCACCTAACTTTCTCAAAATATCCGAAATGTACGGCAAAGGATAAGCCGTTCCGTAACTCTATTTAATTTACGATAATCTACACAAAATCTCCAAGTTTTATCTGGTTTAGGGACCAATAACACGGGTGAAGACCAACCACTAGAAGATTTTTCAATAACCCCTAACTTTAACATTTTATCTAATTCGGTATTAATAATATCTTGTTTAAAAGGTGATACTGGATAATAACGTTGTTTAATAGGATCTTCCTGTGTAACACGAATCTTATGTTGAACTGCTGTGGTATAACCTAAAGCATTGCTATCAAAACTTGAAAAATAAGAATTAACAATTTGGTTAAGATGTTAAGTCATTTGTCCCTAAGTCAGTTTGTGACTGGATAGAATTTAAAACTGGTGTATTTAGATCTACATCAGAGAAATACCATTCTCCTTTCCTAACATCTGGAACTATTTTCAACATAGTTCGAATAATTTGGAGGTGGCAACATTAGATCAAGATCAGTACGAGGACAATTTTCCTATCCAATTTTCAATCTACGAAAAGAATATTCTGCACCTTATGAACCAGATCCGGAATATGATACAGATGTGGAAGACATTCAGGAAGATTATATTGAACAGCCAGTAACATAAAAAAACGAAGGAACTCTGATGAACCTTCCACCTCAAAAGAAACCTAAGTTGACGACATGTGGATTAGGCCTATTGGAAATGGGGAGACCACTCAAAAAGAAACGCGCCGGGTACTTTTTTATTTCAAGGCATCTCAGATAAGGCGGTTAAACTTGATTTTCCACCAGTCGCGCAACAATAAAAATTTAGTCCGTTATTGCGGTCATAATGCAAATCGCGTTCTTCCATTATGACCGCGACAGCAGGCTACTGCCAACCAATTTTTAGGGTTTATGTCTTGAGGGTGCTGCTCAAGGTGGTGTGGAAACAAGTACAGTTAACCACGGATATATTGAACACGTATATTATATCAAACTATAATTTTGTTTTCGTAAAATTCGATACTTTGGGTAGTCGCACGAAAAAAAAACCATACAACGTTTTTTATAGAGTTTTTCCTCTTCTTTAATTTTGGTCTCTACATATTTTGCACTAAAGTTAATAGAAATCGAGTTATTGATAAATAATGAAAAATAAACCAAATTTTAGCCAATTTTTCCAAGTCGGCGGCCAAATCCGGGATTTACGGGGAGTGCAAATTTAATACGTGCTTCTCGACACCAAACTAAACAAAATAAAACTTATTCCAGCTTGTCCGGATTTGCTCCCGCCATCGATGCACTTGCCGACTGGCCTACGATTATTATAAACATTACCTAAAATGTGCCAAAAATGCTACTTGCATTGTATAAACACCTTAAAACAACCACCTTAAACAACTTAGTGTTACTTTATTAACAAGCGTTTTTAACTAGAAATTCAAATTGTCTTTAAACATTCTATAAAACGCCTTAAATGGTTCTCCTTCTATTTTTAATAATAAAAGACTCATTCTTCTTCTTAAGGTGCCGTACAGGTGGATTCCTGCGTAGGTGCTCATCGTTTTCTTCCTCATAAGATGGTTCTATTAATTATTGCAGCGCCTTTGAGTGAAGTATATAAATAGAAGGCTATTGGTATAATAATATTTGAGAAATATAAACCTACTGTTCTTAAAGTTAAATTGAAAATATAGTTTCTTCTATATTTTTTAACCAACTAAAATTAAATTATACGAGTAATAACCAAAACTGGCATGTCTTAGTCAGTCTAAACAACACCCCTGGGTCCTTTCTATGCCATTTGCTTTCCTTATATTTGATAAAGAACAAAACTCCTTTCGGAAAATATCGTGAATATAAAAACGTTTTAGCGCTCGTGAACGGACTGGGAATCGTATAAAGCCGAGTTATGAAGAGATTACGTTTTGTCGCCCGTTACGTGTGCCTCTTTTTCCCTTGGAAATTAAATTCTTTTTAGATTACAAACCGCGTCGCAAATATTAATTTTAATGCTTTAGTGTAGAACTGAAATGTTTATTACGTGGAGTGATACACATCAGCCAAATATTCCGATATTTTTTTTAATTTTATATTGAAAATATGAAATATTTAGTTAAATAGTTTAATAAAAAAATACACTACTCATAATAATTATCGTGTAAAAGCGAGTAAGAAAAATAAAATATTATTTTTTTATTTATATAGCTCATATATGCTCATATATGAATGGTGTTAATATCAATTTTATATTCAAACAACATAAACAAAAGAAGCTAAACTCACCTTAGATGCCGGGACACTTGTGTAATGCTCTCACTCTATGATCACGCAATTTGCAATCCAAAAAAATAAAATATACTCGAGCAACACTGGAAAACGCACATGATCATATCATCATAATCGAGTATACAGGGTTGTTCACCACATACGACACGGAGTATTGTAGCTAAACGATGAGATTTTTACAAATTGTAAGTTTGGGGTTCGTTGAAGGACTATTAGAGCTACAATTTAAAAATATTTTTACAAGATTCAGAGTGTCCCAAATAAATAAAAAATATCAAAGTTGTATTTTTTTAAATGGGATGGCCACAAAGCGACATAGCATAATGTTGTTGTTCCGCAGCTAAGCGACAAGGCGTCTGTCCCACACGCAAAAGGGATGGCCACAAAGCGACGTAGCATAATGTTGTTGTTCCGCAGCTAAGCGACAAGGCGTCTGTCCCACACGCAAAAGGGATGGCCACAAAGCGACATAGCATAATGTTGTTGTTCCGCAGCTAAGCGACAAGGCGTCTGTCCCACACGAAAAAGGGATGGCCACAAAGCGACATAGCATAATGTTGTTGTTCCGCAACTAAGCGACAAGGCGTCTGTTCCACACGCAAAAGGGATGACCACAAAGCGACATAGCTTAATATTGTTGTTCCGCAGCTAAGCGACAAGGCGTCTGTCCCACGCACAAAAGGGATGGCCACAAAGCGACATAGCATAATGTTGTTGTTAAACAATTTAGGTTTGGTTTGGTTTGGTAAAAATATAAAACACTCCAAAATAATAATACTAAACACCATTTGATAATTTCCCAGGTATTATAAATCACACTCAATAAATATTACTAAAATACTCTTTGATAAATAGCTGTCCATTACGTATCTATAATAAATAACACTAAAGCACTTTTTGATAAACATCTATCTTTTAACTAAACAATATTAAAATGCCCTTTGATAAATACTTGTCTACTATAAAAGACACACACACAAAAGTAATACTAAAATACCCTTCTCTATCTACTACTAAAGCTCAGTGATAACTGTTAACTAAATAATATTAAACTACTCCTATACAAATCCCAGTAATGCCCGTGAGTGAACAAAATACACTCACCTGTATAATTCTTCATTCCTTCTATTCAGTCCCAGAAATATTTTCCACACAATTATAATCTGAATTTAATATTTTTTGATAAATAGCGACGTCAGTCAAAATAATCATCAACAATGCAAACCGCATCGTCTAGGAACGACAATTTTATAATTTCCATTGTGATGCGGTCAAGAAAAGTCAATTAGAGATTCAAATAGAATATTATTCCTTAAAATAACACAATTTAATATTAACAATTTTTTTAACGGAAAACAAGACTCTTACAATCGCAGTATGCAAGTAATTATTACATATTTCTAAATGAACCATGCATTTTTCCGCTTTCCTTTTGCAAGTTTTTTTAGCATAATTAGGCTTCCCGCTGATATTTTGCAATTTTAAACGGACGACTATTTATTTGCAAAAGTGGAAACAATACAATTTTTATTTAGTTGCAGATTTGTAACCAATATATTCTTATACTGAGTGCGTCTCAAAAGTGGCTCACCTCCTATAACTTATGTATTTTTTCAGATAAAAATACTGTATTTGGTATGTAAGTATATGACATAAGTTATTATTGATTGACGTATTCAATTGTTTTTGGTCACTTCCTTCACCGGAAATGAGTACAACTTTTGATTTTTAAATGGCACTCTTGATATATTTTTATTTTATTCGATAGAAAATAACACTCTGAATAGAATGACATATCACATGGCAACTTTTGACATTTTTACATATTGTGTATTTGAAATTGTAATGCGGTTCATAACGACAATTTGGCTCAAAATACCAAGTGTGTGGTATCAAATTATTCGTAAAAAATGCTTTTTTCAAATATTCTAATGAGTCACCCTCGTTCCATTTGATAAACTAAAAATTATTGTTTTAACACAGCCATGGCACTCTAGATTGAAATTTAAAATACGATTTTTTAAAGCAAAAATGTCAAAAGTTGACAGATGATATGTCATTCTATTCAGAGTGTCATTTTCTATAGAATAAAGTAAAAAAATACCGAGGGTACCGTTTAAAAATCAAAGGTTGTAGTCATTTCCGGTAAAACAGGACCGGACGTGACCAAAAGCAATTGAGACATAAAAGATTTCGTTTTTTTTTTATCTAAAAAAATGAAAAAGTTATAGGGGTGAGTTACTTTTGAGACGCACCAGGTAGAGCCTCAGTCACATACAATTAAATAGTCGGCGGATCGGCTTCATAAGAATATATTGTTTTCACTTTTGCAACTAAATATTCGGCCGACTGAAAATTGCATGTTAGCAGGTAGGCTTTTTGTTTCGAATTTTTCTTTACAGTATCCAAACTATTTAAAAACGTAATTCAGAGTATTCAAAGTGTCCTATTTTTCAACTTAATATTATTTTAGCTTTGCGATAATTAAGTTCAGTAGTTTATTTTATAGCTAACAGAACATCAATTTATTAAATATTTTGTTACAGATAATATGAAAGTGAGAAAACATTAACCCTTTTAAATAATGTCAACAATCAGAGTAATATCGGTCGTAACTTTATTAATACATCTTCTAAAACCATGTACTAGTTGTGATTTAGAGGATATTTTAAGTGATAAAGAGACCAGTATAGAGGAAGCGTGTTTATCTTCTGACATTGTTGTGCGAGTGCTGTCAGTGCCTAGTAGCATCGGATTTAGTGATAAAGAATCTGCAGTACATTTTGATTTGACTGATATTTATAAAGGAACAGATCTTCTTAAGAAACACCAGGATATGGACATTTACAACAGGTAAGAATTTCTATCTATTTTTAGTAATAACCTTATTTTAGTTGTTTAGTTTTTAACAAAATTTCATATCAGAGATTTAAAAATTGTTTACTTCAAACGTATTTTCACTTTGACTTTTTTTGACTTTTTTTATTAGTGTACTTACCAAGTACACGAGTCCTCAAAGTCCGCTTTAAGGCTCAGCGCATACAAAAAGAGCAAAACTGTTTTAGCAAAAACCTTTTTTGTTTCGTGTAAAAAAGTATTTGTCTTTTAAACAACATTATGTTTCCAAGAGAACAATTCATACATTTTTCACAATCAAATTTGCACAGTAGCAGATACAGAACAGGTTGCTACTAAAAATGCTGTGAATCAATGTGCGTTAGTCCTTTTAATTTGCATTGAGGTATCACATTAAAACAGTTTTAGTCAAAAACGTTTTTAACTAAAACTAGTTTGTTCTTTCTATGTACCGGGTGTTCCACTAAGAATAGCTCTCGGCTGTATCTCGGAAAGTATTAGCCGTAGGGCTTACGGAAAAAAATATTTATAACTAAAGGGGCTATGAGAAATTGCTGGAAATTATTTTCAAGTTTGTAAAACGGCCGCTAGGTGGCGCAACTGCTATGGAATATAAGAAAATAGATTTTTTTACAGAATTTTGCCTAGATAATGGTAATTATATAATATGGTATATATATAATCACTAAATTTTGGATTTTTTTTGTTAAAACAATTTTCCCCTATCTGCTAAAATAAAGTGGTGGGAGAAGGTTAGATATATCTTTATTTAAATGTTAATAACTCCGGACTGGATGATCAGAATCCAACAAACGAGGGCTCGTTTAAAAGAGCGTTTCTTACTCTATATTATACCATAAAAATAATAATAATAATAAGGTTTTGAACTTAGACACTATGGGGCGGTTTCTTACAATTTAACAAATATAGCGCCTTTTTTCAAAAAAATTAAATACGATAGTATGTGTTATTTTAGCTGATAGTAGTAGAGAGTAGTAAAAGCTTAAAAAGTCAGAGAAAACCGCATCTTGATATCTTCTTTCAAACCGAAGATATTAGCAAAATTATAATAAATACCAAAAAATAAGCCCTTAATTACCTTATTTTTACAACACGGTATCAGTAGCCCTCTTGATTATGCCCATTTTAAGAAAAAAATAAGATAAAAAACAGTTAGTTTGTTTTAAAATCGACGAAATACCAGAATACCATAATACCAGATGTATTCATATCTAATAATTAAGATGTTAATAACAGTGAACAAGAAACGATGATTCAGTGTAGGCATGATTCAAGTCATGGTAGGCTTTGGAAAAAAGTTGCTTTTGACGTAATAGTATAAATGTCAAATTGTTATTAGATCAACATTTTGATAGTCTTTTATCTTTTGGTTGCTTTTTCAAAATGCCAACAACTTCAACTACTTCAAATAATGAAGACATTTTGAAAAAACAATTAAAACATAAAAAACGCTGCTAAGACTATCAAAATATTGATCTAATAACAATTTGACGTTTATACTATTACGTCAAAAGCAACTTTTTTTCAAAGCCTACCATGAAATCACTAAATCATCGTTTCTTGTTTGTAACAGTCCAAATTTAGCTTTAACTAGGTTTAAAAATATATACCAATTTTTCTTACAAGTTAGATCAAACTCTTATTTATGCTGATAAATAAATTTATTGCATTTAATTTTTATAAACAAATATTCATTACAGCTATATTTCATTATCTTTCTTACTCTCCTTTGCTTAATTTATTTTGCTTTAATAAAAATATAATTAAAATTTATTATCTAATGCTAATATAATCAAATTCACCAAAATATTACCTTTAATTTCTGGACTTGTTTATGTTTCTGAATGTTAGCCTATTTGCCGTAATTTCTAGTAGTTCTGCGGTACTGCTTGCCCTTGTATTATCTTAGAAGATTTCCTATCAAGTGTGGATTGTCTCTAAAATATTATTTGATCCTATGTTTCATTATAGAGCCCAAAATGAAGTTATTTACCTGCATATTTTTTGAAATGTATCATTTGTTTATTTTCTGCAAATTGTAAGGTTAACAATTATTATTAATAATGTCATTTAAATTTGAATTGCTCAGATCAGTTGAGATTAGTGTATTCGGCGCACACACGCTGTTGTCAGGTTGAGCAGTACTTCCTTTAGGTTCTGATGTTTGTATTTTCTGATAATTATTGATTGCATAATCGACATCCTTTCGTAATATTGTGTATGCATCGTCACCGGCATAAGGTTTGGTATGTTTATGTTTGAATGGTTATTGGAATTTACTTTTAATTCTAAGTATTGTTTATTTTGGCAATGTTTCTAAATTCCCAGAATATTAAATTGCAACTTTGCAGTATAAGTCAAATTTCTTAGGAGCGGAACTCTATCTGATCGATTTAGGTTTCCCATTTTTCCCTTCAGCTTCAAAGCAGGTGTTTTAGTCAGTGTAATTTGTTGGAATTTTCCTGTTTTACCCGTTTGTTGGGGATAATCACTGACTAGAACTATAAGGGATACTTTTGCTGTTTGTACCTTACCATTTAAAAGTATCTCTGAGCCGTTTTATACGGGATTTTAATCTGCTCGTGGCTGGTAAGTTTTTTTTTGATCGCCATTTTGTCTAGTGTGATTTGTACTATTAAAATTAATTCCTAACAGGGAAAGCCATTTATTTTATTTCTTTGTCATCGTCGATTTTCTTGGGAAGAGGAACATAAAACCACCACCTGTTCCAGTAATTTCTGCTTTCTGAATCCAGCAATTTGGACATCAACCTATTAGGAAAAAAAACTACATTTTTTGTGAAGCCCAGCAAGGTAACTTTTTATGCCATTTTCTATATTTCTACAGTTGCAACGTGTTTTTTAATTAATTATAGCTGTATGTTCCATTTGTTTCAAACTATCCCTTCTAGGTAACTTTCTTTTTATTTCGTAAACCTAAACCGCTCTCGGTTTTAGGGGCTTTTTTTTGGACCAGGCTTTAAGACCAGGATTTTTCCACCAGGCTTTGAGACCAGAACTTTTTTGGACCAGGATTTTTCTTTATACGAGGATTTTTTCTACGAAGCATTTTTCTGGCTTGCTTTTTCTGACAGGAGGACTTTTTCCAGTACGTCTCTCTGAAGTGGTATCCTCTCTGAAGCACTGAGCTTGGCAACTACGTCGCTGGATCAGGTTTGTTTGAAGCAGAAACAAGTGAAACGTTTACTGAAATTTTATCTTCCCCTATTATTTGTTTTCCCTTTTCTTACTTACCTTTTTTTTTATCTTATATTGATTCAGGTTCCAGAGTTCAAGGTACATACATTTTGTATTTCAGTTTTTCCAATTTTTTAATTAAATTTAGTATACAACGTCATCAAATTTGGTTCATTTTTTTTTAATTTAATATCATTATACAATACTCTATTAATTTATCTTAGTGTTTCATTCATCCCTTAATTTTTTATCTTTCTAATATATTTTTTTTAATAACAAGTCTTGTTAGATTCCAAGAATATCTTGGGGGTTTTCTGGCTTATCTGTGCAAAGCCAGTGGCGCTTAAAACCCACCCCATCTCTTCGGCAGAGCTAGGGCCTATTTGCACGCACACTCCACAGTTTAATAAGACGTTTTTTTTATTTATTTTTTTCCGGTTCTTTATAAATTTTTAATTTCATAATTTTTCTTGTCAATTTAATAATTTTAAAATTTTACAATTTAACATTTTTTTTTAAATCCATTTCCTTCAAAGGAAACGCGTGGCACTGTTATTAATATCTTAATTATTAGGTATTAATACATCTGGTATTATGGTATTCTGGTATTTCGTTGATATTAAAATAAACTCACTGTTCCTATCTTTTTTTTTTGTTAAAATGGGCATAATCTAGAGGGCTATATATACCGTGTTTTAAAAATAAGATAGTTAAGGGCAAATTTTGTCGTATTTATTATATTTTTAATAATATCTTCGGATTGAAAAAAGATATCAAGATGACTTCTTAAACTTTATATTCCTCTTTACCATCAGCTGAAATTACATATACCGTTGTATTTATTTTTTTTTTGGGGAAATCCCGCAATGTTTGTTAAATTGCAAGACCCCTAGCGTCTACTGTTAAAGGCATATTATTATTGTTTATATGGTTTTATATAGAGTACGAAACGCTCTTTTAAACGAGCCCTCACTTGTTATATTCCGGTTATCCAGTCCGGAGTTATTAACTTTTAAATAAAGACAGATCTAACCTTCCCCCACCACTTTATTTTAGCAGATAGGGAAAAATGGTTCTGACAAAAAAAGTCCGAAATTTTCTGAAGATTATGAAGCTATTATTCATAGTAGCCCTTATCTAGGCAGAATTTTGTAAAAATTCTAATTAGTTATAAATATTTTTTCCTCATGTTCTACGGCCAATATTCGAGATACAGCCGAGAGCTATTCTTAGTGGGACACCCGTTACATCCAGCCTAAAGGTTAAGATTGTCAGCACAAATGCCAAACAATAAAAAAAGGAAGAAAACAAATAAGAAATAACAAATCTAGTCGAATAAATAAAGGAAAGGAATAAATTTCTATATTTCAAACACATACCATTGTGTATTTCTCTAGAAGTAACTTTAAATCAATTTTAAAATTAAACCTCCTTAGAGAAAAATACTAAACAATGCTTTGACGTCGCCTCCTGTTTTTAAAACAAACGGAATTAGGAAATCCGACCTCTCTCGAAGTAATTCTTCGAGGACTGGATATTTTCGTTAGAAATATTGCTTTTTATTTTTCGTGATTTTTCCGTAAAGTTCGGAATCTAAGTTTTCCAATTTTCTAATCTCGTTCAAAGACTATATAGGTGGATCGGTTGACCAACTTTAATTAAACCGTCGACAACAGCGCTGCTAACTTTTAAAAACAATTTTCATTTTAGAACATCTTCAAGAACTACAGTATGATGACCGTAGAGTAACTGATGTATCAAAGGAAGTATTTTTGAACTGATTTTTTTTGTTTGTTAAAATCGGAAGCAATGACAAAAATAGTTAAATTTATAAATTCCCAGTACTGATTCTAGTGCTTTAAGCCCTTATGGGATACTCGGAATTCATTTACTGTGAACGAATTTTTATAAAACTTTTTGCATTGTATTGTTTTTTTGTTTTGCATTGTACTTTCACTTTAGTATTTAAATAAACGCACACAAGTGCATACATACAAGATGACCAAAGCAGGGTCAAGGATAGGAGTATTTTGGCCAAAAACTAAATACTCCGAACCAATGGGCAGATACTCCAGCATACTTAAGGAAGAAATTTACGCTATTGAAATCTGTGTACAAATAGTCATCTTATTCGATAATCAAACAGCACTAAAAGAGGTCAAATCAGTAACCATCAATTCTAAGTTGATCAAGGAATTTCTAAACAAATTAGGCAAAGAAAATAAAGTTCTCCTACTCTGGGTGCCAGCTCACCAAGGGATAGAAGACAATGAAAAAGCAAATAGTTAGCAAAAAAAGGAGCGAACGCTCCAACTAACTGGACCAGAACCGTTCTGCTTCCCAAGTAGAAACCAATTTAAAGCGGAACTCAAAAACCTGGAAGACTCCATCCGTAATCTGGAATGGAAATCCTCCAACGGTCTAAGACACTCGAAGAAATTGCTCAGAACTTACGACCGAGAAAAATCAAAGCTTTTCCTTGATTTGACTAAAACAATCTTCGGATTATCATGGGATTTGTAACAGGACTCTGTCTCCTCAATGAACACCTCAGTAGATTGAAGCTAGGAAATAACGGCGAATGCAGATTCTGGGGGGGGAATGGGAAAACACCAGAATACCTCATCATTGAGTGCGCCGAGACGACAACCATTTGTACCATAAACTTTGGTAAGACTGATATCGGAGATGGAGAACTAGCCTCTGTGAAGCTGTCTGAGATAATGGGTTTTATCAAAGCCCTGAGACTCTATGATGAGTTGTAACTTGTAAGTTGTAAGTCGGAAGTCATTTTCGTTGGTATTCAACACAGACTCGATATTACTGTCCCCTTCGTCACTCTTTGTTTTTCAAAAATAGAGAAATACACACACCCGAAAAATCTAGGGATATCATTTTAATAAAGTTAAAAATAAATGTTTTGAATAAACAACCACATATTTGTAGGCCGATTCTTTCTACTTCGATTGAAACGAAGTAGTTAGACTAGTTATTTCTAAATTTGGGATATTTGCAGAAGTGTTTGTGCATTTTTTGTCAAATGTATAAAAAGCACCTAGCATCAGTTGTTCGAATTTAACCTGTACTGGCTATGTTTTTATGATAACTGGCCAGAATTCATTCAAATAACTCTGTTTAGTATTAAACGACATTATGGAGCGTAGACATCTTAACAGAGACGAAATGCTAAGGGCCATGGGTATGCTCGAAGCTGGAATACGCCAAATCGACGTAGCTAGAGCATTAAATACAACGCAAAGTGTAATATCGCGATTAAGTACACGGTACCGTGAAAGTGGTGATGTTGCTGAAAGGCACACAGGGCGACATCGCATTACTACCCCTCAGCAAGATCATTTTTTACAATTAAATGCTCGACGCCGACCGACTCTTACAGCACCATAGCTTAGTTTAATTCTCCAGGAAACACATAATGTAACCGTTAGTCCTGACACTGTTGGCAATAGATTAAGAGAGGTTAACTTAAGAAGCAGACGCCCCTGGAGAGCTCAACCCTTAACGAGAGAAATCGAGAGGTACGATATTTGTGGGCTCAAGATCATGTTCAGTGATCGAATGAACAATGGGCAAATGTTCTTTTCACGGATGAGTCACGCTTTGGAATTCATCCAGATTCGAGAAGGCTTAGGGTATGGAGAGAACCGGGAAATCTTATTCGGTTGGATCATGTTCAGGAAGTGCACCCTTATCAAGGTGGAACAGTTATGGTCTGGGGAGGAGTTCAGTTAGGCCGAAAAACCGATCTTGTTTTTCTTGAAAGGTTTCTAACAGGAATCACATATCGTGATTTAATTCTTGAGCCTGTCGTGTTACCATATGCCATTGATTTTGGGAGAAACTTCATTCTCATGCATGACAATGCACGGCCTCATACAGCCAGAGTGGTAAGTGAGTTTATCAATGATCATCAATTAAACATCTTACCCTGGCCGGCACAATCTCCTGACCTCAACCCCATCGAGCACGTATAGGACGCGGTCCAAAGAAGAATTTTGAGAATGGGTATGCCTCGTGAAACTCGTAGGGATCTGGTTCGGGCCGTGAATGCAGCGTGGAAGGCTGTACCTCAAGAAGAGATCGACAAGCTGATCAGGAGCATGGAGAGACGATGTAGGGCTGTAATGAACAGTAGAGGAGGCCATACCCTTTATTAAGTAAAAATGCTTTTTTTTTCTTTTTTTCTAATTCACAGTTTAGAATTAAAAAAAAATGTGTGTATTTTTTTGAGTTCAATAAAAATCAAGGTAAATTTGAAAAATTCGGTAAATTTCGCATTTTTATTTCCAATACGTCCTGTAAACTATTTGTTTATTTTAATTTTATTATATCAGAAATGCAAATAATAAAATTACTGACGATGGTTGGATAAAATTGTAATATCCCTAGGCTTTTCCGGTGTGTGTATTTAAAATAAACATACGATAAACAGCAAATATTACTTAAGGGTCAACACGTCTTCAAATCAACAGATAAATGAACTGTCAATATTAAAAGAATAAGTAAAGGCCAAAGTCTGTAAAAATCAATAATCTGCTGACATATTTTTATTGCGCAGGTCAGTCCCTATAATTCTTGCTTTCAAGTTGGTATCGAAATTATCGTACCGGAATCGGTTCACTAACGACAGTTTACCATAACTCTTACGTTCCAACTCTTGTTAGAATGCAAAAGTTATCGTTCACTAAACGATTCTCTCGAGGTTGGAACACATTTTCTCGACTGCGCATAAGCGTTACCGTACCGAGTACGGCTCTCTGTTGCGTTTGAACGAAGCTTATGAAGCACGTTATGTGAACCTTCCCCGCTAGAAGCGGGAGAAGATTTGAGTTGTGTGGCAAAACCATGATATAGTATGTCCAACGACAAATTCCTTGATAGTGATAGATGTGAATGATGGGGAATATCAATAATATTCCCCATATAACTTTACATATAAAAGACATCGATCTTCTTCTCATAGCCATCGCTGACGCCGTTTTTTTTTTCTTTATCATACTGTATTACATAGAAGGCTGATTATATGTATATAATTACCATCTCAAAACAATATAAATTGTTTTATTTAGATAAAATTATCATATCTTTAATAAAAATATGTAGCAAAATCGGTTAATAGAAACTACATATTTTTTTAAATCAAAGATAAATAGGTACAATCCATAATATATGTCAAGAATATACAGTACGTAAAATTCGTAATAAAATCTATATTTATGGACCGTATTCTGTCTGGATTTTACCAAGAAAAGGAACGAGCTATTTTATTTATGGTCGAAATTTATCTTTCCAATCCCTCAGTGCTCTCGAGAAAATTGACGGCCTATATACACGATTTCGAGTATTTATTATATCCAAATAAATCGAATTCTTTACTGTTTTTCCAGGCGATATTTCGTCGGGAAAGTGATATTAGTTTTATTAAAATGTTATGTTAGGTTTTCACAAAATTATAGAAGAAAAGAATATTTATCTTCGTAGTCATCATTATCATCTTCAGCTTATTCAACTATTTCCAATTATGGTGTAGCCTCCCTCACATACTCTCTTTGTAGTTGGACCCATTATTGTCTATTATGCGGGCCCAAGTTATCCCTGCTAATTTCCTAATATTCCTGTTCATATCTCAGAGTCCCACCTCAGGTTTGGTCTTCTAGGTCTCTTAATTCTTCGTGGGTACCATGCTGTAATTTTTGTGATTCATCCGTTATTAGTTGTGTTCTAGCTAGATGTCCTGCCAATTACCACATGAGGAATTTGACTCTCTGGATGACATTATTTACATATTATATATAGAATGTAAAAGGTCAATATTCCATGGGTATTATATATATACCGTATGATCGAAAAAAAACGGCGTCCAGTTGGCTGGGAAATGAACATCAATGACATTTCCCATATAAATTTACATTTAAAATGACAGCGATCTTCATTCCATAGCCATCGCTGACGCCGTTTTTTCTCGATCATACGGTATATATATAATAAACGAGGTCTAAATTATAAGCAAATGCATTTTCTACGAAAACTTGAAGAGATAAGTAAAAAATGGTATGATACAATATTATAGATAATTAAATTGTGCATCTGAGTCTCGTATTCCATTTAAATTAAATTAATTAAACAAGTTATTGCCGTTTAAAACTAGTAATAATTTAAAATAAATTTTTAGATACCCTGTATAAGGTAGTATTATTTTTATTATTGCAACACGATATCTGATCAATAAACTTCAGTAAATATTTAGCATTAAAAACTTTCATACCCTTTGAAAATGAAGCCTTAGTATTTTTACTACAATTTCACAAAATTGAATATGTTACAAAAACGGTAAGGTTTATATTATTATTAATAAGGTGTTTTCAGCCAAGACAACTAAAGACATTTTCTTCCTTCCGATACCCCTCCGGCCTTCGATCTTGACTTCGATCAAGAAATGCAAGAATTGATATTTGGGGTTTCGCATATGTGCCCCATGTATGCGTTTTTTTTTTCTTTTTAATCAATTCAAACAATTCACGCTCTTTGTCAACACGTCTAAGTACTTCTTCATTTGTCAATCTAGCCGTCCAAGGTATCTTTAGGATTCTGCGATATAGCCACATCTCGAAAGCTTCCAATTTGTTGATGGTAGCTGCTTTCAATGTCCAACCTTCCATACCATAAAGGAGCACCGGCCACACATAACACTTTACGAATCTTAATCTAAGGCTAAGGTCAAAATCAGAACAGACAATTACTTTTCGAAACCTCAAGAATGCCTGCCGAGCTTGTTCGATGCGACATTTAATTTCCTTGTCTGATGTCCAATCTTCCGAGAGCCAGATGCCCAAGTACTTAAATTTATCTACTCTTTCTATGGACCTTGAGTTAAATGTTAGGATGGAGTTTATAAACACATCAGGGTTTCTGGATATAATCATAAATTTGGTTTTCTTGATATTGATGTTTAAACCCATTACTTTGCTCTGTTCTCCTACCTTGTTGACCATTTGTTGTAGGTCGTGTATATTGTCTGCAATTAAGACCGTATTGTCGGCATAGCGGATATTATTAATCCGCACTCCATTAACTTTGACTCCCATTTCCACATCCTCCAGAGCCTCTTGGAAAATAGCTTCTGAGTATAAATTAAATAGGAGTGGAGCACGCAACCCTGTCGCACCCACCTTCTAACTTGTATGGGATTGGACATAGTATTGGACAATTTTATTTGTGCTGTTTGGTTCCAGTATAACTTCTCAATGCATTGGATGTCTTTTTATGATATATATCAAGTCTTTTACCATAGAAACGCTTTTACCATAAAAACGATATTACGATAGAAACTCCTTTTGATTTTTAGAACAATATTTTCATGTTTTTTTAATTTTCTCTAAATGTGTATGGAAATTTGAAAATGTATAAACGGAATTAACCATTTTAGAACATGTAAAAATTATTATGAAGAATGCACTTTTCTCAAAATATCAATAATAAAAAAGTTTTTCCTCTTGTAAAGACAATCCGGGGACTGTATGTTAATTAATAAATTTATGTAGTAATTTTGACAAAAGCTATTTTATTCCTAAAAATATCCCAGTTCTAATACGCCCCTAGCTTAGCCGTATCGCCCAAGACCTTATAACTGCGGCATAATTAATATTAATTAAATTACTTGTTGCTCTTCTATTTAGAGATAGACTGCTAAGAGTTTTCAATTATCTTCTATTGAAACATTTCTATGAACATAATTTGCTACCAATGTAAATATTCTTCGGTGTACATTTAATTAAAGAAAATTAAGAACTAAAAGGCATAAAAACACGCTTATTCGCTGTAGTTAAAATAAAAGCACCTTAACATACGTTCTGGCCGCAAATGTCGCGAGTTATTAAATTTTTATTTTTTATGAGAACCAGTAAACACCTTACGGCAAGAACTTATATGTATAGTAATATTACAACCAGAAAACATATGGAACAGTAATTGATTTTTTGCTATATCTACGCACGGCGCACGTTTTACTAGCGGATTAAATGACAAAATTAGTAATGTTACGATTAAAATTACTATTTTATTACGTAAGGAAATATTTTGTGATTTGTAATTTTTTATATACACGATGGCGCCTCTCATACGCCGCGGAGGCTTTTTTGTAATGGAACACCCTATATATTAATTGATTTTTGGATTCTGGGAGAAAAATAAAGGTGAGTTTTATAAAAGAAGTATATAATTAACATGTAAGGTTTTTGACATATTTAACATTTTCTAGAAATAAAGAACAATTTTTAAATTACAATAAAAGCTACCTAAATTGGAATTTACCTGGTATAGCCTAATATGTACTTAAATTAACTATTGTACTTTAAATCAAATTAAAACTTGATCCAAAAAGTTACACAGGGTGAGACAAAATTAATATTGAACATTGGTCACCTTTAAAAGCATGTCACTCTCTTATTTTAAATAGAACACCCAGTATATTATTCCGATATCCAATGGAGAATTAATGTCTCTTCAAAATACTATTTAGGTTGCCTACACCTCAAATAAAGATTTTCTTAGATATTTTCATTTACATGATTTGATCTGAGTAGAACTTTATTATTTGATAAAATCAAGGTGGCTGTGATATGTCTGACGTTACTTCAACATAGGTGTCTAAATTAGTCCAACTTTAACAACTAGTTATCATTTTGTGTCAGTTAAAACAAAAAAAATTTCTCAGAAATTTGCCGAAAATGCAAACTTATCCTACATCAGAAAGAATTGATATGATTCTATTAGTTGGTAAACGCAGTGTGTATGATGTGAATGCTCCTGATTTTATCTAGTCTGGTTTTTTTTATGGGGATATGTTAAAAACAGTGTTTACAAAACTCGACCAACCATTGTCGACAACATGAGAGAAATTATTGTAGCTGCTTTTCGAAGTAGAACTCCACATATGCTTTTTGAAATGAAAAGATCCTTTTGAAAAGACAATCATTTTATGCAGTTAACAGGAAAGGAAGCATTTTGAGCATTTGATTTCATCTAAATAATTTTTTTCAAACCACAACTTTGATGTGTAACTTTTTTTGGGGACACCCTGTATAATTCTATATATTTTTATAAAATGCTTCCAGTTAACTTATATATGCTGCCAAAATTTAATTTCGATATAAACGAGCGTTCTCCTTGGAGCTTCCGCTGCGTATGAGAGGCGCCACTCTGTACACAGCATATGTTTCTTCGACATTGAAAAATAACCGAAAAAAAATGACTATCAATAGTCTTATTCAATTCTTCTGTATGACATTTACTCGACTTACTACTCGGTTTACAGCAACACTAGTAGAAATCTTCCGTCAACTGGACTGGACCAACAAAGGATTAAAAATAGATGGAGAATATCTTAATCATCTAAGATTCGCTGATGACATAGTCCTAATGGCCAATAGTCTTGAAGAACTACAAGCACAAATTAATGAACTAATTAAAACCAGCAATAAAGTGGCTCTCAAAATGAATTTAGCAAAATCTAAAGTAATGTACAACGAGCTAGTGGAAAAAGGACATTTTAATAAATAATAACACAACTGTGGAAATAGTACGAGAATATATATACAGGGTGAGTTTCCTACGATGTTCTCTATGGGTATCTCAGAAACTACTCGAGATAGAGAGTCGGTTAAATGGGGAAAGAATTGCAGTTTTGTGAGGTCATAAATATAAGCCTTTCAGATTTTTGAAAAAGTTCATGGCTTACTAGATATTTCGAAAAAAACAAATTTAGGCTATTTTAAAAATTGTCCCTAATTCCATTATAAGCTATTTTAGACAAAAAGTTTTCAGATAAAAGTTGTAGATAATCACATCCTTAATGAGACTGTGTCCTCCGTTTTTTTTTCTAAAGCCTGTCATTTTTGACATATGACACAAACATATGTTTTTTTAAATGGAAACCATAGTTGGCCATGACTTCATAAAAAGCGCCATTTTTTAAGCTTTTCAGCGATATAAGCTATAATATGTTTTCTTCGAAAAATTACTGAGTTATAGCCAATTCTTATCATTTTTAAACAATTTCACTTAGTTAGCCATGGAAACAAGTTCAATCGCCGTTGCTCTCAGAAATGTGAAGCTGTCACATCGAAACTTTGTAAATTAAAGTAAACAAAAATTGTAAATATGAATTTATCAAATGAAGAAAAGCGTGTAGGATTATTGGTTCAACTTTTCTTGTTAAATTTAGTTATAGCCAATTCTTATCTTTCTTGACTAATTTCACTTAGATTGCATGGTATTCTTATTCTGTTATGATTTATAACTTATAAAAAGTCAGAATATATTACTAAACGGTTCTTTACAATTTACATTACACAAACTAAAACTTAAAAAGGTAATATCACTACATACACTTTAAGTTATTTTAGAAAATGTTCAAAAATCCGCCATTGTTTTGAGTTGCATCTTTTTAAAATTGAATTACTACCAATTCTCACAGAAGTACCGCCACTTCAAGTGCCTCTCTTAATTCATAAGTTCTTTTGTAAACCTTATTGTTAACTATACCGCATAAAAAATTCTAAAATGGATAGGTCAGGTGATCGAGGAGGCCCATGCAATTGTCCACCTCTTCCTATCCCTGCGTTTGTATAATTATGATATAAATAATTATTAACATTTCTTTCATTATGGGGGTGGTGTGTTATAATGAAAGTCATGTTGGAACCACTCTATTGATGTGCGAGATCTACACGCTTTTCTTCATTTGAAAAATTCATATTTACAATTTTGGTTTAGTTTAATTTAAAAAGTTTGGATGTGGGAGTTCTCATTTCTGAGAGCAACGGCGATTTGACTTGTTTCCATGGCTAACTAAGTGAAATTATTTAAAAATGATAAGAATTGGCTATAACTCAGTAATTTTTCGAAGAAAAGATATTATAGCTTATATCACTAAAAAGCTTAAAAAATGGCACTTTTTATGAAGTCATGGCCAACTATTGTTTCCATTTAAAAAAACATATGTTTGTGTTATATGTCAGAAATGACAGGTTTTAGAAAAAAACCCAGGACACAGTCTCATTAAGGATGTGATTATCTACAACTTTTACCTGAAAACTTTTTGTCTAAAACAGCTTATAATGAAATTAGGGACAATTTTTAAAATAGCCGAAATTTGTTTTTTTCGAAATATCTAGTAAGCCATGAACTTTTTCAAAAATCTGACGACCCCACAAAATTACAATTCTTTCTCTATTTAACCGATTCTCTATCCAGTAGTTTCCGAGATACCCATAGAGAACATCGTAGGAAACTCACCCTGTATATACCGGGTGCGTCTCAAAAGTTGCTCACCCCTATAACTTTTTTATTTTTTTAGTTAAAAAAACGAGATTTGGTATGTTAGTATATGACATAAATTAGGATTGATTGACGTATTCAATTGTTTTTGGTCACTTTCGGTTTCACCTTCTTCTGATTTTTAAATGGCACCCTCGGTATTTTTTTAGTTTATTCGATAGAAAATAACACTCTGAATAGAATGATATATCATATGTCAACTTTTGACATTTTCGTTTATGGGTTATTTGAAATTATAGCTTGCGGTTCGTAACGAAAATTTGACTCGAAATACCAAGTGTGTGGTATCAAATTATTCGTAAAAAAATGCTTTTTCCAAATATGCTAATGAGCCACCCTCGTTCCATTTGAAAAAATTGAGATATGATTAAAAATACGATTTGATCATTTTCTAACTGGCCAGGACAACACAATAAAAACATTAGACCATCAAATCTATTTTTCCAAGGCTCCTTGATTAAGAATTGGTGTTTTTAACATAGTCATAGTAGATTGAATTTTAAAATAAGATTTTTTATTAAGAGAGAATATCAAAAGTTGAGATATGATATGTCATTCTATTCAGAATGTCACTTTCTATCGAATAAAGTAAAAAATGGTGCCATTTAAAAATCAAAAGTTGTAGTAACTTCCGGTGAAACCAAGGAAGTGACCAAAATCAATTGAATACATCAATCAATCCTAATTTACGTCATATACTAACATACCAAATCTCGTTTTTTTTATCTGAAATAATAAAAAAGTTATAGGGGTGAGCCTCTTTCGAGACGCACCCGGTATAACAGAACCAGAATTTTGAATTGGGGTGTAACGACCTAGTCGCAAGGGCAAAATTTAATGAAAACTCATTTATTACTACTGCCAAGCTTTCGAAAAATCGTTATTTTCTTCTTCAAGGCTACAATATGGAGATAGATATTAACTTTAAATCAACTTACATATCAATAAAAAATCGTACCTTGTGTGCAATGTGAGTTTGAAAAAAGAAAAAATTGTATAGCAATCTTCGCAAAACAGAAAAACCTCTACCATTCCATGCAGGTTGGATGGACACTTTTAAAATCGTATTTTAGTATTTTCATCTTATAAGAACAATTGTAACTGTTAATTTTATTAATTTACGTAGAGAAGAAAGACGGATGGCCGTAATGAACCACCATTTTGTAGTGACTGTCTTTAATTACCCACGTGAGAAACGTCAAATATGTCGTTAGTCAAAATGAACTCTGTTATTGTGAAGCACTATTTTAATCTCTGCCTCTTTGCTTTTGGTACACTTAGTTACTACAGTTATTTTTTTTAATATCCTTAGCTCTGTCAATGTTATTAATATTGTTACGTTTTTCGTCGGTTCCGTGTGGATAGAAAGTCACAACTTATTTAAACACTATTTATTTAACACTAATTAACAAAAAAACAATAACGATAAAAGACTTATAGAACTATTTACAAACGATTTATAACTAAGAATTTATTTTGAACTTTAGCGCGTCAACTGTACTGTTTATTTATAACTGCCCCCTGTAGGCCACAGCCGCCGGCTTTTATACCGACAGGTAAAGAACTCTAGAATAGTCCATAGATCGTTAGGTGCGTAGAGAAGGTTTTCGAATGTTCTCTTATGTACTAGTCCATTCCAGTGGGACTCGATTCTTCTCGAACGAATGAATCATTACGGTGTCTATTCTTTAATGCGATGTTAAGGTCATCTGAGGCCGGGACATATAGTTAGGTTAGGTCGAGTCCACACGGGTCCGCAACAATATTTATAAAACCAAGTCTCTCTGTATCGTTACTTTTTAACGTTTTTTAAATTTTAACATAGAGTTCTAATCAGGGTCGATATGACATTAGGACAATACTCAAAAAAGCCACCTCGTGATTAAAAAATAACACCATAAAGTATTGAGAGCTAAAAAAATTGCAGTTGTGTTTAGTTCATTTCGCCCTTAAAAAATTAATCAAGGCATGTGTTGACATGAGTCAAAAAAGAAGACGCTCAGAAGATATATAGTTCTGCTCGAAAAATAATGTTTTTAGAAAAGTTAGTCACGAAATTATTGCACATTGTGTTTTAAAGTTAGTGTAAAAAAACCTTCATTTAACCCTCTCTAATAAGCCAAATACTAAACATTATAAAAAACTGAGTTTATGAATTAATGTTGATAAATTTATATGCAGTTTGCTAAAAAAATCATAAAAATGAGGCTTATAGTAAAAAAATTATCTAAAACTTTAAACTTGACGAAAAGATTCTCCGTTCCGTTTTTTTTGCATCTCAGTGTATTAAGCAAGATGTTATCGAGAACAACGGTGATAAACTCGCTCGCTCGGTAAAATTAAGTACTAAAATACACAAAAGACGTATTTCAGAGATACAGCCAGGGCAGGTTTAATATTTCCACCTTTTAAACATGTACTTCTTCATTCCGTAAAATGTTTATTCTAACTGTAGTAAAAGTCAATATTTGAGCGAAATACGAACCGAATGTCGAATTGAGTTTATATACTCCCATGTCTTCTTATTAGCAGAAAAGTAAATATAACAATATATATATATATATATATATATATATATATATATATATATATATATATATATATATATATATATATATATATATATATATATATATAATATATAATATATATATATATTTTTTTTTAAATTAACTTTTCTTTGACCAATCTAATATATTTTTTATTTATAGGGTTCTTGGCTTTTGGTCAATATTAAACTTTTTCTGGGTTTAGGAAGTGTTTATTATATAACTAACGTTTCGGTCCAGTTTTAACCTTTTTCAAAGCCACAAAACGTACATTTCCTTCGTCAAACTTGTATTAAAACATGGGTGCATAAAATAACAGGTGATAACACATAACATTTAACTTAAAATTATACTCATACAATATCACCCACATGACACAATAATTAACAAATACAGTTTAAAATTTTAATAAATTGTGATGGCCGGCTCAATGTCAGTACAGAAAATACATTGAGTCTATATCTAGTATATATAACCCTTTTGGCACTCACTGACTGATAGCGATATCTCCAAAACTACACGGTAGATTGAGTTGAAAATTAGTATAGTTAGTTACTCCATATGGGACATAGACGCTCACTAAGAACGGATTTTGATTAAATCCCATCTAAAGTATAGTTTTTTTAATATTTTTCGGAAAATTATGAAAAACTTTTTGTAGCCTCCGTATAAAATGACAAACGTTGATATTAAAACTTGGTATTGCGAGGTGTCAGACTCGGCTAACCACACACTATTTGAGTGTCACGCGCACGAAGATTTACGGGAAAACGCAGAAACAGTGTGTGGTACGAAGATTACTAGAGTAAACGTCGGAAACGTTCTAACATCATCGAATGAAAATATCGAAGAGATTTGCGGCATGTTAAGGAACATTATGAAGAAAAAGGCGAAGGACGAAAAAGACAAGAGCAACA
Source organism: Sitophilus oryzae (assembly GCF_002938485.1). Taxonomy (NCBI): domain Eukaryota; kingdom Metazoa; phylum Arthropoda; class Insecta; order Coleoptera; family Curculionidae; genus Sitophilus; species Sitophilus oryzae. The sequence goes on from NW_022146105.1 coordinate 5,958,829, forward strand.
TAGAAGAATGAGACTTAGCAACAAGAGCAACATAGAGAGAATTGAGACAAATCTAATCTTGATGAAATGCCTTCGGCGGTACCGATATTGGCGAGCTTAGATGGGTTTTTAGTGGGTAGACCCTCTCGTATGAGGGAGATCCCCACATTCCGGCCCTAAAGGCGTTTCCCATCTATAAAATAAATGATATTAAAACTTAAAAATATAAGTTTGATTGCTGTTTTGTTAGTTTAATTGTTATTAGTATGGAAAAAAGAATTAATTTCGATGTTATTTTTACTGGACTATGTATAATAAACTAATTCCAGTTCGATTAAGTAGTCTAATAGTAGTAAGTCAGTTTACAGTTAAGTAGATATGGTTAGTTTACAGATATGTAGGTAAATGCAAGCGTAATTACTTAAACTTAAAACTACTTATAAAAATTAGATCAAAACTTTAGAGGAAATAGTCATGTACGAAAACGAGAAAATATGCAAGAATTGCGTTATGCGAAAATGTTAAACTCAGTGTGGTGTTGAACGTTCAAGAAAATTCTATTAACCAGACGACCCGATCCAATAAATTGCGATAGAAAATAAAATTGGTTAGCATTCAGTAATACGGATACCTATTTAAGCATCCACATTTTCATCCGTATAAATTTCAGATTGTACAGGAATGAACTGAAGATGATCGCTATTGGAGACTAAAATTTTGTGAGCAAATGATGCATTTACTTGACAATGTTACCTACCAAGTGAACTAAAAAACATACTTTTTTTTCAACTTCCACGTTGAAGGTCCAGGTAAATTGAGACAAATCTGTCGTTATTGAGCAGACAAACCACACACTGAATGAGGGAGAACTATGCTCAATAGCCAGAGAAATGACTTTTACAACGGTTGGATGAAACTAAACTTAATGAGGAGTGTCTCACTGCTGGAATTACATGTATATTTTCTTGGCAGTCGTAGGCAGACATAGGCAGTCTTCTACGCAGTCATTGGCAGTCGCTTGCCAATGACTGTGAAACTGGTATTATCGCAGAATGTACTTTTCCACAGATAATAGAAATATAATTATATTTAATAATTTTTAAGTGAGTTTATTTTTCTTTCCAGACTACTCTTACCCTAATTCACCTTCATTATACCTTCATTATAGCTTAGTATACGTATATGAACAAGTCTGACTTATTTGCCTTTTGCTAAATAAGAGCCTGTCAAAGAAAACAAGAATATTAAAAACAGCCTACGCTCTCGTGAAATTACACACCTAAACATATTGGAAGAGGATTTCAGAGAAACAGTTATAACCAGTTTAATATTTCCACCTCTTAAACCCTGACTTCTTTATACGGTATAATGTTTATTTTAACCGAAGGTAATATTTGCCTGAAATCTGAACCTAATACAAAAATAGAGAATTTGTATACCCTAACCGGTCATGGTGTTTGCAAAAAACGGACAAAAAAATGCTTAACGTTTCGGAAAGTTTATCTCTTTCCGTCGACGGAAGCAAAAAAATTCAAAGAACAAAGAAAAAAACTATTTAAAATATTTAAATGCGACTATTCGAGAACACTTTAGTTTTTTTTAAACAGATACGTCTACAAAAACCGTTGACGGTCTGTGACATTATATCAAGTTAAACTTCAAAATTAACAATTACTACCTGATAACAATTACTTAAAAATAAAAAATGTTCTCGAATAGTTGTATTTAAATATTTTAAATAGTTTTTTTCTTTGTTTAATAATTTGTAAACATAATTCGGTAACAAATGCTTGTATCCGATGTGCTTGTGCCCATTAAATTTAAAAAAAAAATAAGTCAAGAAATATTAGTATCCATTAAAAAATAACAAAAATTCTTGTTAAAATTCGGTATTTTCTGAAGTAACTTCATATTGAAAATAGTTTTAACTGTTGAATGATACATCTATCTCATTGTGAAACATTCCTACTCCTAGGTGCCTTCTCTGTTGAGGTTGGCGATCAATATGGTATATGACTCTCTGTCCAGAGCTTGATTTTTTTTTTTTTTTTTTAGATCGTCGGGGCGTTCTTATTTGGTGTTACTGCTGTCTATTCTTCGTAGGTGGGTGGTGCGAAGCTCCTTGAGTATCGCCTCAGCATACTCCGCTACCTTGTTCCATGCCGATTAGAGCTTGATGGGTGTTTCCGTCGGTGTGGGTCCAATCTCTTATATTACACAGCCATGACTTCTCTTTCCTCTTTATTCCGTGTTTTTCATCGTTTTTTCCTCCTATTATCAGCTGTATTTCTTCATATTCTAAGTGCTGAAGTCTTTTTGATTTTAATTGTGCTTGTTAGGTGTACACGAGTTTTTATTTTGTTTAAAACTTCACAGTTTGTTATTCTGGAGGACCAACTTATCCTCAGCATCCGCCGGATTGTGCAACATTAATGAAAAAACTCCAATCTAGATCTTTCAGTTCTCTAGAAACTTCTAATAAAAGTTCAGCAAAGATGCATACCAGTTCATGCTATAGCTTGCTTAGCTCGTGGCAGGCGTCTCTCAAAATATGGATGGAAGTAATCTCGCCCTGGCCGATCTTGTCTCGCGCTCGTCTCGTCATGTCTATACGCACCTTAAAATATATGTCGTCGTAGTGTCTCAAGATCTCGCATTAATAATTACGTATCGGAAATTAGTACCGTAAACCGGGGTAACTTTGGTTAGGATTCTTAGTTTTTTTTTCGTTGATATAGTCCTTGTTATATGAAATATTTAAACCTAAGCAGAGTCATTTAACCTCTTCATTATAACCCAAAAATTAGCCAAAATATGAAATCAAAATTCTAAGCAGTACTTTAGTTATTGCACTTTTAAAGTTGTCTTAAAGTAACCCCGTCTGACGGGGTAACTTTGGGACAGATAAATTTTTCACGTAAATAGCCGTAAAGAAGCACAAGCAGAAGGACTAGGGACCAAGAAGGATACACAGCTATGCCGGGTGCGTCTCAAAAGCGGCTCACCTCTATAACTTTTTTATTTTTTCAAATAAAAAATCCAGATTTAGTGTCTTAGTATATGACATAAATTAGGATTGATTGACGTATTTAATTGTTTTCGGTCACTTCCTGTTTCGCCGGAAATGACTACAACTTTTGATTTTTAAATGGCACCATCGGTATTTTTATATTTTATTCGATAGAAAATGACATTCTGAATAGAATGACATATGGCATGTCAACATTTTTCAATATGGTTTATTTGAAACTGCATTGCTATATATTGATGAAGAACAGCTTAACAGATGGAAAGAGCACTTCAGCAACCTGCTTGGACCAACAAGTGAACAAAATTTCGACAACGAGGAACCGGAGCCAACAATCAAAATGCCTATCAATTGCGACACACCAACTAAAACAGAACTACAAAAAACTATTAAAACACTTAAGAACAATAATGCAGACCTCCTCAAAGCAGATCCTAGCACAGCAGCAGACATACTGCATCCTCTAATTACAAGAGCTTGGGATCTAACATCATCCCAGTTGAATAGAAACAGGGTCTCATTATTAAACTCCTTAAAAAAGGAGATACAACTAACTGTGACAACTGGAGAGGTATTGTTTTGTAAAACACCATTCACAAGATAATATCCTTTATAGTTCATTTAAGGTTAAACTCCTATATAGAGCCTACTCTGACGCTCTGGTCGATCTTATCTCGAAGCTGATCTCTCTCCAAACTGGGTTCCGACCGAACCACTCGTGCACTGACCATATTTAACACATTGCGCATTATCATAGTGCAGTCAGTAGAATTTAGGTCACCTTTATTCTTATTCATAGATTTCGTCAAAGCTTTTGATAGTATCCCCCATGCGATGATATGGAAAACTCTAAAAGAAAATGGTGTTCCGGAAAAACTACTTAATATAATCAAGAAACTCTACAGAAACACAGAATGCAATGTGCTACACAACGGTAGAACCAGCGACAGTTTTAACTTAGGGATAGAAGTAAAGCAGGGTTGCACATTATCGCCGCTTCTATTTAATATCGTGCTCGACAGCGTTTTGACTATAGCCACAGCAAATATTAGGGGAGTACAATAGACTCTGACATCGCATCTGACGGATCTTGATTATGCTGATGATATCTTTCTCACAACGCAATCTTCCAAAGACATGGAAGTGATGCTCAGACGCCTAAAAACAGAAGCAGACAAAGTAGGATTAAGCATAAACATCGACAAAACAAAATCAATGCGCATTAACACAAATAACAACACTCCATTCAATGTAGGAATCAAACATATTGTCGCGACCTAGCTGAGGGTTGTTTGCTAGGGTCGCTATACCAGGTTCTCTCTCTCAATCAAAACAACCATTGGATAAAATATGCATTTATTTAATATAAGATTTACACTGTATAACAATTTTGGGGAATGCCAAGACTTAACGGTTTACTTAAAGAAGTACTTACAGGAACATCTTCACTCTGCGCTGTCTGCTACTAACGGACTGATAACGCGAATTACTGACCGTAATAATGCGACTCACATCGACGGACTCCATCCGCCTCTCTTCAGCATACATTTTTATATTTTCTATCCCTCGTGGTCATCGCCGGTTACGTCGCTCAATCTGTTTTCATCTAATTACATTCACCCGGCTATGACCATGAGGAAATCGAACTTTGGTAGCCTGCGTTTGATTATCGACCCGAGATTGTTGTATTTTAATTGTTTAATTATCAATGTTATTCAAAAACATATCTGGGTCGATGTCATGCAGGTAACCGATCTCTTGGGCATATATCAAATTGGTTTACTCGAATTATATTTTATTTACTAGAATTATATTATTTGTGTTTTTTTCCAATTTGATCTAAACCCAAGTTGACATCTATGTAAGTCTTGACAATATCGAGAATGTAACAGAGTTTACTTACCTGGGAAGTATTAACGTAGTAAAGCAAACAGCAAACGGTGGCGTAGACGCGGATATTGTCAGCAGGATCAGGAAGGCCCAGCGAGCCTTTGGCCAACTAAAATCAGTTTGGATCTCCGATCAACTCTACATACAAACAAAATTAAGAATATTCAATTCCAATGTCATACCAGTTTTATTATTTGGCTGCGAGACATGGAGAGTGACAAAAATATCCATCAACCGTCCACAGGTATTTATCAATCGCTGCTTGCGGAAAATACTTAAAATCTTTTGGCTAGACACTATACGTAACACCGACCTGCTTCATTTTACAAACCAACAAGAAGTAGGCATTGAAATTCGCAAAAGAAAATGGGGATAGGTCACACCTTGCGGAAACCTGATAGTAATATAGCGAGATCAGCGTTGGAGTGGAATCCCCAAGGAAAAAGAAAGCAAGCTTCAACAAGTAGGGTCAACATGGAAGGAAGCAAAAACAACTGCCAAAAATAGAACCCGATGGAGAGCTTTCACAAAGCCCTTTGCTCCGCGTAGGAGATATAGGATCCTATATATTATTTGAAACTGCATATAAAACTTATATATTATTTGAAACTGCAACATACGATTCATTCAATTTGACTCGAAATACCAAGTGTGTGCTACCAAATAATTCGTGAAAAAAGGCTTTTTCCAAATATGCTAATAATGAGCCACGTCGTTCCATTTAAAAAAATGAGATGTGATTAAAAATACGATTTGGACATCTTTTAACCGGCCAGGATAAGACACAGACGATCAAATTTATTTTTTCAAGGGTACTTGATTAAAAATTAGTGTAAACACAGCCATGGCACTGTAGGCTGAAATTTAAAATACAATTTTGTTTTAAACGAAAATGTCAAAAGTTGATATATTATAGCCATTCTATACAGAGTGTCATTTTCTATCAAATATAGTCTAGAAATACCGCTAGTTAAAAATAAAAAATTGTAGTCATTTCCGGAGAAACAGGAAGTGGCCGAAAATAATTGAATACGTCAATCAATCCTAATTTCTGTCATATACTAACATACCAAATTTTGTGTTTTGTTTTTTATCTGAAAAAATGAAAAGTTACACACAGGGGTGAGCCACGTTTGAGATACACCCGGCATATAAATAAAGTTATATTAAAAAGTTTGAGAAAATATATTTTCGTAATATTAGGGAAGTAGATGTTTGTTTTTTTTTGCATGCAACCAAGAACATACCGTATTACATTGTAAACATCTTCGATCAACCGAAACACGACTTTATCAAATACGAACGCGATTTACCTACCTATACATCTTCTTTTTTGCAGAAAAATAAATATAACATACTTAACGAGATCGCGAGCCGGCTGCCTGGAGGAGAACGAGGTGCCCAGGGAGTTCGTCGTCTTCTCGAATTTGACGGGCGACCGAATCAGGGCCGTATCGGCTCTCCCGTGGGACCAGGAGACCGATCAGAGGGTATGGAAAGCCTTGGGTGAGTGTAATTAATGTTTGGTTATAGTTTAAATTTATCGCAAGACCCACGCTTGGAGTTTTAGCACGTTCTTGTCAGCTTCGAGTATACAGGATGTCTAAAAAACACGTGATATTTAGCGTGGGCAGATTCCTTTCGTAAAAATAAGATTTATTTTTTATATACAGGGTGTTTTAAAAAACATGTGCCATCTCTCTTGGGGAGATTCCTCACTTAAAAATAATACTTATTTTTCATATCAACATAGGTCCGATTCTGCTTTGTTTCGTAGCTACAGGATGTTAAAATCTTAATAATCTTTCGATTTATTAAATACTATTAGTGATTTGATTGAAATTTTGGGGGTAAAAGTTACTATAAGTGTTACATATTTAAATGTTAAAAAAGTGTCAATAAATTCATCAGAGACGTACATATGGGTTAACACTGGAATATTTTTCAAGAGAAAAACATGTGCGCCACTGACTTTTTTTCTTTTGATATCAAAATTTTGTAGGCCATTTAATGCCAAGTAAAAATTATGGGGGGTGCAAGGGGTATTGAAGCGATACATATAGCCTAGCTTACCCAAAAGTCAACCTCACCTTCACGTGGTGCACCCTGTTTACACAAACGAGGCTCTGACGTCCGAGTATAGGCGGTATAACCTTATACAACCCTCAGACCTACCATCTTCTGGGGAAAAGGAGTAATAAAATACACCCTAGCCGGCCGAGGGAGCAGTAGCACAAGGGAACTATCGTCACCAGTCCTCACTGTGCCATAACCATCCCGTGCTACAGTTGCAGCCAAAACTGTGCGGCAGCGTAACCGCCACCCAGATTAAACCTTTTCACGCAGCTTACACACAGCAATGATGGAACATTCGAGTGGGACAAAATTATCGTCCGGAGGTAAATACCCCTCAATCGGATCTCCGGGAGGGTGCCTACTCGAGCGTATCATCGGAGAAACAAAAACATCAATGTTTCACGTTCGCGGCGTGGAACGTCCGCACTCTACTGGACAAGATAAATTCAAATCGACCAGAGAGAAGAACAGCACTGGTCTCACAGGAACTCCACCGATTAAATATAGATGTTGCCGCTCTAAGCGAAACACGCTTTGCAGATAAGGTAGTCTCACTGAGGAGCATTACACCTTCTTTTGGAAAGGTCACCCCGCAACACACAGGAGAATTCATGGTGTAGGCATTGCGATCAAAAACGAAATCGCCACCAAGTTAACAGAAGTACCTATTGGTGTCTCCGAACGTCTTATGACCCTAAGGTACCCCATATCAGACAAAACTTACGTCAACAACATTAGTGCCTACGCTCCCACCCTTGACGCTAAAATTGAAGATAAGGATAAATTTTACCAAGCATTACAAAATGCCTTTCAACGAATTCCAAAGCACGAACGAATCATCTTGCTAGGTGACTTTAATGCCCGTGTAGGCAAACAACAGGAAATATGGCCTGACGTATTGGGAAAACAATGGAAAACGCAAATAGCAATGGTGAACGCTTATTAACAACATGCGCAGAGTATAATCTTTGCATCACCAATACGTGGTTCATGTTGATGAACAAGTTTAAAGATACCTGGAAACATCCTAGATCAGGCCACTGGCATCAATTGGACCACATAATCGTTCGAAGGATGCATCTAAAAGATGTTAGGCTCACAAAAGCTAGAATAGATGCCGAATGCGGCACTGACCACCGACTTTTAATTTCAAAAATGAAAATCCAGTTAAAACCCAAACATCCACGCTGTAAAAAGCAAAACAACATGACCAGATTGAACGTACGGGATCTAGAGAACAAGAATACCGCCGACGCCCTCCGGGAAGCCATCAAAGAATCACTTCCACCGATAACTTCAATCTCAATATTGGAAGCTGAACAAGACTGGACACAATTAAGGGATGCGATTCATAAAACCAGCGAAGCAGTACTGGGAAAGTCGAACAAAAAGAAACAACCAGACTGGTTTGACGAAAATCAACAGCATATACAGGCTTTTTTGGAACAAAAGCATAGAGCACATCAAGCCGTCACTGCAAATCCACTTAATCCAAGACTGGTAGATAACTTTAAAGCAGCCAACAACACCCTTCGAAGAGAACTGCGCCAAGTAAAGGATAACTGGTGGTCACAAAAAGCGAATCAGATTCAAGAGTACGCCACTCATCACGATTATCGTAAATTCTTCGAGGCTGTAAAAGAAGTATACGGTCCAACTAAGAAGGTAAGCTGCCCAATCATGGCTCAAAATGGCGAACTTCTAAAAGAGGAAGAACAAATCAGAAATCACTGGAAAGAACATTACAGCCATATCCTTAACCAAGAAAACAACCCCAATATGGAAGCACTAAACACAATACCTCAGTATAACAGCCTCGATGTATTAGACATCCCAATAACAGAACAAGAAATAAAGACCTCCATAAAACAGCAACAAATCAGCTGGCTGTGACGCGATTCCGGCGGAAATCTATAAGTGTGCAAGTAAAGAAATTATGGATCATCTTAAGGCTCTCTTTGATGTCGTATGGGAAAGCGGAGAGGTACCTCACGATTTTCGAACGCGAATATAGTGAATATATTTAAGAACAAAGGAAGTGCATCAGACTGCGGAAATTACCGGGGAATTTCGCTATTGGCTATCGGCGGAAAAATTCTTGCAAAAATAATGTCAAACCGCCTGCACCCATATATAGAAAAAATCCTTCCAGAATCGCAAAGGGGTTTTCGTACCAACCGCGGCACCGTCGATTCCATATTTTCCATCCGTCAACTACAGGAAAAAGTAAAAGAGCAGGAGTCTAAACTTTATGTTGCATTCATCGATCTAACAAAAGCCTTCGACTCTGTGAACAGAGATGCGCTTTGGGCAATTATGGAAAAGTTCGGAGTACCCAACAAATTTCTTACAGTGTGTAAAAGCCTCCAAAACAACAAGTCAAGAGTGTCACATCATGGATCACTGAGAGACCCATTCCTAACAAATACAGGAGTTAGGCAGGGATGTGTCTTAGCGCCTCTCCTATTCAACATATTCATGGCAGCGCTCTCCATTATAGTGGACAGCAAACTGCAGGAGAGAGGATTGGGCATTAGATACTGATATGACGGCGGTCTGTTCAACATAAAAAGACTCAGGGCAAAAACACGTACAAAATTTATCACAGAACTTCAATACGCTGACGACTGCACTCTAGTTGCAAACACGGTACAACAATTACAAGAAATGTTGAACACATATACCTGGGCATACGAGGCTTTGAGCCTTAAGCTAAACATCGACAAAACTAAAATCATGTGCACTCACCCGGAAGATCACAACAATGCTATAAAAATCGGAGAAGAACTATTGGAATATGTGGCGGAATTCAATTACCTTGGCAGTTTGATTTCGGAAAAGGCCAATATTGACTCTGAAATTCAGCACAGGATTAGTAGCGCCTCAAGGGCATTCTGGAAATTAAAAGACAGGGTTTTCTACAATCATGACTTGAGTACAAAAACAAAACTTGCAGTATACCGAGCAATTATAATCCCCACCATGATATATGGGAGCGAAACCTGGGTGCCTTACCGCCGACACATGAACGCATTGAACAAGTTGCAACAGAGACACCTTAGACAACTCTTAAGAGTCCGGTGGTTCCATCATGTCTCAAACGTATCGGTCCTTGAAAAATCTAACTGCGAGAGTATTGAAGTCATGGTCACAAAATCCCGCTTAAGATGGGCTGGTCACGTATGCAGAATGCAAGAAAACCGCATACCAAAATCTCTGCTTTACGGTGAGCTTGTGGACGGTAAGAGGAGGCCGGGTGGACAACTGAAAAGATACAAGGACATTTTCCACGAAAATTTAAAGGGAATTAACATGCAGAATGAGTGGGAAAAAGCAGCTCACAATAGAACTCAATGGAGAAGGGTTGTAAACTCAGTTAACAGCGGCAACCAAAAGTAGAGAGGCAACAAAGCAATGAGATTTTTGAATGTCCGGAGTGCGGTAGGCAGATAACATCACGTATCGGGCTTTTCAGTCACAGAAAAGCTCATGAAAGAAAACGCCTTGCGTGACCATTTTCTTTATGTGTGTCGAATACTCGTCAGCGAGTAACGGCTGTATGTATGTATGTATTAAAAATTATATCTTGATCCCAATTCCACTTCAGCCTCCTTGATGAGATAAACGCAATTTTAATCACAATTAATAAAATTAAAATAAAAACAAAATTAAAAAATTATATATTTTACCTCTAATTTATTATGAAATATTATTACTATTAGTTATTATTACTATTAGTCCAACATACGGCAATTTCAAATAAAAAAATAATGGTATTTAAGATAATTAGAAAAAATCTAGTTTTAAAAAGTTTTAACATCCTGGAACTCTAAAACTATGAATTTCCATACCCATGTTTATAGAAACTTTTTTTTCATATTTTTTGAGGAGGAATCAATGAGTACTTATTGTTATAAGACTTTCGCAAGTTACTGATTTTAATTTTTTTTAAAGTTTGTTATTAGACTTGGATCAAGGCAAATTAATAAAATTGCGTTTATCTCACCAAGAAAGCCAAAATCGACAAACTATCAAGAGACAACTTTTAATCGACATTAAATTGCTTACACTATTTTGCTAACAAGAGAAAAAAGTCAATGGCGTTCATGCTTTTTTTAGAAAAATATTCCAGTGATAACCCATATGCACGTCCCTGGTGAATATGTTGACACTTTTTTAGCTTTAAAATATGTCGCATTTATAGTTACTTTTTCTATCAAAATTTCATTCGAAATGCTAAAAGTAGTTGAAAGAAAATTATAATAAATCAAAAAATATTAAGACTTTAACACCCTGTAGCTACGAAACAAAGCAGATTCGAACCTATGTTAATATGAAAAATAAATCTTATTTTTACGTGATGAATCTCCCCACGAGAGATGGCACATGTTTTTTGAGACACCCTGTATATAGGTCCGATTCTGCTTTGTTTCGTAGCTATCGGAGTCTTATTTTTTTTCAAAGCAGACCTACAAAATATACAGGGAGTTCCACTATTCCGTGGACATAGAACAATTACGTACTTTTTGATTTTTTTTTAAAAACCATTCATTTTTGTATGCTCTTTATGAAGTTTATTGTCAAATATAATTTGTGATACTAACATAAATAAAATAAATTCCATATTTTGAACTAGATTATTAGAGCTTGATTAGAGTATAATCTTTGAATAAGAAGACTAAGGAAGGAGCATATCAAAAATCTTAGGTACACCGCGATGGGCCTCAAATATGGCCGACTTAAATTCCGGTTTATCAGTGTCGTTTTAATTTTATTTAAAAAATGTAAAACTATGATGTAGGGTAGACGTGGGGTAGACTCAATAATTTGTTGTTTTATTTTACGTTGTGAATAAATGTTGGTAGTTATTAAAATTGTTATAAAAATATATAATTCTAATAAAAATAGATAAGTTATAATAAGTATTTATTAACACAAACATCCGATACGTTACTGAAGCAGGTAAGTCAAATTAACGTATCTAAATTCTTTGACATCTAATCTTTGACAAGTAATAAATAAAAGCTAAAATGCAAGAAAAATATATAATTTAGTTAATTTAAGTGAATTTCATTAATGATCGGTTTACTACACGTATGTATATTATATAGTCACTTACTAGAGAAAAGTTGTTCCATTATTTCACTCAATTTTTGCCGAGATCTACCGCACGCTACACAACCAACTATTTTAGAGTCTTTTTCGATAAATCGCGATAGTATCACTGTTAATTTAAGTTCTGCCACAATTTCCATCTAGATTTACTACCTTTATACAACTATCAGTAGTAGAATAAATAAAATAAGCTCCATAAAGACTGACAAATCCACAAAATTTCAAGTCAAATTCAAATGTGTCAAATGAATCGTCAAACAGAACTGTCAAGGATCCCCACCCTAGAGAGCTTTTATGGTACCTTTTCCGCCCACCATGCATGAATACATGGATAGCATTATGCTCCTTCCTTAGTCTTCTTATTCAAAGAGTATAATAAATTGTATGCGCCACCATATCGTGATGTGACAAAAAAAAAATTGGAAGTGAGCTTTGCAAAAATATTTTTTCCTGAAAAAGTATGCACGGTTGCGTTTTTTTACAAGAGACGAAAAATGTAGTAAATACTAGGGAGAATATTTTACGAAAATAAAACCAGCCGTCGGTGGAGTTAGAAAATATTTATAATAAAATTAATGTAGGGAAGGGGGTATTTTTTTAATGATGGGATTTTTAATGAGGAAAATTCGCTCGAGTACCCAATTATTGAAATAACCGACATCGCTCGATTATGAACGAGCGATGCAAGTGACGAGTTACGAGCGACGAACGCAAGCGATCCTAGAATGAAATAAATTGAAATCCGATTTTAATGTGACATACTCGATACAAAGTCGAGCGAATTTTCTACATACATTGCAGGTAGCAAATTTATACGACGACGTTATCCGTTGCGTATCTGAGTGACAAAATTTTACGACCTACATCGACAACGCTTTAAGTTAAACTAAACCAAGCGAATTACTCGTCGCTCGTCGCTTGCCTCTTGCCATTTATCACCAAAAGAATATGTGCTCCGCGCACGCAACTTACTGCTTGGCGTTACCAGTTGCGAGTACAACAAGCGACGGGCGAAAAACCGTATTTTTAAATACGAGCGATATTTCGCTCGTGTGATCACTCGGTTATTGCAATCGCTTGATAGTCGAGTACTCGATTATTGAAATTAATCGGAGTACAACAACCGACGGGCGAAAACCCGTATTTTTAAATACGCACGAAATACCGCTCGAGCGATCGCTGGATTATTGAAATTGATTGAATCTCGAGTTCTCGATTATTGAAATTAATCGGTTTTCCCCATCACCATTAGTGTTTTTCACCTTTCCCGTACTTTGTCTGGATTTTTGTGAAAGTCAAAAGTTGAGCACTTAGGGCTACTTTGGAAAAATTGTAGTAAAAATGTAGTAAATACTTCAAAAAAATGTAGTAAGTACTAGAGAGACCATTTTACGAAAAGAAAATGTGTGGTCGGTGGAGTTGGAAAATATTTATAGGTACTAAAATTTATTTAGGGGTGGGAGTAGTTTTCACCCTTCCGGTACTTTTTTTTGTGAAAGTCATTTTAAAGCACTTATAAAAACCTAGACACCCAAAATTTTATTCAAATCGGAATAATAGTTCTTAAAATATCTGAAAAAATGTGTTTATTTTTTTAAAATTTGATGCCCTATATGTACAAAACTAGAGCAACGTACAGCAAGGCAAAACCTGTGCAAAGTACAGAGACTGGCATGTATCTGCATTACAGGTGCCATGAGAACATGTCCAACAGCAGCAATGGAGGTCATTCTAGACCTAACACCACTGCACATTGTCGTCGGTAGTTATGCCAATGCGACAATGATTAGAATGGTTACTGACGGAAACAGTACTGGGAGAATTTTTCAGATCAGGGGTTTGGAACACCCTCAAAAAAGAAAATCACTTCTCCAACTCCCAGTGGATGACATACCAAGAATTTACAACTTTGAGAAACACCTCACTGTAGTATTGAGTAATAAAAAGGATTGGAAGAAAGAAACGCTTACTCAGCATATAAAAGACCATACCATCACGTAATATACTGATGCTTCCAAAACCAAAGCAGGGACAGGGATAGGAGTATTTGGGCCGAAAACTGAATACTCCGAACCAATGGGCACCGACCCCAGTATCCTTCAGGCAGAAATTTGCGCTATCGAAAGATGCGTACAATTTATCTTAGATAGGAACTATCGAAAACAGGAAATTGCCATCCTATCCGATAGTCAAGCAGCACTTAACGCGATCAACTCAGTAACCATCAATTCGAAGTTGGTCAAAGAATGCCTAGAGAAGCACAACAAATTAGGCACAGAAAATAAAGTCCTCCTACTCTGGGTGCCTCATCACCAAGGGATAGAAGGCAATGAAAAAGCAAATGATCTAGCTAGAAAAGGAGCGAACACTCCACTAACTGGACCAGAACCGTTCTGTTTTCCAAACGGGAACCAACTGAAAGCGGAACTAAAGAATCTGGAAGACTCCATCCGTAACTTGGAATGGGTGTCCTCCAACGGTCTAAGACACTCGAAAAAGTTCCTTAGAACTTATGACCGACAAAAATCAAAAGTTTTCCTTGATTTAAGTAAAAACAATCTTCGGATTGTCACGGAGTTTCTAACAGGACACTGTCTCCTCAACGGACACCTCAGTACGCTGAAACTGAGAAACAACGGTGAATGCAGATTTTGTGGGGAAAATGGGGAAACACCAGAACACCTTACTGGTCTCAGATACTGGCTTTTCTTAAAGCCCTGAGACTGTATGATCAGTTATAACTCGTTATAACTCAAGAAAGGGCAACACACAATAGATCTATAAGGTCGCGGTGATTAACTCCCCTCCTAAACATTCTACATGTCCATAGAATATTGGAACACCCTGTATAAGTATTATGTCAGATTATACTTTTATTGTAAAGTGATGTTCCCAGGCCGTGCTATGTTTTACAACAAAATCATCTCGATGAATTTACCATTGTTATCGTTAGGTCGCCATTTTTAGGAAATCCAAAAACATGGCTATGTTTTGGCGGTTACACTTTCTTTTAAATTCAACGCTATTCGGTGTAATACAAAATTAAATTATGTCTTATATGTAATAGCAGATATTTTTTGAAAAAATTAATTAGACATAAAGGCCAAAAGTAGCAGAAGATTAAAAAGGCTTTAAAATACCAAAAGAAAAGCAGAGTATGAACATTTTCGTGAGACAAAGTTCGCGAGCATTTTATGATAATTTTAGAGCTTCCTCCTTTTTATTTTCTTAGGAAAAGTGTAAAGGAATCTCTTAATTTTTAGCTTGTGAAAGAAAAATCAAATTACTTGGTCGGCTATTGTTACAGTTAATAACTCGAAAGGAGTAGGTTTATTTTTTAGAGTAATTTGTTAACTTAGGCTTCGGTTTTTAAAACCCTAAGACAGAAAAATTTAAAAAAATACCCTTAATTTTTTTATACTTCTCAGTGTTATAATGAAGTTATTTATCGAATATTTAAATTTATGATGTTTTATTTTAATATTTGGTTATTGTATTTTGAAACATCTAAAATGCTGGATAGGATAAGCTATTATAGGATAAGCTACTTAATTACTTTTGACAAAAGAACCTTTTAGCTTTATATTTTTTTAATCTCTTTCTTGTTTTGCTGTTTTACTTATATTTGTCTTATATCCTAATGTGCTGCTTAAATGCTGCTCCTTAAATGCTGCTGATATTGATTATATAAAAATAAAAAAAATAGAAATAAGAATTCTGAGCCACAATAATTTTTATAGTCTAAGTTTTTTCTCTGTATTTTAGCTTTGATAAAGAAGAAAATACATGTCGAAACGTCGCCAATTTTTTACATAAAAGCGTTGATTGACAAAACAAGAAGATGCGCAACCTGATGGGCAATTTCGTGGCCCAAAACGTCCGAGATGTAGCTGGCGATACCGTCTCCGCTAGTCAACCTACCCGGTGACACCGGAAGTGACCGAAAACAATTGAATATGTCAATCAATCCTAATTTATGTCATATACTAACATAGGTACTAAATCTCGTTGTTTTATATGAAAAAATAAAAAAGTTATAGGGGGTGATCCACTTTGGAGACGCATCCGATATATTTATCCGTTGCGTATCTGAGGGACAAAATTTTACGACCTACATCGACAATGCTTCGAAATAAACTAAATCAAACGATCAAGCGAATCGCTCGCCGCTTACTACTTGCCGTTCATTACCGAAAGAATATGTGAACTAACTTACAACATGCGACGGACAAAAAACCGTATTTTTAAATACGAGCGATATTTCGCTCGAGTGATCACTCGGTTATTGCAATCGCTTGATAGTCGAGTACTCGATTATTGAAATTCATCGGTTTTTCCCATCACTAGTTAATAGTCGTCATTTCCAAGCCAACTAAACGACTTTTTTCGATCATACGAAATATTCGGTAGGTACCTATTAAAGAATGTTTATTTTTGTTGTTTATTCTATGTCTAACACGAATACGTTTTAATTCATAAACGCGGATTTTTCATTCAAATATATTTCTGTCAAGCGTATTACAGATATTACACATTTTAATATGGTAACAATGTCGCTTTCAGTTCCTCACCGTCCTCGATATGCCTTTGCTAGCCGAATTAGAAAAAAACAATGAATGTTTAATGCGTTGGCCGCAGAACGACTAGAAGCTCCACCGTACAGCACTTGAGACGTAAGGGGAAACCAACTCAGCCTTGTTTCGAATTTGCCCATTAGATTGCGTATCTTCCCAATTCTTTCAATCAACGATAAAAGGCTGTTTATTTCCTGGTCCTAAACCTGCGAACGCCATTTCATACATAAGGACACAAATCTATCACATTAAATCGAATAATTTATCCTTAAAAGACGGAAGTGCTAGATTAGTTAAGTGAATCAAATATTGATTTCATTAAGACTAGAACAATTTTAAGATGTAAAAGACGTTTTAAATCCAATTTGGTGTAGAAAATCTGCCCATTAAAAAATAAATGAATCAAGTATTTCATTGTTCTTACAAGAGAATATTGAATTAAACATGGCAATTAGAAGAAAAGGAATAGTCGAATAAAGATAGAAAAGAGTAAAATACGTTACCAAAGTATTACAAAAGCCTTTGAAAACGCTAAAAGCTAAGTGTACAGAGCAGTAGCTGCCAGAAATTTACGCTAGCGAATTTGTAATCGTTCTAATTAGCATTTCAGAAATTTCTCGTTTTTATTAATCTAGTAGTGTCTATATGTTCAGTTGTCTGCGAGAATGAAGTTAGAGGAAAATTATAAATTATTTTTTACGCGAAGGGATACATTTTAATTTCTTAACAGACATGAAGCACCATTTTGTAGTTTTGTCGTTAATTTAAGTGATTTAATTAACAAAATTCCATTCCAAAAAAGAGTTTTTCCAAACTGCCTTAAGACAGCAATAATTATTCCTCTGTATAAAGGATGAGATAAAGATGAAGCTTCGAACTATCGTCCAATTGCACTCCTGCCCACATTATCTAAGATTATTGAAAGATTGGTTAAAAAAAGGTTTCTATCTTTTCTCCTTAAATATAAAATACTTACTACCGATCAATTTGGATTTCTAAGTAACAGTTGCACAAATGATGGAATGTTCGACCTTTTTAATTATGTATACTCTAGCCTGAATAACCATCACTCTACAGCTACAATGTTCTGTGATTTCTCTAAGGCTTTCGATTGTGTAAATCATAATATCTTAATTAACAAATTGCAATACTATGGTTTCAGGGGAGTGCCGCTCGAATGGCTTAAATCATATCTTGGCGACAAAAGGCAGCTTGTGAGGATTGATACGTCTATATCTTCTTGTAAGCCTATAGAATGTGGTGTCCCTCAGGGTTCAGTACTTGGCCCTATTTTGTTTCTGGTGTTTATCAACGACATTACAAATCTAGACATTAGTGGTAAGATCTGCCTCTTTGCGGACGATACTAGTTTTACTTGGAGCGGTCCAGATGTTGCGGCACTATATGATACTATATCCAGTGACTTACACTATTAAGTCTTGGTGCGATTCTAATCTCCTATGCCTCAACCTATAAAAAACTAAAGTTTTGTCATATAAAAGTACTATACAACCTTTTGTACTTAATAACACCACTATTGACGTCTTGGACTCTGTGAAATTCTTAGGACGTAGACAACTCGTTAAAATGGGACTTGCACATCGAAGCTTTATCAAAGAAACTAAGCGCTGCCTGTTTTGCGCTAAGATCAGTTTCCAAGGAACTTAACTAATCAACCTCTAGAATAGCCTATTATGCCCTTTTTAAGTTACATCTTCGTTACGCCCTTCCTGAGGTACTTGCTGCGCAACAAAATTTGATCGTATTTTCAAACTTCAAAAGAGAGCAGTTCAATATTTATTGGGACTGAACAGTAGAACCCACTGCCAGAATTGCTCGTAAAATTTTCGTATTATTTGCTCCAAATGATTTGAGATATAGTTTTTTGAACTCTGATCTGAGTTTCTTTTTTATTTATTTTTTCACCTGCAATAAAACTTACATATACAGTGTGTCAATTTTAAAACTTCCCCCCTAATATCTTTCTTGCAGTTAAAAATATGAAAAATCGGAAAGACACGCCAATTTTATTAGTAAGGGCGACACTTTTAATGAATATTTTTGACATTTTTATTTCAACCCCTTAGGAGGAGTAGATGTCACCATTACAATCTTAAATGGGAATGGGGGTCAAGTGGCACATCATTTTAAAGGATATTTAATTCTTTTTTCAGTGATATCCTACTTTGTTGCTTTTTGTCCAGAGATTTCCTAATAATCGCGTTTCAAAGATGCAGAAACAATTAAACATGCGTGCATTGAGATTTTGGTTTTCAGGCTAGTGTTTACACAAAAATGATTGCAGTGGATCTCCTTGTAGTACAAATGATTAGAAGATTAGGTGGCAACATGGACGTAGCCATTACATTTTTCTAGGGGGTCGAAATTCGAAATACTAATATTTCAATTTTATAAACAGAAAACATCATAAACATTAACGTTTCCTTTCTTAAATTCGAATGAGTGGCAACCTCTAATCAGTTTCACAGGAGGAATTGTTAACATTCCAGCAGGAAATTTTTAGGACTTGTTGTAGACAACTCGTTAAAATGGGACTTTCACATCGAAGCTCTATAAAAGAAACTAAGCGCTGCCTGTTTTGTGCTAAGATCAGTTTCTAAGGAACTTAACCTCTCAACCTCTAGAATAGCCTATTATGCCCTTTTTGAGTCCCATCTTCGTTATGCCCTTCCATTTTGGGGTACTTGCTGCGCAACAAAATTTGATCGTGTTTTCAGACTTCAAAAGAGAGCAGTTCGATATTTATTGGGACTGAACAGTAGAACCCACTGCCAGAATTTCTTTAAAAATTTGAAAATACTGACTCTTCCTTCTTTATTCATTTTTGAATCCGTTTGCTTAATCCGCAAGCACATATCCGCTATTCCCGAAAGGCCATCTCATAACTATCCACTTAGGAATGCAGAGCACAACCTTTATCTGTCAACCCCGAACTCAGAACTAGTTAAAGGTTCTATACTGTACAATGCCAGAAAAATATACAATCATCTGCCATTGAATATCAAGTCGCTTTCATTCTTTCCCGCCTTTCGCAAAGCTCTAAAATTATGCTTACTGGAGAGAGCCCTATATGCGGTAAACGACTTTTTTGTTGATGCTTAATTATGAACAATTTTGAATTTTAAAATTTTGGTCATCTCACACACTGGTCAAAGGTCAAGTATTTAATATTTTATAACTCTGAAATTATATCTATTTACTGCGTACTGTTCTGCAATTGTCCATGTATATTCTTTTTGTAATTTTAAAGACTTAAATTTTTTTGAATTGTATTATTTGTATTGTGGATTTTTTGTTGTTTGTATTTTCTTTTTTTTTGTGCTTTTGTTGTTTGGTGAGTGCTTTGCCGATGAAGCTGTTTTGGCTTTTTGTACAATAAAGCGTTGTTTGTTGTTGTTGTATTTGTTAACGTTAGATTTTATTTTGTTCATTGAATAAAAATAAATATAAAATAAAATATACATATGGAATAATAATTCTGATAATCATTAACTCGTAACGGCTGCACAGTGGTCTGTCAGACGGAGTGCTGATTTATTGAATATAGTAATTCGAGAGGTGTCTACCGGACTACTGTGTAGCGATTGTGTAAGAATTTTTTTATTAATTTTTTGATATTGGTATGGATTTTGTTATTTATTTGTTTTATTATAGGCATACTAAGGGCTGGCAAAGGCTATTTTTGGGTCGAGATTTCCGTATGTAAGAAGAGTACAATGCGTTTATAATGTACTGAACGTAGAGAGTAAACAGTAACGTAACACTAAAGACGTTGCCAAAGCTATGAAATAAACCGAGAAACTGTGCACATTGCTAAAATACGTAAAAGGGTGGTTTGGATTGGAAGATTCGCCCCGGTCGACCGGTCGACCCAATCAGTAATCAGTACCATATCAATACTTAAAATTGTGTACATTATGAGTTCAGCATGTGTTCAGCTTCACGATTTAATTACGTCTCGTGATACTTTATTTGTTTATTTATTGACGAGTTGTTGTAATTTTCCCTATAGCTTGCGTCCCTATATCCCTCTCTTTGTAGTTGGGCCCATTGTTGTCTATTGTTGGTTTTGCGGGTCCCCGTCATCCCTGCTAATTTCCTAATATTATGGTTCGGTCTCTTCTCTCATCTCAGGTTCGGTCTTCTTCTAGGTCTATTACTTCCTCGTGGGTGCCATGTTGTAATTTTTATGCTCCATCTGTTGTATGTTTTTCTTGCCAGATGCTGCCATTTGAGTGATTTTACGCTGTGGATGACATCTATTACTTGGGTCTTTTGTCGTATCCGCTCTACTATTTTACAGTCTCTCTTGGTTATTCCCAGCATATTTCGTTCCATAGAGCATTGTGCGACCTGCAGTTTCCTTATGATGTCCGTTTTAAGTGTTCAGATTTCGCATGCATAGGTCATCACTGGTAGTACACAATTGTCAAATGTTTTCTTCTGCCATAAGTACTCCATGCTAACTTAATTCTACAGTTCTGTTGATTTCTGGTAGTAGAAATCCGTCAATATATAAAACATCTATCCAAAGCTATTACAAATCTAATGATCGAAAACAAGTTGCTCAACCAAAAAATACCAAGAAAATTATATTCTTAACCTTCAGTAATGATTCTGACCTTTGATAAAACGAGTAATAAAAATTATTCAAATGAAAAATAAATGTTAACTTATAAAGTTAGTTAACATAAATTAAAGACCAAAGTGATAAAACTGCGTCTCACTTTTTCGACCTACTAAGCATAACAGTAACAAGACCAACTAATTATTCTTCTCCAATTTTCCGAGCAAATGGAACAGACGTCGTTCTTTCTCTGACTGCAAGTTAGTTTTATAACACTTTTTAACGAAATAAAAGAAACATTTCTAAAATGCTAATTGAACAGAGGTCTAGAAAATTTTTGTTTCGAATTTGTATTGAAATGTTTAAATTCAGTACGATTTATTTGTTTTGTAGAAGTCTGAAAAAAGTTTGATTATTAAACTTTCTGAGTAGGTATTTCATTAATTTATTTGTGATATTCTTGCTAAGTTAAAAACAGAAGAAAAATAACTCAAAGTCTCGGTCTCAACATTTATATTAAATTAAACTGTGACACTTGTTTCGCTCATACGAGCATCATCAGACAAATATACAGTTAAGGTCACACCATACACGTTTACATTTTACATATTAAAACAATTAGTGTTATTGTGACCCTAACTGTATACTTGTCTGATGATGCTCTTATGAACGAAACAATTTAATTTAATATAAATGTTGAGACCGAGACTTTGAGTTATTTTTCTTTTGTTTTTAACTTATAAACCAGGCCTCCTTGAGAATAATGGACACCTTTTTTTAAATATTGTTGCTACCTAGCCTATTCTGTTCTTGGCTAGAACCGCTAAACGTACTAAGGTACTCTTTTTGATTAAAAGAGCATGTTTATTATAAATATACATTTATTAGGTAATCTGGTGGTTCTCTCTTAAGAATATGGTGGTTCCATCATGTCTCAAACGTATTGATCCTTAAAAAGCTAACTGCGAGAGTATTGAAGTCATGGTTACAAAATCCCGCTTAAGATGGGCTGGTCAGGTATGCAGAACGCAAGAAAACCGCATATCAAAATCTCTGCTTTACGGTGAGCTTGTAGACGGTAAGAGGAGGCCGGGTGGACAGCTGAAAAGGTACAAGGACATTTTCCACGAAAACTTAAAGGGGATTAACATGCAGAATGAGTGGGAAGAAGCAGCTCACAATAGAACTTAACGGAGAAGAATTGTAAAATCAGTTAACAGCGACAACCAAAAAGTAACGAGGCAACAAAGCAATGAGATTTTCGAATGTCCGGAGTGCGGTAGGCAGATAACATCACGTATCGGTCTGTTCAGTCACAGAAAAGATCATGAAAGAAAACGTGTCCTGCCCATTGTCATTTGAGGGATTTGACTCTGTGGATGACATCTCTTACCTAGGTTTTTTGTCGTATTCACTCTATTCTTTTACGATCTCTCTTGGTTATTCCCAGCCTATTTCGTTTCATTGAGCGTTGTGCGACCTGCATTTTCCTTATAATCAGATCATCACTTGTAGTTCACATTGGTCGAATGTTATCTTCTTTAGATAAAGTGGCATTTTAGATTTGAATATGATTGAGTTTCTTCCATAAGTAGGGGAGAGGGGGGATAGTTGATCAGAAGGTATACTTGATCAAATTGGCTTTATTAATTATATATTTGCAATAGCTCTCTATTCTCTCCCAAACTATATTGCTTTTAGCATATGGCAACACTGGAAAGCGAAAATGTCAATTTAATGCAGACCGTTTTGGAGGTTAGATTAATCTAGTTTATTTGCGGCTAAAAGTAAATATTTATGTTTCAACACGTGTTTTTTTTTGTTAGGTGAAAGTAATATTTTAGACAATTTTGAATATACTAGTTATATTGTAGTGTTTTGTGCCTTTCTACCTGTCTTTATGGTTATTTTTTATCTAAAAAGGTAGGTCCGGTTTTTTTACTTATTTAAAATATGTGACCTTGGGGATACTTGATCAATTTATATTGTGGGATATATCAGTATCAAGTGTCCCCCAAAGTGATCAAGTATCCATCCCCCTGTTTCTTTATTACCTGATAAACTCCAATTTAGGCATTGTATAGGCCACAGATAGGCAATAAAGAGTAAGGTCAATATTTTTTGTTATAGATGCCGCGGTTTTATAAAAGAAAGGAAGGTTCAAAGGCAAGGAAAACGATAGATCCTGAAAAAATGAAATTAGCGGTTTAGAGGCTTTAAAAGAAGGAAGGAAGATACTGACTGTGGCGAAAAAATTCGATGTGGATCGAATGACCTTAAAACGTTATATGAAGAAATATGAAGATAATCCTAACAATCCAATGACATCTAATTATCAAAAAAAAATATTTACCGCAGAACGAGAAGCAGAGCTTGCGGGATATCTGAAAACCTGTGCTAAAATGAATAGTGGTTTAACATACCGAAAAGTTAGGGAATTCGCCTATGAATTGGCAGTTGAAAATAGCATTCAAGTACCAAAAACATGGCATAAAAATAGGTTGGCTGGAATTGATTGGCTTAAAGGGTTCATGAAAAGAAATCCATCACTTTCCCTCAGAACACCGGAAGCTACAAGTATGAGTCGAGTTACAAGCTTTAACAAAAAGAATGTTAAAGACTTTTTTGTCAATTTGCAAACAATTTTAGATAGAGAACATTTAACTGAACACAATATCTGGAATGTCGATGAGACAGGTTACACAACCGTTCAGAAACCTAAAAAGGTTATTGCGACCTAGGGTCAAAAACAAGTTGGCATCTGGAGAACGGGGTCAGCTGGTGACCATTTGCTGCAACATTAGTGCTGCGGGAACAACTATTCCACCATTTATGGTTTTTCCCAGGGTGAAGTTCAAACCAATGATGCTAATAGGAGCTCCATCTAACTCAGCTGGTGCAGCAAATATATCGGGATGGATGACTGCGAACATTTTCCATTTGTATTTGTAACATTTTGCTGTGCATGTTAAGTGTTCCCCAGAAAATAAAGTTTTACTCATATTAGATAATCATGAGAGTCATATCTCCATCAAATCGTTAAATTTTGCTAAAGAAAATGGTATTATTTTGTTGACGTTACCTCCCCATTGTAGCCATAGGCTACAACCTCTCGATATCAGCGTGTATTATTCGTTTAAAAATGCGTCTGACAAGGCTTCAAATGAATGGATGGCAGAGCATCCAGGAATGGTTATCACTATTTATGACCTTTCCTACATCATTGGAAAAGCTTTTCCAATAGCTATGACGTTCACAAACATCATAAGCGGTTTTAAAAAGACAAGCATATTTCCGCTAAATCCCCACATTTTTACGGATGATAACCGACCGCCCAGGGCCCTTGCCAGATTCCACTATTGAGAGTGAAGAAAATGCTGTACACCCATTAGGATCAGTTTTGGATTCCTCCTACATAGCCGGAGGAGAGACCGAAAGTCTAGAGGAAAGAGTATATAAAACCTCCAAAGGACAGGAACCTGGAGCTGGAACGGTAAGGGAGGAACCAGTAGCTGGAACAAGTGGTATCTCTGCACCCAAAAAAGATTTTGTAGAGACAGTTGCTTGGTCAAGTGGGACAGCATCGACATCATTGATAAACTTTATTGTCAGTCCTGCGCAGTTGTTACTTTTTCCAAAAGCAGGATTAAGAAAAAAAACAAGGAAAGGTAAAACGAAATTAAAGAGTGCTATTTTGACTGACACACCAATTAAAGCCGATTTAGAAAACAAATTAAAATTAAGGGAAGAAAGGAAGGTTAAAAAATTTGAAAATGCTGAAAAAAGAACTTTGGCTAGGCTAGAAAAAAAGGTGGAAAAAGTAAAGAAAAAAGTATTTTTACTCATCGTCCTCATCTTCATCTTCAGTTTCAAATGAAGATGTGTCTTATGCTGAGTCAGGATATAGAAGAAGAAGAATTTGAGCGGCTTGAAAAAGTTAATGGGGAAAACTTAAAAAATGGTAAATTTGCTATTGTACAATTTAAAGGTGGCAAAAGACGGGGGAAAATATAGGTATCTGCGTCTATTGACAGTGTTGATGATGAAAATCAGGAATGTAAAGTTATCTCACTAAAATGTGTGGATGAAAGAAAGAATACATTTTCATTGGTAGATAATGATGTTAGTTATGTAATGTATGACGAAATTCTTGGTATAACATCAGATCCCAACATTTCCCTAAAAGGAGAAAGGATGTATTACAAGTTTGTGAAGTCCTTAGACATTTTCGAAATGGGCTAATGTTGAAACAATATTTTTTATATTTAAGATTTTGATGTTAACTTTATTAGGTTAAGTTTATTTTCCAAGTTTTTAATGGGTTTTTAAAAATACTTATAACGATGTTGTTTACCAAAGAATTTTGCCAAAGATTTCCAGAAAAATCTATTTCTTTATTGTAGAGAATTGGAGTGATCAAGTATCCCTAGCTCGCTCATTAAGTATCCCCTTCTAGGGGGATACTTGTGCAAACCCCATCTTTTTTAAATTATTGAAAATTTTAAACCATGTCATTTTTATTTATAAAACAGATAAAATAATGTGTTCAACAGACCGAAAGACATATTATGTGAGTGAAAAAATATACATAAAATAAAAATGCATTAATAATTCTTTAAAAAAACAAAACTATGATCACATCCCCCCTCCCCCCTACTCCATGCTAACTTAATTCTTCTGTCGATTTCTGGTAGTAGAGATCCCAAACTGTATTAGTTGTCCCAAATATATGTATTAATCTACTATTTCCAGTGTTGTATTATTTATTAGAATGTTTTTTTCTGTCCACTAGTTTGTTGTACATTTCTTTAGTTATTTCTAAATTCATTTTGAGACCCCCTTTATTGCTGGCTGCATTTAGTTTGTTATTTTGTGCTTGTAGTTCTTTAGAGCTATTGGCAATTAGGACTATCAGCAAATCTTAGATGGTTCATATCAATATTCTCTATCTATTTTTAATCATTTGTTGATCCAGTCCAGTTGACGGAAGATTTCTTCTAGTATTGCTGTAAACAGCTTTGGGGATATCACGTCTCCCTGTCGCACTTCTTTGCCAGTTGTGAACTCTCGGGTTCTTTAATTATAATGTTCTATAAAGAACAAAATTTCTACCTAAAATCGTAGATACAAGTTAAAATCGTACTGTCAAGATAAATTCGTACTTTACATTTATAGAATTTTCTGCTGCATTGTACTGATTTGATGAAGTAAAATACATACATAGACCGAACCTGAGAAGGGTTCATGGTATTAAAGGAAATTAGGAGAGAGAGAAACTCTCAATATATGAATCAAGTAGGGTTTTTTACATCTTCCTGATGCAAACAATTAAGTCCCATTGCAGGTAAAAAAACTGGTTAGTTTTATATTTAAAAATGATTACAGATTATATCTACCGAAACATTGAACTGAACAACCGTACGATCGAAAAAAACGGCGTCCAGTTGGCTTGGAAATGACGATCGATGACTTTTCCATATATTTTTCCATATAAAACGACAGTGATCTTTATTTCATAGCCATCGCTGACGTGTTTTCTTTATCGTTTTCTTCGAAGGTATTTAAAGTAAAGGCAATCCAAGTCCAAAATTAAAAAAATCAATCTTTTATTTAAAAAACATGGAAGCTTAGCACAAAATTTTACATTAAAAAAAATTATAGAAACAATAATAAAAAATTAACAAAAACAAATGTCGCCATGATGAAACATAGATGCCACCATCCAAAAGCGGCAGTAGAAAGAACTACACTCAAACGGAAAAATGGTGGTAGGGGACTTATAGATCTATCTAATCTGCACACTGATCTATCTAATAGTATAATAAACCTAAAGAAATACTTCTACTCAAAACAAGCACAATCTCAATACTATAGAGCTATTGTAAAAGCAGATAAACACACCCCACTAATACTAAGTGACGAAGAAAGAACATGGTCCATAGTGGAAGACGCAGACAAGCTTACCCGCTGGAAAGAAAAGGCTCTACACGGAAGGTTTCCCTATGACGTAGATCAAGACACTGTCGACAAACAAGCGTTAAAACGTGGAGAGCTACAACCGGAAATTGAAGGGTGCTTTATAGCCCTCCAAGATCAAGTGATTAAGACCAATAACTACCGAAGATACTTAAAGGACGGAATTAAGTCTGACTTATGCCGAAGGTGTAAGAAAGCAAGTGAGACAATACATCACGTCATAGGAGGATGCCAAGCTATATCACAGAGTGACTACACATTTAGACACGAAATGGGAAAGATCATACACCAAGAACTAGCATTGAAGTATAAACTTGTAGAGCATAAAGTGAACTATTATCAGTACGAACCTGCTACAATCCTTGAAAACAATGAATATGAAATGTACTGGGACAGAACTATAATAACAGATAAAAGACTAGAACACAATAGACCAGACATAGTAGTGAAGAAGAAAAAAGAAAATGAAGTGTTGCTCATAGATTTTGCGGTAAACAATAACCTAACACAAACACACAGAGAGAAGATTACCAAATATATTGATTTGTGCTTTGAAATTAAGGATATGTGGAAATACGATCGAGTCCGGGTCATCCCATTAGTACTATCGAATATGGGTGTAATGCCAAAAACACTAATTGAATCGCTGAGGGCAATAGACTTAAAACCATACCAGTACCAACTTATGCAAAAATCTGTAATCCTTAACACCTGCCATACAGCAAAGCGATTTCTATAAATGTAACTTAACCGGGAACGTTTCTAAGCCAGAAAAGTTATCACTATCATGGTTGAGACGAGTCACTCCTCGAACCACGAGAAACCAACGGATGTAGTTGAGATAAAACGTAAAAATTAAAAACAATACACATAATTTTTATTATAAAATTCACATTTTCAATTTGAGAATTACGGTTTTTAGTCAAATATAGTCAAAATTTAGCCAAGGAAGAAAAGCTGCACATATACAATACAAGTTATCATTTCAATTTAGTTTGAAGTAAATTATTACAGATTTATAAAAGATTTAAAATTTCTTTAATGCCATTTTACGCCATCTCTTTAATTTACGCATTCTGTTATTGATAATCAACGAAACCATTCCCATTCAATAACCTAAATTAACGAAACTATAAAATCGGTAATAATGTGGTAGTCGCTCAAAGGACCCACATATGTATGTGATGATTTGACGCGTCAAACCAATTAATATCAAAAATCGATATCATATTAATGGAAACTACACCCAACCAGATAGTGTGCGCGATTTAGGGCATAATAAAAATTATTTATTATTTAAATTAAAGAGAAACTTTAGAAAAACAATTTTCATTTTAGTAAAGATTATCATAATATACTGAAAGAATAATAAAAGAGTTTTTTTTGATACAATCTAATAAAAATAAATGTATTGCTCATGCATCTGTAGAGGTTAGTAATGTATGGCAATCGCTTCTTTGATTTTAAAGAACATAACATAAATAAACATAAGTAAAAATTAAAAAGAAATTAATAAATAATCATACAGAAAGTTTGAAGCTTTTTGGTTTTACCTTACTAAGTAATTGTTATCAGGTAGTAATTGTGTTAATTTTGAAGTTTAACTTGATATAATGTCATTTTAACAGAACTTCAGCGGTTTTTATAGACGTATCTGTTTGAAAAAAAAAGTGTTCTCGAATAGTTGCATTTAGATATTTTAAATAGTTTTTTTCTTTGTTCTTTGTGTTTTCTGTTTCCGACGACGCGCGAGGGGAACTGATATACTTCCTGAAACGTTAAGCATTTTTTTGTCCGTTAGGCAAATTGTTTATTAGTAAACTACTGCTGAGAGAGAGACAATTAGTCTCCTTTGGATTAACGCAGCAGTATTTACAAAAAATAACTATTTTATTTTGTACATTATCTTGCAGTGGCGAAAGGCTTTTTAGAAGAGATTAATTCGCCAGAGGGGTATAGACATTTTTTTATCTCTGTAAGAATTCTTCTTTTTGCAATTTTTAATCGGTTTTAATTTTATTTCGTCATCGTCCATGTTTCACTTGCATATTATGGTATAGACACTTTTTATCATAATATACAGTATCACAGATATATGGGAATTTTTTTTATTTATTGGTTTAAATGCACTTTGGAAATTAAAAATTACATAAAAAATGATTTATTATTATACAGAGTGAGTCTTAATTAAGTGCAAATATTTTTAGGGCTGGAAGACCTAGATAAATGACACATATTTTGTTTTTACCGTTTTTCAAATAAGTCCAAAATAACCGAGTTATTCAAGTTTGAAAATTAAAAAAAAATATATTTAATTTAAAAAAATTGGAAAGCCAGGGAATTTTTTCTGGATTTGCATCCCTTTTTTTGTCGTAACCATAGAGTAAAGCCGTAACTATGGTAATATTAGAGATTAAGAAATTATATCGTGGGAAAATTTGCAGATTTCGCAACATAACAGGCAGTTCTAAAATATACAGGAATATTTATAGGAAAATGCACAATTTTCAACAAATTTTTTGCGATAAAAATCTAAAATATTTGCATTTATTTAAGACTCACACTGTATATTATTAATATTATTAATTTTAGTAAGTAGGTATTCCAATTTTCATCTAGATAATTAACCACTTTTCACTAATACCTAGTGGTAGTCCGTTTGTCAGTGAAATATTAATATATGGCCCAAAAAGTTAAAAATGTTTAAAAAATGGCTTGCGTTGCATGTAGTGATGAACGCTCAATGGAACGAAATATGCTAGGAATAACCAAGAGAGACCGTAAAAAATAGAGTGGATACGAAAAAAGACCCAGGTAATAGATGTGATCCACAGAGTCAAATCTCTCATATGACAATGGGTAGGACACCTAGCAAGAAGAACGGATAACATATGGACCACAAAAATTACAGCATGGTACCCACGAGAAATTAAGAGATCTAGAGGAAGATCAAACCTAAGATGAGACCATAATGGTACGTACACATTGGTGCGCTGAGCCGCGCGTTTCTTTTTTTGTTTTAAAGATCATCCCGCGATCCATAGAAATCCCGCGAACATTCGTCTAGTCGTTAATCATGTCTCTATCGTCCGAGAAGAACTACGCAATTTTAATCATGAGTAGTGCGACTCTTTAAACACTCCATTAATAAACAATATTCAAAGAAAAACACAAAAAAGAAAATTTATTCAAAGAAAATACACATAGTCACTAATCAATGCGCGCGGTTTCTTCACCGGCCGTCCCAACTGAACAACGAACAAACAAAGCGGAGCGTCGAAAAACCGACTCGAGATGGTTCGCCGCTAGCTGATTGCACGCGGAGCGCGCGCATCTTGAAAACACGTACTAATAGAGGCGAATGAGTGCGCGCGTGCCGCGCGTTCGCGGTGCAGCGCGCCAATGTGTACGTACCATACATAATATTAGGAAATTAGCAGGGATAACTTGAACCTGCATAGCCAACAATAGACAATAAAGGGCCCAACTACAAA
Source organism: Sitophilus oryzae (assembly GCF_002938485.1). Taxonomy (NCBI): domain Eukaryota; kingdom Metazoa; phylum Arthropoda; class Insecta; order Coleoptera; family Curculionidae; genus Sitophilus; species Sitophilus oryzae. Next base: position 5,989,549 of record NW_022146105.1, read on the forward strand.
GAGCATATGTGAGGGAGGCTACACCATAATTGGAAATGGTCAAATAAGCTGAAAATTATGATGAATTACTTTATTAATTAGTTACAGTTATTTTTATTACTTTTCCACTAAATATTAAGACATCCTGTATGATCATCAAAATTCTATGTATTTTATCTGTAACAAACCAATTAGGCTAGTCAAATATTTTCCGCTCCTTTTCCTTCTCTATAAGCCCGAACAAATTTATCTACTTTAAAAAAGTTTCCAAAGACGTCGAGTCGAAGTTAGTTTTTAAATCAGATAACAAATTACTGCAACTTTTAGAGATCCCAAAGAGAAGTCCAAACAAGCGAAACGACGGGGATTTACGAAATTGAATGTAAGGATTGTAAAGTGGAACAAGGTGCTCTATTCTTTTCGGATTTAGAGCGGCCAGTGTTTAAGATAAAATATTATCTTAGAGCTTATTACGTTTGTAGAAGATATAATCGAAATCGAACGGAAATAAATTGGCACATACTTATATCAAATTGGATTGGTTGGTTTGCTGAAGTGGAGAGTGCGACCGCTTGTCGAACTTCCTTCTTCTTCTTCTTCTTCTTCTTCTTCCGGTCCCATGTGCAATCTTGCACGTTGGGGATCACATTTGTACACTCTCCTCAATTTATTGTAAGGGTATCTTCTGCCCGACGGAATATGGTTACCGCGTCCGGTATCCCACTCCAATCCCTTATATTCAGGAGCCATGAGTGTTGTTTTCTTCCTAGTCATCTTCGACCCCCCAATTTTGCCCTGTATGACCAGTTTCGCAATGGCGTAGTGTGTTCCTCTCCAAATGTGCCCTAAATATGACATTTTCCATGTCTTTATTAATATTAAGGAGTTGTTTTTCAACACCAGCTTTTCGCTGGACTTCTTTGTTTGAAATGCAATCGATATACGGGATAATCTGCGGAGAGTCCACATATCAAACGCTTCGATGCCATTTAGGGACTTTACTTTTATTGACCACGTTTCCGCACCATACAACAGGACGGGCCATACATAGCACATAATCACTCTGAAACAGAGGTATAATGGTAAGCGTAGTTGTAGGAGGATATTCTGAAGCCTTTGAAATGTTGTTTTGGCCATGCCGATTCGAATTTTAATTTCCTCGTTGCAGTCTCATTTGTTATTTACAACAGAGCCGAGATACTTAAACCTATCCACCTGATCAATGATCTCGCTGCTTACAGTGAGGTTAACATTTTGGATTTGTCTACTAATCACCATGATGTTTATTGTTGAAGTGTTAATATGTAGCCCGTACTGCTGTCCCACACTATTTATTTTATTTAGCAGTTCTTAAAAATATTCCATAGTGGAGATCCATAAAACGTTATTGTCCGCAAAACTGATTTTATTAATGGATTTTATTCCATTGACCTTAATACCCCTGGACTCATTTTCGAGAGCAAGGTGGAATATTTTTTCGAGCAGTATTACCGTTTTGATACAACTAACTCAGACACCTTATCCCTAGGGATGTTTGAGTTGTATTGTTAAGTATTAGTAAGCATTCGGTGGTACTAATGTAACGAGTGACTTCCGTTATACTCTTCCCGGCAACATATTCAAGATCTACGATCAACGGAAATTCAGAACCGTTTCCCCTTTTTTCGAATCCTTACAGCTTTGGCAAACTTCGGTAAAAGAGCTGCCCATTCCCGCTGCATGTTCACCAATTTGAAAGTGTACCGTATATACCGCCGTTATCCTGGTGATATCCTTACGCGACTTAATTATGAGTTCTCCCCATTTCTTTTAGGTTCTATTTGAGCCAAGTTTTTTAGCTGTTCTGCAGATGCTTAAAGTTTTCCATCTACTGCTCGCCATAGACAGAAAGAGGCGGTAAATATATTTTTATAGTATTGCGGGGGAGTAAAATCTTCTTTTGATGTATGTACAGGAAGGTACGATCATCGCTTTGCAAGTTCATCAGGGCGTTTGTTCCCCTCGAGGTTTCTGTAGCCTGGAACCCAAAGCAAGCTTATGTGGTATCTACTTCTTCGTAAGCTAACTTATCGTATCTTCTTCTTCTTCTTGTTTCTCAATGACCACGCGTCTTTCGACGGGGAGTCAAAAATATAATATTTTTCGGTATACAGTCAAACAGAGAGCAGTCTCACAGACGTCTGGAATTGAAAAGCCCATACCCTCTGCGATTCAGTACACTTCAATGAGGAAAATTTTCCTTTTTTGAAAATCAAAAATCTTCTATTAAATAAAATTGCTTCTCCTACGCTGGCAGTATTCGGCTGCATAAAACTGACTCATTCTCTCTTGACTATTCCATATGTAAAAAAAAACATGAGAAAAGATTAGGCGAATAGCCAAAAAGTATAACGTTAAAACTGTTTTCAAATCTGGATCGACTCTAAGAAGAAAACTAAACCAAACAAGAAAAAAGAGTGCATCTACCAGGTACCTTGTGAATGCGGTGAGTCGTATATTGGAGAGACTAAACGTCCTTTAAATATACGACTTAGCGAGCATGAAAACTTGTACAAAAAGGTGAAACAATGAAGTCAAGTATTGCGGACCCTGTTTGGTCAAAACAGCACAATATAAAATGGCCGGAAGCTCGGATTGTCCACAGGGAACCTCATTGGAAAAAGCGTAAATTTAAAGAAGCCGTTTTTATAGCAAGAAATAATAATATTTTTAGCAATCCTAGCACCTAAATACCTACGATATGGTAACCACTGATAGAACGCTCCAATGGAGGCATTCTATGTGGAACTTTTTAAATGCCTGACCGCAGTATAAAAGCTCAGTAGTTTTAGGAATTAATGTAGTTTACACTTGATAACGGCCAGTGATCCTTCTGACCGAAACGTTGTGTTAATCAAAATAAATAAATACAATGGAAGTCCGAAATTCTTTTATTTTCAATACATCAAACAGTGTCTCCCACATTCAAAGAAACGATAAAAAGTCTTGTTTCACGATGACCACGCGTAATTTAACGACCAGCCAAAAACTTTCTAATTCTATTCTTTAACTCCTATATCATTGAAAATTACTATAAATTTAGACTCAGCTATCAGACGCACGATGCTGAAGAACAGCATCACAACGACTGAAGAACAGAAGTCTTAACTTTTCGTATGATTTTTGACTATTTTGGAGGATATGGTAGATGAGTTCTGCGCTGATATGGCTGCTTGGTTGTCAGTGATTATTGCAGCTTTGTGTCCCTAGTCTCGTTCAGCCTTTCCCAGGCCTTCCCAATGCCAAGTATCTTTGTTTGGACAACAGTTGATCTATCCGAAAACCGATAAGACTGAATCCACCTTGGATCCTTCAGTAAAAAGCGCAATGTCGAATTCATTCAAAAATTTCTCCCCACTCCTTTCTGGTTGGATTCTGACTTGAAAGTTATTGCCAAGTTCCAACTTAGGTGTGAGATAATCTGATGCTCCAGCAATAATATTCCTTCCGTAATCTTCCAAAAATACCGCTGTAGCCATAGTTTTTTTCCATCCAGCAACCAGTTTTTCTGAGCCTGATCAATAAGATTTTATTTATGAGAAATGAAACAAATTATCTATGAGGATACTGTTTAAGGGTATTTAAGTTCAGCACTGGAGATACTTACAAAACGCTCATTATTAAAACACATAAATATGTACAGGGTTTGTCGAAATTAGTCTGTTTTAACAGAGAAAACATATTTCCTGACTAGATAGAGCAAAACCGACATAGATGTCATGCGCTCGATTTCTGAGATACGTTTAATGGCGTAAACCGCTTGTTGATATTTTCACAGCCAACAGAGATTCGGGATCTTTTTGAATTTTTTACCATTTTGAAAATTGCCCATAACTTTGTTATTTCGCAGAATAATAAAATTCTGTAAAAACGTTCTTAAGGCCCTTTTTTAAGTACAATCCAGGGGCGTACTCAGTTTTTTTCTATACTTGTTCTTTTTGTCAGAAATAATAAAAAATATAATTTTTTAAATGGAAAACGTAGTGACTATGAACTTAAAAAATGCTGGCGTTTAACCTTTTCCAACGATATAAAGTTATGGGTATCTATTTCTAAGAATAAGGGAAATATGAGGGTTTTTATCTTTATATCAAAGCGGGCTTCGATTTTGAGTTGAGCTATTTGCTTAATTATTTTTTTATCACAATTTAATATTCTATATTATTATTTATCTGCATAATTAAAGACTTTTGAAAAGGTAAATTAACATTCTATTATTAGTAGTAATAGTAATTATTAGTATTAGTAATTGCAACTGAAATCGATACAATAAAGAAAGAACAAAACTAAAAAAACGTATTTTTTGAGTGACGAATATAGTTTTCTAAAAAAACAAAGATGTTCAAATTGAGCACCTCCTTGTTGAATACACAATAAACATCTTTTGCGCACAGAGTTACAACGATTTATTAGGCAAACTGGTTAAATAAGTCCAAAAGCTTGCCTAGTAGCCTTCTGCAATTCTTCTCTTGTCCCAATGGTTCTTCCCTTATATGTATATAAGGTCTTTTAATTTCCCCCATAAAAAGTCGAAAGGAGTAAAATCACAGGACCTAGGAGGCCAAGTTATGGGTTCCAACCCAGTTCTCTCTAAATTCTCCATTTAATAGTTCAGTGGTAACCCTAGCGTTTTAATTGTGTAGATATATAGAATGTTGATTTATCTTTTCAAAAGTTTTTAATTATACAGATAAATAATAATATAGAATATTAAATTGTGATAAAAAATAATTAGGCAACTAGGTCAACACAAAATCAAGGCCCGCTTCGATACAAAGATAAAAAGTCTAATATTTCTCTCATTCTGAGAAATAAATACACATAACCTTATATTGTTGGAAAGGGTTAAACGCCAGCATTTTTCTAAGTTCATAGCCAACTATGATTTCCATTTAAAAAATTATATTTTTTATTATTTCTGACAAAAAGAGCATGTATAGAAAAAAACTGACTACGCCACTGGATTGTGCTTAAAAAAATGCCTTAAGAACGTTTTTATAGAATTTTATTATTCCGCAAAATACAAAAGTTATGGGCAATTTTCCAAATGGCAAAAAAATCAAAAAGACCCCGTATCTCAGTTGGCAGTAAAAATATCAACAGGCGGTTTACGACATTAAATGTGTCTCCGAAATCGAGCCAATAACATCTATGTCAGTTTTGCTCTATCTAGTCAGGAAATAGGTTTTCTCTGTTAAAACAGACCAATTTCGACCACCCTGTACATATTGTACCATTTTGGTTGCACATAAAACTGTATTTATATTCCTTATTAAAATTTACAAATGTAAACATTGTAAGGTTGAACAAGGTTGCAATCTACATAAAACTTTCATGAAACAATACAGAAATTGGACTCAATACTAAAGACATTTTCTTCCAACAATATAATATACAAGGGCAACTTATTTTACTTTAATTTTCTGAGTTAATGGAAAAACTAAATCGCTACTTTAGCGGGCGGTCTCTATTTTGTTTCGTTTTTATGTTCTTCCATTACCCAGATAAATAGAAACTTGTTTCAGTTTCTGACACGATACTTAACCTGATTTTATTAATGGATTTGTCGACAATTTGTAGCCTGGGATATAAAAACTGAGAAATATTGTTTATTGTTGTGGGTACTACATATTTAGTAGTTCTATACGAAAGAATAATGCACTGAATATTAAGAATAGTTATCATGATGTTTTTTTTTTATTTTACATTATTTATGTATTATTCCATTTCGGCTACTATCACATGCATATTCATGAAGTACAAGCTATAATAGGGATATTTTCATATAAGATCACCACATTATGTAGCGTTTAATAGTAATATAATATAATTAGTAAATATAGAGTGTTATATATTTTCCAGAAGCTCATAGCAAGCCGGATCATATGAATTATAAATATACAGGATGTTCTATTTAAGAAAACAACTTTAGTTCACATCTTCAAAAATAATGTTTTCGTAGAAAAACAGACTACGTTACTGTATTCTACAAAAAATTCTGAAATAAACTGTTATTACCTTCTCGATAGCTTTCACAATAACAGAGATACGATTAACTAATTTTTTTTTCAATAACAAGGGGCCGTCCTCTGCCGGAAACACTGCGACCTGCGAGGCCTATTGTGTTTGTCTTTTTTCTATGTTTGCACCCAATTCTCTTATCCCTGTACCCTGCACCAACTTATGCAGGTCCTTGATAGGATGGCGGGATTAACTAGTTTATATATACTTATTGCCTGAAATAGGGAACATTATTGATATTCCTTTTTGTAACATTGGCGTAGCATACGTAAATTAGTTCAATACGTTTGAGTTTGAAATTAATCACAAGACAGTATTTTTAAGATATTTGGACACGTACCTATAAATCAAAATTTTAGTTTATTTTTGATTTTCCATTATCCAGAAATGCCAAATTTAAATTATCCTGTACCTACAAATCACTGGTTTTGTTTGTTAACATTTAACAATCCTTTTCAAGGAAATCGAATTTACTTCCAGATTGGGAAACTTTTCTTGCGGCATTTATCAGCCTTAGGAAGCTTGTAACAAAATCAGTTTAATTGACATTGTAAAGGTTCTGCTTTTATTTGTCTTGAGGGAAGTGTAAGGAAAGGGGACCGAAATGAAATTAAATCTGCTGGAGTACGAGCGCGAGCCTTTCATTCGCCGACGAAATTAAAGTGGAATTATAAATCCCATCACTATTATGCTCAGTACGACAAAAAATACCGCTGGGATTTTCTAGCTTTAACTTCATCGGTCTTTCAAGTTTTCAGTTGAAGTTGGTGGAACATAGAGTCTTCATATTATGAAAATTCGATTTCACCCAATCTAGTTTCTTCAAAGCGAATATTTTAAATACATAACAGAAATTAGAGGTATGTAGTTCGTGAACGTACTAGTTCCAATGAACTATCTCGACTCCAGAATGACAGGAAATAGTTCCCGGTATCTCAAAAAACTAGTTCGTCCTATTCCGGGTGTGACAAAACTTTCAAGATTTGTCCGTTATCATAGTAGTGTGGCCTTTATATAATTATAATTAAAATAATTTATTGAGCCGTAGGAAGAACTTGAATTAATGAGAATACAATCTTTTTAGAGCGTAAATATAGTTTATCGTTATATATATATATATATATATATATATATATATATATATATATATATATATATATATATATATATATATATATATATAAAAAAAATATAACCAGCTAAAAATAGAAAGAAAGGCATTAATTAAGGCATCGCACATTTATGGTAAGGATTCTTTCTAAATTCAGTTAATATAAAACTCTATTGCCACTTACCTTATTACGTCAACATCCGTCATCATTTCATCATCAACAAGAACCTGTTGAAGACTTCATTGATCCTCTTGTAGATCTACCGCTTCGGTCTTGGACTCATTCTTTAGATTAAACCACTCGACCGGTTATCACAGTGTTCATTTAAAAAGTTTAATATTTTAGTGAAAAGGTGAGATTAAAATTAAAATTCCGATTTTTCACAACACCTAACTATATTTAATACAAAGAAATAAATAAATAAAAATAAAGAAAACAACAAAACATTTATAATGAATGAAATATAAAAAAGGAAAGAAATTTAATCAAAAATAATTAATGAATGATATTAAAATTCAGAAGTGATAAAGTTAAAAATACGAAATATTCTTCGTATTAGTCTAATCTGAATTATCTAAAATGAGCATACAATTCAAATCTCTCTTAGAATTTTCGTTGCCAGAAAATTAATATGTCAAAAAATATATTAACTGAACAATTGGATTTAAATTAAAATTTAATAAAAAGAACAATTACAAAATAATCATTTGTGTGATGACATCTAACTTTTACTAAAGCCTTTAGAACAAACAGAAAGTCTTAAATCATTAATAAAAAAAATATTAAAGAAAATCTAAAACAACAAATTAAAAATCTTTATACATGAAATGTTTAAAATTTCCTAACTTGAGAATTGAATATTTAAGAAAATCTTTAAATAGAAAACTTACTAAAATCATTAAAAAGAAACCACTGGATAATATAAGATCCGAACTGATCTAAAAAACTATTTTCCTAATCCTCAAAATCTTTAAAATGGGCGGGTAAAAAGAATAGGGAACCACCAAAAGCCGAGCCATTCTCAAATCCTCTTCGGGTTCGCTTTTCAGGAACCGTCTGATTGGTTTGAGAAACCAAACCAAAAATTATTGCAGTGGATCTCCTTGTAGTACAAATGATTAGAAGATTAGGTGGCAACATGGACGTAGCCATTACATTTTTCTAGGGGGTCGAAATTCGAAATACTAATAAACAGAAAACATCATAAACATTAACGTTTCCTTTCTTAAATTCAGAGTGAGTGGCAACCTCTAATCAGTTTCACAGGAGGAATTGTTAACATTCCAGCAGGACGGTGCTCCAGCTCATTATTTTTTTCCGGTCCGACAGTGGTTAAACGAGAGATTTGCAGATACATGGATTGGCAGAAGGAGACCAATTGAATGGCTTTCAAGATAACTTAGATTTTTTTGGGGGGGGACATCTTAAATCCATTGTTTATAAAACACAATCTACTGATACTGATGATCTTAAAAGGCGAATTACAGCAGAATGCCAGTCAATTCCCGGTGAAATTTCCCGAAATGTTAGGGAGGTGTTTGAAAACAGACTTTATTACTGTTTACGGGAAAATGGACAACATGTTGAACAACTTATCATTTGTACTACAAGGAGATCCATTGCAATAACTTTTGTGTAAACACTAACCTGAAAACCAAAATCTGGCACGTTTAATTGCTTCTGCACCTTTGAAACGCGATTATTCGGAAACCTCTGGATAAAAAGCAATAAAGAAGGATACCACTGATAAGAAAATTAAACGCCTTATAAAACGATGTGCCACTTGACCCCCATTCCCATTTAAGATTGTAAAGGTGACATCTACCCCTCCTAGGGGGTTGAAAGAAAAAGGCTAAAAATATTCATTTTAAGTGTCCCCCTTGCAAATAAAATTGACGGGTCTTTTCAATTTTTCATATTTTTAACTGCAAGAAAGATATTAAATAAATAAATAAATAAATAACGTCTTTATTTTTTACTCGGCGAAATTCAGCAGAGCTGTTAAGTTAACCGAGCATATAAAAAAAGTAAATAATATAATACATTCTTAAAAAATAACATTCAAAGAAAAAAGAATTAGTAAGAAAAATGAAAATTAACAATATACTTTAGATAAAGAAAAATCAACAACTTAATAAGTTAAAGCAAAAACAGTAAAAAATGAAAATTGTTCCGTAAAGGATACAAGAATTAATAAATCAAATTATTGTGTAATTCTATATCCGCTCAACATATAAGTTTTTAATTTTGTTTTGAAAGTGAACGTCTTTAAATCAAGGGAGTATAGATTCAAGTTGGAATTGTACATCTTGGTTGCCAGGTAGGAGAAAGAACGCTGATATAGCGCCGTGCGATGTTTGGGAATTTCCATATTATTACACTGCCTTATAGCATAGTTAGAGTATCGAAATTTAAGTTTATTAGTTAAATACTCAGGAAAACCATTCCGCAAAATTCTGTGTAAAAAACATGCAAAATGTAACTTTTGTCTGTCTTCAATATTTAGCCAATTCAACATATCTAGTTTATATGTAACATGGTCCCTCGATCTTAATCCGTATATTAAGCGAATACATGAATTCTGTACTTTCTGTAACTGTCTCTTAGATTTTGATCGAGACAAGGCCCGTAAACAAAATTACAATAATTGGACTGTGATAATACAAGAGCCTCACATAATTGTTTTTTAATTTATAGTTTAGAAAATCTTTGTTTTTGTATAGGTTTCTTAAGGAGATGAACGATGCCCTGACCACTTTACTCACTTGAGATCTAAACCTCAACTGCGAGTCAAATATAAGTCCTAAATATTTTGATTCCCTTTCTACGGAGATAATCGAATCAGACATTTTTATTTTCATGTTCTGGGCCGCCCAGTTATTATTTGGTCCGAAGTAAACGATTACTGACTTTGTCGGATTAGTTTTAACCCGTTCTTGCTGGAATAAGTGTATATTTTTTCTAAACACTGTTCAACTTTGTTCTGGGCTTCGTATGCTTCTGATTTTCTAAAACTTAAATGTAATTGGGTATCGTCGGCATATCTATGCATTTTGCAGTGGTTATCGTCCACTGCTATGTCCATGGTGTATATAATAAAAAGTAACGGACCGAGAATGGATCCCTGAGGAACGCCCTTAGTAGTAAACTTTGCCTCCGATTGATTACCATTCATCGAAACAAATTGGGACCTATCAACTAAATAGCTGTGAAAGAAATTAACAGCAGCCACAGAGAACCCGTAATACCCAAACAAGCAACATGTGGTCCAACGCGTCAAATGCCTTACTATAATCCAGCATTATCAAAGCAGAAGTTCGGCCTTCATCAGCTGCAGATATAATGTCGTCAAGCACACTTAATAACACAGAAGCTGCGCTATATCCCTTTCGAAAGTCTGACCGAGTGGGCGGTATAAGGTTCGAATCGTTCAGATAACTAACAAGTTGTATGTATATCGCCTTTTCAAATATCTTTGACAAGGTAGGTAAAAGGCTTATGGGTCTTAAATCTGAAAAACTACCAGGATTATTTATTTTAGGAATAGGCGTTACAGTAGCTACCTTCCATTGAGTCGGATAAACTCTGGAAGTTATACATTCATTAAATATGTGGGCTAGAAAAGGAATAATCACTGGAGAGCACAACTTAATCATTTGTAGGGATAACCCATCAAAGCCACAAGAATTTGATTTTAAATTAGATATAGCATTCAACACATCAACTTCCAGTATAGTTCTAAATTGAAAAACATGATTCGAGCCCCGGCCATTTTCGTATTTTTTACTATGTCAGAATCGACAGTCAGTGCTAGCTTATTAATGGAGTCAGAAAGAAGTCATTAATAGAATTTGGATTACATAAATGCTTGGGAAGAGTTCTGCTGGTTTTAGCCTTACGGTAAATATTCATACCGTTCAGACTTTTCCACAGAACTCTTCTATCAGTCGACTTACAAATATACTCCAGGTACGACCTTTTCTCATTTCGAACGGCTTGGGTGAAAATATTTCTCATATTTTTTATAAGCTGCCCAGTCACATTCCTTTCTTGTTTTTTGTACTTAGACATCAGTTTATTACGTTCTTTCTTCATAATCCTTAAGACATCAGTAAACCATGGAGCCTTTTGCTTGGTAATCCGTACAGTGCACAGCGGCGCATGGCGGTCAAATAATTGTCTTACTTTATCAGTAAGCAGCGTTACTTTATTTTCCACATTCGGTTCCTCAAGAACATCATACCAATGAGTGTTTATAAGATCCGCGTGGAACATTTCACTATCAAAATATTTAAAGTTTCTGTATTTAATAATTTTAGGCGCTTCTCGAGGAGCAATACAATTCAAAGTGCAGAAAGTGAGCTGATGATCGGTCTCTTCATGCATATCATGATGTAATACCTTTCCAACAATTAATCTGTCATTAGATGTAATAATATAATCAATAAGACTATTCTGATTATTTACAATTCGTGTGGGTTCTGCGGTTAATTGTTTAAGTGAGAAAGATGTGAGAAAATCGTTAATCGAAATTGTAGCATTATTATAGTTTAAAAGATTCACATTCATATCGCCCAAAATAAAAATTTCATCGGACATAGGAATAATTGTTGCCAATGCAGTCTCAATATGCTGCAATGCGTCAACTAAATTACTTTTAGGTGGCCTGTAAAATACACCTAAACCTATCTCAATATTATTAACTTTTATTACTAACCACAACTGTTCAATGCTTTCTGAATTCTCAATATCTATTTTTCTGCTCACTATATTATTCTTAATATAAATACCAACTCCACCCCCTCGAGTTTCTCGATCATTTCTAAAAAATTGTATCCGTCTATTTCTATGCTATTACCAGAAATTCGCTCTGAAAGCCAGGTCTCCGTAACTCCCAATATGTCCAACTCCAACCTATGAACAGAATCACTCACGCTATCCAGACTAGGCAACAGTGAGCGAATATTTACATGACCCAACTTAAGATTCTTTGTTGAAATATTTGCAGTAGCCATTGTGAATAATAAAAATAACAACAAAAATAAAGTAGTAAATCATAATGAAAAAACAAATATAGAAAACGTAAACAACTAAAAATAAAAATATGTATACATATATGTGCAAGCCCAACCGATTACAAATTTTCCAAAGAATTACACAGATCGTTCAACATGGTCTCATTTTTTATAACAATGACTTCATCATCGTCTCTTCTTCGCACCATCACTTTACAATTGCGATGCCATACATATTTATATCCACGAGTTTTAAGTTCTTTTGCCTTTTTGAATAGATGATATGTTTCCCTAGTTAATTCCTCGTCGATGAAAATGGGTTGGTCGGATTCGCCCAAGCCAAGTTTTCTGTGTGAGATTCTTCCTCGCTCTGCACGTGCTTTTAAAATGTTATTCTTCAAATCCGCATTCACCAGGGTGACACTAACCTTAGGGCCATTTGGAGTATCATAAAGCCTAACACTTTCGAGATTTTCTTCTTTCACTGGCACACTTAATGAAGTAAAAAGTTTTATTAATTCCACTGGCGCAGATTTCTTATCTTTTACGTTACCAGACAGACCAGAAATGCATAAATTGTTTTTAATATTATTTGCGTACTGTTTATTAAGAGCATTTTCCAGTTTCAGCACTTTAGCCTTCAACACTTGATTGTCTTTTGAAATTTCCGAGAACATTTCGGATATAATCTGATTACGGTTTCTTTCTTCCTCGTATTTTTCGTTTAAGAAATCCATCGATGTTTTAATTTCCCTCAGCTCAGTGCGCAGCTCGCCGATAAGCGACTTCAATTCATAAATATCTCCACCGTTCCCGCTGCTTCCACTCCGAGTCAGACGTTGCGATTCTTGATAAATAGAGCTTCTTCGGCTTAGGCAACTCTCACATGTCCAAGGGGTTGAATTAGTTTGCATCAGTCTCGCGTCTAGTTCTGATACTCCCCGCAGCCCAAGTGAAAGTAGCATTCACAGCGACCGCATTGTAATTTAATCTTTTGCCAATACTCTTTAGACATTTCTTACATATTTTATTAACCATTTTCAATAGTTCGTATATTATTACTTTAAACTTCCAGAAAAATAATTAACAACGGCAACGTTGCAGATATCTTCACTGATCAACCGTACTATCAAAGGTTCAAAGTTCAATACAGGTGGACCATATATTAGTTTTTCGTGAATATTGCATGCTAGTGAATTAAATGTGTTTCAAAAAAACTCACCTACATACGGGTGAGGTTTCTGCCAGTTACCTCGACAATTTCAACAATTTAAATCACGGATAAGGCTACGAAACTTCAAATTTTCAGGAGATAAACAAAATAACCAACTAAACACCAATGCCACAACGTTGCCAATTGGTGGGAAAATTAAAGGTGGGAAGTTTTAAAATTGACACACTGTATGTTTTTAACATACGCAATTACACGTCTCGTTATATTTCGTACATTATAAAAATTATAAAAATTATACTGTGATTAGTTTTGACTGCCAACGAAACCCATTAGCAAGAAACGGGATGTCAATGTTAGTCGGGAACTATTTTGAACTAAGGACCTAGTTCAAGGAAATATTCCTCTGGAGGAACTGGAACTAAGGAACTAGCACCTTCCAAGGAACTAGAATTCCAACCTTTAACAGAAACTAACATGCCACTACACATTTTTCTGCAATGATCACTAAAAATAAACTTTTTTAGTATTGTTGATTTTAAATAATTGATCTGTTTTACACTCACCGGCACGAAAAACGGGCACCTTAAAATTTTCATATATTTAAGTAAAGTAAAGTTTATTTACCAAAAAGTAAGGATTACAATAAGTACAATGTACGTAGTAACAAAAAAAAATAAAACTAAAGTTCCTGAAAAATAAGAAAACAAAAATAAATAAAACTATTCCTTAGTTATAGATTTTCTAATTTGATAAATAAACTAAGTTGCTCACCAAAGGAATAAATCTTGTCGGTGAGAAAACTATTTCTATTTAGCAGTCAAGAAAATAAACAAGTACACAAACAGATGAGGGGACAAAGAAATGACAAAGCTAAATTTTTTTTCCGTGTCTAGATCAGGATTTTTGTGTCAAAATAAGGTTTTTTATTTCTAGCCAGGGTTTAAGTCATGTTCGGGAAATACGGTCTGAATTGGGTTATAATTATTTCTGTTTTATTCACTTAATTATAAGACGGTAAACTTTTGATATAAGTTACTTTGAAAGATCTCAAAACGAATTGTGATTTTTTTTTAAATTCACCCCCAAGAAGGGGTGAAATAAATTAAATTATTTTTTCGAAATTTCGGAGAAACGGTAAGAACTAGAAAATAAGTTCAAATAATAGTGGAGCGTCAAATTTTACATAGAAATTAAATAAATAGAGTAAAATTTTCATTATGAATCGCATGTTGCAATTTCAAATAAACCATATTCGAAAATGTCAAAAGTTGACTTATGATATTCGCTCAGAATGTCATTTTCTATCGAATACAGTCACAAATTACCGAGGGTGCCATTTAAAAATCAAAAGCTGCAGTCAAGTATCCGAAAACAATTGAATACGTCAATCAATCCTAATTTATGTTATATAGTAAAAAATAAAAAAGTTATAGGGGTAAAACCACCCGGTATAAGTACACACCAAAGGGTAGTACCAAATATCTTGCACCTGTGAAATAGCCAATGCAATGGCGTTAAAAACATTATTTATTTATATACAGAACAAGGGAATTTGCCGCAATATAAATTCAACATTTCATCGAAATATAGTATTCGAGCAATTTCCGTATTTACGCGTTTCAAATAATTTATTGACTAGCATGTAAATAAACAATCGGTAAACATACGGTGCTGTTTGATTAAATTTAGTTCAATATTTATTTTAAATACTATTAATTATAATAAATTAAAGCTCTGTATGTTAGTAAAGCAAAAAATATATATTTATTATACAAAATGGACCAAAATGAATTTTATTAAAATATATCTATAATCTGTAAATTCATCAGTCATTTTTTTAACAGAATATCTTATCAACATGCTATAACCACATCAGTAGCACCACGTATCTATAAAAAAGCTTATTAAATTATTTTCATTATTATTTGTATCTCCTATTTTGGAGTTTTATCTCCAAGTGACTTACTATTAGATGGCAGTAGAGGTGGGTATTCTAGTTCCTTGGGAGGAACTAGTTCCTTAGTTCTAGTTCCTCCAGGAGAATAGTTCCTTGAACTAGATCTTTAGTTCACAATAATTCCCGACTATAACATTGACATCTCCGTTGCTTGCTAATGGGTTTCGTTGTCAGTCAGAACTATTCACAGTATGATCTGTATAATTTTTATAATGTACGAAATATAACTAGACGTGTAATTGCGTATGCTAAGAACATATATGGGTAAGTTTTATTAAAAAAAATTAAAAAGAAACTCAAATCAAAGTTTAAAAATAGACTGTTTGGGGGTTTTTGAACGAGGGTGGCTATGATATGTCCTTCATTCAGAATGTTATTTTCTATCAAATGAAGCAAAAAAATGCCGAGAGTTTAAAATCAAAAGTTATAGTCATTTCCGGTAAAACAGGAAGTGACCAAAAATAAATGAACACATTAATCAATCCTAATTAATGTCCTATAATAACATACCAAATCTTGTTTTTTTATCTGAAAAAATAAAAAAGTTATAATTGTAAGTCACTTTAGAGAAACACCCGGTATATTTTAACTATATTTTGTTGCAGGTTGGAGTACGTGGTCAGATTGGTCACCGTGCAGTGTGTCGTGTTCCGGCGGTATTCAACAAAGAACGCGCCACTGTCGGCGGAACAAATGTCCTGGATTTAATGTGCAACAGAGGCACTGCAATTTATTTAGGTAGTAGCTTTAAAATATTAAGCCTTATCCAGTATCTTTAAACATTGACAAATATACTTACATTTATTGTAACACAGAATTTATTGTAATAAATTCTGTCTAGAAGTAATTTTTGTAGAAGTCCATTACAAATATTATACGAATTCTATATATTCTAATAGCATAATATTATTGAAAAATACCTATTCTTATTTTAAAATACACTACTCGAAATAGTTATCGCATATTTGAAAAAAAGTAATTATTATATATTTCTAAATAAACCATTCATTTTTGTGTCTTCCTTTTGCGAGTTTTTTTTGGGATAATTAGGCTACGCTCTGACATCCAGTTTGTTGTCGGCCGTCTATTTAGTTGCAGATTTGTAACCAATTTATTTTTCTTCCGTCAACTAGACTGAACCAACAAAGGATTAAAAATAGATGGAGAATATCTTAACTATCTAAGATTCGCTGATGACATAGTCCTAATATTCAATAGTCCTGAAGAACTACAAACACACTAATAAAATAGGTCTCAAAATTAATTTAACAAAAACTAAAGTAATGCACAACAGACTAGTAGAGAGAACATACATTCTAGTAAATAACACAAAACTGAAAATAGTAGAAGAATACAAATATTTGGCAAAACTAATACACAGCTCGAGATCTCTACTACCAGAAATCGACCGCAGAATAAAGTTAGCATGGAGTACTTATGAAGAAACTCAATCATATTCAAATCTATGATGCCACTTTATCCAAAGACGAAAACATTTGATTAATGTGTACTACCAGTCATGACCTATGCATGCGAAACCTGGACACTTAAAGCGAACATTATAAGGAAACTACAGGTCGCAACAACGCTCAATGGGACGAAACATGCTGGAAACAAAAAAAATTATTTATTTTAATTAAAGAAAGACCTAAAAAAATAGAGTAGATTACATATAAAAAAACCAGGTAATAGATGTCATCCACAGAATCATATTCCCCATAAGTAGCAATGAGCAGGAAACCTGGCAAAGAGGACAGACAACAAATGGCCTACAAAAATTACAGCATGGTACCCACGAGGAATTAAAAGACCTAGAGGAAGACCAAACCTGAGAGGGAACCATGATATTAGGAAATTAGCAGGGATAACTTGGGCGCGTATAGCCAACCAATGCGTCCAACTACAAAGAGAGTATCTAAATATGTGAGGGAAGCTAGACCATAGTTGGAAATTGTTAAATATGCTGAGAATGATGATAATGATGATATTTTTATGGAGCCGCGCTCACGTGCAGTAAAATAGTCAGCCGATCGGCTCCATAAGAATGTTGTTTTTACATTTACTACTAAATAGTCGGCTGACTAAAAATTGTATGTCAACGCGTAGGCTTATCCTTTCGAATTTTCCTTTACAGTATCCATACTATTTAAAAACGTAACTCAGAGAATTCAAGATGTCTTGTTTTTCAAATTAATATATTTAAGTAGTTTAATTTAAAATTATTTATTTTATTTTTTTTTTAAATAAATATATACTTTTCACAATTGTAAGATTTATGAGACCCATTTTCTTTTTTGTGTCAATGTTTTTTTTAATTTGACGTAATTTATCTGATTAACTACGTGTTGATTTTCTGCATAAACTACGTCTTTTCTTGTTCATTAATTACATGAAAACTACTTTAATAAAATACATATTGTTTTTACGATAGAAAAATAATATGTATTTTATTATAGTAGTTTTCATGAAAATTGGTTTTATATTTATATATGGATAATACAAATTCAGTAACTGATTAATCTTAATGTAGGTATATAGAACCAATTTTTGAATTTTAATTTGTATGTCTCGTATGTCGTTTACATTGACGTTAATGAAACAAACTATAAGTTATATCTTAAGAGATTTAAATTATTATTAGACTGAGAGAGATAAAATAATTCAACGAGTTTGTATCGTTTTTAAATAAAAAGCATGTCATAAATTTACTGGACACAGTACCATGGTTCTAGTAAACAACTTAACTATTGTTTTTTCACCAGAAATAATAAATTTCTATTTAAATTACTAGCCCTATTAAATATCCTACCTAATCTTATTAAATCTGCAGAGTTGACGTGCTTGTAAAATATATTTCTTTTTAGAAAATTTGAACTTCCGGTATTTGTAAAACAAAGCATTACACCAAATTGATTTTTAAACATGCAATTTTCTTGTCAAAAACCGTTCTGTGCTTGCCTAAGAAAATTGAAATTCTAATCTTATTTTCGTCATTATATGTGCTGCAAGATTATTTTGCACTTTCTTTTTTTACTGTAAAATAGAATTGTGTTATAAAATAACAAAATAGTTTGTTTTAAAATACACTGTTTTTCAAAAAATATATCTCCTAGGCAGATTTTTTATATCAACATATTATGTAGGTCCGACTCTAGTTTGTTTCGTAGCTACAGAGGGTTATTTTTTTTTGGATTTAATATATTTTTCTAGGTGCCCGGTGGCGTAGAGGTACAAGCTCTGGTCTACCAATCTCAAGGTAGTGGGTTCGAATCCCACACCCGGCATTTCATCAGCCGACTATTTTTATTAAAATAAAAATAGTGTGGGTACCGAGGTCGACTCAGCCTTAAATGAGTACTTGGGATTTACAATCCTGAGGTAATAGAGGTAATAATAGACGGTTGAAGCGTAATTCTAGCCACATTACCTTCCTTGTAAACCGAACGGTTCTAGCATGGCAAGCTATACCTTGCTACTCCCAAGGCAATCAACGCTATACAGACCGGACCACTGTAGTAGTAACATAGGCAGAACCGGACGAATTATCGTATACCCGCCCGCCGGATAAAAAGCAGGCGAAAAAATGCGATAAAATAAAAATATGTAGATATCTGATATGAATATTTCAGAATTTGTATTTATTCGTGTTTTAATAGCCACAACGAATATATAGATTCTCGCGACAGTTCTCGTGTAAAATTTATTTTTTAAGTAAAATAATGGATATTTACGAAGTTCGTGAGAAAATTCGAATTGTAAAATGGTATTTCCAAAATACACAAACAACATTACATACGGGATACACAAACAATTTTTCCACAAACTTTTGTAAACAGGCCAATTCCATCTCTACCTACTATATCAAGAGTTATTAATAATTTTGAAACACATGGGTGCGTGTCACCACAAAAAACAGAAAAAGCCTGATGTGTTGAATGAAGAACAGGAGTTAAAGCAAGTGTTCATTTGTGCTACCGCGGATGAAAATCCCACGTTTTCAATTAATCAAATTGCTGAGGTGGTTGCCCTGTCCACAATGCCCGTATTGTTTAACAATATTTGAACAATACTTTTCCGAACCGTTTAATTAGTGGATATGGAACTATTTTGTGGCCCGCTAGAGCACCAGATCTTTCTCCCAATGATTTCTTTTTGTGGGGTTATGTAAAATCCAAAGTGTATGGTCATAATAGGGCTAATAATCTGGATGAGCTTCAAGTAAAAATACGAGAGGCTTTCCAAACTATTAGCCCTAATATGTTAGCCAATGTCAGACGGGGATTTTACGACGTTCTGTCTAGCACAAGAAGGTGGTCTTTTTGAACACTTGTTATAACTTTTTTTTATTTAGAGTAGGTAATATTTTAGTTTTTTTTTGGGGTTTAGAGAATTTATTTATTTTTAGTTTTGGCTTGTAAACACACTATAAACAACTTTAAACACACAATAAATATTTAAGTATTTTTATTTTAAATGTCACCTTAAGTGAAGGTAAACACTTAAAAAATGAAAATAATAAATACTCGGCACTCCTCGCGTCGTATTTCTAGTCTGTCACGAATGACCCGTCCAAGTACAACTGCAACTGCGTACTGCCTGACCAGCCGACTAGCCGGCAGTGAATCTCGAGTACGAACGCAAATCGGGTAAACGTAAATTCGTCCGGCAACTTGCTATGTTACTAGTAGCCTGGTCTTCTCTGTATACGGGAGCTATTATTATATTATTATTATTATATATATTTTTCTTCCAAGTGCTTTTGGCGATTCGAATGAAATTTTGAGGATTTAGATTACTATAAGTTTTACATATTTAATGCTAAAAAAGTGTCGATAGATTCACTAGGGATACGTACTACATTACTTATTTACTATAACGGAAAAAGAAGCATTTTTTTATCCGTTAGGGAAATTTATTCATTTGTAAGCCACTGCTGACAATTAGTCTCCGTTGGATTCCAGCTTCCCAGCAGTGTTTAAAAAAATTACTATTTTATTTTGTAGATTTTCTTGCAGTGGCGAAATACCTATATAGGATTTTTTAGGTTATCATAGAAATATTTTTTTCTAAAAAAGACATGTACGACACTGACTTTTTTCTTTTGTTAGCAAAATTTTGT
The DNA here is from genome assembly GCF_002938485.1 of Sitophilus oryzae. Lineage (NCBI taxonomy): Eukaryota > Metazoa > Arthropoda > Insecta > Coleoptera > Curculionidae > Sitophilus > Sitophilus oryzae. The sequence continues at coordinate 6,009,965 of NW_022146105.1, forward strand.
AGACCGTTTATCTTAACTTATACCTTTTTTTAATTTGCTATAAATCAGAGTAAATAATTTTAATTTTATTAATAATTGTGATCAATAAAATTGCATTTAGCTCATCAATGAGATCGAAATCGACAAAATATCAAGATATAACATTTAATCGACATTAAACGGCCTATACAATTTTACTAATAAAAGAAAAAAGTCAGTGGCGCACTAGAATGTTTCGACACATTTTTAAGATAATATGTATCACTAATAGTGATGTAGGCCCTTGTTTAGGCTTTTAACTTGAAGAAAATTACAATAAATCCAAAAAAATTAAGACTTTAAACCTCTGTAGTTACGAAAAAAAGCAGAATCTAAGTTGATATAAAAAATAAAACTCATTTTTACGTGAGAAATCTCCCCACGAGAGTTCATACATATTTTTTGAAATACCCTGTATTAAAAACCATCAGAAAGTAACAGTTATAACAGAATCATACATATAAACTTTCTATTAGTAATAACTAAAAATAACAACGAGAAATATGAGGGAAACCCGCAATGATTTTAATTGGCTGCTTTCTTACAGCTGCAACAACACAGTAAGCCTGTTCCAAGAGGGTCAATTCTTCCATCCGGGCAAAGAAGGTTGGCAAATCGCCCCGGACAGGCCGACGGCGTGGCGTCTGTCTGGAAGTTCCTATTTCTGGATCCCAATTTCCGTGCTGTTCTTCGGAGAAAAAACTGGGTATTTTCCAAGAGAATTTTCCGTGGCGATGACCATTCGATTGCTAAATGTAAGTTCCTAGCCGTAAATTGGATGCAATTTATATAGGGTGATCCAGGCCACCGAAAAAGCTCCATATGATGTGTTTAGTTTGTGATTTTTACTTCAATTTCCTTAAAACTGTATGGTCCGAACTGTATTCCGGAAACTTCGGCAGCATATTCTGCAGATAAAAATAAGTAAAAAACTACGTCTAAATGTCCAAGTAGCATTTGGACGTTATCTAACGTCGGGTATACGTCGCGTTCAATAAACCCGACGTCGGGTACCAACGTCGGTTCGACCGCCTGACGACCCTTATTTGCACCTAAATGGGGAATACAGATTCGGGTCGCCTCGGCGTCGGTATCTGACCTAATAGGGAATGTAATTCTACCAATTACCAACGTCATATTACGTTGGATTTTAGTCACTTAAAATTCGTCGCTAAGCACTTACGTTACGTGTGGTTTCATATTCGCTACCAAGAATACATAAAAACCTAACCAAACTACCTAATTACAAATGGATCCAAACCAAATCACTCCTCGAATATAACTATAAGTGCCTATCTAATTTCATATTATAATAATTCTGAATCATTAATCCAGACATCAGTTTTGTCAACGGAAGTCACTTTTTTTATATATCTGATTAAAATACTCCGGAAAACAACGAGCGCCTTCATGAATTAGGTAGATTTATGAAATAAAAATATCTATAAAAAAGTAACTCGCAAAATATTTTTTTTTAATTTTCTAGCTGGTTTAATCATAAAACTGTACTGTGGTTCCCCCCAAACTCAACCTTATCAATATTATTCTACTAGAAATCGATGTGATGTGAATATAAATTTTAAAAACAAAAAACGATTTTAAAATGGCTGACAATCGGATACTTGTTAAGAATGGCGGATTTCTGTGTCCGACTTAATATGAACTACCAATATACCAATTCCGACCGGGTCTCCAACATTAGTCGTCTCACACGACCGAAGTCATCAAACCGGACGACCGGCAGTCGTATTATGACGTATATAATTCCAACGTACGCCACGTAACCTCACTTTGCGTATCAGTGATTTGTGGATTTGTGCAACTATATTTTAGTTTTTGTTTTCTCCTTAAAAAAAATGGGCAGCCAATTTTTAAGCCTAACCTCACATGTGGGAGGAGGATGGGGTCTGCTGGTTTCCTAAGCTAAAAAATGAAATTAAGATGCACCAGTGTAATGCAGCATCTCTTCCGGATAAAAAGCATTTATGGGTGGAGGCAAGACATCACTACTACTATTATTATTTTGCAAAAGCCTCGACCTCTTTCTGTAAAATGTAGATGAATGTCTAAATGCCTTCTTAGAGTTTTTTTAGGCATAAAAAAAATTAAGTTTGTCTACAAAAACTTTTTATTAGGTAATGTTCATGATGTTCATTAGGTCGCAAATTGATTGATGTCAAATATATGTTTATTTGCTACAATGTATCTTGATAGTATTTAAGTTAATTTTTAAAGAATGGGAGACCCTCTTTCGTACTTTAGAAGATTTAATTGTATTTTGGTCTCCCTTTCTTATATTTTCTTCAAGACAAATAAAATCCGAACCTATACAATGCTAATTAAACTAATTTCATTACAAGCTTTCTAATTCTAAATGCCAAAATTAAAGTTTATTCATTATAGAGTAACTTACTTTGCTATAAAAGTATTGTTAAATATTAACAACTATAACCAGTGCATTTTGTTAATAAATAAAAAAGTACCTACTGATAAATTACACAAAACCATTGCATATTTAAATATAGAACAATAAAATTTGATGGAATCCATTTTCCAATATTTGTACAAAGAATATTGTTCAAACAAGTTCTATATTTAGGCGTTTCAAATAATTTATTAACTTATATGAAAACTGGATGCAAATAAACAGTCGGTAAACATGCGGAGTTGTTTGATAAAATTGAAATCAATATTTATTTTAATTTGATTTTATTAGTTTTACAGCGTATATGTAAACAAAGTTAAAAAATTATTTTATATTGTGGTAGGTATATTTTATGCAAAACATTCTATTCTTGATACAATATGCAAATATCATACATTTAATATATAGAAAATAGAAAATATACACATTGTATATTTGACTTTCCATAAAACTACCAGGCAACATTAAAGAACGCAACAATAGTTATTTTTTATACAAGACGATAAAATGGTATTTTATCGTCGACCGAAAAGATGAATTCATGGGCGATGAAACCGCGAGTGAATTAATTTCGGGAGACGATAATGCAATTTTATCGTCGTGTATAAAACAATATTTTTTTCCATAGCGAGTTACGTTTTAAAAAATATTCAGAAATTATTATTTCAAGGAATTTATTACCAGTAGAAAAAATATTGCGCGGGGTTGGCATTGGTTTCTATGTAATTTGACAAATAAATAAAGCTGTCTCTTTAGTTGTTAGTTTTGAGTCAATATTTTTTAATTCTCTTTCGTGTCGATTGCTGATTGGATTGTAGCCAGAAATGGCTCAAAACGAAATAAGTAAATTACCAACAGATATTCAGGCTGAGGCGACAAACGCCATATCCAAACTAATTCCATTTAATCCGAATAACTTATGAAAAGGAATACAAAAATTTTCAAAAATGGAAGCAATTAAAAAACATGCGAGAAGAAATAAAGTTTTTAACTTATCGTCGCTGTTAAAGTATCATTTAATCTACTCTTGCGGTAAAAGTACTATTTTATCAATTGCTATGAAAAAAAAGCATATAAATTCTAAAAATATTGTTTTGTTACAAACCATAATATACATAATAACATCCCATAATGTGTACTGAAACTCTTCTCTTAGTTCATTTTGACTCCCATTTTAGTGGACACTTTGACTTGATTCTTATGAGTAACTAACATACGATCGATAAAAAAAACGGCGCCAAAGACGGCTGGGAAATGACAATAGATGGTAATTTTGGCGAAATTAAGCCCTAGATGTCATTTATTATATATATACTCTTCTTTATTCTTTAAGAGCGCTTACTACCATTTGGTCTTAAGAAGTTTGCAATGTATTTATTATATTATTTATATAGTGTAAAAATGATAACTAAATGGTGTAGTTTATCTCCCCTCTGCTGTGGAATCTCGTTATGGACGGACTGCTCAATAGTCTCGAGCTAAAAAGCCTATGAGCTACCTAAGCAAGGATCATCGGTATCATATCTAGGTCGATGGCCAGTACTGGAAATACCGAAATGTATGACCCGTAGTGCACTAAAACTGTGGATCAGGGAAAAGCAGAAGGTCCACTGGAGAAACGGGCAGGGGCACAGGTACAGCAAGGTTGCTTACTTTATCCAAAGACCTAGCTCTAAAACCAATCCTTAGCAGGAATAAAGTGCGAATTGCAACAGGTCTCTTGACTGGACCCATGGCTATCAAGTGTTACTTTAACAAGCTCAAACTGTATCAAGGAAGTCTTTGCTGCAGACTCTGGCATAAAGATCCTGAAACAGCGGAGCACATAATATGTCACTGCGAGGCTCTGGATCGCACGTGACATTTTTTATTTGGGAAAACTAGACTAAAACCGGAGGAACTATGCTCCCATTCTATCAAGGACCTGCATAAGTCGGTGCAGGGTACAGCTGAATTTGTGCATATATAGAAAGGGGACAAACACAATAGGTCTCACAGGTCGCAGTGTTTCCGGCAGAGCTATTGAAAAGACGCCCCCTTATTGAAAAAAAAAATTCTTTAATTAGTGTTAATTTTTGACAAGTTTTATGTCGATTTTTAATAAATGACGTCTAGATATTAACTTAGCAAGAATTATATATTGTTGATTGTCATTCCCGCATGCAATTTTTTTCCGGTCATACGGTATAAAACAACGACATGTCTTTCTCTGTACTGATTTCCGGGTCTAGTAAAAGAATGGCCACAGTACTGAAAGTAAAATTATATAGGTTATTATAAAAGGATATTTCAAGAGGATTATGATTATGGCAGTTTTATTAAAAGTATATTGCTAAAAAAGATCTATTTTGAAATCGACAGGGAAAATAATGGCGGTTAAAGGCCATTTCATACATATGAGTACCATCTCAATTCCATTTCACTGAACTGAATGAGCAACGATAAAATTATATTGTTTCCAGCATTTTAAACGTTTATATTCAGAAGTATACAGTGACATTACGTATTTTACAGTTGATCAAAATATCGAAGCGTATGTTTTGACAAAGAACATGAACCGTGGTTATAAAAATATTTTTATTTCAATTGCAGAAGAAAGAAAACGTAATGGTAGTTGTTAAATATCTAAAAATATATATTTTCAGAAATATTTTTTTTGAGAAATTTAGAGATATGAATCAAAATCAAGTAACAAACGAAATATTCATCATCTTTTTAATGTTAAAATAGAGAAAGCTATATCACGCGAAAAAATACACTGTCTAGTTTGTCGGGTATACATGTTATTGTAACCTTTTCTTCCATTTTAATTGGATAGTCCCTGGGCATTCCTGTAAACTGTACTATAATCATAAAATATGTAAAGTGTTAGTTTTCTTCAAGTTTGCTGATAGATCCTTACAAAAGCATATAAAATACAGGGTCGCTGATGCTGATATATATGGGAACGGTCGATTATTAGGGAAAATGGACGAGGTACCTACCGCAAAAAGTTAAATATAAAAGTTATAGAGATTTTGATTATTAATTTTTTTCCGAATAATAAATTTAAGTATACAGGGTCTTCTGAAGAACTCATAAGGAAAGCCGAGAATCGTGAAGATTTTACCAATGTGATCGCCAACCTCCACGAAAGAGACACGTAAAGAAGAAGAAGAAGAAGATACAGGGTCGCCCATAAAGTCGTGGCACGTGTATATTATTGCATATTTCAGTTCTTCCTTTAATTCTAAGCAAAAATTGAGATACACACAATGTACATACTTGAAACCGACCGTTTCCGGTTATTGACTTTTGAAAATATCACTTTTGGATTTAATTAATTTCGATGTGTTCGGTTTAATTTTACGATGCCATTCTGTGGAAACTTTGATACTTAATAATATTTGACATTAGTTTCCATGTTAGCATTTATAGACGTATAAAATGAGATTATATATCAAGTCTGAAAGTTACAAAATTTTCGTTTAACATTTCAACACACTCACATAATTCGGAAATGGTTATTTTCCCGAAGCTGACTTTCAAAAAATGTTTTTTTTGTCACAGCAAGCTATGGAGGCGCATAAAATCTATGCCCTAATAATCTAGTTAGCGAGAATATGGAATTTTATGTTCGTATCACAACAAGCTTCATAAAAAGCTTAAAAAATTAATACATTTTAAATTAATTTACGTTCAGGATTATTTTTGATTGATGTCCTCTAAAGGACAAACGAAGCACTTTGGAATAAAGGTATATTATGCGCAATTAACTTATTTAAAAAAAAACCTTGTTCTATATATTTTGTAGGTCTTTTTTACAAAAATAAATTCTCCAAAATTTTTTTTCTCAAAAGCTATGCGATGTGGCTTTTTTTTACAAGAGACAAAATATGTATTAAATACTAGAGGGACCATTATACCAAAAGAAAATATGTTGTCGGTAGAGTTGGAAAATACTAAAAGTTATATAGGGGTGGGGGTAGTTTTCACCCTTCCCGTACTTTTTATTGATTTTTGAAAAAGTCAAATATTAAAGCACTTACCAAAACATAGACAACTAAAACCTCATTTAAATCGGAAGAAGGGTTCTTAAAATATCTGAAGAAATGTCTTTTTTTTAAGTTTGATGCCCTCTAGCGGACAAACGAAGCACTTTTGTATAAAGGTAAATAGTGTCCAATGAACTTATTTTGATTCCAAAAATACGTAGTAGTTATATGTTCACGGAATATTGGGACATCCTGTATATCGGGTGCGTCTCTAAAGTGGCTCACCCCTATAACTTTTTTATGTCTTCAGATAAAAAAACGAGATTTGATGTGTTAGTATATAACATAAATTAGGATTGATTGACGTATTCAATTGTTTTCGATCACTTCCGGTTTCACCGGAAATGACTACAACTTTTGATTTTTAAATGGCACCCTCGGTATTTTTTTACTTTATTCGATAGAAAATGACACTCTGAATCGAGTGACATACATAATATGTCAACTTTTGACATTTTGACATATGGTTTATTTGAAATTGTAACATGCGGTTCATAACGACAATTTGACTCAAAATACCAAGTGTGTGGTATCAAATTATTCGTAAAAAAATGCTTTTGCCAAATATGCTAATGAGCCACCCTCGTTCTATTTGAAAAAATTGAGATATGATTAAAAATACGATTTGGGCATCTTTTTACCGGCCAGGACAAGACACTAAAAACATTAGACCATCAAATCTATTTTTCCAAGGCTCCTTGATTAGTGTTTTTAACACAGCCATGGCACTCTAGATTGAAATTTAAAATAGAATTGGTTTTGAGTGACTATGTCAAAAATTGACATATGATATGTCATTCGATTCAGAATGTCATTTTCTATCGAATAAAGTAAAAAAATACCGAGGGTGCCATTGAAAAATCAAACGTTGTAGTCATTTCCGGTGAAACAGGAAGTGACCGAAAACAACTGAATACGTCAATCAATCCCGATTTATGTACTAACATACCAAATCTCGTTGTTTTATCTGAAAAAATAAAAAAGTTATAGGGGGTGAGCCACTTTTGAAACGCTCCCGGTGTGAATTATTTATTTGATTCGGAAATGAAGATTCTAATGAGATATTTTTCCAGCAATCTTAATATTATGGATTTTCTATTGTGAACTTGGTACTGGGCTACATTTTTTTACAAATTTAAACCGCAATGTCTATGTTATTTATTAGGCTAGACATAAATATATAATTTTGTTAGTTTTTGCTATAATTTTACATCTTTTCGGCGAGATATCTATTAATATCATCATTTTCAGCTTATTCAACCATTTACAATTATGGTGTGTAGCCTCCCTCACATGACACTTAATTTTTTTGGCACTTAGAACATTATTTACTTCAAGTCTTCAATTTTTAACAGTAATGTAACATATTTATACAATTATATTCTGAAATATTCATGTTAAATATCAATTAAGTATACTATAACCAAATATAATTTTATATTTCAGTTTAAAAATCTCGACAATAGGGCATGTTTACACAATATAAAAGCGATATTAACATGTTTATACGCTGATATAAAAGGAAAATTTTCAACGCTTTATTCTTGACCTAAATATTTATATTGCCTATATAAACAGAAATAATATTCTATAAAATATACAGTTCTGTATTTTTATAATACATTTTTTCATATAACAAATACCTTATTTATTAATAATATTTTTTTTTTCAATTAAAAGAATATACCGGGTGTTTTTTAAAAGTAACTATAACTTTTTTATTTTTTGAGATAAAAAAAGAGATTTGGTATATGACATATATCGGGATTGATTCACGTATTCAATTAGTTTTGGTCAGTTCCTGTTTTACCGAAAATGACTACAACTTTTGATTTTTAAATGGCACCCTCGGTATTTTTTTTACTTTATTCGATAGAAAATGACATTCGAAATAGAATGACATCATAATATGTCAACTTCGAGGAGTGTCTCACTATTGGAATTACATATACATTTTCTAGGCAGTCGCTGACAGTCATTGACAGTCTTACGGCAGTCGCCTATAATATTTACATGGCAGTCATAGGCAGTCTTCCTCGCAGTCATTGGCAATCGCTTGGCAATTAAATGATATTATTGGCAGTACATGTACATTTTTTACCCGAGTGAGACACCCTTCGGTCAACTTTTAACCATTTCAATTTAAAAAAAATAAAATTTTAAATTTCAGTCTAGAGAGTTATGGCTGTATTATAGCCTTGTATATGAATTTTTAAAGTAGCTCAACCTAAGACGTTTATGGATGTAAAGCACCAGATGGCGGAGCGTATTTCCCAGTCTTTTACTACAAAAAAATATATTTTTTGTTACTCTGAATTTTGAAGCGACCAATAAAAACAGAGAAAATCGATAATTTTCGGACCGTGCCAATTGGTTACTAATCGACCAGATACTTTTTGTCTATTAGATATGCTATAAATGCTGGTAATTATACAATTCGACCATTGTAAACACCCGACAAATTCCGCAAGGCCGACGAGGCCGATGCTTTTCACTGATAAGAAAAAAAAATGTTTGTTTAGATAATTTTCGAGATATTTTTCTTTCTGAATGCACATTTTTAAAGTATATATATTCTTTGTCCGCTTCATCTATTATACTGGTCGCACGTATCGAAGTTCTGTTTCTTCTAGTTTTAAAAAATGTTCTTATTTCTTTATAGATGTAGTGGTTGTAGTGTAAAATTAGATTAATTTTATTAAATTTAATTATAATGTTTAGTGTAGAATACCAGAAATACTTTGGTAGTGTTTTTATAGTTTATTTATTTTGTAGTTAAGTAGTACGTGAAGGGATAATTTGGTTATTTTTTCTTTTCGTTTGATTAATTAGTAAGTTTGGTTTGTTATAACTTTTTCAGTGTAAAATACAAGAAGTAGTTGTATAGTGTTTTTATAAGAGATTATATTCGTTTATTTTGTAGATGAGTAGTAGGTGAAGGTATTTGGGTATTTTTTCTTTTTGTTGTTCTTCTAATTGTAATAATTCTATTAAGTATTGTGAGATACGCTATATATTCCTTCAACTTCGTTGAAAAGTGCGTTATCATATAATTTTGGTATTCTGGTAGTAAAATATACGAAAAAAAAATCTGATCAAATTAATCTAGTCAAATAAAAATAATAGTTTCTAAATACTATACAGGATGAGTTTCCCACGATGTTCTCTATGGGTATCTCGGAAACTACTGGAGATAGAGAGTCGGTTGCGGTTTTCGAAAAATTACAAGTTATAGCCAATTCTTTTCTTTCTTGGCTAATTCCCATACCAATAATACCATACCAATTAGTTGGCATCAAAAATGTAAAAAGTTTTATGTTTTCAAAAAAAAAATATCGTAAAATTCGTAAAGCACTCAATTTAGAATAAAATAATCTAAGAATGAAATGATTCTTTTATAAACCTGCATTAAATCAAATTAAAATAGGTATGTAACTTTTTTTTAAATATTAATTAACATCAATTAGCATTATCATAAATTATAAATAATGTACCAACATATCCAAATAATAATTTCTTTGTTAATACGGTTTAGAATTCTTAAAATAACAGGCAAAAATAATCCACAATTTACAATAAAATAAAAGTTTCGTTTAAATTTCTTAATCAGCTGATCATTATTAAAGTTCGCAGAAACCCGAGGCTATATTATTACATTACTCTGAGGAAAATAACGAAAATAATCGATATTTTTGACTCCGCCCCGAAAGGTTCACGATTTGTCCTCCAGTTGGCAGCACATTTTGTCTATTCGGTTGAACAACTTTAAGAATATATAAATAAGGGTTATAGACAGTAATATTTAATCAAAGAGCATTAGAGAAATATATTTGATCGTCTAATGTTTTTGGTGTCCTTTCCTAGCAGATTTAAAGATGCCCAAATCGTATTTTTAATCATAATTATATATTTTTTTTTCAAATGGAGCGAGGGTGGCTCATTAGCATATTTGGAAAAAGCATTTTTTAACAAATAATTTGGCACCATATACTTGATGTTTTGAGTCAAATTATTGTTATATTTATTTTTATGACACACTAGTTTAAAATTTAAAATGCATTTTTTTTAGAAGAGAATATGTAAAATGTTAACATGATATGTCATTCAGAGATTCAGAAAAGCATTTTCTATCATACCTGCAAAACAGGAAGCGACCGAAAGTAATTGAATTAGTCTGATTTATATTCTATTCTCGAATACCTTTCACTACCAATACCTGGTTTAGATACCTAGGAAAAGATATGTCGTACTACCAAGATCCAGAGAAAGATCTGAGCAGCCGAATAAACGGAGCATCGGCCATGTCAAGATGGCTGAGGCAAATAGTGTGGACAAACCCCTTCTCCATAGCGAGCAGACAGCAAAATTAAGATTCATAAGACCTGCATCAGACCAGTAATGACATATGGCATAGAAATTCGAGAGGAAACAAACAAAACCAAAAGCCTGTTCAGCAGGGTTAATGAAATGAAGAACCTAAAAACCATAATGGGGAAGACTAGAAGAGACAAAATTAGAAACACAAATATCAGACAACATCGTGGAATACAGGACGTAATGCGATGGGGTAGACAAGGAAAAAGGCAATGGTTTTCGCACATGTAAAAGGCATGGAACAAAACAGGCTACCACGCGTAGCTCTTGAAGAGAAACTCATGGGTAAGAGGTGGCCGGGAAAGCCTCCAAAAAGATGGAAAGACAGTCGGCAGTCCATCTCCATAGATCTCGAATAAGTAGAAGAAGGAGAAGAAAGAGAAGAAGACTAAAATATCAAATGTCGTATTTTATCTAAACAAATAAAAAAAATTATATTGTAGACTCAATTTTGAGAAACACTTCTTATATTTAACCACGTGAACACAAGGCCTAAAATTGTTATTCCATCGATCTTAACCAGACTTATTTGTCTTTCTACTTCAAAATGTAAGAAATAATGCTCTAAAGAACTTGCCTAAAAATTGCATATGCAGGCTTTATAATGGATTTAAAGTTTAATTTAAAATTTTCAATAAAATTTGCATCTTAAGACATAAAGAAGGATGTATGTTAGAAACTTCTATTCCTATATAATTTATTACCCATTATCTATGCTCAAGTTTTTTTATTCTTTTGACATTTTTATAGAAAAATATTTTTTATTTCTTTAAATATTCCGTAAAAATATCTTGTCCTATAATTTAATAAATATATGAATAGATAAAAACTGAAAAGTGAAACTTGGCTTTCATGCATGCAATAAAATTTACAATTTTGAGAGCATTAAATTATGCTTCAGCCAATTTGAGAGACTAGCCCTTGTAAAAATCCTAGAAATATTGTTGTAAATGTTAAAAGTTATACCGCGCTGGCAACTCTTACTTTTGGGTCGGTCTCTCATTCTTTTATTCTATTATCTTATTAAGTCGGGCTGAGAAATATGCGACGAGGTGCTGTTGCGGCGTTGCCACATTTCTCACAGATACAAGTACGCCTTTATTTTTTTAAGCCTTTTTTATTTTTTTTTAAATCTGTTTTTAGTAATTTAATTAAAAATATGCGGCTTTCAGATATTTTTTTTCTATGCTAATTAGGAAAAGTTTAAAAATCCCACGAAATATGTGAATCCTTAATTTATAAAATCAGAACAGTCTGTAAAAGGATACATTATAAGAGATCCTAAATTAATTAAAAATTTAATTCTGTTGTTTTCCAAAAATTTCCCAATGAAAATTCCATCAAAATAGATGCAGCATTTCCGAAATTAACAAAAACGAACAGTCAAACAAAAACTTCAAAAAGCCTGGTTTGGTTTTGGTAGAGCGCCAATAACTACACAAGCTAAATTCTAGGGCCATTTATGTGGCTATCGTGGTGAAAATTATGCGATTGAACGATAAATATTAATATGGCCAGTTATTTTCGTCTCGTTTATTTTGTTGCAGTTTTTTATATATTTTTTAAATTACTGTGTCATAGTTATCGTTTGCTTGGTAATTAAAAGATGTTTAGCACATTATCTTTGATGTTATCTAGTTACATTTGCAGATCTTACTTTTAGATCGTTAACTTTAAAGCCTTTTATCTCTATTTACCATTCTAGTATTTATATTCAAAGACCCAGGGACTCTTTGTATTTTAAAATGAAATTTTAATTCTTAAAATATAAATATTTTGTAATATTCGAACCAATTTTGATATACAGGGTAGGTTTTGATATACAGGGTACATTCGCCTCGGTTGATTATACGAAAACGGAAAGATGGGGAGGCAATGTGCATAATTTAAAATTATTTTGAAATGTACAGGGTGTGTCAAAACTAAAATCCATACCAAAGTTATATTTTTTCTTATGGGACACCCGGTATTTTTGGATTCTTAGATATAAAATAAGGCATTTATTATAAGTTTTTAATATGTTCAAAAGCTTTCGTTTTTGAGATATTTAAAGATATTTAAATATGTATGCTATAATAAAAAAATTTGTCAACACCTTGTACAGGGTGGACCATTTTGGTTGTTTCTATAGGGTATCTATATTGATAATAATATATTGATTTTCTTCATCTTCTTTCTGATAATTTTTCAGGCCCGGTTTTTGAAAAGATCCAAAATTGATTAACTATCTTCTAACCTTTTAAAAATGGCTGGGTTTGGTTGCTCGGCTTTCTGGATACCGCTCAAAATATAAATCAGCTGCCATTTGCTTATGTTTGTTAGACTCAGTATAACATTCTAACATATTATATTTCTCAAAATTTTCAAATTTACTCATTTTTTTATTATTTAAAATACACACACTTCAATCTATTGAAATGAAATGTCCCGCATCCATCAAAGCTATGCTCCGATCACCATGATAACTGTTTACTTTGTTACTCGGCGCGGCCTACTATCCACTAAGTGGATATTTTAAGAAAATTTTGAAATGTTGAGGTTAATAGTGAAAATAAATATAGAGTGTTATATATTTTCGAGAAGCCCATGCCAAGCTGAATAAGAAAATTTAAAAATATACAGGGGGTTCTATTTAAAAAAAAATAAGTATAGTTAATATCTCAAAAAATATTTTTTTCGAAAAAAGTCTGACTACGCCAATGCATTCTACACAGAAAAGTGCCTTTAGAATGTATAATTCATTTTTCCGTGGTTGCTGAAATAAACAAACTATCGAACATGTTCAAAAAGTACAAAATTTGAGAATCCTCCTGTAGCTTCGAAACCGATCATGATAGCCGCGATCCGTTTGCACCATTGTAATTTTTTCAAAAAAAGAACCCGAGACTGCATTATCAAAATTTGAATATTTCTCACGGTTTCCTAGATACCCTATAGAAACAACCAAAATGGTCCACCCTGTACATTACTTTTCAGAAATAATTCTTGTGCTAACTTTCACGCCCGAGAAAGAAACTTTACTAAAAAATTTGATTGCTTCTTTAAATGTATACAGGGATAACAAAAATTGCTGGTCTATTTTAAATATTTATTTTACATAAAAACTTCGTTATTTCAAATGCAACACTATGAATTTTTTTAAATAAGTTGAAGCATATTTAAATTCTCTTTCAAACTATATTAGGGTTTTCCTATATATGCTCAGATTTTGAATAAAAAGCGATTTTTCGATAAAATTGTAATCAATATGGCTGGTGTCGCCATGGCAATTTTCTTGTGACAGTAGCCATTTTCAAAATCGACATTAGTTAATGGACTTCAATGGAGTTAATTTAAATTTATAACAGGTTATTTTTATTTAATTTACATACAATAAAGTTAATAAGTAAGTATTTATTATTTTATCAAGAAAAATAAAGCAGTATCTGCTGGCGGAAGGAGTGGACATGTTACTAATTATTTTATTTTGTGAGGACAATTGCTTGGTTGGCCTGAAGGGTTTATGCTCAAAGATATCCAAATAGGAATTTTCTTGACAAGAGTTCCTTTGAAATACTACTTTTCCTATTTCGCAGAGCTGATAGTGTAGTATGTGGAAAATCTATTAGGCAGAAACCTGTCGTTGGAAGTAAAGTAAATGAATTTGCTATAATTGGTTAGTCATCGTAATATATATCAAAGAACAACTTTTTTATTTTTCTTGATAAAATAATAAATACTTCTTACTTATTAAATTACTGTAGGTAAATTAAATAAAAGTAAATTGTTATAAATAATAAAGTCCATAAACTAATGTCGATTTTGAAAATATATTTTTGACCAAAAATTTCTCCGTTACTTTTTTTGCATCTGAGTATATTTAATAGTGAAAAAAATGGCAGCTTATAATTTAAATATTACTTAGCAACTTAATTATTACAGTTGACGCATGCCGGTTGGAACCTTTGGTTTTACAACAGCAAAATAAAACACTAACTCACCCTAATACACCAAAACACTTTACATTTGCACTGGACGCGCGTTTCGCTAACTATGTTAGCATCATCAGCAGATGATTAAAACTAAGAGCAACTATACTAAAACGAATCATAGCAACTATATCAAATAGCAACTACTACATTATCGTATGATATAATGAATCATCGATGCATGGATGATTTATAATGCAAAAATAGTTTTTAATGTTATCGGACAGAAGCCCCAATTTTCCTAAAATTGAAAGAGATAATAAACCCAATTTTGTTCCATTTTGTAATAAAATTCCACCTTTCCTCTACGAATTTAAATCCATTCTAATACCGTTTCCTTTTTTGACGTTGCAGACGACTCTCGGCACAATCGTGAGCCTGAGGTCTCGCCGCAGACAGGATTCTTATTTATCCTTTGAAGTGGCGGGAACCGATTTAAAACTCATCCACGCCACAGGAAACGGGACCGACGTTGTCAGAATACCGGCGGGATTGAGTGACGGAATGTGGCATCAAATTGCCGTTAGGTAAGGTAAATGTTGGTTTTGTGTTGAAAAATTTTAAATTGGATTTTGATGCATTTTAGTATTATCGCGGTTTCATATGATAAAAGTGTAATTAAGATGTGTAATTAATTTTATATTTCTCTATTAAATTTAAGTCATTTTCAAAATGACTTGTGATTTTAGTCTTTATTCCGAAATAGAAAAAGATTTAAGTCATTAAAAAAGATTTAAGTCATTAAAAAGATTTAAATCTTTTTTAATGGCTTAAGTCATTTTACAAAAGATTTAAATCTTTTAAAAGATTTAAGTCTTTTTTTTCATATATTTTTAACATGAATTTTTAACAGCGGCATCAAATATGCGTTTGCCATCTTTAGTTTCATGAAAAAGTAGCAACTTTTTGGCTTCCAAAATATTTCTAATAATTTACCCCGAATTAGAATTTCCGTATAATCTAAATAAAAAAATCTAAGTAAATATATTACCTATAATGTTTTTTTTTCTTACATGTTTACCTTTTTCATGTTAGCAGAAGAAAGCATATCTACAGTACAAAATATAGAAAATATAACATAGTATGACAACAGTCTAACAATAATATTTTAGAATATCTGTCATCCAAATTGCACAGTTGTACGTTAATGGAAAAGCACTTAAATGGCGAATATCGTGAGAATATGTTTTTGCTTTCAACTGCACTGACAATGAATGTGCGCTATTTTATAAAAATTCTCTATAATATACCGGGTGCGTCGCAAAAGTGGCTCACCCCCTATAAGTTCTTTATTTTTTCAGATAAAAAACGAGATTTGGTATGTCGTTGGTCCCGTACTTTTTATTGATTTTTGAAAAAGTCAAATATTAAAGCACTTACCAAAACATAGACAACTAAAACCTCATTTAAATCGGAAGAAAGGTTCTTAAAATATCTGAAGAAATGTCCAATGAACTTATTTTGATTCCAAAAATATGTAGTAGTTCTATGTTCACGGAATATTAGGACACCCTGTATACCGGGTGCGTCTCAAAAGTGGCTCACCCCCATAAGTTTTTTTTATTTTTTCAGATAAAAAACGAGATTTGGTACGTTAGTATATGACATAAATTAGGATTGATTGACGTATTCAATTGTGTTTGGTCACTTCCTGTTTCACCGGAAATGACTACAACTTTTGATTTTTAAATGGCATCCTCGCTTTTTTTTAACTTTATTCGATAGAAAATGACAATCTGAATAGAGTGACATATCAGATGTCAACTTTTGACATTTTCTCATATGGTAAGATGCGGTTCATAACGACAATTTTACCCGAAATATACCAAGTACGTGGTACCAAATTATTCGTAAAAAAATGCTTTAAAAATTAATATTTTTAACACAGCCATGGCACTCTAGATTGAAATTTAATATACGATTTTTTTAAAAGCGAAAATGTATCGGCCCATTAGAACAAAATATATTAAACTTTAAAGCACTTCTAAATTTTAAGGTTCCCATTTTTCATACCGGTGAGTGTAGTTTATTAATAAATTTCTTACACGTTTTTAATTACAAAACAGTATTATCAAGTACATTTATATCCAAATTAACGAAAACGAAATTTTAAATTTATTTATTTTTAATTTTTATTAATTCAATTTATTAATTATTAATTTTATTGTTATTATTCACAGCCTCAGAGATCAAAGTATAGTGGACATCTACGTGGACTGTGAGTGGTCCCGAACAGATATTTTGCACAATCATGCATTGGATATTCCAGACGATTGCGATTTAATAGTAGGATATTTACTAGAGGTAAGTTTTTTTTAACTTTTAACTACCAATTTTCTATAACATATTTCTTATTAACATAAATATAATATGCATTAAAAAATAATATAGTACATTTTCTCAAGTTATTATAAAGTGGTTATCAGAACCCGAAATATTGTGTTGGTGTGATTTTTTTAATTCAATCATTTTTAAATTTAATTCAGTTGTAAAAAATAACTAATTTCATTAAAAAAATATTAATTAATCATAGATCTTCAAATTTGCAATAATTGTATTAGCGCTACAGATTAAATTTAAAATCACTTCTTTTATATTTTAATGTTTGTTCAAATAGCTATAATGCATGGTGTCCCAATGTTCCGTGGACATAGAAGACCTACTGCGTTTTTTTGGAATCAAAAAAATTTATTGGACACAATAATTGACCTCCATAAGTGCTTTATTTGTCCGTTAGAGGGCATCAAACTTTAAAAAATAAACGTATTTTTTAAAATATTTTAAGAACCGTTATTCTGATTTGAATAAGATTAGGAATGCCTATGTTTTGCTAAGTGCTTTAATTTTTGGGTTTCACAAAAGTCAAGGGTGAAAACTACCCCCATCCCTACATAAATGTTAGTATAAATATTTTTCAACTCCACTGACGACCAAATTTTCTTCGTAAAATGCTCCTTCTAGTATTTATTACATTTTTGTTCCTTGAAAAAAAACACCGCGCATATTTTTTAAGAAAAAGATATATTTTCCGAATTTGACTTCCAAAAAACTTTTCATGTCCCATCAAGCCTATGTAGGCGCATAAAATCTATTATGCGCTAATAATATAGTTGACGAAAATATGGAATTTTATGTTCGTATCACAAATAATATTTGACAATAAGCTGTAAATTTTAAATTAATTAACCTACGGGTTTATTTTTGATTCATGCTGATGATCAAAAGAAGTGCTTTCGTATTGAAATAAATTATGGCCATTTAACTTATTTTAATTAAAAAAATACGTTCTATGGCCACGGAATATTGGCACGCCTTGTATATTTTGTAGATCTGGCTTTAGAAAAAAAATTCTCCATTTTTTTTTCTCAAAATCTATGGGATGTAGAGTTTTATTACAAGAGACAAAAAATGTAGAAAATAGTAGAAGAACTATTTTACGAAAAATACTATAATTTATGTAGGGGTGGAGGTAGTTTTCCGCACTTTCTCTTGGTTTTTGTGAAGTCAAATGTTAAAGCGCTTAGCTGAACATAGGCACCCCAAATTTTATTCAAATCGTAATATCTGTTCTTAAAATATCTTAAAAAGTATGCTGATTTTTTTAAAGTTTGATTCCCCCTAACGGACAAAACTAAGCACTTTTGTATAGAGATAAATTGTGTCCAATGAACTTATTTTGATTCCAAAAATACGCGGTAGTTTTATATCTACGGAATACTGGGACACCTTGTATATTGAAAACTATTTTTTTTAATTCTTGATTGAAAAATACATATATATTTTTATCTTCCTTGAATATTTTCTTGTTATTTACTACCACCTTCGTTAAGATGACACATTTATTTTCTCATCTACATACAGGGTGTCCCACTTAAGAAGGATACAAGCCAATATCTTGATTGTTTATTGAGCGATCTTTTTCATTTTTGGCAGGAGGCTCTATGGCTATAAGACGTACATTTTGCCCAGGGTAATAAATGCGATACCTCATAGACGTACGTTTTAATGAGGTTTGATATTTTTTGATTCAAGAGTAAACTACCCTTAGGACAGTATTTATTTCAAATCTGATAAATTATATTGAATTCTCCTTACCCAAGATACTTAAATTCTAATTTTGATAAATATTGATACAGGGTGTGTTATTAAAATAAGACATTTTTATTTTTATTATAATTTTTTTAAGTACTTACGACGCCACTGGATAAACAACTGGTTTATTATCAATAACCAATTATAGCCCATTATCAATTAATAATCGATTTAAATTTTCAGATAGCTTCCATAATAATTAAGATACGATACAAAAAATTTTTCAATTTATTTTGTTTACTTTAAAAAATTGTTTTTTAAGTTTATTGCTAATACAAATGAGTTACAAAATAATTTATAAACGCAGTTTTCAATGGAATCTGATATATGATTTTTATTCGTTTTATTGAGTAATATTTCAATCAATATTAACTTTGAAAAATATGCTCTAAACAAAGATTTATAAAAATATAACGAACTTATACCTTTATAGCAAAATAAAACACTAAATCACCACAATACACCAAAACACTTTTACTTTTACACTGGACGCGCGTTTCGCTAACCATGTTAGCATCATCAGCAGATGATTATAAACTAAAAAACAATCTACAATTGGAGCGGTTATATACTCGTTCAGTGGGCACAGAGTGGGCGTGGCAAGATGTAGCCAACCGAGTCAGAACCCACAGAGCGTAACAGTTAGATTTCCGCCACTAGAGTAGTAGGAACAAAAAACTTGAAGGAATTGGACTGTTGTCTCTGTTCATACTATCTTTACATTTATTAATTCTGATGCTTTCATATGCATCTCATTGCCTGTAATTTCAGACTTGTTTAATTAATTTCAAGTTATTAAGATCTATACAATGTTCTTTATCAACAATATGTTCGGCAACGCAAGATTTATCCGGTCTACCATATCTGAGCTAAATGTAGTTAATATTAATCCTCTAGTTTGCCCAACATATTCGCCCAACATATTTCTGATTACAATCTTTACAAGAAATTTCATAAATACCCGATCTTTCCAGTAGAAGTGTTTTATCCGTTGGATTACCTAATAATTGTTGTAATTTATTATTAGCACTATACACAAGTTTACAATTGACATTCTTAAAAATTCGTTTTAGACAACGGGATAAATGTCTATCAAACGGTATTGAAAAATATCTTGACGTATCTTTCTCCACTTGAAAAGTCGAATTTTCAGAAATCATTAACCTATACCTACGTTTTCTAATTATTTTATCAACTAGTGAAGGAGAATATCCATTACACTCAGCTACATTCCTAATGTAATCTCTTTCTGTTTCATATCTTTCGTTGGAAAGTGGAAAGCTAAGTAATCTATGAACTAAGAAAAAATATCATACACATACCTAAACCATACTCTTGGAAAATATTCAAAGTGATTCTTAGCCTCTACTTCAAACCTACTCATGAATAAATTAGTCAATAACTTGAAATTAATTAAACAAGTCTCAAATTACAGTCAATTAGATGCATATGAAAGCATCAGAATTAATAAATGTAAAGCAGAGGCAACGGTCCAATTCCTTCAAGTGCTTTGTTCCTACTACTCTAGTGGCGGAAATCTAACTGTTACGCTCTGTGGGTTCTGACTCGGTTGGCTATATCTTGCCACGCCCACTCTGTGCCCACTGAGCGAGTATATAAACAAAAAATCCAATTGTAGATTGTTTTTTAGTTTATGATCATCTGCTGATGATGTTAACATGGTTAGCGAAACGCGCATCCAGTGTAAAAGTAAAAGTGTTTTGGTGTATTGTGGTGATTTAGTGTTTTATTTTGCTGTGTAACACCAAAGGTTCCAACCCTCAACTGTAATTTTATATCTTTATATCTGAAAACTTAAATCAATTATTAATTGATAATTGGTTCTTGATAATAAACCAGTTATTTATCCAGTGGCGTCGTAAGTACTTAAAAAAATAATAATAATAACAAATATAATAAAATTTAATAACACACCCTGTATCAATATTTATCACAATTAGAACTTAAATTATTACAAATCTGATTAATTATCTTGGGTAAAGAGGATTCAATATAATTAATCAGATTTGAAATAAATACTGTCCTAAGGGTAGTTTACTCTTGACTCGAAAAATATCAAACCCCATTAAAACGTACGTCTATGAGGTATCGCATTTCTTACCCTGGTACCTCTTATAGCCATACAGCCTCCTGCCAAAAATGAAAAAAATCGCTCAACAAACAATCAAGTTATTTGCTTGTGTCCATCTTAAGTGGGATACCCTGTATATAAAATGCTAATGTTTATCTGTGTCGTCTCTACTAAAGTGACGACTTGCTCTAGAAAGTTGCTTTTTTTACTAAAAGATAGCTAATTGGCTCTTCTAAAAACTGTCGTCGCCAGATTTTTTGTTTATCATTTAATTCAGTTCTGGTCGTACTACTGTGTGCACACGATAGTGTGTTGCTCCGGTTTCTTGTTTATAATATATTTATCGTTATCTATAATATATTTATCGTTTATTATATAATATAAAAATATATTATTTTTACTTAACCTTTCGGAAAACAGAGTTGTCAAGTTCTGTTAAAATTGATATTTATTTATTCTTTCGCCTCTTAATTAAATCTATTACCTTTTTAAAAAGATACAAATTTTTAAAATAAAACTTTCGCAATGATATAAATCGTACAATAAAAAGTATGGAAATGATTTGGAACGAAGCTTACGTATAGCGTCAATACAATAAAAAATACGGAACGTATATGGATATGGAATGGATATGGAATGGAAACGGAAGATATAGTGAGAATCAACCTTTATAGGGCATATGTTAACAAGAACTTTTCGTTTTATTTTTATCTGTAGAACACTGTTTTTTGACACCTTCAATATGCCTAGTATAATCCAGAGGTAATATCTACCCATTACAACAAACAGTCAAAACAAAGAATGAGGCATACGCCATTGTTTTTCTCGTTATTATAATACGCACCTTCATTTTCACCTAAGCCTACATATCCCGCGCCAACAATAATCACCCCCCCCCCCTTCTCTTCATACGTCCTATCGACAAAGATACCTAACCAACCATCTCGCCATTCTTTACTCTTTGTTTTGTTCGCAGGCAGATCTGGAGCAGCTCTCCATAGTGGGGGATCCCCGCTCGTCCAGACTGCACTGTTCAGACGTGAGGACGCCCATTGTCGACGATGACATTCAATATGGCCGCGAGGGGGGATTCAAATCGTCGCCCTCGGGGGACAAAGCCCGACAAGGATAAGTCGAGGGGGATATTCTTTCTCTAGTATGGTCGTTTCTGATTGCTTTTGGCTTTTAAATTTGTCTGTCAACACTGGATGTCATGATTTTAGGATTGACTGTACAGGGTGGGTCAAATTAGAGGCTTTTAAATGGAAACACCCTTTTCTATAGGAGATAAAAGAAAACTAATATCGGTGTCTGGAGCTCAGTTTTTATCAAAAACGTGATGGTGAAAACCATACATCGATATCTGTTACCGTTTCGGAGTTACGGGGTGTTTTTCAAAAATGTGCATTTTTAACAAATCGTAACTTTTTTGCTATGGAAAATTTTGTATTTTTATGAAAACATTTTCAAAGCACCTTTTTACGTAGAATTTAATGGTTTAAGTATAATTTTTTTAAAGTTAATAATTTAAGAATTATCAACAGAAAATTTGATTTTTTATATGAGATACCCTGTATATTTTTAATTCATTGAAGAGAACTTAAACTTACCTTTCCAAGAATATAGCATACTTGATATTTTGCTAGATTCTTCTTTGAGAAAAAGGGGTTTTAAAATTCGCCCGCTTTGAATAAGTAGGCTTTGAACGGCGCCGGCTGTAGCGCAGAAAAATTCTAGCTGTAAGCAACAACTAAAACGAAAATAATATTTGTAATGAGAGATGCAGAACTTTATAATTTATAACAATTTAAACTATATTTAAGAACATCAACACATTAAACTATATCTAATATAGGTGTTCGACATGTCCGAAATACTGTTAAAATCACCCTGTATATGTCAATGTTGATAAAATTGTAAGTTATGATATCTAGTTAATTTTAGTATACATAGTTTATTTCACTGTCAGACAGATATCCCTGTTAATATAATGATATTTTAAGATTATTAAGACGTGAACTTTATCTGCATCTAATCAACGGGTGTAGAAATTTCTGTTTCAGTTTTATATTTTTACAAGTAAATGCTAACTATGCTCATGTATATCGATACGCGAAATACGATACACGATATAACGAAAGTATCAACTTTCGTTATATAAACCAAAAGTTTTTGTTATAAAATATAAGTTTTCGAAAAGTATAAAAATATAATTTTTAATATTGTTTACTGTTAGATATTTAACCCTTACATTTATACTTTCATGTTCAAAACATAACAAAAGTTATCTTAACACGCCACGCCGCATAGAGGGGATTTTTTCCAAATTCGTGTCCAAAATGATTTTTGTAGCATAAACTTACTATTTCTTTTCGAAACTAGTATTTACATTAAAAGTGAGTCATATTTACTAAGAAAATGTCTATTATACACTTTGATGCTATACAGGGTGATAAAAAATTGCAAAGTTCGAAACAGAGGTAATATTAATTATTAGAGGGAAATATTCAGTAGTTTTCATCTTTAAACATGTATTTTTGACAAATTGTTTTTATGTTTTTCATTTTCATTACATATAAATTTTAAGGGAGTGTACAACCCCTAAAATATGTTTTATTTTAAAAATTGGTTAATTTTGCAGAAAAATGGTTGAACACGTATTTTCTATCGCTTTTCACCAAAATCAATAGTTTTTTAAATAAAAAATATTTAAGGGGTTGTTCATCCCTTAAAATTTGGGTTTTGAAAAATACCCTACTTATTGAACCTCTACACCTAACAATCTATACGTAAGCCAAAATTCAGCTTTTTACTCCCATTGATTTCAGCTTGATGAAAAGGGGGTTGTATTCACCCCCTATGGGACAATCGTTGTGGAAAAAAAAATATCTTCGTATGTCAAAACAAAATAAAATAAAATACGTGATTCAAGCATTTTGTCCCTTGAACTAGCGGTTTCTTATAAATTAAAACATTTCAATATTATCAAAGGGTAGTTACAACCCCTTTAAATTCAAGTTTTATAAAATTCTTTCTTATTGCTCGCCTACTTTTGTATAAGAAACCTTTGTGCAAAATTTCAGTCTCTAGATCCAGAGGTTTTAAGCTGTGCATTGATATGTGCCTATATCCGTCACTTACAGTCACTTTCACAGACATTTTTTTAGGAGTCCGTTAACTAAAGGACAATTAAATTTATTGTGCCATTTATTTGACGTGACATACAGGTCATCAATCAGTGTTAAAATGGCACTTAAAAGATCCTTAACCTAACGGTCTCTTAAAAAAAATGTTGATGCAAGTGGCTGTTAGTGAGACAGTTTATTCTATTATATAAGTAGATATCACATTACGTTTAGAGCCAAAAATCTGTTATTTTGAACAGATTAGCAAAAACTAGCAGTCACTTTTAACACAGTTAATAAGATTAAGCATTGATAAGAAAAGTATTGAGCTTAACACGCATTAATAAGGGTACCAAATGCTTAACCGAATGAACGCTTAATTTTTTCTTTTTTTCATTTTGAACAATAGAAAACAAAACCAATAAAAGTTTATATATGCATTTTTTAAAATACTACTAAGTAAAATATTATATTATTCTAGATACATGAAGGTACACAATCCATGTTTCACTTTTCGCAAAAAATTATTGGAAACACAATAAAACCAAACGTCATTAGTAACGAAAATTTAAGTAATGACAGCCAGCATAACATTTTGTCTTGCCAAAGCTAACTTTGGATCAACGTAACTAGAGAATACGGTAAAAATTTATAATAATTTTTTTTTAACTTAATAGATAGATATGTTGCCTGTCGTTTCAAATATTAATTATGAGAATATTGCTCATTTCAGAATTTTAAATTTTGACCACGAATTTGGAAAAAATCCCCTCTGTGCGCCGCCTCATAGTAATGAGAATTCTCTGATTTCAGTGTATCTGGTTTTAATGTATTGTATTGCAGGACATATTGTTTTGCGTACTTAGCACTATCGCATTTTTGGTTCTTATGTTTTTCTAATTTGTATAAAACTTCAATGTAGTTATAAGTATATGAAATAAGTATTTTACGGTTCATCAATGGTGAAAATTTCTTAGTGTTCAAAACATTTTGATCAATCAGTACAATCAATAAACACACAGATTTAAGGAACTCAGAATTAAAATATAATTGAGATAATTCTAATGAATGTTGGTAGTAATTAGCAACATTATGTAGTGTTTTCATGAAAAAATATGTTATTAATTAAATCAGTTTTAGGTTTTTTTATATGTAACTATATTTTTTTAATATTTAAAAACTGCCTTGAATAAATATCATTTGAATTTAGTTGAAAATATGTATCAAAAATTAATATTTATATAAATATATAAAAAAAAGTTAATAGTGTTAGGAGATTTTACTAAAATATTATTAAATAAATGTATATAATTAAATGTTAGAAGTTAATGTATGGTATTATTAATCGTGCCAAAAACTTTATAGCTATTCTGTGTTAAGAAATATGGTAAGTTATTTTGCATGAAATCAAAAAATAAGTAAAACTACATCTATTTCTACTAATTGTTTTTTTGTAAATATATTACAATGTATTTATTGACTGATATATAAAAAAATTAATTGGTATAAAAAACCTTAAACATTTCGTATATTTTATAAAATAATATAATATATTCGTACCTGTACGACAATAGACACTTATTGTGGCATCACCACCCTGTATAACGTAGTTAAGATCTAAGAAATAACGACAATAAATGTGTTTCATTATGTGTTGACATTTGTTTTATTAATCCTGTGTTATATTTTCTTCCTTTTTACCATGAATTAAGATTCATTGGGGTACATATTTTTTAATATATTCTCTGCGAAAAATTTGAAAATACTCATTTGATAAATATAATATGCAATGCTTTGTTTAGAATTACAAATAAAATACATTTAGGTTTTTTGTAATAATTTTTTTTAATCAAACTTTTTCACATAGTAAAAATAAAGATTGTATCAAAATATAATAAAAAATAGAAATTGATGGAAACAAATTATTACCATAGCAAAAATAAATTACACCTCAATAATTTGATGAACCATATTAGGCCAGTCAAATAAGATCTATTATAGGGGTCACTTGGAAAAAAGTCTTGGAAAAAAGTGTTGAAGTTGTGTTTAGTTTCTTTTATCCTTTTGTCACTCAATTTGAAATGTTTATGTCAATGTAGATTTATAAATTTTGAATTGAGGATATTGGGATAGATCCCTGTAATAACATTATTATTAACAATAACGAGTTGTATATGACTAATGATCGTGGTGATCGATGCCTGAGAAAAAAAAAGTTTTGGAAAGCTAATTATAGTTTTAATTTGTTCATTTGATATGAAATATAAGTATCTTATTTTTCACGGTTGCTCGTCCGCCGCTCGACTCAGGAGGACCAAGACATGGTAAAATAATTGTTGGACTTTCATCAGATTGTTGCCTATAGTTCCGAAACGTTGCACTCTAGCCAATATTTCACTATTACAAAAATTAAAGACCATTAAATTCTGCGTATAATGAGTATCAATTCGGTCCAGTAGTATGGCAGAAATCGAAAGATGAATAATGGTGATATTTATCAATTTTGCTGATAAACGCATAATAGTGATATTTAAACGTTCGTCACACGGAAATGATCATTCTAAATAATGAACCATACAATGAAAGTTGCAGAGCATCAAATTAGCATTTTACATCAAGTCATACATGCTGAGGAAATGAAAATGTTTGTGTCCAACTCTCCATGAAATTACTTATGAAGTGGTATTCTGAAAATACCACTTCTTTGAATAAAATTATTATATACTAAACTAGCATGTACCACCGACTTCGTTCGCGTCGAGTTAATCATTTGTAATGGTGATGATAAAGCAAAGCAATAATTTCCATTAACATACAAACTGGATAAAATTTTCTCACATTTATGTCAGCATGAGAAAAAAGATATGGCGATATTATTATATAACTTGGTAATATTTGAGGGGTAGTTTCATCTCGTTGGAATTTCACTTTCGAAAAATCCGTTTGCCAAAAACAAGCTTTTTACGTCAAGCAGTTTAAGCAGAATCGTGGTTAAGAAATTACCCAACTTTTTGGAACACCCTGTATGATTTTTTTAAAAAATTTCAAAATATGTAAAAAAACCAAATAAATTATGCTTGTCTAAGCGTTTTCCGGAAAGACTAACCTTTTTTTAAATAACAAATATTGTAATATTTGAGGGGCGTTTTCACCCTCTTGGAATTTGAGATTCGAGAAACCCCTCCTTATCGAACCTCACCAAACAACCTAACCTAACCTAACCACCCCACAGTCAATCCGTTTGCCAAAAATCAGCTTTAAACGTCAAACAGTTTAAACAGAATCGTGATTACTCAATGGTCATATTTTATGAAACACCCTGTATAAATTTATAAAAAATCTTAAAATATGTAAAACAACAAAATAAAATATACGTGTTTAAGAGTTTTTCCCAAAAACTCACAGGTTTTTAAATAAAAAATATTTTAATATTTAAAGGGATAGTTTCACCCCATAGAATTCGAGTTTCGAAAAATCCCTTCTTATCGAACCTCTACACCCTAAAGTTAATCTGTTTTTCAAAAAATCAGATTTTTACGTCAAGCGCTTTAAGCAGGATCGTGATTAATCAGCTGACCAGATTTTTCAGAAAACACCCTGTATACATTTTTTAAAAATCTTAAAATATGTAAAAACTAAATAAAATATACGTGTTTTAAGCGTTTTTCGGAAACTTGACCGTTTTTTAAATAAAAATATTGTAATATTTGAGATTGGTTTCACCCTCTTGGAACTGGAATTTCAAAAAATCCCTTCTTATCGAACCTCTACACTCTAGAGTCAACCTGTATGCCAAAATTGAGCTTCTTACGTTGAGTGGTTTGAG
The DNA here is from genome assembly GCF_002938485.1 of Sitophilus oryzae. NCBI lineage: Eukaryota > Metazoa > Arthropoda > Insecta > Coleoptera > Curculionidae > Sitophilus > Sitophilus oryzae. Next base: position 6,037,919 of record NW_022146105.1, read on the forward strand.
CAGGATCGTGATTAATCAGTATGTCAGTCACTTAAGGATTTTATATATTAGTATAGATTTTGCTAATATTACATAATGTATAGGAAGTATTCTTCTAAAGCCACAATCACGATAATGTCTATATCTTCATGGGGGGTTCATTCTTGAAAAAACTTTTATTTTTTAGTCTTGATTTTTTTTTGTAAAATACAACTGCGTCTAATCCAGACGAAAACTATCTTGTCAGTAACTTTTTTTTAATTTGTAAAAGAATTTTGCCGACTTGGTGGTATGTCCGAAAGGCGCGTTGACGAGCTGCAGTTTCAGTGAGGGGTTCTTCATGTTTGTCTTGGCCACTACTTCGGCGAATACATCTTATCTTATATCGTCTGGGGTATGTTTTCGAGGGTCACCATAAATGGCTACAAGGAATTTTATACCAGCAGTATTTATCTCATCAACACAAGCATTATTATTTCTGAAGATGAGCGCAGCATCTTCTAAGTCTATGTTCTTGTCCAAAGTTATAGCTAACTTCATTTTCCCTACTGATACAATGATGACTTGATATCACATCGACTGAAAGCATGCAGGAACAGAATGTTAATTTTAAACTCTCCGAGTATTTGAAGTGTCTGGGAGAGTACAAATTATTTTCCTTCTCACCCTTCCCTGGCTTCATTAGTGCAATCTTTAAGATGGTAGGTGCTAGGTCCTCTCAAACAATTATTATAGTTGTCATTGGGGATCAAAAATTGGAAAAAAGTCCGGAAGTTTTGAAACTTTGCAGGTTTATAGGTTTTGGGGTCCCTAACTAAAATCCATAAAATGCACATTTCCAGATTTGCCGCCGGCGCCGCCATCTTGCCAAGATGGCGCCCAAAATCGGTATTTTGTGAATATCTCAAAAACTATGCGTTTTTCGCGAAAATTTGAGGAGAGAATAAAATTTCCTATAAAAAAGGCTTTATGAAAAATTTCGCTAAAGTCAACCGTTTAGGCACAAAATCCCTGGAATTTTTACAATTTTGCGTAAAACATGATATATTATGTATAGTCGATTTTCCGAAATCAAATGTCGATTAGGGTTCACTAAAACTAGTTTTAGTTTAGTTTCTTCAATTTTGTCATAAAACAGTGGCGTGACAAAACACGGCGTCAGCGTTGGCTATGAAATGAAGATCGCTGTCATTTTATATGTAAATTTATATGGGAAATGTCATCGATCGTCATTTCCCAGCCAACTGGACGCCGTTTTTTTTCGATCATACGGTACCTATTCATTGGAATATAAATTAAAATTGCAGAATAAATTCAAGAAATAATAGACGTGTTTCGCAACTAGTTTAATTATCATCTTATCGGTTTTACAAAAGTTATAGTTCTAACTTTCTTAAACTTGCAATACAAATTTGTAAGCATTATAAAGTATAAGTAGCATCGGGAGTGGAGTTATATTCCCCTTGACACAAATAGAAACTAACTAAAATAAAACTTCTGAAATAACTTTGAATTCCAACTGTTTAAATTTTATAAACTTTCTTGTTTGCTAAACTAACTCATTACGTGTTACTGGATAATGTTTCGTGCTATGAAAGTTGATGCCGTGAAATACTTTTTAAACTAGTACTTGATATCAATTTCTGCTTCTGAGTCTAACTTAAAAATAAAGAAAATATGTTAAGCAACTAAAGAAGAAAGTCCTAAAAGAAATAGAGAAACTCTAAAAATAATTTTATTATTTAAAATATCTGAAAACAATCCAGAGGCAACTAAGTATTAATTGCTGAAAATTTTGTTCTGGCTGCCAAATTGCATTTCGATTTCAGTCCAAAGACAATAAGAAATATTTAAGAGTGTAGTTTGTCTCAATGTAGAGTTAGTTCAAATTAATTCTTTTAGTTGAGTTAATTCTTTTAGTTGAATTTGTCTTCGCAGAGGAATAAGGCAGGGGTGTATACTATCGCCGCTCTTGGTCAATATATACTCAGAGGACATCTTTCAGGAGTCGCTAGAGGACAAGGAGATTGGAATTAGAGTTAATGGAGTCTGGATAAATAACATACGATATGCCGATGACACAGTTTTGGTTGCGGATTATATGGATGATTTACAACAGTTGGTTGGTATAGTGGGAGAATGTAGTCAAAGAATGGGACTTGCCTTTAACACAAAGAAAACAAAATTCATGGTTGTCACGAGAGAGGTAGATGAGTTTAGAGACGTCAGCTTGGCATACGAAGGAAAATTCATAGAACGAGTCGAAAAATTCATGTACCTGGGAGCTTGGCTTCACGAGGACTGGTCATCTGACAGGGACATTAAGTGCAGAATCGAGCAAGCCCGGGGCGCATTCCTGAAATTTAAAAAAGTATTCACCTGTAGCGATTTCGACCTTGAGCTTCGGTTGAGATTTGTGGAATGCTACGTCTGGTCGGTACTCCTCTACGGCGCGGCGTGGAGAGTTGGACACTAAAAACAAGTGCCATAAACAGACTGGAAACTTTCGAAATCTGGATATACCGCAGAATCCTCAAGATACCATCGACGGCCAAGATAAGAAACGAGGATGTACTAAGACGTATTAATAGAGAACATGAACTCTTCAATACTATAAAAAAAAGAAAGACCGCATACCTGGGTCACGTCATGCGTAGCCATAAATACATATTTCTCCAGTTGATTATCGAGGGCAAGATCGAGGGCAGAAGAGGTTTGGGACGGAAAAAAATGTCGTGGCTGCGGAACATATGACAGTGGACAGGCATTAGTAACATACAGACGTTGATCCACACAGCCAGAGATAGGGAAGCCATGGAAAGTGTGGTCGCAAACATCCATTAATGGATAAGCAGAGAAAGAAGAAAGAAGAAGAAGTTGTGTTACATTTTGTTGCAAATAAAATATAATTAAATTTATCAAATTTAATAGCTATCGTGAAAAATCGTATAAAAGAGTATTCCTTCTTTAGACATAAAAAACTTTAGTTCTCTTCCAAAAATCACTCAACCGCTGACGTTAGTTGTTTTCAAGTATACCCTGCTGGCAATCTTTACCGGTCGACGGTCGATCGCTACAAATCTGCTATATCCCTTTCCACGTCTCTTAGCAATGTGCACAGTTTCTCGGTTTTTTTCATACGTTTGGCAACCTGTTTACTGCTCTCTCTTTGTTCAGTACATTATAAACGCATTGTACTCTTTTTACATACGGAAATCTCGACCCAAAATTAACCGTTGCCAGCCCTTAATATACTTAGTTGTTTCATATTTCAAATAAATATTTATTTAATAGATTTGTATTCTGTTGTATTTATGATTAAACGATAAGAAATATGATGGGCGACTTCGGGAATTTATTTCCATTATAAAACGCTGTGGTGGATTTTTCAATCCGATAAATTTCAGGTAAAAATTGCATTATCAATTACAAACATATAAACTAATCTACAAGACTTTTGAATAAATAAACAGCTACGTGTTATACCGTGCTGGCAACTGTTACTTTTGGGTCGGCATTTACATGTGTGGAAGTAAATCGCATAGGGATCTTATTAAGTTGGAGTGAGAGAAATGCAACGCGTGACGGTGTGCTGTTGCGGCAATCGCAATCGCAAATCGCTTATTTTTAAAATACTATTTTTGCAAGAGATAACTAGATAAAATCATTAGACATGTTTCTGAGCATATGAAATGGAATTATAAGGATATCGTTAGGGTGTCATTTTTTTTATAACGAGTAAACATCAGTAATCGCGATAATTTAAAAACTCAACTTTTTAACACATGACAAGCTATAACTCAAGAACCACTTTAGATATTGATTTTTTTTTTATTTTCAAGATCGGATATTTTACAATATGTTTACATAAGAAAAATTCGATAAGGTTGTTTTTTACATTCAAAAATTGTAAACAATCCATCCATTTACTTTTAGAGCAATATCTTAGATAGCAATTTTCAGCAACCGTGTAATTTTTTTATTGATAAAGATTTTCACATACTGTCTACAAAGAATATACTGCAGAAATATTAACAAAGTTCTTGAAAAAACTACAATCTATTATTTCTGAAAGATTTCGAGATATTGATTTTTGAATTCAGAGTTCTAATAGCGCGACCACTATCGAACACCCACTCAATTCCACTTATTTTTATCAAAAATGCAAGTGTTTCTAGCTTGCACTTAAAAAAATTCATGCTATAGGAAAAATGACAACGACTCGTTAATAGATAAATTAGGTATCACGAGACGTAATTAAATCGTGAAGCTGAACGCATGACGTACACCTTTCCCTAGAACTTTAAGTACTGACAGAGGTATTGATTGGATCGACCGGTCAACTGCGACAAATCTGCTATATCCCCTTCCACGTCTCTTAGCGATTTGCACAGTTTCTCGGTTTATTACATACGTTTGGCAACGTGTTTACTGCCCTCTCTTTGTTCAGTACATTATAAACGCATTGTACTCTTCTTACATACGGAAATCTCGACCCAAGACTAACCTTTGTCAGCCCTTAGTACTATTACTTTGTACGTATTTTAAGACACAAAACCAAATATACCCAAAAAGAAAAACATACAAAATTACCCCCAATTCTCGGACATAACAGCATAGGATCTGATTGTCATGTTTTAATAAAATTAAAAACATATACTTTGTTGAGAAATTAGCATTTTATTGTTTTTGTTTTATAAATTGAAAAGGGCTTTAGTTAGATTGTACCATCCGAATTGTCGCCAATTTTTTCAAATTATTTCACATTGAACATAATAGAAGATCAAAAAAAATGGTTTTATTTTAAATTTTGTAGTCATCTACACATTTTCTATTTTCCTCGTTCCAGTAAAAAGTAATTTTTTCGTTTTAATAAACAATCAATTGTAAGATATTTTCTTCGAGATTCGTACGGGAAATTAGTCGCCGCCGAGGAAACCGTCCTCGTCGGAAAATGTATTTTCTTTATTTTCTTCGGAAAACGGCTAAGTGAGTTTTCCAAAGCGTCGCCACAGAGGAAAATGAACTGTTTTCCAGGGAAATTAAAAATGTTTATCGGGCCTTCATTGCGTCTTAATTGGCTCTCGGGATTTTATTCAATTCGGAAAAAGCCCGCATCCTTTTTAGGAGCGAAAGAAAATTAATTAATCTGCGAGAAAAAATTCTATCTTGCTAAAAAAGTATTAAAAAGAAAACACTTAGAACTTTATTATTATTTAAAGTATAATGACTGTATGAATAGGCTATATCTAAACTAATCAAGGAAATAAAGAGAGGAGATCTGTATTTTGTGTCAATATATTGGTATTTTATCGTTGAAAGAACCATATGCAATAAAAACGCAAATACTTGCGAAACTGTTAAAAATTTTGGAATAATTTAAATATAAAAAATATTAATTTTTTAATTCTCCATCTAACAAAGGATTAATATAGAGTGTGTTCTTTTTAAAAAAATTATCGCAAGGAGCAACCCCGTAGAAGTTAAAATATTTTACTGAAATAAATACTTAGCACTTATACAAAATTCCTAAGTTTTATATTATAGAAGCCACAGATGTCCGACGCACTGTTGCCGGACCGTATAAAGTATTAGCGTTGATTGAAAGAATTGGGAAGATACTCGACCTAATGGGCAAATTCTGGACAAGGATGATTTGATTTCCCCTTACGTTCCAAGTGCTATACGGTGAAGAGACACTAATCGGCCTGCGGCCAACGCGTAAAACACTTACTTTCTCTAATTCGGCCGACGAAGGCATATCGAAGACAGTGTGGACCTGAAAGCGACTGTGTTGCCATATAAAAATGTGTAATATCTATAATTGTTCTTTTTTTTATGAAAATATTTTTGGATAAAAAATCCGCGTTTATGCATTAAAAATTTATTCGTGTCAAACATAAAATAAACCACAAAAATATCAATTCTTTTATAGGAAACTGAATATATCGTAAAATCGTATAAAGTTGTTTAGTTAGCTTGGAAATGACGATTACTGATATTTACTGTAATATTTTACATATAAAATAACAGCGATCTTCAGTTCCAAGCCAACTCTGACGCGGTTCTTTCTTTAACAATATTGAATTAAATTGGTAAATGATAGAAAATCCGTATTATTAACGTTCTGTACCCAAAATCCGTAAATCTACGGAATAATCAGTAGTTCTGGCAAGACTGTTTCCGGCAACCACTCACTTTGTCCACTGAATTGAAAGCAGAACTACGGTATATTATTCTTTATCCGCTGCGCTGTAGACGACCATGAGCGCGCGGCAGCGCAGAGCTAAACTAAATCTCGGACAGGCTGACGGTAACGCCAGCTACATCTCAGACAGGTTTTGTGCCACAAACTCGCCCATAAGGTCTTCTTATTTCTTCAATCAACAGTATTAGGAACAATATAGTTTTACATAAGTACATAATCAATCATCGAGGTTAAGCAACGGTGTGCGCCGTCATAATTGTATGTTTTTTTTTGTATGGGTTAATAAAGCAAACAAAACAAAACGCGGGACTTGATTTCTGATGCATTTATAGGCTTGGTGCATTCTCCGCCGGTGCTGCCACCATCGGAGAATATTATAAACAATCAATATATACAAATACACAGGTTTGAATAGCGAGTACACAAAAAATTTATTATGTCTAACTATTAAAAATTTGTAAAAATTCTATAAATAAAAAGTAAATGTTTTGATATCTGCAGAAGGTCTAACTTGTATTATAATTTATTATTCCAGTTAAAAACACTTTTTAGATGACTACGGTCGGTAGCGAGCATAGTTTTAACTATCGGTTTTGCTATTTTGGCTATAACGAAATTTTTTAAAGGTACATAGGGTATAATTTTAAAAGATGTTCATAAAACATTCAATCTAGTTGATTAAAAAAAGTATACTATTAATATTGGAAATTATATTTTATCCTCTCATAGTTTATGTATTTAATTTTTTGGGGAAATGACAACGACTCGTTATCAGATAAACAAATTGGGCATCACTGAGACGTAATTTAAATCGTGAAGCTGAACGCATGACGTACACCTTCCCTTTGTGAACTTTAAGTACTGACAGAGGTATTGATTGATCGACTCGGTCAACTGCGACACCCGTTATATCCCCTTCCACGTCTCTTAGCGATGTGCACAGTTTCTCGGTTTATTACATACGTTTGGCAACGTGTTTACTGTCCTCTCTTTGTTCAGTACATTATAAACGCATTGTACTCTTCTTACATACGGAAATCTCGACCCAAGACTAACCTTTGCCAGCCCTTAGTGCTATTACTTTGTACGTATTTTAAGACACAAAACCAAATATACCCAAAAAGATCAACATACAAAATTACCCCCAATTCTCAGATATAACAGCATAGGATATGATTGTCATGTTTTAATAAAATCAAAAACGTACTTTGTTGAGAAATTAGCATTTTATTGTTTTTGTTTTATAAATTGAAAAGAGCTTTAGTTAGATTGTACCATCCGAATTGTCGCCAATTTTTTCAAATTATTTCGCATTGAACATAATAGAAGATCAAAAAAATGGTTTTATTTTAAATTTTGTAGTCATCTACACATTTTCTATTTTTCTCGTTCCAGTAAAAAGTAATTTTTTCGTTTTAAAAAACAATCAATTGTAAAATATTTTCTTCGAGGTTCGTACGGGAAATTAGTCGCCGCCGAGAAAACCGTCCTCGTCCTCGTCGGGAAATGTATTTTCTTTATTTTCTTCGGAAAACGGCTAAGTGAGTTTTCCAAAGCGTCGCCACAGAGGAAAATGAACTGTTTTCCAGGGAAATTAAAAATGTTTATCGGGCCTTCATTGCGTCTTAATTGGCTCTCGGGATTTTATTCAATTCGGAAAAAGCCCGCATCCTTTTTAGGAGCGAAAGAAAATTAATTAATCTGCGAGAAAAAATTCTATCTTACTAAAAACCTATTAAAAAGAAAAATACTTAGAACTTTATTATTATTTAAAGTATAATGACTGTGTGAATAGGCTATATCGAAACTAATCAAGCAAATAAAGAGAGGAGATCTGTATTTTGTGTCAATATATTGGTATTTTATCGTTGAAAGAACCATATCCAATAAAAACGCAAATACTTGCGAAACTGTTCAAAATTTTGAAATAATGTAAATATAAAAAATGTTTTCAATTTTTTAATTCTCCATCTAACAAAGGATTAATATAGAGTGTGTTCCTTTTAAAAAAATTATCGCGATCGATTTTTTTGAGCGACCCAGTAGAAGTTAAAATATTTTACTGAAATAAATACTTTAGGTTAGCACTTATACAAAATTCCTAAGTTTTATATTATAGAAGCTACAGATGTCCGATGCACTGTTGCCGGACCGTATGAAGTATTAGCGTTGATTGAAAGAATTGGGAAGGTACGCAACCTAATGGGCAAATTCTTGACAAGGATGATTTGATTTCCCCTTACTTTTCAAGTGCTACACGGTGAAGAAACTAATCGTTCTGCGGCCAACGCGTGAAACATTTATTTTCTCTAATTCGGCCAACGAAGGCATATCGAAGATAGTGTGGACCTGAAAACGACTGTGTTACCATATTAAAATGTGTAATATCTATAATTGTTCTTTTTTTTTTGATGAAAATATTTTTAGATAAAAAATCCGCGTTTATGCATTGAAAATTTATTCGTGTCAAACATAAAATAAACAACAAAAATATCAATTCTTTTACAGGTACTGAATTGATCGTAAGATCGTATAAAGTTGTTTAGTTAGCTTGGAAATGACGATTACTGATATTTACTGTAATATTTTACATACCTATAAAATAACAGCGATCTTCAGTTCCAAGCCAACTCTGACGCGGTTCTTTCTTTAACAATATTGAATTAAATTGGTAAATGATAGAAAATCCGTATTATTAACGTTCTGTACCCAAAATCCGTAAATCTACGGAATAATCAGTAGTTCTGGCAAGACTGTTTCCGGCAACCATTCACTCTGTCCACTGGATTGAAAGCAGAACTACGGTATATAATTCTTTATCCGCTGCGCTGTAGACGACCATGAGCGCGCGGCAGCGCAGAGCTAAACTAAATCTCGGACAGGCTGACGGTAACGCCAGCTACATCTCAGACAGGTTTTGTGCCACAAACTCGCCCATAAGGTCTTCTTATTTCTTCAATCAACAGTATAAGAAACAATATAGTTTTACATAAGTACATAATCAATCATCGAGGTTAAGCAACGGTGTGCGCCGTCATAATTGTATGTTTTTTTTTGTATGGGTTAATAAAGCAAACAAAACAAAATGCGGGACTTGATTTCTGATGCATTTATAGGCTTGGTGCATTCTCCGCCGGTGCTGCCACCATCGGAGAATATTGTAAACAATCAATATATACAAATACACAGGTTTGAATAGCGAGTACACGAAAAATTTATTATGTCTAACTATTAAAATTTGTAAAAATTCTATAAATAAAAAGTAAATGTTTTGATATCTGCAGCAGATCTAACTTGTATTATAATTTATTATTCCAGTTAAAAACACTTTTTAGATGACTACGGTCGGTAGCGAGCATAGTTTTAACTATCGGTTTTGCTATATGATTTGCTATAACGAAATTTTTTAAAGGTACATAGGGTATAATTTTAAAAGATGTTCATAAAACATTCAATCTAGGTGATTAAAAAAAGTATACCATTAGTATTGGAAATCATATTTTATCCTCTCATAGTTTAAGTATTTAAATTTTTGGGGAAAATGACAACGACTCGTTAATAGATAAACAAATTAAGTATCACGAGACGTAATTAAATCGTGAAGCTGAACGCATGACGTACACCTTTCCCTAGAACTTTAAGTACTGACAGAGGTATTGATTGGATCGACCGGTCAACTGCGACTAGTTAGTAAGAAAACATTCGTTGAAAACTATTCGAATAAAAATTATCGAATAGATGCGTCATCTGCCTTGAAATATTGTATTCTAGTAATTCGGCAGCAAAAACCATTCATTTATAAGATTCATTCATTTATAAAATTCATTTATTCGTCAGGATCGATTATAATAAAACATTAACTGGATTTTAGTTGTCGCTCGGCATAGGTTTCTTTCCGAGAAACCCGGCAGCGGTCGGTGGCAATGCTATGAAAGAAGCCGGCATCTTTCATTTTTTGCGGAGTCAGATAAAGATAAGGACACATTATTTTTTTTATTGAGGTGTTCGTATTTACACAGAAAATACATTATGAAGGGCGCTGTTGCCATATATTGGTATTAGTTGATATTAGCAAAGAATATTATTGTTTGGCTTTAGTTAGTTAGGGATAGTATGTCTATATATTTTGCATTTTTATTATTAATATTCTGTTGTTACACTTCAATAATACTTGCTATTTTGGATGTAGGAAAATTATTTTTAATGTTTTTAAGCAAAGACTGGTTTAATAAATAATAATAACAGTAATAATTTTTTATACCTATTAACAACAAAATTTAAAATAATTTAATATAAACATTTTTTTAAGTAGTAGCAAAATATAAACAACAAATTAGATGTCAAAATTATTTATATTAGATCCTATTTAAATATAATATAGTCTCTAAATTTTTTGTGTGGCAACGTTGGTTTATTAAATAATACTAATTACAGAACTAATTTGTTATATTAACAACAAATTTTAAAATCATGAAATATAAACATTTATTAATTTTCTAAGCATGCAGTGTAATGGAAGGAAAATATTAATAAAAAATTAGAAATCAAAACTATTTATATTAGGTACTTTATATTATTATTTAAAAATAATATTTACTTTTACTGGCATTTACTTTAAAAATATAAGAGAATTGGCATAAACAAAATACAAACATCGTTATCTTTTTTTTTAAATTGGCACGTGTAAAACTTTCAATTTAATTATCTCACCCCATAGTTTGAGTTCGATAACCCCCCATTTACTTAACCACATTACTTAAATATGATTATTAAGTTCAACTAAGTCATATTATTATAACATCCAAAATACAAATATGTATTTTTAAAATTAATTGTAAGTTCATCTCATCTCTCTTAAAAATTGCTACTTCTCAAAATTTCCCATTAAAAAATAGACCATATATCATATAAAATTAAATAATTGAAAGATTGGGCTACGGAAAATCACACAAATTTTCGGAAAAATTTTGACCACCTCACATGCACACAATCGTCAATAAATAAAAGTAAAAAATAACTACTATTTTAGTATTTTAACTATTTTAATAAACGCAAAAATAGCACAGTATTTATACGGCGAAGTTATAAAAATTTGGAAGAACTAATAATGCACTGACGCATACAAAAATCAAACGAATACTAAATTTAATTTATCAAAAGCATTCGATAGTCGTGGCTCAACGATAACCATTTAGTCGCACGGCGAGGTTGTCACATATGCTTTATTATACAAATGAATGAATGATTTTATTCGAATAAAACCATTCGATAGTTGAAATCATTCATTCATTAACCATTCGATAGTCTAATTCATTCGATAGTTCCCATCGCTAATTGTCACAACACAACACGACGCCGACGCCTAGTTCGAATTCTTTTTCAATTATTTTTTATACCCAAAACAGCATTAGCCCGAAACAGCATACTCGAAACAGCATTAGATCACACAAACCTCGTAGCTGAGTGTTTTTTAGTCCCAATAACTGAGCTAGCAAAAAACTAAAATACTTAAATATTATGACAAAACCACGATTTGAATATTATTTTAATGCGATCAACATGGCGGCGGCATGAAGTACGTGATAATTTCTGATTTCTGCCATAGAGTGCGCTGCGGTCGGAATTTGTTGAAATCAACTGAAATGCACCAAGCCTATTATATGTACCTACAAATTTGTACAGAACCCTCGGTGGGTGAGTCCGACTCGCACTTTTCCTTTTTTTTTGTATAAAGAGAAACATTATAAATATACTAAAAGTAATATTACAGAAACTTTGCTTTTAAACTAGGTCAATTCAATTATTCATTTCTCAGACAGAAGAAGTGTTATAATGTATTGTACGGTTAACACAATAAATCTTCTTTTGTTTCCCATATTTTTAGGGTTGCGGAGCTTCAACTGATAAAAGGAGCTTAATTAATAAAATTTATTTCAGATGAGTTAAAATAAAGAACAGACATTTATCTGTCATTATCTACAACAATAAGTTTTAAATTTTTACAGAATACATATTATTAATGATTTTATAGTTTGACATAAATATAATAAATTTAAAATAAATTATGACATAAAGGGTCAGGGGAAAATGCAGGTAAGCCAATTTCTCTCCAAACTGAGGAAAGCACGATTTAATTTTCAAAACATTACAAAAATAGAGTACAGGAACTTATAAAAATAGTGCAATAGAGATTTGTTTGAACTTGGTAATAGTATATTGTTTTATAAGGAGTAAAAATGACACTTTTTGTGGTGAAGCTGTATACAGGCGATGCCGACATACAGGCGAGGCTCGAAAAGTCATTTTTAATCCGAATAGAACATGCCATTTTTTTTTTAAACGCTACAAATATTTTTTTAAACGATTGCAAACGTTCCAGATAATATAAAAAAATAAAAAGTAAGACCTTGTATGTAATTACATATAGAGAAACTATGGTTACGCTCGTTGAATTTGACAATTTAATGTGTATAATATATTTTCGTACTTTTGTGCTTTGGCGTAAAAGTACTTTACTTTTATACCTATGCTTTAAAATGAATTTTTTATATTGCTAATCACGACTTTCCTGCCATTTTTCCTTTATACTATAACTTTGACACTATATGTCTTCTAACTAGATAGCTTCTTTCCCAGTTTAGCGGCTTCGAAAGATATTACATTAACCATAGACTAATGTCATTTACTAGAGATTGACACTGTAAAACAAATGGGTCCGTTATTTAGGGTACCCTGGTGATCTGAAATAAACTAATGGAGAGTTTTCGCATAACATAATTTTAGCGTTCAAACCAAACTAAAACGGCAACGTTATACAAACGCAAAATTATTCCTTGTAAAATATAAAATAATAAATATAGACTTTTCTATTACCATTTTATATTTTATTAGATCATTAGAAGTGTATCATAGTCAAAACAAAATTAAAATTATGAATACATACATTTTAAACACCAACAATAGAGCATATATCGCCTATTTTTTAGATTTAACAAATAAATTATAATATAGTAAAAATATTATAGACTACTAATAAACTGTTATTAAAATCACTATATATATATTACCAACTACGTTCGAAAAAACGATTTTTTTCATATAAAATGACATCGATCTTCATTTCATAGCCATCGCTAACGCCGTTTTTTTTTCGATCATACTGTTGGTACTTACTTATTTATGATTAAACTATTTTATTATTTGATTCGTAAATTTATAATTTCTAAAATTTCAAAATGACTAATAAAAAAGTTTAGTATCAACAATGATGATCGACTGTAAATATCAAAATGCACAAACTAATAAAAACACAAACTATAAACACACATCACTGAAATTGCCGAACTTTCTGACAAATCAGGAATATCTGAATTAATAATTATTTTAATAATGATTTAAACTCACAGATCACCAAAAATTTTGTCATCCAGACCAAAACTAGACCATGGACGGTAGTTAGCAGAGAGACTGTCATGTCATCTTCATATATAAATTAGAGACATGTACTTTAATGTTTTTTACGCCGTTTGGCGATGCGGAAAAAACTAAATATGTAGTTCTATAAAATTATCATTGAGTGTCTAGGACCTAACATTCACTCTGAACCAAATGCACCGAATATTTAAATAATAATAATAATAATAATATGTCTTTATTTTAATAATCCTCGGCGAAGTTCAGTAAATAACTGCTTAGTTAACCGAGTACCATTACAGTATAACCTAACAAATAATATCAATATCTTCTACCTTATCTTAAATTAATATATCAAATGTATAAATATAATAACAAAAAAAAATAATGAAAAATACAAAAAAATATAAAGCATTAACAAAACTATTAGTGTAACACATAGAGCACACATAGAAAACAATTAATACCTATAAGTACATTATGCAATAACATAAGGCAACAGGCATGTATTGGTGTTGTTGAAGAAAGAGCCAAGGAGAGGCATAGTTGGCTGGTTTCAAAAAGTATACTCAACTCACATTATGGAATAATAAATCTCTAAACCCCGATCTAAATGAACCGAGGGACTTAGCTATTAAAGCACTTGGTAGGGAATTATATAACGAGACCGCAGAATACGTAAATGATCGTCGATATAAAGAGGTCTTATATTGAGGTAGATATAACTGATTAATATTTCAAGTGTCTCTGCTATGAACAGTTTGGCGCAGTTTTAATTTAGATTTTAAATATAATGGTGTCTGTAATTTAATTAGTTTGTGTACAAAGGTAGCCAAATGCAGTCTACGGCGTTCATACATATTAAGCCACTTCAATTCTTTAAGCCAAGGTGAGATATGCTCCCCTCTATCCAGAGAACAAATAAAACGTACACATGAATTTTGAATCTTCTGTATTCTGGAAGAGGACCGCACGTCAAGACAAGGTCCATAGACAATGTCAGCATAGTTGGCATGGCTAAGAACCAAACTGTCACATAGACTACGTTTCAATGCTTGCTCATAATATTTTTATTCCTATACAATCCCCTCAATGCTGTATAACTTTTCTGCACAATCGAATTGACATGATTTCGAAATCTCAAATCACAATCTAGAGCCAAACCCAAATTCTTGACAGTTTTTAATGGATGGATTATTTCGTTATTCAGTTTAACAGATAATCCCTTTGCTAAGGGTACCCTACCAAAACAAATCATTTGAGTTTTGCCAAGATTCAACTGAAGACCATGATTCAATGAGTATTTACTTATTTTCTCAAGAGCAGAATTAATATTATTGTAAACAGCTGCTGCATTTTCAGCAGTGTAAGTTGCATATATTTGCGTGTCATCGGCAAATTGATGCAGTTCGCAATCCACAACATTATTTTTCAAATCAGCGGTGTAAATAAGGAACAAGAGTGGTCCCAAAATGGAACCCTGAGGTACACCCCTAGAAAGCGGTAAAGCATCCGACTGAGCCTCATCGAGAACTACACACTGGCATCTATTAGACAAATAACTGCCAACCAATTCCACAACATTTTCCGAAAACCCGTAATAATGAAGCTTTGCCAGTAAAAGGTCATGCCCCAAGGTGTCAAATGCCTTAGTATAATCTAATAGAAGCAGACTTGCACCCTTACCTGTATCTAATTCTGTTAATATATCATCCAAAACTTTAGCTAAAACGGCAGAAGTACCATATTTACTCCTGAATCCTGACTGGCAATCAGGGATCAAATTATGTTTAGTTAAATGATTTAAAACTTGACTATATACCAACTTTTCCAATATCTTTGATAAAACTGGCAATTTACTTATAGGTCGAATGTCTTTTAAACTTGTAGGATTGGAGATTTTTGGCAAGGGCATGATCATTGCATTTCTCCAACTAATCGGAAAATAGCTATTATTTAAACAGCAATTGTAAATATGAGCAAGGTAGGGGGCAATATAAGGACAGCACAATTTAACCATTAATAGAGATATACCATCGCAGCCTGCTGCATTGGATTTAATGCTAGCAAGGGCATCAAGCAGATCTGCTTCATTAATGCTATTAAACTGAAATGTTTTCACGTGTGCTAATGTGTTATTATTATAAAAGTTAACAGTAACAGGATCAGTCACACATTTCAGAGCCTCTATAGAGTCTACAAAATGGCGATTTATTGTGTTCACATCTTTAAGATTATCTGGATTTTTTTTAGTATTATTGCGCTTATGTACATTTAAGTTATTAAGTGCTTGCCATATTTCACGCTTACTGAGATTTTTTCGAGTATTTTCGAGATATTCATATTTACTTCTTCGTTATTCATTATATTCATTATTTACTTCTTCTTTACTTATTTTTAGCTCTCTTATAAACTCCATAATCCTCCAGACTTAATGTTTTTTTATATCGACTAAAGGCACGGTTACAATCTTTTTTCAAAAGACTAGTTCCGTACTAAACCATGGTGCTCTTGGTTTTGTCAACCTTACTCGTCGAAAGGGAGCACGTTTTTCAAAGAGACCCATCATATAATTAGTGAAAATATCAATTTTACTATCAATATCATTATTATGAAATATTCTTTGCCAACTTAATCTACGCAAGTCATTATTAAACTCAGTCCCATCAAAATTCCGAAAATCTCTATAAGAATGATATTTAATTTTTTACTTTACTTATGTTTATTCCTATATTAAGGAATATCATTTGGTGATCTGTAATATCATGCATATTTACGTGGACAGGTGCGCCAGCAGACAAATTAATATTACTCATAGCTATTATATCAATAAGCGTACTACTTTTTTTTTCGACTATTCTAGTTGGTGATACTACTAGTTGTTTTAATTGAAAGGCATTGAGTATATCGTTAACCTGATTCTGGTATATACCTTCAGACAACATCTATATTTATGTCGCCCATAAGTATCACTTCATCGCATTGAAGTAAAATGCTAAAAGAGCGATTTTCCAAATTATTAAGTGCATTAGAAACACTACCCTTAGGCGGCCGATAAATTATACCAACTATCATTTTAATTTTTGGTAGTTGTAGCAAAACCCAGTACTGTTCTAAGTCAGCGTCACTATTACAATACTCTTGAACGATACGATGTTCCAAGCAATCCCTAATAAAAACTCCAATACCACCTCCTCGCCGCCCAGAGCCACGATCCTGCCTAAGAAATTTGTGAGTGGAAATATCTACCAGTTTACTATCTACTTTATCATTAAGCCAAGTTTCCGTTATTCCCAAAAAATCTATTTCATGTTCCATTAACAGTTCCTCAATGTTATCTATACAAGGGTTCAGAGAACGAACATTTACGTGTCCAAATTTAATTTTTTTAAGTGAATCCATTCTTAAATAAAAAGTACACAGCAAAAAACATAAATTGTTATATTAATTGTTCATTAATTTATTAATGCACTCCAAATCCTTAATCTTAACTAAAGTTTCGCCCTCATCCCTTCTAGCAAATATCCTTCCATTCCTACACCAAACATACCTGTAACCAAAATTCTTCAACTCTCTGGCCTTTTTCAATAAGTCTTGTCGTTTTTGGCAAGTCTTCATTTATATAGATTCTCCTCGTCTCTCCGTCTATTCCACGATCCTTAGTATCAAGCACTCTGATGGATTTCCGAAGTTCCAGTAGCTTCTTAGAGAGTTCTGGCTTAGTAAATCTCACAAGCTGAGTTTCAGTGCGAAGCGGCAAAATAGTATATTCTTCATCTTGAACAGCAAATCGAAGTTTATGGAACACTTTTCGTAAGTTATCAGTAGGGCTGCCTGGTAACCCAACAACGACCACATTACAACTTTTTTCCTGAAGTTCTTCATTATCTATTTTTTGTTGTAGCACATGAACCTGATCCTCGACACCCTGAACTTTGCCTTTCAATACATTTTGCTCCTTCCTGAGTCGCTCGTTCTCCTGACCAACTGCCTTAATTGTTTTTTGTAAATCATCAAGTATATCGCTGGTAAACTGAATAGATTTCTCCAAGATAGAAAATTTTGCTGTCATAACATCTAATATATCTTTATTAGAGGGGTTCGCTTGATTTAATGATTCATGAATAGAATAACGCTGTTGTGAAGTGGAACATGTCGTTTGGATTTCCTCATCCGATTCAGATTGTTCGTCTCCATCACCGTCTCCATCAGATGCTTCAACACATTTAGGGCATTTCCATACATTCTTATAAGTTTTTGAACTGAATATTAAGTACTCCTCATTAGATAACTTCGTACGCGCCTTATGAAACCATCCACTACACCCACCATGGCATCTCATAGATGCTTGCGATTTTGTAATGTTTGCTGAACAAGCATTGCACTTAATAACATTTTTCTTCTTATATTTCCCAACCATAACTACAATCGCAACTAAATATAGCAAAAAAATGACGTGCTTTTTCCCCTGACCCTTCACAAAATAAAATTTAACATGTTGCTTAAGAGTATCTATCAAATTTGATATTTAAATTAATAAATGGCTATAAAATGAGTTCATTTGCCGAATTTTGAAAAACTTTATTTGAAAAAGATCATATTTTTTTTATCTAGGTAGAAAAAATGTTTCGTTGTGTTAAACCTACAGCAGCCAATTCTTGTTTATTATTAATATATGTAGTTTCTAAACAAAAAACTATTAGTGCAAATTAAGTTTTTTATCTATAAATAAAAAGCATCTATCATAATTATCAAAGTAAAGAATAGATAGGAATATCGAAAATATATTTCCACGGTACGTTTTCCAAATGGAAACTTGCTTTATAATATATTTGACATAAACATAGATAAAGCCAAACTCGAAATAAATATCATCTAGTCTTCCGGAAATTGAAACAATATCTCCAATGTCACAGTTGTTATTTACAGAGTAATTCCTGTTTTCGAATGCGTCGTTAGTAAATTAAATTTACTGGAAAAGATCGAATATTGCAAATGCACGAGGACAGGAAATTAGAACTGTTTTCATAAATAACTTCGGTTAAAATAATAATTGTATTCGGTATCTACTCGTACTCCACTACAATGATATACAGGGGGTTGTTCACCACATACGACACGGAGTATTGTAGCTAAACGATTAGATTTTTACAAATTGGAAGTTTTTGGTTTGTTTAAGGATTATTAGAGCTACAATTTAAAAATATTTTTACAAGATACAAAGTGTCCCAAATAAGTAAAAAATATTACAGTTGTATTTTTTTAAATGAAACACCCTGTATATTATTCTATTTTTGGATTGTACGATTGAAATAAAGGTAAATTTGATTAAGGTTTATCACACTTAAACCTTACTGTTTTTGAAATATTTTCAATTTTATGAAATTGCCGTAAAAATTTTAAGGCTTCATTTCTCCAAGGGCATCAAAGTTTTTAATACTAAATATTTACTGAAGATTATTTATTGATCAGATATTGTGTTGCAATAATAAAAATTTTACTACCTTATACAGAGTGTCCAAAAATTTATATTAAATAATTACTAGCTTTAAACGGCAATAACTTGTTTAATTTAAATGGAACACCCTATATATTTTACGTGAAACAGATGCACAATGTAATTGTCTATCAAATTGTATTATATCATTTTTACCCATCTCTTCAAGTTTTAGTAGAAAATGCATTTTCATATAATTTAGACCTTATTTTTCACTATACCCATGGAATATTGACATTTCAGATTTTTTTTATAGCACAGGTAAATATTGCAATGGCATACAAAAAAACTATTTAAATCTTAGTAAAAGAGTATATCAATTAAATATACCACCATTATTTCCAACCAAAAATTATTTAATTACATACTTTTAAATTGTTTTAATTAATAAAGTATTCTACATAAATGTGGATTTGGCTCAGAAAACAATATAATAATAAGTTATGAAAATGAACGTCTTTGTTTTTATAAATAAGTATTCGTCAAAAAATGAAATAAAATTGGGACATTTACCACACCATCTAATACACACAAAATTCAGTTTTTTAGTATTTGGAGCAATTATTATTAATGAACGTAAACAGTCAATTAATGTAGTTTGAATACTGGGATCATATTAATTGGTCCTCTTTAACAAAAAATATTTAAACAGTTTTTTTTTTATTTTTTAATTAGCGAACTATATCGACAATATTAGTATCTGTACCCTTTAAAAATTTGATACATCTTTAAAAATTTGTTAAGAATAAGCTAAAATGTTAATATTCCATGGGTATAGTGATAAATGAGGTCTAAATTATAAGAAAATGCATTTTATACGAAAACTTAAAGAGATGAGTAAGAAATGGTATAATACAATTTGATAGACAATTACATTGTGCATCTGATTCCCGTAAAAAAATAGGGCGTTCCATTTAAATTAAAGAAGTTATTGCCGTTTAAAGCTAGTAATTATTTAATATAAATTTTTGGACACTCTGTATAAGGTAGTAATTTTTTTATTATTGCAACACAATATCTCATGAATGAATAATCTTCAGAAAATATTTAGTATTAAAAACTTTGATACCCTTGGAGAAATAAAGCCTTAAAATTTTTACTGCAATTTCATAAAATTGAAAATATTTCAAAAACGGTAAGGTTTAAGTGTGATAAACTTTAATCAAATTTACCTTTATTTTAATCGTAGAATCCAAAAATAGAATAATATACAGGGTGTTCTATTTAAAAAAATACAACTATAAAGGTATTAATTGAAATATGGTGACATCCCACTTTTAGATCGTACATTACCTTTTAAGTCATCTATAAATTTATTTAATAAGATAGGAGCCATATAGGAAAAACAATCTTTATATTTTGATGTAGTGTGCTGAGGGACTGTAAAAGAATTAACTCTGATGTTGACACTATGAATTTGAGATCTGTTAATAATTAATTTTATTAAGTAAATGGGGATTTTATTTTTAAATATTTTATATAATAACATCACATACAAATATTC
The DNA here is from genome assembly GCF_002938485.1 of Sitophilus oryzae. Lineage (NCBI taxonomy): Eukaryota > Metazoa > Arthropoda > Insecta > Coleoptera > Curculionidae > Sitophilus > Sitophilus oryzae. The sequence continues at coordinate 6,058,520 of NW_022146105.1, forward strand.
CAATCTTTCGCGCATATCTGGTTCATTTAAACGTTTTAGATGAGGACTAATATGATCTCGATAAGACAAATTGCACACAAATCTCATACCGGCGTTCTGAATTCTTTGTATTTTTAGCTTATTATATTTGGGTAAGAATGCATAATATACTTGGCTGCAATAATCGATATGAGGATAAATCAGACTTTTTACTAGATGTAGCCTGTAATCAAAGGTGTGATTATTTTTTTTGTGAGTAACAAGTGCTGTAATGTTTTTTGTCATATTTATGTCTCTTTAGACGATTTTCCAGGTATTGGCTTGTCTGACCTATATAACAGCGTCACAATTCTTACAGGGAATTTGGTATACTATGTTGCTCTTTTTGTTTTTAGAAGTTTTTGATTTTAATTTTGTGTAACATTCCGATATTAAATTAAAGCTTTTGTGACACACTTCTATATTATCTGTTTTAAATAGACTTTTTAGTTGATGGAATAAGCCTTTTATATATGGTATTGGTAAAAAAAATTGTCTATATGTTGTTTAATTTTTGTATCAGAATTATAATATTTGTGAATTCGTTGTTTGAATATTTTATTTATGAGTTGAGTGGGGTAATTATTTAAAACTACTGCATCTTTTGTTTTTTTTATTGCATCTTCTCTGTATTCCTGGCCAGATAATATTAATGCACTATCAGCAAAATCTATAATAACAGATTTTTTTTGGTTTTTTTGGGTGGTTTGATTTATGTTTTTTTGCACAGTTGTATTTTATTGAAATCTTATTGCAGACTTTGAAAAAGGTTAAAACTGAACCGAAACGTTAGTTATGTAATAAACACTTCCTAAACCCAGAAAAAAAATTAATATTGACCAAAAGAACCCTTTAAATAAAAAAAATCTATTGGATTGGTCAAAGAGAAGTTAATTAAAAAGATATATTTATTTAGATATCAGCGTTAAAGAATCAATAGTATCAAATCATTTTTCTATTTATTCCATATCATATGAAGAAACAGGTACATATAACACACACCGTTATAATAATCATCAAGGATATACAGGGTGTTTCAAATCAAATGCGAAAAATTTCAGGGGCTGATTCCTTGTTCAAAATAAAGGGTAGTTTGCTTCCTAAACGTTGGGTCAAAAGTCAACCATTACGGAGATATCGCGGTACAAAGATGCCGGAAAAATGATGTTTTTATTTTTTATCTTGAAAACGAAAAGAGATAGACTAATGAAATTTTATGGAAGCATTACTGTTATGAAAACACATTTTCTGGTAATTTTTTCACTTTTTTAAAATGAGTGGAAAAGTAGGAGATCGCCTTTTTTTGAAAAGAGGTCGCCAATTTATATCAATACTATTCAATCATCTAAGAGCAAACATGAAACTGAACAATATCAAATGTAGTTTACTACAGACTATGATCTTTGCAAAGAGATAAAAAATATCAAAAGTTAAAAAAAATTTTGTACCGTATTTGTTACATAGAAAATCATTTGCTTCAGCATGTACTATGCGTATGTCGCACATTCGCGTAGAAAAATACATTTTCAAATATGGTGCAAAGGTATTACTTGTTTTTTAAATATATTTATCGTACAACAATTTAGGAAATAAAGTACTAGATATGTCTATGTGTTGAGGCAATTTCACCCTTAAACCAAAAAAATCATTACAAGGCTAAAAATATCATCTTTGATTAAATAATCTTGGCATAACAAAAGAAGCATGTAACACTTTTTCATTAACGATACAGTATAATCACTTAGTATAATCATTAGTTAATATGCATAATACTCAAAAATACAATATATTAATTTCATAATGACATAAATTTATTAGAATTAAAACCTTACCGAAAATTATAAAAAAGGAAAACATCGCAATGGAAAGCGATACCCCAAAAAAACTCAAAAACGTCCCGAGGTATAAAACAGCTCTTTTAAAATACCCACAAATAATGGAAATCCTCCATCCCCCCACAAAATGGAGGTCACTTAAAATTTTGTCAAAAATGCACGCATTTTTGTTTTACCCTGTATTATGGGTATTGGCCAATAAATAAATAAACTGCAAGGAACGGTTCGATAGTCGATAAAAAAGCGTTTCAGAATCGGGCTAGCAATTCAAAACGCCTTCAATAATTCAGAAAATACAAGAAGTTCAACTTGATGCAAAAATTTTCACTTTACGTTTCAATTGGTGCTCAGTTTACTTTTAAATAAATTTATTAAACCATGTTATTTGATGTATTTTATTAAGCTGAATCGAATAAAATCCGCCCCAATGCGATTGGATTAACGGTTTAGGAAATATAGGGTTTTTTCGTTATATTATCAGTTTCACACCACTGTGCGGCGCGGCGGCCCGACGTGACGGTGACGGGACTTTATAGTGAGAATCGCGTCTCAGTGGAGTGTAGCAAAAAGCAGGAAGTAATGTAAAACATTAATTTCTGTAAAATGGTCTCAGATACTGGCTTTTGCCAAAGCCCTGCGACTGTATGATGAGTTATTTATAACATAAGAAAAAGGGGCGTAATGGATCCCATACATTCTATCTTAAAATTATTTTACAAATAAATATACCTTGCTCTTGTCGAGTAAACCAAAATAATAGGTTATAAGAAACAAATTTTAAGCCTATTTAATTATTAATTATTGTCTTAAAAATCTGATTTACATTTTCTTTCATCATCGTTTTAATCCTATTCATGCAAAACTAAGCCACAAGTCTCCTCTATTAACGGCAAATTCGCCACTTCATGAACTTCTAACAAACTCGGCCAAGCAGAATTAACGCGCTCTAAAAATTTTATGATGAATTAGCAATTATTACTATCAATAAAGCAGGACACTTCCTTGCCAATGAAGCTTCCGTAAATTTTGAACATTTTATGAAATAAATTTAGATACAAACAATAAAATTTAAAGTATCTGCCCGTGAAATACAAATTTGTGGGTAATCAATAATTTAAAACATGGAAATATCGGTTTACCGGCATTTATCTTTGTTTCTTAATCAGAACTAGCGCAAAAAATTAAAATATAAAAGCCGCCTTTATCAAATTAACGCAGCGCGTTGTCATATAAATTCCTAATTGCTTTTCTGTTTTCAAAATATGGACAATAACCATAGAAGATAATATATTTTACAGATGGTTAAGCTTGGTTGGCTATTGCTTTTTTATCTTATTGAAAGTAACTGATTTCCTTAATCCACAACAGAGTTTATATATAGGGATTTATCTTAGAAGTAATATTTTGCAACTGCAAGACGAATTATGGGGAACTGTATAGTAGTAATTAGTCTGCTAAGGCCAACCATGACACCAACTTCAATCCTTTTTATTTCAGAAAAAAAACGATAAAAAATTTAGTTTCTCAAGTGTTAGTTTATGATATTTACTATCTATGAAAGATAGACTTATAGGAGGAAAATAGTTTTTAAATATTAAGTTTTTTTTCAAAATATTATATATTTATAAATTTTTAAATCGGTAATTATTAAATAGTACTTTGCTGTACGCCAATAGCCGGTAGTGTAATGAATTTTATTTTTTTTAATTTTAATATGTACTATAATACGTACGGTAATCGTAAAACAATTTCCAATGCACGTGATCAACTTTGGGTGACAAGCGTCAACGCTGCCAGATTGTGATGGATTTATGAGATGAATCTTAATGTAAAATTCGGAAACAATATATTTATGATATCAATTTTCAAATATTTTTACGTTTTATTTTTAGTTTAATAAGTAATATTTTAGTAATTATTTGATTTATTTGTTTTATAACTTATTTTACTTATTACATATTGGCAAAAACTAGTCCATTATGAAGATTATTCTAAGCATTATTATGGGGATATTTATTTATTTATTGATGTATATCTTACAACACCACAAGTGCGAATAACAAGTAAGAGGGTGCCATTAATGCACAATCTAATTATCACAGAATTTATTCAAAACTAACATAGAAATAATTTTGGAAGTGGTATAATGTGCTTACCACTTACCACCTTATTTTTCTGACTGCAGTCAAGAATAATAATGAACCTTTGTCACGTTTTCGTTTAAAATAGTTTATCAGGGAAGCTACGAGCTCTTTGCTTCGACGATATATATAATGCTTCGGCAAATTTTCAACATGCAATTTCAAGAAACGCAATATAAAAACTCAAAAATTTAGTTCCAAGCTGTGTGTTAAAAGAATTAAAAAAAGACTATGAAAATAAGCAAAAAACGAGAATTACTCACAAAGACTCAATAACAACACGATATTATACAAAAGAATGATTGACATTAGGATATATGAGGAAGTTTAAATAACTTTGGTTGCCCATCATAATAAGACCACCAGCAAACTCCATAAGACGACGCATGGTGTCATTGATGACGTGCAACAAAAGTTGTTTTAATTTCCCTTTAGAAAATAAGCATAAATATTACTTATTCCTAAACTTCCTTAGGTAATAAAAATCAGAAACAAAATTTTTAGTACTTTAAAATAATAAAATTTCAATCATGATCTATAAAATTATGCATAATATCAGATAATGTGTAAGAATAAAAATATCTTATTAATAATTATAAAAATAAAGCTTTTAGCGGTTATTTTTCAAAAGCATCATATAATTAAAAATAACATCTCTGAAATAAAAAGTAGCTATAAATTTTCTAATATTAACTTCGAGGGTAAAGTTTGCCTTTAAGATATTTGGATATAAAAAATAAGCACAAATATTACTTATTCCTAAACTTCCTTAAGCAATAAAATCAGAAACAACATATTTAGTACTTTAAAATAATAATATGTCAATCATAATGAATAATTAATACCATTAATATTTTGGAAATTCTTTATTGTCTAATGCATATTATAATTATTATAATAATAGTATCCGTCAAGTTCAAGTCAAAATATTTACTGTTCAATTTTTTCAAGGGTAATTGGTAACAAATTCTAAGTAATAAATGAAACAAAATCGAGACAAAACGTTTTTTATTTTTTTGTATAATAAACGATTTAGAGCCGAGGACCTGTCCTAGGAGAACTATTCATCCTAAAGTTATCTGGAAATTGTCTTAGATAGTAGACAAAATAAATGGGTTACCGATTAACGATTATGGATATGCAATAAATTTTTAATAAAGCGAATCCAATCGTGTTGCTAATTATTTATTTCAAAATTATCCTTTTCTCAAAATCCATCCTTTTCTCGAAGCAACTTACGGCACTTTTGACCCCCCTGTAACATTGTTGGGGATACAGCAAGAATATTAATTTTTAGTAACCAAGAGGATATACTATAGCTGGCTGGATTGCCAGTATATCTAGTAATTATGCCTCATAGTTTATGAATTATCGCTTGTCAAACTTCTTTAATTTCAGCAGTAAATCCAGAGGTATTGAGAAGTTTCTCAAACTTCATTTTTTATATAGCTTTAAGCTTAAAACGAAAAAAAAATTAAAAGTCTCGTAATAAACTTGTGCATCAAAAGTTAGCTGCCTAGCCGCTAATGGTGACTGACTTTCCAGCCAATAAAAAGTTAAAAAAAAATAATTAATAGATTTGATATTGTCTTACTTTATTTTAAATGAATTTAACAACAGTAATTCAAAGTTTATGAATTATCGCTAGTCAAACTTCATTATTCGACAGCAATGATGAATGACTCTCTCACCGTTACCAAATTTTAAAGTACTACTAGGTGTTTCGCATACTTCAAATTTTGAATTTTAGATAGCTTTAACTTAGGTACTATCTTATTAGCCGCTAACGGTAGCCGACTTTCCAGTCGACAAAAATTTAGAAAACTAGAATTAATCAATTTGATATTGTCTAATTATACCGGGTCGCTAATATGTATGAGATTGGTCGATTATTAGGTAAAATATAGGAGGTACCGTAAAAAGTTTAATATAAAAGTTATAGGATTTTTAAATGTCTATTAGCAAGTAATAAATTTGAGTATACTGGGTCAATCATAAAGACGTAGCACATCAAAAGTTACTTTTTTTAAATGCAGCCCCCTGTATATTATTTCAATTCTTCCTTCAATTCTAAGCTAAAACCCAGATACACACAATGTACCTCAAACCAACCATTTCCGTGTTATTGATTTTTGAAAATATCACTTAAACCATTCGATTTAATTAATTTATATGTGTTTAGTTTCATTTAACGACGCCATTCTGCGGAAACTGTGATACTTAATAATATTTAACATGAGTTTTCAAGTCGGCATTTATAGTTGTGATTATATCAAGTCTGGAAATTATCTACAATGCAGTTCTCCCACTTCAGATCTTTTCTTCTTACTAGAATTCCTCTTAGCATACAATCTTGAAGTTCTCAATATAGGGAACACCCCCACGTTTGTGACAAAAACGCGGGCGGAAGTATTAAATTTAACAATCGGGAGTGCTAGTGTAACTAGTTACGTGAAAGATTGGAGGGTCTCCACGGAACCTTCCCTATCAGATCACAGAATCATCGAGTTCAAATTAAGAGGAATCATACTCCAAACTGAAATTCGAAGGAATCCAAGAAAAACCGATTGGGAACTATACCACACCAATCTCGTAGACAACCTGGACCAAATAGATGCAGGTAGGGCTAGGAACCACCTGTATCTAGAATGGTACGCAAAGGAAGTCAATAGTGCAATATTGGATGCATATGAATCTAGTTGCCCCACAAGTAAGGGCATACAAAAAAGTAGCAACAAGCCCTGGTGGAACAAAAAGCTGGCCAATCAAGCTGGCCAATCGGAGGTCCGACGACTCTTCAACAGAGCCAAACCCAGCGGCGAATGGCAGCTCTACGCCGAGAAATTTTCTGAGTATAATAAGGAGATTAGAAGGGCAAAGCGGTCTGACTTCAGATACTTTTGCGAAAACATCACTTCAATTACTTATGCAGCTAGACTACACAAAGCTATGGCCAAGAGTGGGCCCATCCCCAACATGGCACTTAAGAAACCTGACGGAAGCTACACGGAAGGAGATGAAGAGGGAGCTAACCTCATACTTCATACACACTTTCCAGGTAGCATATCTATTGAAACGCAAGTAGCTCCGACCGAACCCCACAATCCTCGCAGGGAAGACTGGGAGACTGCCAAGCTAGTACTAACAGAACAGAAACTGAAATGGGCTATTGACACCTTTCAGCCTTATAAAACAGCAGGAATAGATGGGATTTTTCCTGCCCTTCTAAAGAAGGGTCAGGAAATAGCTACACTCCATCTATTAAACATTACGAGAAGCAGCTTAGCGATGGGATATATACCAACCATCTGGAGAAGAGCGAAAGTCATCTTCATACCCAAAATAGGCAAAACTGACTGGGCTAACCCCAAATCATTTAGGCCTATTAGTCTCACATCGTTTATATTAAAAACGATGGAGAAAGTAGTGGACAACCATATTAGAGTAAATCATCTACAGGTTAAACCACTGCACGATAGTCAGCATGCATATAGAGCGGGCAGATCCACAGAAACTGCTCTGTACCAATTAACTGAGATAATACAGGCAAGCCTGGATAGCAAAGAAACTGCACTTTGTGCCTTCTTGGACATTGCAGGGGCGTTTGACAATATAACTCACAAGGTGGTCAAACGATCTCTTGAAACAAGAGGAGTGAACAGTACGATAATTCGCTGGTTTTGGGAAATGCTCTCAACACGAACAGCAGAGGCTGAGATAGGTACCAAAACTGTAGTTATTACAACAACGCAAGGAACTCCACAAGGTGGAATGACCTCCCCCCTATTGTGGAGCTTGGTAGTGGATGAACTACTGGAAGAATTAACTCTAGCTGGAATACACTGCATAGGGTATGCAGGTGACATAGTCATTATTGCACGGGGGAAACATGAAGGCACCCTGTGTGATATTATCCAAAGAGGACTCCGCATCGCTGAGAGATGGTGCAGGACTCTCGGGCTGAGTATTAACTCAGATAAAACCGCAGTAGTGCCATTCACCAGAAAGCGAAGTTTGAAAAACTTGAAAAGAATCCATCTAGATGAAAAGGTAATACTGCCATCACAGGAAGTGAAATATCTGGGAATAACCCTGGATAGTAAACTTCTCTGGAACAGGCATATTAAGAACATTACCAGCAAAGCCACAAAGGCTCTCATGATATGCAGAACACTGGCGGGAAATAGGTGGAGCTGCGCCCCTAACATTTTGCGCTGGATGTATACCATGATACTAAGACCCATGATTACTTATGGAGCAGTTGCTTGGTATACAAAACTAGAGCAACGTACAGCAAGGCAAAACCTGTGCAAAGTACAGAGACTGGCATGTATCTGCATCACAGGTGCCATGAGAACATGTCCAACAGCAGCAATGGAGGTCATTCTAGACCTAACACCACTGCATATTGTCGTCGGTAGTTATGCCAATGCGACAATTTTCAGGTCAGGGGCTTGGAACACCCTTAAAAAGAAAATTCCACTTCTCCAACTCCCAGTGGATGACATACCAAGAATTTACAACTTTGAGAAACACCTCACTGTAGTATTGAGTAATAAAAAGGATTAGAAGAAAGAAACGCTTACTCAGCATATAAAAGACCATACCATCACGTAGTATACAGATGCTTCCAAAACCAAAGCAGGGATAGGGATAGGAGTATTTGGGCCGAAAACTAAATACTCTGAACCAATGGGCACTTACCCCACTATCCTTCAGGCAGAAATTTGCGCTATCGAAAGATGCGTACAATTTATCTTAGATAGGAACTATCGAAAACAGGAAATTGCCATCCTATCTGATAGTCAAACAGCACTTAACGCGATCAACTCAGTAACCATCAATTCGAAGTCGGTCAAAGAATGCCTAGAGAAGCTTAGCAAATTAGGCAAAGAAAATAAAGTCCTCCTACTCTGGGTGCCTGCTCACCAAGGGATAGAAGGCAATGAAAAAGCAAATAATCTAGCTAGAAAAGGAGCGAACACTCTACTAACGACCAGAACCGTTCTGTTTTCCAAACGGGAACCAACTGAAAGCGGAACTGAAGAATCTGGAAGACTTCATCCGTAACTTAGAATGGGTGTCCTCCAACGGTCTAAGACACTCGAAAAAGTTCCTCAGAACTTATGACCGAGGAAAATCAAAGGTTTTCCTTGATTTAAGTAAAAACAATCTTCGGATTGTCACGGGGTCTCTAACAGGACACTGTCTCCTCAACGAACATCTCAATAGGCTGAAACTGAGAAACAATTTTGTGGGGAAAATGGGGAAACACCAGAACACCTCATCACTGAGTGCGCCGAGACGACGACCATTCGTGCCATGAACCTTGGTACGTCTGATGTCGAGGATGGAGAGCTGGCCTCTGTAGTGCCGTCTCAGATACTGGTTTTTGTACCCTGAGACTGTATGATGAGTTATAACTCGTTATAACTCAAGAAAGGGGAACACACAATAGATCTATAAGGTTGCGGTGATTAACTTCCCTCCTAGACATTCTACATTCTACAAGATCTTTTCTTCTCTTTCTTGATTAGATTCCTAGAGGTGGTTATCGGCCTGATCCACCGCCACCTTCTCAGATCTATTTTGGTTTTCTTCAGATCCTTAGGTTACATAGTCTCCAGTCCTATCCTTTTCACAAAGTCCAGCAACTTGAAGACTGAACCCTCCATGTAGCTCCCTGGCAATAGCCTATCATGGTCTATTACCGAGAGCTGCATATTTGCCAGGCAGTCGCACTAAACTGACTTCTCTTTCTAAGATTTTATTTAGTTTCTATGGAAGCACATATTCAACAATTTTGTTATAAATTATTAGTATCAATATTACTCATCTTTATTTCTGTAGCCATAATAACGACTTGGCAATTGAACGATACCATAATAATAAACGAATAATCTACCATTTCCATTACTAAGTAAATCTAAATAGTGCACTTTAGAGTAAAGTATTTTATTAATAAAATATCATACCGTGCAACTACCAAGTCATTATAATATTTACAGGAATAAAGAATACTGATTCTAACAATAATTATATTATTACACAATTAATTAATTACATGCGACCTCACGACTTTTTTAGTGGGAGAATTGCGTTTCAAGACTTAGCATTTTTTTTACATTTCGTCTTTTTGATGGGATATTAATTTCCTTAAAAGAAATATTATGCACTATTTCAGATAGTAATACAATAATTAATACTACTAATTTTTCTAAAATTTTATTGTCTAATGCCATGTTATAATAATAATATCCATAACATTCAGGTCAAAAAATGTTTTCAAGGCAAAATATAAACACTAAATCACCACAATACACCAAAACACTGATGATTATAAACTGAGTTTATAATGCTGATGATGCTAACATGGTTAGCGAAACGCCCGTCCAGTGTAAAAGTAAAAGTGTTTTGGTGTATTATGGTGATTTAGTGTTTTTATTTTGCTGTGTAACACCAAAGGTTCCAACCCTCAACTGTAATGTTTTCAAGAATTACCGGAAAGAAATTCTACCAAACAAATGAAACAATACCGAGACAAAACGTTTTTATTTTTTTGGTATAATAAACGATTTACAGCCGAGGACCTGTCCTAGAAGAACTATTCACCCTAAAGTTATTTGGAAATTGTCTTAGATAGTAGCGGAAATGAATGGTTTTGCCGTCGCGTCGTGGAGATTTCGGATGGTTCGGTGGTTTAAACTAATTTTTCAGCTTTAATCTAAATATCTGTTACAATCATTTGCTCTATACAGAAAAATGAAGAGCTGCTCGGTATCATAAATTATACAAATTTAAATATTTTTGCCAAAATTTCATTTAGTGAAGTTTATAGTCTTTAGTGTCAATTTTAATATGATTGATGCCATGCATAGGAAAATGTTTTGCGATTACCGTAATTAATATGTAGTAATACGTAAATAATTCTAAAAATTAAGCTTATTAATATAATTAAAAAACATGTCTATACTAAAAAGTAACTATAAATTTACTAATATTAACTTCGAGGGTAAAGTTTGCCTTTAAGATATTTGGATGCAGAAAATAAGCACAAATATTATTTATTCCTAAACTTCCTTAGGCAATAAAAATCAGAAACAACATTTTTAGTACTTTAAAAATAATAAAATTGCAATCGTGGTATGTAAAATTATGCATATCATATAATGAAAGAATAATTAATACTACCAATTTTTTGGAAATTCTTTATTGTCTAATGCATATTATAATTATTATAATAATATCCGCTCAGGTCAAAATAATCAATGTTCAATTTTTTCAAGGGTAATTGGAAACAAATTCTACGTAATAAATGAAACAAAACCGAGACAAAACGTTTTTATTTTTTTTGTATAATAAACGATTTACAGCCGAGGACCTGTCCTAGAAGAACTATTCATCCTAAAGTTATCTGGAAATTGTCTTAGATAGTAGTGGAAATGAATGGTTTTGCCGTCGTGGCGATTTCGGATATGCGAACGTCGATGGGCTTACGGTCATCGTACAGGGTGGGCGCCTGCAAAATTATGCCCGCCGTGCCGACGAATACTGCCAGCGTGAAGATCCAGAGGAAAAGTCGATCCAGAACCATGGCGACGTATTTCCAATCTTCTTTTACCTAAAAAATAAGGAAATATAGCATTCATTTAATGTAATTAAACTAATAATTCTAATCTGAACGCCAACGATTAGATTGAAACATTTCTGCGGTAAATCTAAAGTAAAAAAAATATTTAAGTTAACATATTTGTTTTTGTAACCAAGATTGTAGATTTGTAGATTGTACGGAAGGGGAAAGTTAAACACCGCAACCTTATAGATCTATTCTGTACCCCTTTTTTGAGTTATAACTCATCATAAAGTCCCTCCTGACAAAAGCCAGTATACGAGACGGTTTTACAGAGTAGAGTTCTCCATTTCCGACAAGTTCTCGGAAAAGTTCTGGTTAATTTCTGGAGATATGACTGGTGGGTCCAACTTCACGTATAGCACCTTTTTTTATTAACAGTTCTGATAGTGAAAATATATTCCAGAAAAATAGTTCGTTCTATAGTTCCTGACTATTGATTAAGATAGTTATATCGTATTAACCAAGTTAAACAGAAAAATAATGTGAGAGCCGGCGCAATCAAAATCGGTTTTCTGAGTAAAAAATAATTTAAAAATAAACTACTCTACAACAATTATCGCATATTTTCTATAAAAAATATTAACTTGAAAAACAAGACACTTTGAATTTCCTGACTTAACGATTTTAGATAGTATGGATACTGTGAAGGGAAATTCGATACAATAAGCCTACGCGCTAACCTGTAATTAATATAAAACAGGGACTAACTAGCGGTCTACCATTTATCGGCTTATAATCCACGGTATACAACATTATTTAAAAAAATCTTCTAATTATGGTTATTTCTGGTTATGGTAAAGTAACATTACTGTAGTCTGTAGCAGTTTAGTTTACGAATTTCGTAATATTTTTCTAGTTTTAATTGTGTAAATCCCTGCATAATAAATACTAGTTGAATGGATTTATATCAAATTATCAAGTTATTCTGGGTGCATTTCTGGGTGTATTGTTTGCAGATTTCTCTTAAGAACAATAAAAAAAACATTGCTTTTAAATAATGTCCGTGGACCATACTTTTCCTGACATCGGGTCAATTAATAATTTTCCTAAGCGGATATATTGATAATGTTACCAGTATTACACATCAAGCAATAATACTGTTATATTAATCAATTAAGGCTGCAAACAAACATATCATACACAATTGTATAAATACTAATTCATTATAAAAAAATGAAATCATAAAAATATTGTAATTATATTCCTGCAGTTTAAGTGAAAAGTTTTGTTCCTAAAATATGCTATACCTCTTTTTCCTAAATATCTTCTATAATAAACACGTGTTCAAATATTAGTCATTATATTATTCTGTGGAACATACAGAGAAGACCAGGCTACTAGTAACATAGCAAGTTGTCGGACGAATTTACGTTTACCCGTTTTGTGTTCGTACTAGAGAGTCACTGCGGGCTAGTCGGCTGGTCAGTTGAAGTTGTGCTTGGACGGGTCGGTCATGACAGACTAGGAATACGACTCGAGGAGTGCCGAGTATTTATTATTTTCATTTTAAGTGTTTACCTTCACTTAAGGTAACAGTAAAAATGAAAATACTTAAATATTTATTATTTGAGTGTGTTTACAAGCCAAAACTAAAAATAAATAAATTCTCTAAACCCAAAAAAAAAAAACTAAAATATTACTCTAAATAAAAAAAAAAGTTATAACAAGTGTTCAAAAGACCATCTTCTTGTGCTAGACAGAAGCCCAGGCGGTCATAAAATCCCCGTCTGACATTGGCTAACATATTAGGGCTAATAGTTTGGAAAGCCTCTCGTATTCTTACTTGAAGCTCATCCAGATTATTAGCACTATTATGACCATACACTATGGATTTTACATAACCCCACAAAAATAAGACATTGGGAGAAAGATCTGGTGATCTAGCGGGCCACAAAATAGTTCCATGTTCACTAATTAAACGGTTGGGAAAAGTATTGTTCAAATATTCGTGAACAATACGGGCATTGTGGGCAGGACAACCACCTCAGCAATTTGATTACTTGAAAACGTGGGATTTTCATCCGCGGTAGCACAAATGAACACTTGCTTTAACTCCTGTTCTTCATTAATCAACACATCAGGCTTTTTTTGTTTTTGTGGGAACATGTACCCATGTGTTTCAAAATTATTAATAACTCTTGATACAGTAGGTAAAAATGGAATTGGCCTGTCTACAAAAGTTTGTGGAAAAATTGTTTGTATATCCCGATCAGACCTATTTTGGAAATACCATTTTACAATTTGAAGTTTCTCACGAACTTCGTAACATCCATTATTTTACTTAAAAAATAAATTTTACACGAGAACTGTCGCGAGAATCTATGTATTTGTTTTGGCTATTAAAACACAAATAAATACGAATTCTGAAACATTCTTATCACATATCTACCTATTTTTATTTTATCGCATTTTTTCGCCTGCTTTTTATCCGGCGGACGGGTATACGCTAATTCGTCCGGTTCTGCCTATGTTACTATTACGGTGGTCCGGTCTGTATATCAATATAACATAAAACGAGAACGAGAGGTAATTAACGAAATATCATCGTAACAGCAGCTATTTTAGAAACGTCTAGGTTTACTTATTTTCCTGAGATATAAAAAAAATCCTTTGCCTCGGATACAGATACCGTCACGTTTTGGAACTAGCCCAAAACAAAACAAAATTGATCAAGGCACCTCACGAGTGGTTTTGAGGCGCTTTTAAGAATCGAAAGTTGGTCGAGACAAACCAAAGTGGGTCAAGATAACTGGAAATAAATCTAAATGCGTCAAAGTGGGCGACGAAATGGGACCTTGCCATGTTTCGAAGAGTTTCTCGCATAGTGACTGTTTCTCGCATAGACGCTGTTTTAGTATTTTACAATAATATTTAATTGACATGTAGGTTTAACTGTAATTAATGTAGGTCTAACTGGTCCCTACAAAATATATAAACTCTGCAGAGTAATAAGTTGTTAAATCCTATGATATATGCCTAGTAAAAATTTAGAATACACGGAAAGAACTTCATAACCACCAGCCGTCTAGTGCTCCCCTGTAAAATTAGTAAAATGGCGCTTATCATGTTTTTCCCCTGGACCCTTCAAATTTCACTTTAAATTCAGTGAAATTCGTAGAATGTATAAAATATTAGTTTTTTTTGTTAATCTTTTTAATCATTAAATATTTTTTTGGTCAAAACAGCTGTGCGCTTTAAAGGTTTTCAAAATATTTTTAATAGCACCACAGATATAAATCTGTGTGACATAATAGAAAATTAAAAATTATATTAGACTGACTGTTGCATCTAGCATAGGCACTGTGATATGGTATGTGCTGTGGACATACTGCTTTACTTTTTTACTTGTAAATAAATTTGCCTATACCCAACAAAATATTTAAAATTGCAGGGGGTATTATGGGAGTAAGTTTCTGTAGGGGTACATGTGTTTAACAATCTACAAGTAAAAATCAACTGAGATGCCTTTTGGTTCCTAACACACTCGCATTTTAGAAACAATTTTTTTTAGATCTGTATTTCAGTGGCAAAATACCCAACTTTTTTTTTCAAACACAGGAATTTAAGTTTAAAAAAAAAAAAAAAAAAAAAAGTTAAAAAATTTGAGTTTAGTCAAAAAAAGTTGAGTTTCTTGAAAACTAACTGCTAACTATTAAAAAGCAGTGCTAAACTTAAATACTCTCTACGTACACATCTAAATGTTATCTTTGTTTTACTTACTTTAGTAGAGTCTTGCTCTTTTCGAGTATGATCAGCTATGAATCTTATGCCGTCTATAGCCTTATGAACTTCCGGGCAATGGTGCCACATTAATAAGTCTGTAGCCAATTGGTCATTGAATGAACCGTATTCATCATATACTGAAAACTCCGTAGCCGACCCGTGAACTTGACAGCTTGAGAGCTCTCCAACTTCTAGTTCCCTAAATATTTCAATAAAAAAAATATTGATGAAAAAACATATTATTTATATGTACAGGGTGGGTCAAATTAGACGCTTTTAAATGGAAACACCCTTTTCTATAGGAGATAGACGAAAACTAATATCGGTGTCTGGAGCTCAATTTTCATCAAAAACATGATGGTGAAAACCGCACATCAATATCTGTTACCGTTTCGGAGTTCGGTCCAAAAATATACCACACTTGATATTTTGTTATACTACCCTTCGAAATACAGAATTTTTAAAAGTTCGTCACTTTTAACTAGTAGGCTTTGGACCCCTTATTGATGATATGCCCTTAATGGAACACGAAAACATATTTTTCCAGCAAGACGATACACCGCCTCTGAACGCTGAAGTTATCAGCAAATTTTTGCACCAAATTTCAAGAATAATTGGATAGCTAACCAAGATCCCAGCCGTTGGCCGTCGAGGCCGCCTCACTTAGTGCCCATGGATCTATTACTATGGATATATTTGCGGAAGAATAAAGGTTCCTTATTCTTCCGTATAATCTAGACAAGAATTAAAAATACTTAGCAGTTATGAGAGGATATCTTTCACCCCTACTGAGTTAATGAATTCCGCGAGAAATGTTCAAAAACTGCCCCGTCTGTCTGTCCATAACAGAAGACGGTCGATATGTCGAACACCTGTAGCAAAATCTCATGTCTTGGTTTGCTATTTATTTTTGTTTTTATTAGATATAATTTAAATGTGTTGATGTTGGTTAAATATATTTTAAATTGTTATAAAATTCTGCATCTCTTATAGCAAATATTATTTTCGTTTTAATTGATGCTCACAGCTAGATTTTTTTTGCATTACAGCCGGTGCCGTTCAAAGCCTACTTATTTAATGCGGGTGAATTTTTATATACTCTATATCTCGAAGAGGAATCGAGCAAAATATCAAGTGTGTTATATTTTTGGAAAGGTAATTTTAAATTCTTTTCAATAAATTAAAAATATACAGGGTATCCCATATAAAAAATCAAATTTTCTGATGATAATTCTTAAATTATTAATTTTAAAAAAATTATACTTAAACCATTAAATTCTACGTAAAAAGGTGCTTTGGAAATGTTTTCATAAAAATACAAAATTTTCCATAGCAAAAAAGTTACAGCGATTTGTTAAAAATGCATATTTTTGAAAAATACCCCGTAACTCCGAAACGGTAACAGATACCGATATGCGGTTTTCACCATTATGTTTTTGACAAAAATTGAGCTCCAGACACCGATATTAGTTTTTGTCTATCTCCTATAGAAAAGGATGTTTCCATTTAAAAGCGTCGAATTTGACCCACCCTGTACATATGTCTCTAAAATAGCTTATTTTAGATAGAGATAGTGTGTTGTGTGTGTTTGATATCAAAATTCATAAAACTTTATAGAGAATTTAAATACCGGGTGTGGCTCAAAAGTGGCTCACCCCTATAACTTTGTTATTTTTTAGATAAAAAACGAGATTTGGTATGTTAGTACATTCATGATACCCGTTTCATCTCTAGGGTTCATTTACGTATTCAATTGTTTTCGGTCACTTCCTGTTTCATGTTTCAATGTTAGTTTTCCATATTAAATTTGGTAAAGAAATATTGTTTTATTGAAAAATGTATGGCTCTAGATTCTTTGTCACTCAAAATCAAAAGGCGCAATTAGAATTTGCAGTGAATGATAGAAATATTTTATTATAAAATATGTACATAACTTTGACCGCGAATAACTTTTAAAGGAATATTTTTATGGAAAAAAAACAAAGAGACCTTTTTTGTAGACTAAAATTTTGTATTAGGATATGTCTTTGTCCAAGCTGTAGGTTCATTAGCTTTGGAGATAAAAAATTAAATGCAAAAGGTCAGAAAATCCCATGTTATTTAAATGGGAAAAGTATCATGATTCCGGCACGGTTTAAATTAAAAATTAAGAGCTTGCTTACGTTGAATAATTTTTTTAAAGCCAAAACTAAAATTTCAGAGGTCAGCAGCAAAAAAAATCAACTTGGGAAATAACGGAGACCCTAATACACAGATATATTTTTAAATGCCATTGTGGAAAACTACCTAAATTTAATTGTTCAATTTCACAAAAATTCATTTTAAAAATAACTTATTTGAACTTTTTAAGACATTTTATGTACGACGTAAAATATTTCTGAAGATACCACTACTTGATGTTTCTATCGACGATCTTCTTAACTCTGTTGGAGTTCTCTCGGGATTTGTTGGCAACTTTCCATTATTGTTTGATGTCCTTTGTGCGGTGTTTTTTGTTCGCAACCTTTTGAAACATACATCTAAAAGATTCTATTCAGAACAACCTTTTATGAAGTTGATTGTTCGTAGCCATACATACATTTTCCCTTTCTCTTTTAAACAATATTTGAGTTGTAATTTATATCATGTTCTCATTGTACAGCTGTCATGCTAGTTTAATCCAGTATATAAAAATGTAATTTTTTATCCTTTTTACTAGTCCAGTATGACCGAAAAAAAAAACGGCGTCAAAGACGGCTGATGACAACCGATGATAAATTTAGCGAGGTCAATCTCTAGACGTCATTTACTAAAAATTGACACAAAACTTGTGAAAAATTAACACTAATTATAGAAAGATCAAAAAAGGATAGAACGTTTCGAGACAAACAAATTTATTTCCAAAAAAATATTTTACTCGAATTCTAAACTGCTCCATGTAAAAATCATTTTTACTCAGTACAAAAATAAATTACAATCCTGTTAAAGCAATCTGGCAGTAAGTGCCATTAATATTGAAATAATTCAATGCGCACCTATCCCAGCATCCTTCAGACAGAAATCTACGCTATCGAAAGATGCGTGCAATTTATCTTAGGATAGGAACTATCGAAAACAGGAAATTGCCATCCTATCCGATAGTCGAGCAGCACTAAACGCGCTCAACTCAGTAACCATCAATTCAAAGTTGGTCAAAGAATGCCCAGAAAAGCTCAACAAATTAGACAAAGGAAATAAAGTCCAAGTAGCCTCCTGGTGCCTGCTCACCAAGGGATAGAAGGCAATGAAAAAGCAAACGATCTAGCTAGAAAAGGAGCAAACACTCCACTAACTGGACAGAACCGTTCTGTTTTCCAAACGGGAACCAATTGAAAGCGGAACTGAAGAATCTGGAAGACTCCATCCGTAATTTGGAATGGGTGTCTTCCAACGGTCTAAGACACTCAAAAAAGTTCCTCAGAACTTACGACCGAGAAAAATCAAAGGTTTTCCTTGATTTAAGTAAAAATATTCGGATTGTCACGAAGTTTCTAATAGGACACTGTCTAATCAACGAACACCTCAGTAGGCTGAAGCTGAGGAACAACGGCGAATGCAGATTCTGTGGTGAAAATGGGTAACACCAGAACACCTTACCACTGAGTGCGCCGAGACGACGACAGTTCGTGCCATGAACTTCGGTACGGCTGATGTCGAGGATGGAGAGCTGACCTCTGTGCAGCCGTCTCCGATACTGGCTTTTGTTAAAGCCCTGAGATTGTATAATGAGTTAAAACTGGTTATAATTCAAGAAAGGGGAACACACAATAAATCGGTAAGGTCGCGGTGATTCACTCCCCTCCTAAACATTCTACATTCTACCAGTGCCACTAAAAATAAAATAAAAAAATAAAATATCATATTTTACACAGCGTACTGTAAACTTGGATAAAGACCACCAAGAAGAGGTTGGGGGAGGCGTACCCCAGGGATCGATTTTGGGGCCTACCCTTTGGAACATCCTTTACGATGAGGTAATGGAAATAAGGGTGCCTTAAGGAGTAAAAATAATCTGCTACGCAGATGATCTGGCTGTATTAACCACAGCTGGAACCTCCGAAGGAATGATACGCAAAACCGAAGAGGCTTTACACTATATATACTTGTGGATGAATCAAAACCAGTTGGAAGTTGCACCAGAGAAAACAACTGCTATTCTTCTAAACCGAAAGACAAAGATAGGTGGTATAAAATTTAAAGTCGGTGGGAAGTACGTTAAACCAGCTAATACAGTGAAATACCTCGGAATAATACTAGATAGAGGGCTAACTCACAGTCAACATGTAAAAGATGCTTGCGGAAAAGCCAACAGAACTGTCAAAGCTATATGTGGACTACTTCCGAACCTAAAAGGACCGTCCTCAAAAAAAAAAAAAAAAGTTCTTGCGGTATCAATGCAAAATATAATTCTATACGGCACTCCTGTATGGGTCGAGGCACTAAAATTCCAACGGACGAAAAATATATTGCTTTCCACACAGAGAAAAATGGCTCTAAGGATCTGTTCAGCGTATCGTACGATATCAACAGATGCCGTGTTGGTTATAGCTGGGGGTTATAGCCCGCTGCATTTAGCAGCTGAGGAAAAGCGAGAGTTATATGTCAAAGCAGAGATTAACGATGAGGTGAAAAACTCGACGAAAAACTCGTGAATCAACGACGAGGTACCTATCAAAAATGGCAATAGGAGTGGGATACATCCGACAAGGGAAGGTGGACTAGAAAGTTAATACACAACGTGGAGGACTGGACAAGTAGGAAACACGGAGACGTGGATTATTACATTACGCAGTTTCTTTCCGGGCATGGAGTCTTCATGGACTTCTTGCACAGAATAAAGAAAATACCAAATGGCAACTGTATGTACTGCATCGAAATCGACGATGCCGAGCACACGTTGTTCTGTTGTGCGAGATGGCAAAACGGAAGGTCTGCCTTATTGTCGGATGTAGGAATGTTAACTTCGGACCCCTTGATTATGAAAATGACCAAAACTAGCGAAATATGTGGAAAGGTAGGGGCATTTATGAAAGAAATAATAATAGAGAAAGGAAAAGATGAAAAGGCAAGAAATCCTAAAAATAAATAGAATAGAATATAGATAAAAAATAACATAGATAAGATATAAACCCCAAGATCACGTACGAACCCGAAGTAATGCCATGCGGCGGTTCCGGGTAAGGGGGAGAGGAGGAGCTGACTCCTCGGAGGTGGACTTTTTCGTGGGTAACAATTCGACTCCCACACTGTTTGGGGTTCGTCTCTATGATCGTTTCTCTCGAGATGGTGATGAGAACGAGCACCACTCGCCTATAAAGGGTTTTTACCAACCCCTCAAAAAAAAAAAAAAAAAAGTGCTACTAAAAATATAGAAGAGCACGGTCCTTCACTAATCTTCAAATAAGTAAATTTGAACTAGGTTGAATGTCAAAACAGGCCGGATCAAACGGCAAAATTGGCTGGAATGCTACAACAGTGATGTGATATTATATATTAAATTATATTGGACAAAGCGGACTGTGCATACATAATCGTCAAACAAATCGTAGGTTCATTGGAGCTTTAAAAATAACCAGCGATCGCAAGTATTTATAGACGGGTTCAGCACAAACATTGGACATGCGTAGACGGCAGCTACGGATCAATCGTGGATATTTGCCACGAGATGGATTCATCGAAAAATTAGACTTATGGGCTACACTCCGCAATTGGTATTAGCATTAACCTATAGACATAGACAGTGAGAATTGAACGAACTCACTGGAATCAGGAGTGGAATCGGGTTGTTTTCAGTAACGAATAACGAGTCTTGTTTTTGTTTGTAGATTAACGTTAATCATCGAAAAGTGCACCGTAGACATGAATTAAGGCACCAACTTTTAACATAGAGCGTGAGACTGCGCTTACTAGAGACGTTATGGTTTGAGGTGCCATAACAGTTGGAAGCAGCTAGTTTTTTTTGACAACATGACCCCTCAATCTTGCACTAATAATTTGTTACAACCTGTCGTATTTTCCTACCTTCAGCCACTGCAACATCCAATTTTCCAGCAAAACAATGAATGTTTACCACATACCGCCACAGTTACTAGAAACTTCCTCTGACCAGCTATTAATACCTAAGACATAGAGAGATTAGATTTCTAGAGGTGGCTATCGGCCCGATCCACTGCGACTTTCTCAGATCTGTTGTGGTCCTCTTCTGATCCTTAGGTTACATTCTCCAGTCATATCCTTTTCACAAAGTCTAGCAACTTGAAGACACTCCAAGTAGCTCCCTGGCAATGGCCTATCAGCCAGGCTGTCGCATAGACATAAAATGTCTATGTCTTCTTCAGATTGGCAGAACCCACACATGTCTTCGTTCGTCAATCCCATTAGCTTTAGATGCCTATTCAGCTTGCAATGTCCTGTTAGTAGACCCAGAGATTTATTAGCCACCGTGGTTAATAGTCCATTAGCTCGTTCCGTAGTCACTGTCGTTCGTGACTGCTTTTGCAACGCTGCAGAGGGGTTCTGGGCCAATGAATGACCTTGATGAGCTTTGCTTGGTCCTTTCATCTGCCTTTTCATTACCCTTGTGATCCTCGTGCCCTGGTACTCAAGCCAACGTAACAATGCTACGTTCACATAAAGCATTTAAAGCACGTACCACAGTCCAACACTAGTCTAGAATTGACCTCCGTATAACCTGTACCTTTAGCGCTGCTCGGCTGTCTGTGAAGAAGCTGCCTTATAATTTCTTCTACGCAATAGTGGATTGCCGTTTTTTAATCTGGAGAAATGTGACTTCCTTAGATAGATATTCCGGCTCCTACGCCTTCCGACGTTCTTGAGCCGTCTGTATACCAGGTTGCCTCAGCTTGAATGGGTACACCTTTGCTCCAGTGTTCTCTTCCTGGTATAGCTATATTAAATTTGTTGTTAAAGTTATACCTTGTAGCCGTTGCCCCACTTATCGCCTATTAATTATATCTGGGATGTGATAGGAAGAAGTCTAAGTCGGTTGCCACATCTTAGGCTAGATATATGGAAAAGATGGGAGAACATATTACACTAAGATATCGATCATCTGATCATCGAATGTCAAAACTTACGCGGAGGTGCAACTAACTGTTGAATTAAAAATTATTTTAAATAAACTTCCCAAAAAATTAATAAAGTATAGTTGCATTTACTGTTGCAATTTCTATGTCACACAGTATATTTGTTATATCATCAATAAGGTTTAAAAAAAATAAAAAAAAGTTGGCCTCGAAATTCGATAACTCATGAAAAACTAAAAGTGGCTTATCACATGCGATTTTTTTATAAACCCAAAGCCATAAATCAAGATTCAAACGATATAAATGTACGTAATTTTTTATATTGTTTGTGATGCTATGGAAAGTCTCCAGGGAAAGAATTGAATAGATACAAAGAACAGACGAGAAAGTCGGGTATATGATGATCTACTTCGTTATTATATATAAAATATATTTTTTTAGTTTTTTATACCCTTATATCTATATTGAAACAAGGAAATATATAATGAAAAAGTCATGTAAATTATAGTATTTATGTACTGTGTCTTACCGGGGTCTTTACCGAGTTTTTGTTTTTTTAAATTTAGTATAGAGTACCCAATGCACATCGTAATATGAAGTTACGACAATAGTCACCAAAACCATCTCGTCATATTAAAAAATTGCATCAAAAAGTAATGATAATTGAAAAAATTGCAAATTGATCGTGATCAGTTCATTTCGCTCTTAAAAATTAATCAAAGCATGGATTGACATGAATCAAAAAACAAAATGCTCGGGAGTCATAGTTCTGACAGATTATATTTTAGGAAAATTTACAGGCGAAATTATTGCACAGGGTATTTTAAATTTAAGGTAAAAAAACAACCCCTCGATTAACCCTGTATAATAAGCCAAATACTAACGTTTATAAGAAATTTAGTTTACGAATTAAAGTTCATATACAGCTTACTAAAAAATTCATGACAATAGGGCTAAAAATAACAAAAATATAACGCTTTAAATTTGAGCAAAAATTTCTCCGTTGCGTTTTTTTTGCATCTGAGGGTATATCTTAAATTAAAAAAAATGTGTATGGTTTGAAACGTATATTAATTGAAACATTATTTACCTTGGAGCTAGTTGTTCTCTTGAATTGGCATTTGGCATAGTTTCTTCAGAATTTTCATCCAAAATGCCGGAATCAGCATGAGCACCAGCTTCTCTTAATTCTAATCCTTTACAAGTGCGTACCAATATTCTCTGATTTGGGTTAAAACTAAAAAGCAAGCCATTATTAATGATATTAATAAATATAACTAAATATAGAGGTAAAACTCTTTATTTTAAAATTCAGCATTGTGTGGGTGGCACACCTACATATATTAGATACCAATTAAACTTTTAGTTGCGTAATCGAGGGCGCGATTTTTAAATTCATTGTTTCCAACCATAGACATATCCGGCGTAGGGCTGACTAACTTGAATTTAAGTTTTCCGCTGTGGATTCAGGTGGTAGCTCTGCTGTAAAAAATGTCAAGTTGCCACATTTATTTATCTATTTCCTGATATTGTCATTCGTTTTGACACTTTAGTTTTGTATTAAGAGTTTTCGGTTTAAATGAATTGTGTTCTGACACTTTAAGCTTAAACATTTTTACTAGCAGACCTTGTAGTCAAGCATTGAAGTGTACAAGATTAGAAGAAGCTGAATAGTCGTAAAAAACTCATTGCTACTTTATTAGAATATTTTGAACGGGAAAGCGGTAGTAATGGCCCTTCATGTCCCTTAGGTGCTGTTAAATAGGTGAGTTTTGTCGATGTAAATAATAAGTGTTTATATATTTATAATTAATTTATTTTTGTATAATATTTTGATTAGAAGAAAATATGTAAAAGTGGGCAACGCTATGCCGGTCAAACTTAATCACGTGACTAAAAGTTTATTCGATATGAACTATAAATAATATATGTATTTAATTTATGTATTATACTTTCCCGTAGAGTAAATACTCCTCACATATATTTAAAAACAGATATGGTCGCCTATATTTAGTGCATTTTAAAAAGTTTCTAATTGTCAATGAAAAAAAAAACAAACAGTACAATAATTTTAATATTACATTTCCACATAGACTAATCAATATAGACTCGAAATCACATAGACTCGAAAAAAATGTGTTATTTTTTACTGATTATTATTTCGCTTTAATGATTTTGTACAGGGTGGCGCCTCTCATACGCCGCGGAGGCTCTAAGGAGAACGACAGTTTGTATTGAAATGAAATGTGAGCATATATAGGTTAATCTTCCCCTTGGAGATGCAAGACCTTGTCGTTGGTGGGGAAGCTCCTGGTCAGGTGCTGGGGGGAATCCCCCCTAGCACTTGGCTTGGTCTAAGAAGCATCTCACTCATCGTCTTCTCCCTGACTGTAGCGTCGTGGCCAGGGAATTGCACCAAGACATATAACGATACCGGGTGGGGCTACGGACAGCCGGGGCATCGGGGGGCACCCCATTGTATTTTACCCCTTACTTCTACATGCGGCGCTCTGTAGAAGTGGACCGACTGTCCCTAGCGACTCATGGGAACACTATGAAATCTGGTAATAATAGTAATAAAAACATCACCGGTGAAGCTGTGGGGAAACCCCTTAGCGACACTGAGAACAGTTAACAATGAAAGTTCCAAGGGGCCAAACCCAAAGAGAATTACAGGAGAGGTGGCTGACATTTGCGTGAGACCATCCTCCGCAAGTGGCATACAAGCTACCACCTCCTCCAAGGGTCGGGATCCTACCTCTAAACCCAACAGGCGACACAAGCTACCGTTTCGTCTACCCGGCCTGGGTCGTAGCTTCTCGACTGTGAAGGACACGGGTCTCCGTAGGAAGTCCTGGGACTGTATGATGAGTTATAACTCAAGAAAGGGGCACACAATAGATCTCTAAGGTCGCAGAAATTAACCCCCCTCCCACTTATTCTAAATTCTATTCTAAATTCTAGGTTAATTCAGAGCAGTTTTTAAAAATATAGAGAGTTCTACAGGGTGTCCCCAAAAAAAGTTACATATCAAAGTTGTGTTTTTTGTAATGGAACACCCTATATATTAATTGATTTTCGGATTCTGGGAGAAAAATAAAGGTGAGTTTTATAACAGAAGTATATGACTAAAATATAAGGTTTTTGACATATTTAACATTTTCTAGAAATAAAGAACAATTTTTAAATAACCTACCTAAATTTACCCGGTATAGCCTAATATGTAGTTAAATTAACTATTGTACTTTAAATGAAGTTAAAACTTGATCCAAAAAGTTATACAGGGTGAGACAAAATTAATATTGAACATTGGTCACCTTAAAAGCATAACAGGAACCCCCAGTATATTATTCCGATATTCAATGGAGAATTCATGTCCCTTCAAAATATTATTAAGGTTGCCTACCCCTCAAACAAAGATTTTCCTAGATATTTTTATTTACATGATTGTATCTGAGTAGATCTTTATTATTTGATAAAATCTAGGTGGCTGTGATATGTCTGACGTTACTTCAACATAGCTGTCTAATTAGTCCATCATTAACAACTAATTATCATTTTGTGTCAGTTAAAACAAAACAATTTCTCAGAAATTTGCCGAAAATGCAAACTTATCCTAGATCAGAGAGAATTGATATGATTCTATTAGTTATTATATAATTAATAGAATACTTAAATTCTCCTGATTTTATCTAGTCTGTTTTTTATGGGGATATGTTGAAGACAGTGTTTACAAAACTCGACCAACTATTGTCGACAACATGAGAGAAATTATTGTAGCTGCTTTTCG
The DNA here is from genome assembly GCF_002938485.1 of Sitophilus oryzae. Classification (NCBI taxonomy): domain Eukaryota; kingdom Metazoa; phylum Arthropoda; class Insecta; order Coleoptera; family Curculionidae; genus Sitophilus; species Sitophilus oryzae. The sequence goes on from NW_022146105.1 coordinate 6,084,724, forward strand.
AGATACAACTCCACATAAAATGCCTTTTAAAATAAAAATATCCTTTTGATAAGACAATCATTTTATGCACTTAACAGGAAACGAAGCATTTTGAGCATTTGATTTCATCTAGCTAATTTTTGTCATATAATTATAGGCTTATATCTAGTTTTAATTCTGTAATAATTAACATATGTTTTAAACGTGTATCTTTTTATTACCGTTGAGTATTTTACTCTACAATCTTGAATTTTTGTTCAATTAACAAAAGGTATATCACACAGCCACCCTAGATTTTTTCAAATAATAAAGATCTACAGACGCAAAATCATAAAAATTAAAATATCTAGGAAAATATTTGTCTGAAGGGTAGGCAACCTTAGTAATATTTTGAAGATATATAAATTCCCCATTGGACACCGGAAAAATATACTGGATGTTCCATTTAAAATAAAGCAGTAATTTGCTTTTAAAAGTGACTAATGTCCCATATTAATTTTGTCTCACCCTGTATAACATTTCGCGTCAAATTTCAATTTGGTTTAACATACAATGGTTACCGTAATTAAATATCAGGCTATACTAAGGTCCACTAAAATTTAGGTAGCTATTATCGAAATTTAAAATTTACTTTTCATTTTCACAAAATGTGAAATATGTCAAAATCCTTACATTTTAGGTTGTAAGAAAACTGACCCTTATTTTTTCGTAGAATCCGAAAAACAATTAATATATAGGGTTTTCCATTAAAAAAAACACAACTTTGATGTGTAACTTTTTTTGGGGGACACCCTGTATAGTTCTATATATTTTTTATAAAATGCTTTCAGTTAACCTACATACGCTGCCAAAATTTCATATCGATATAAACTACCGTTCTCCTTGGAGCTTCCGCGGCGAATGAGAGGCTCCACCCTATACAAATATTCCAATAAAGTTTATTAAAAAAATTGCGTGTTTAACTTTAGACAAGAAATATTTAAAAATTTTGTTCTTGCTTGTCAATGTTTGATTGCTAAACTCTAATTTTATACCATTTATTTAAATTGTTTCTCTATTATCTATAGTGCTAATTATTGTAAGTAGTGATATTTTGTTTGCCATCTTTTTAGTTAATTTAATTATTTTTAGTAAATTCGTTAAAGCATGTTTTTAGACGTAGTATTTTGTTCTATAAGAAATTATTTGAAACAACTTAAAACACAAAAATTGCACTATTAATATTTGAAATAGAAAAAACTGTATTATATCAAGTGGTGCATCGTTGTAACGTGGAAACTCGCATGCAAATTTTGTACTCTCCTAATATTTGCTCCCTTGCATATGGCATGTGTATTTACCAAAATACACATGCCAAATTCGGACAATTTTTGACAAGCACTTTATAAATTAAAACTGTAACAATGCGAAACGAGGCAAATAGCAACCTAACTTCAGTTGTTAGCCTATGATTTTCTTATTGCAAAATGAAATTTGAATTTTTAACCTTAAGAGCATTTTATTATACTTATTATGAGCATATTAATATAAGAAATACTGGAGAAAAATTAAAAAAATGCTAGAAAAAAAAACTTCTGTATTAAAATGACAGACATAACTACTGTCACTCTTATGGATCCTCTCTTAGTACAAACAATACCTAAGTTTAGTGTTAGGTTAGGTTGTAGTCAAATTATGTAAAAACCTGACGATTGGGAAGTACCATTTGACATTGACCAAATCGTAGGTTGACAACAGAAGATTTGTTCTCATTTGCCTGGTTTTACATTGTCACCTGTTCCGTTTTAATTTAAAAATACATATATTTTTTTTTAAATAAGTTAAATCGGCTTATCAAAAATTATTCAAATATATGTATACAGGGTTGTTCGCCACATACGACACGGAGTATTGTAGCTAAACGATTAGATTTTTGCAAATTGTAAGTTTTGGGTTAGTTGTTAGGAACACCCTGTATATTATTACATTTTTAGTTTCTACGATTAAAATAAAGGTGTGTTTGATTAAGGTTTACCGCATCTTAATCGTACCGTTATTGAAATATAGGTTTTTGTCAAAATACAGTAATAATTTTAATGCCTCATTTCTCTAGGCGTATTTAAGTTTTTAGAACCAAATATTGTACTGAAGTATTTCTATTTACTAAATTTTGTGTTGCAATAATAAAAATTATACTACCTTATAGAGAGTGTCTAAAAAGAAATTACTAGATTTAAACGGCAATAACTTGTTTAATTTAAATGGAACACCCTGTATATTTCATGAGAAAGAAATGCACAATTTAATTGGCTATCAAACTGTTTTATACCATTCTTTACCTCTCTCTTCAAGTTTTCGTAGAAAATGCATTTTCTTATAATCTAGACCTCAGTTATCAATATACCCATGGAATATTGACATTTTAGATTATTTTTAAACATGTAACAAATTTTTAAAGAGTACAGACACTAATATTATCGATATAGTTGATACAGTGAGCGTCTGACGCAGCAGTGTCCGGCAATCGCATGCGGTTATCGCATGACTGCCCTCGAGAGGAGTCTAGACGCACATGCTTTGCGTTTTCATAGTGAAAAGTATACGGAATGTGTATGTGTTCTTTTTTTATTAATATTTTATAATAAAATCAAACTTTTCTTAATCGAAAAAATCGTCTAAATGTTTGTTCGTCGTACCGAAAATGACCTCTTATTAGTAAATTTGCATAACCCTCAGTTTCCCTTTTTTAAATAATTCTTTTTCGGGGTTTCTTTTTTCCTTTATTGTTCCTACATGAAAAAGTATCATTGCTTCTTCATCTTCCTCTTCTTGTAACAATAACAAATTTACAATATTCTCCATGTTCAAAACTACACACGCTTTAAAATATCACAATTTGGTACAACAAATTTGCATAGCAACTAAAATATTTTTTTCCAGAACATTATTTTAATAATTTTAATATGAAACGCTGATAGAAAAACACAACCTGATGCGTTTGCCGCCGCGCGTTCAACGCATCTAAAAACGCACACGTCAAACGCATGCGTCTCGACGCAGTTAGGAAATCCTACCTTAAGACTAGTTTACGTATGGATAAGCCAACGCGATTGATGCTAGGCAGGCGTGGGGAGTGCCAGCCGTATGTTATCGGATCCGGACATAGAGTAACTATTAAAAGACTAGTTCACGGGAATCTGTTCAGTCGGCAGATCCGAGATATAATACAAGGCGGCGACGATGGATTCGGCCTTGTCTATTGCCACAGCCGGCGCGGCGTAGTTACCACAGAAAATTGTCGTGGATACTGTTTTTGATTTTTAGTTTGTTTTTTAAATATTTTATGGGAATGTTTCACTTTAGGTCCCTAAAATTAAGAAATATCTTATAAAACGAATTCTGAATTTTTAGACAAAAACAAAAAGCTTGAAGTGAGGAAAAATGCAATTTTTCGTAAAATTTTTGTAATATTTGCTCTCATTGATTTGTGATATAGTTTTTAAACTCTGATTTGAGTTTCTTTTTTATATTTTTTATCTGCAATAAAACTTACTTATAAGGGAAATTAAAATAACTTTCGTTGCACATCATAGTACGACCACCACATAGACAAACAAATAAAAAGAGACTGGCAAATTAAATGGCAAAGAGAGGGACAACGTTCCCGTAGCGCAACCCAGAACGCAAAATTTCGTTCTATTTATGTTGATTTGCGCATTGCGTCTATTGGGCCCACTATCTCATTCTAATATAACAAGAGAAAAAGAAGCAACCATATAAAAAGTAATTTCTAAATAGAAATTAGAACAATCGCCTTTCGTTTTCGTCATCATGACAACCAAGATGACAACATCATGACAATTCGTCATGTTTGTTAATTTTTCTTTTGGTGATTTACCTTTTTTTCTAAACTCTCCATTTTATTGACTTATGAATATGGATAGGGAACAAATTCCTTTATTCCATATAGGTATTTATATTTTGTTACTTATAATTTTCGGTTATACTATTTGTTATTTTATTTGCTGCAGGACCCAGTATCATCTATTTTTTATATGTATTTGTGCTCCCTTTCTCTGATAGATATGTTAAAGACACCCGGTAAAATAAAAGTAAGTAGTTATATTTATCATCTTATTAAGAAAAAAGTAGAAGTAGTAGTGTCAAAAATATTTCGAACCTCTCTTAACATAACAAATTAATACAATTATTTTTTTTTATTTTTTGGGTAGTTTTATAGCTGGTTTATAGTAACCAGAAACTTTATTAATATACCTATTTTACTTTTGTTTTAGGATTAAAACTGGACTTGAAAATGGTTCAGGATCATGATTCTCGTAAAGTCTTCTTTGCTTGGATATTCACTTTGTTATTGCAATTAGGCAGTTTTTTCGAAAATTAGATTTTTAATGCCCTTTAAAAATTATTGATCGTTTCCTGCAACAGTCAGTTCTTCTGCATTTAAAATTGGTAGGTGGGTGGAATAAACACTGTTATTTTTTGTTATTATATTATAAAAAGTTTATTTATTTTTATGTATAAATAAATATGTTTATAAAACAGTACAATTTTTGCTTTTTTTATAATTTTCCTTATAATAGTAGTACTCTTTCGTTCTGAAAGAAACTGCAGATTTTCACTTAAACTGATTTATTCCCTACACCACGTTCCCTTTACGTGGTATAGGGAATAAATCAGTTTAAGTGAAAATTTTCAGTTTCTGAATGAAAGAATACTACTATTATAACTATAAAAACTAATCTCTTTTATAAAGGTTTAAATACTTTTCTTTTTGTATACAAATGGGTTAGTAATATTATCGTTTTTAGCACCTGTTCGTTTTGTACATTTGTTGCTTTAAAAACAATCTAAAATGTCAATATTCCATGGGTATAATGATAAGAAGGTCTAAATGATAAGAAAATGCATTTTTTACGAAAACTTGAAGAGATCGGTAAAAAATGGTATAACACAATTTGATAGACAATTAAATTGTGTTTCTGATTCTTCTAAAATATACAGGGTGTTCCATTTAAATTAAACAAGTTATTGTCGTTTAAAGTTAGAAATTATTTAAAATAAATTTTTAGACACTCTGTATGAGGTAGTATTATTTTTATTATTGCAACACAATAACCGATCAATATATAAACTTCAGTAAATATTTAGTATTAAAAACTTTGATACCCTTGGAGAAATGAAGCCATAAGTTTTTTTCTGCAATTTCACAAAATTGAAAATATTTCAAAAACGGTAAGGTTAAAGTGTTATAAACCTTAATTAAACACAGCTTTATTTTAATCGTAAAAACTAAAAATGTAATAATATACAAAGTGTTCCATTTAAAAAAATAAAATTTTAATTTTTTTTATTTATTTGGGATACTCTGTATCTTGTAAATATATTTTTAAATTGTAGCTCTAATAGTCCTTCAACGAACCCAGAAATTACAATTTGTAAAAATCTAATCGTTTAGCTACAATAATCCGTGTCGTATGAGGTGAACAACCCTGTATATTAAATAACAAGGGGCCAATATTGGAACAGTTCAAAATTTGCATAGAATTTCTTATGTTGCCAAAGACGATTATGCACCACCTGGTATATTTATATTGCAGTATCTATATCAATCTATACTTTACCTTTTTCGATTTAACATATAATGAGGACGGCGCATGACCAAAAGTCGAGGAAGAACATGGATGAAGACTCTGCGCACCCATGGCGCCATGACGTGAGTTTGGGGTGACCGAAAATGTACATTGAGCACAACCACCGTGACACATATACTGAAATAATTTTAAATTTACTCAATTTTTTTTTTAAATAAATGGAAATTAATACTAATTCTAAACTCTTTTATTTGTATATCGGCTAAGAATTATAGTCCTAGAAAGTTTATACTAAAAAATCGTCTTCCTTGCTTTATTAACATACTCCATAAGGTGTTTCAAACTTTTACCAAAATATCAACATTTGGTTTTCCCTCGTATAATTGATAGATGGCGATTTTCATTTTTAATTTGAAAAGAAATATTAAAGTCAAATAATTTAGCTACAAATTGCTTCAAAAATCATCACAATCGGCGCACTAGAACACAATATATAAAGCTTCAGTCAGAACCTTGCAATCAGTGGAATAAATTAGTGGTTACAATTAGCGTAGAAGTTTGTTCCTTTAATTTCAATGTAAGTATTCAGAACGTCAAAATCAGTGGTAGACATTTTCAATTAGTAGATAAAATTATCAAGCTTAACTTTTCCAATAATTATTCTTCAAAATTTGCGAGAAATGTCATGTTGGCCTTTGATTATCTTCCGTCCAAAGAAAGTGTGGTTAGAAATCAAAAGCTGATTGTTTTATACATGTTTTATAAGCTAAATATTAGGTTTTCTCTATGGATACAACTGACTAACGCAAGCTGTTGTTAGGATATTCTGTTAATTTTAATTGTGTTTTTTAAACATTGTGAATGATCGTAAACTGTAAACTAAAAAGTATAAAGTGTAATTGAAACCGCTAAATTATTCTATTAATTTCGTGGTTCTGAATGGAGCTTAAATCTTTAAAATACATGAAAATTTTAAGGTGCCCATTTTTCAAGCCGGTGAGTATATTATATTTAGTGTGGCTACAGTTTATTAAAAGAATTCCTAATTTTATTCTCTACCACAAATTACCTATAACAATTGCGAAAGAAAGCGACTGCATCGGAAACCGCTCGACAAACCCGACACGCCTATTGAGTGGTGTAAATACACCAGTCGTTTAGTCCGGAAACCTATGCTGTGTCGTATTCGCTTGCTGGAATGACAGTGCGTGGTTATATGTTTCTTTTTAAAAACGCGTGTAGGATTTTTGTTGAACTTTTGAACTGTTATTTCTAAGTTTTGGTAATTTGTATATCTTATTTAAAATGGGATGCAAATGTGTTTATTTATAAGGAAAAAAGATATTTATAGTATAAAATTAATTTAACAAAATTTAATTAAAAAATGTGACAAAATAGTTACCTTTCTATTGGTTCTATCGGACTTTTTTCGACTATATAAATCTTTTATTTGTAAACTTTAATACATCAAATATTTTCAATCTAATAAATCATTTAATGATGTAAATAAGAGGAAATTTCTCACATGGGTGGTCAAATTTTATAGTTTTCATTATATCAAACAGCCTCTGAGAAATGTTTTCAACTCAAAATGCCTTTAATTATGTTTGACTACATCATTAAAATACATCAATGTGATATTTGTCTAAAATTTGCAAAAGAATCCGAATCTCTGGATAACTCGAAATTATTTACCCATTTAAAAGCCTTTGATCATGAAAGTGGAAAAATTTGTTCATTTTATTTACAGGCTGGAAAAATTATTTATATTAAATTTTGATGAGTTTTGCACTGAAGAAAACTTTCAGAGGCTGTTTGATATAATGAAAACTATAGAATTTGACCACCCATGTGAGTAATTTCCTCTTATTTACATCATTAAATTATTTATTAGATTGAAAATATTTTATGCATTAAAGTTTACAAAAAATAAAGATTTATTAGTCGAAAAAAGTCCGATAGAACCAATAGAAATGGAACCAACTATTTTGTCACATCTTTAATTAAATTTTGTTAAATAAATTAATTTTTTACACTATAAATTTTTTTTTCCTAATCTCCTACGAGCTGATATAATATGACGAGCAATCTATTAAATTACTGTGAGATTATACAGAAAAGTCCACAGACTTTGAGACATAGGAAAATCAAGTCCATTTAGCGTGTGTCCAAATTTTGACAAGTTTTCAAAAATGACAGTTTTGTTTAGACTGACGTTTAATTTCACCTGACTTCTCGGTGAACGATTTCTTTTTATGGGGTACATAAAATCTAAAATTTACGGCCATGAAGAAATTCAAAACTTGGAGCAGTTAAGGCAGAAAATATTTAATGCCTTTGACACTGTCACCCCTGATATGTTATCCAATGTGAGGAGGGGATTTTATGATCGTTTGGGTTATTGTTTAATGCAAGAGGGAGGCACTTTTGAACAATTTTTATAATTTTTTAAATTTCATTATCCTGTTTTTTTACTGTTTACCCATTACCTACCTTGACGAACATGGGAAAACGAAGGACCACAAATATTTTGATTGAGAAAATTGGTAACTTTTTAAATTGGTTCTTTTGGATTAAAAAACAAAAGTTGTTAATATAATACCAATTTAAAAGTGTTTTAGTAGTTTTAATACACACTATGATATAAAATTTATTATTATTATAATGTACATTATTAATACTATTGTTCATTCGAAATGGCATTAAGGCCCAATTGCAACAATGATTTAAATTTTTCTTAAAGATAAGTAGAGCTTAGAATGAGCTGAATTTGACTGATACAATTTTTGAATTTGAATTGTTTTTAATGATACTAACAATTTTAGTTCAATTTTTAATAAAATTTATTTAATATTAATAGAAATCCAAGAGATTTGAAACCTCTTTTAGCGATTTATAACATTCTCAAATGAATTACAGGTGCCCTTATTTTCTATGAAAATCACACAGGTTTTTTCATAGTCGCTGCAGTTGCTATAGCTATAAAAAACTAATTTTTAAGGTGTGAAAATTGCGACACACGCTAAATGGACTTGATTTTTCGTATGTCTCGAAGTCTGTGGACCTTTTTCTATGCCTCGATAACATATTGGTGCAGATTATTTTCACCCAAACAAATAATAACCCAAAATATATATTGATGCGGATTGTCTATGAACTCTTTCTGAAGGTCACAGAAACCTGAACGCGTAATTCGGTGTTCTTTCGCATCTGTTATAGGTAATTTGTGTCTCTACAACATCACAGTGTTCAATAGTACTAGTAATATAAAATTTATTTGAAATGAACTTTCAAAAACAAGTTTTACCTAAATGTATCTAAAATCATCGTAAAAAGGACAAATTTTCCCAGCAAAGGCACAACCAGAGACGTAGGTGGAATAATTTCTGCCAATAAGAGGAAGAACACAGTCAAAGACAGCAGAATGGATATTGACAAGCTAACCTGTGGAATAAAATAAAATCAGTTCGTTTTTATTTCCATGTCGCACATTGTCAGACTATAGCACAGTCTCAGACTATAGATTTTGAGCCCAACAGACTTGTTTAATTTTATAGAAAGATTTTTTATTGAAAAAAGTTTATATATTTTTTACAATTATTAATTGATAATAATAATTCGATTCATAATACAATTAGTTTAAAAACTTAGTGTATTTACGATAATTAATTTTCTTACCTTTTCTCCACTGTCAGAGGGTAAATAAAAAACGAGAACGGTAAGAAACGATATTCCCATGCAAGGAATAATTAGATTGACCGTATAAAATAGCGTTTTTCGTCTCATCGTTATATTGAAGGTGATATCAAGGTAGGGTTCATCACAGCATGTATAAAACTTTTCGTTTCTGCAACAGAGAAAAATATACTTTTTTACGCAAAAGCATGCAACAGCACTCATTAAAAATATTTTTATGGGTATACAAGTAATTGAAATATATTTTGACCCTAAATTTGTGGTTCTTAATGTAGATAAAAGCAGCATTACCTAACAGCAGGAACTTCGAGGATATCCCACTCGACGGAGGTATAAAATTCAGTTAAATCAATTCCTATTTCGACCGTTTTGGATCCTTTCAGTTCGTCGACGTGTCGTAAATCAACCTGAAAATTAATGGCTAGGAATAAAGCAGGAAAAAGGTGTTTTTTTATATTAAAGTGGGTGGTTCCTTTAGAATCTGTATCTATTATTGTCGTAAGTAAAAGAACACTAGTGCCAAACAATAGTGATTCAACCATATCTTCATTATTTTAGCAACAGCATACTTATTTATTTATTATAGTTATTTGTTTTTTTTTATTTGTTAATCAGTTAGAGTTAGTATACTAAATATCTTATCGTACAGTCAGAGCTGCAAGCTCATAAAAAACTTAAGTCTTTTTTTGATTTAAATTATTTTAATAACTTGTCATTTGATTTTAAGTCATTTCTAGCTGACTTAAAACTTAATTAAGTCTTTTTCAAAATGATTTGTGATTTAGATCTTTATTCCGAAATAGAAAAAAAAGTTTTCTGTTATTAAAAATACACCACACCGGCACGAAAAACGGACACAAAGTTCGAAACACCCTGTGGAGTAAGTTAACGAAGCAAAGAATGTAAAAATTATTTTATCATCTAGTAGGTGTATCTTTTCTCGATAGTTTGTTTTTTGATTTATCTCGATAGCTGTATTTTTTTTTTCGTATTTTTTACATTAAAACCATTGCCTTACCTACATTAAAACCATGCCTTTGCTTTTGATCCTAGTCAACAGACCTATAAAATAGTGTTTATGATTTATGTAATGTCACTGTCTTTGAAAAATCAAATTATTATTGTCTGTTGTATAGTTACTCTAGCAGATATGGTTTTAAGTCCAAAAATTGATCTCTACCATGATCAATTAAAGCAGCTATAGCCGATAGTTCAGTACTTAAAACTATCTCTACTAGAGTAGACATCAATCTAAAATAATACCATGACTTTTCAATGATAGTGACATTACAAAAACAGAAACACTATTTTATAAGTGTGTTGATGAGGACCCAAAATCAATGCTAAAATTGTTGCAGATCGTTACTGTCTTATTTAAAAGCGAATATCTTCAATAAAAATAAAAATATTGAGATGAATCATAAAACTAATGATTGAGAAAAAATGTACCTAGATGATAAAGTGATTTTTAAATTTCATGAGTTGCTAACGTATTCCACAGAGTATTTCAAATTTTCACCAAAATATCAACATTTTGGTTTTCCTCGTATAATTGACAAAAGGAAACTTTTAATTTAAAAAGAGACATTAAAAAGCCAAATCATTTAGCTAAAAATTGCTTAAATAATCATCAAAATCGGCCGACTAGAACAAAATATATTGAACATTAAAATACATCAAAATTTTAAGGTGCCTGTTTTTCTTACCGGTGAGTATAGAGAGCATTTGTCCGTTTACCCCGCGATACTAGCATTTGTTTACCCCGCGATACTCGCAACCAAAAACGTTTAATAAATTTTCATGAAAAAATAAAAAATGAAGAAAAGTGAAATGTTAAAATAATACCATTTGAAAAAATAAATTATTAATTAATTAACAATTTAATTTTATTATTGAACTTATTAGAAAAAATCTAAAGGGTTAAATAAAATTCATTGAATAAATTGGGCGCTTGAATAATATTCCTAACCATAAATTAATTATTTTTCTAAATACCCAAATTTAATTAGTTTCTGATTAAGTTTCTGTTAAACCAATTATAAAACTTATAATTTATAAATTATGTAACTAAATTTATACCTAATTTATACTATTCCAGTGAATAGGATTTATACAGATTTTTATTTTTTATACAGAGTGTCCCAGTTATACAATGAGATCTATCAACTAAAAATATTTTCCATATGGTGGTACTTCCGGAAATACCAGAATTGACAGCAACTTTCTTAATTTAAATTCTCTGTAAATTTTTATGAATTTTGATACAAACACTGTGTAACTAACATTAACCGAAAAAAAAATATTTAAAATTTTTAGAAGAAAAAAACTGCCTGTCAAAAAAAATTTGTATAGCCTAAACATCAGATTACCACAGCCACTGGATAATGAAGAGAAGATATGTGGCTATCTATTTTGAAAAATTAAAATCTTTGAATGTCATATAATATTAGTCGTAGCTGTCATGGAATTGAGAGATTAAAAAATGATCATAAATATTTTTTTTAATAGAAACCCACTTTTTTTAATTCAATAATAAAAATGTTTTTCAATTCGTTATTTTTTTATTATACATGTTCTGATATCTAAAATAAATCGTTTTAAATTTGGATAGTAAAGCACAATGACAGCATTTTATTTTGTCCCACTTTTAGCAAACTTTAACTCTTTTTCAGCTAAACCTTCATTAACAAAAACAAATAACAAAGTTTTTAGTTAAGTTTTATTAATACACATTGCCAAAAGTGACATACTTTGTCAAACATATCACTTATTGATATAAACTACCGTATGATCGAGAAAGAAACAATTGAACCATTTTACTACTATAGAAAATAGAAAATAAAATTATTATTGCAAAATGTGAAAATGTTATGATGTATTTTGTGTGAGAAAAAATGTTAAAATTAAATAATATCATTCGTACTTAACTGCTCATATTTGTTGAAATTCAAACTGTAAAAATTGTAATAAATTTTTATCTATACCGTTTCACAATATTTCTGGTTAGGATAACCATTTTTTGATTGTATAGTAGTGTAGTAGATATGATCGAAAAAAAAACAGTCAATGATAATTTTGGATTTCTAGATAAATGTCTAGATGTCATTTATTACAAATTGACATAAAACTTTTCAAAAACGTTTTCAAACACACATATAGATAAAATCATTAGATATGTTCCTGAGCATCTGAAATAGAATTATAAGGATATCGTTAGGGTGTCCATTTTTTATAACGATAAAACGTCAGTAATCGCGATAATTTATATAAATATACAGTTGACGCGCTAAAATTCAAAATAAATTCTTAGTTATAAATCGTTTGTAAATAGTTCTATAAGTCTTTTATCGTTATTATTTTTGTTAATTAGTGTTAAATAAATAGTGTTTAAATAAATTGTGACTTTCTATCCACACGGAACCGACGAAAAACGTAACAATATGTTTAAATAAGAAAAACTCGATAAGATTGTTTTTTTCCATTCAAAATTTTTAAATAACCCATCCATTTACTTTTAGTGCATAGCAATTTTCAGCAATCGTGTAACTTTTTTATTTATAAAGGTGAAAATCTTCATAAATAAAAAAGTTATACTATATGCGAAGAAAATATAGTAGGAATGATGAGAAAGTTTTTGAAAAAACTACAATCAATTATTTCTAATAGATTTCGAGATATTGACTTCTGAATTCAGAGTTCTAATAGCGCGACTACTGTCGAACACCAACTCAATTCAACTTATTTTTACCAAAAAATTTTCAAGCTATAGGGAAAATAACAACAACTCGTCAATAAATAAACAAATAAATTATCACGAGACGTAATTAAATCTTGAAGCTGAACGCATGATGAGAGGTACTGATTGGGTCGACCGGTCGATTGCGACAAATCTGCTTATCCCCTTCCATGTCTCTTAGCAATGTGCACAGTTTCTCGATTTATTTCATACGTTTGGCAACGTGTTTACACTGTTTACAGTTCTCTCTTTGTTCAGTACATTATAAATGCATTGCACTCTTCTTACATGCGGAAATCTCGACCCAAGACTAACCTTTGCCAGCCCTTAGTATATCAACTTAACACTATATTAAAAAAACATTATAATTTGTTATTAAGTGAATGTTCTTGCTTAAAAAATATAAGTTAAGGCCCTAAAAGTGGGACAACCATAAAATGCTATCTCTATATTTCCATAAAACAACTATCCTCAGACAGTGTGAAAATTTGAAAATAATCTTACTTGAAAGCCGTCGTACGTCCAAGAACCAAACTTCATAACGCAAGTTTGCTCGTCGAACGGAAAATATTCTACATCTATTTCGCAGGAGGACTTGTAAATGGCCGGCGGCCGCCATTCGACTCTTCCGGTGAAGTTCAGGGTGGCCTTGGTAGCCAGAGTTACTTCGAAATTGCCATCAGCACTAAAAGAAAATTAATTGCATAATAAATAACTTAATAAACAATAGAATAGACAATTTTTCAGTATTAAAACTAAAATAACATTGGACTTCCATTGTCTTTATTTTGCTTACTCAAAGTTTCGGTCAGAAGCAGGGTTGGCATGATTTAAATCGTGATTTAAATAAAAAAAAATCAAGTTTATTAAAACTTTATAATGAATCAAAAAATAACTGTAAAAGTTATAAAAATGTGTCCTAGAAAAATGTGTCCTAATTTAAATGCTGTACCGATTTTTGAAGTAATTTCGTGTGAATACATTAGACCTCTAAACCGCAGGGATTTATTTTAAAATTTATGTATAAGTGATAGATAAAAATTCGCTGTTCGAATACATATCATTTGCAAAGTCTTATGCAAAAGTAGGGTCTTAGACTATATCTTCATTCCCGAAAATCTATAATCGTTGTCATAAAATATGTTGTTTTATTTTTTTTTTGAAACGGTTTTTTGAACGTATGTTGATCAAGAGAACTTCTGCCTTCTCCAATTTATTTTCTAGTTCTTTCCAAATTCCTACCGGCATTTTCATCTGCAGTAAGTACTTTACACTTTGACATTAGATAATACTAATTTCATTCTCGACTTAAGACTATTTCAGAACAATTATAGTGTATTGTTTTATTAGGAGTATAAATTATACTTTTTTTGAGGATGCTGTACGTTACAGAGAGGCACAAAAAGTACATTTTGATTCCGTATAGAACTTATAGTATATTTTTTTAAAACATTACAAATATTTTTTTTTATAAATTTCAAACGTTGGAAATAATATAAATAGTAATCGAGCAACAATTGGTACACTTGTTGAATATGACACTTAATATCAATTTAATAATATATTTTTGTACTTTTCTGCTTAAGCGTAATAGTACGAGAGCTAGCAACATCGGGAAAACAAGTATTTTAAGACGTCTGGCTCTTTGATATATATTTTACTATCCTCTCTAGAACAGCATGTGGCCCGTCTGGCTGCCGGTAAACGTTGCGTTCCCTACTGCGCATTGAAAGAAGATCCTATATTTTTATTAGTCCTTTAAATTCTAGTGTTGAATATAAATCGAACATGTCTCCATAGCGCAGTGCGTAGAGTTTCCGACCACGAACCGATGATTCAGAGTTCGAATCCGGGTCGGGGCAAAGACTTTTTTATTTTATTTTCGTTTATATTCTGATAGTAAAGTATTAAATATTTGTTTTTATTTAATTACCAGAATTATTTAATACTTTACTATCAGAATATAAACGAAAATAAAATAAAAACCCGGATTTGAACTCTGAATCATCGGTTCGTGGTCGGAAACTCTACGCACTGCGCTATGGAAACATGTTCGATTTATGTTCAATACTAGAATTTATAGGACTAAATTAATAAAAAATATAGGATCTTCCGATGCGCAGTAGTGAACGCAACGGGTATCGGCAGCCAGACGGACCGCATGCTGTTCTAGAGTGCATAGTAAAAGATATATCAAAGAGCCAGACGTCTTAAAATACTTTCTCGAAAACGTTGCTAGCTCTTAGACTATAACAGTACTTTACTTTTATGCCTAGGCGTTAAAATGACAAAAATTAATACTCTTTCGACGCTTCAAAAAAAACCTTTTTGTTTTGAACGACGTTTTTGCGGAATATATTCGTGACTGATGTGGAAAAATGACATCCACCGTAGAAATGATATAGTTTATCTAAAGTCAGTGGCAATAGATTGGGACTTACTTTCGGCACTGTCTTTGGAGGCTTTTTTGCATCATCGGGACAAGGAATTAAGAGTCTCAGTTCTTCCAATTGACTTAAAAATACTATAATGTTATCGGTATCGGACAGACTTGTAAATATTTAATCATTCAGGATAGGACTTTAATTGGAGATAAGTGCTAGTTATTTGGAAATCCGATTTAAATATTGTTTTGTATTAAAATCAAAAAAAAATCTGATTTAGAACAAAAAAATCTTATTTAAATAAAAAAAACTGTTTTTTTTTAAATCGTGATTTTTTTCAACCCTGGTCATAAGTATCACTAACCGTTATCAAGTGTGAACTAATATAAATCCTAAAACTACTGAGCTTATATACTAGAGCCGAGCATTCACTCGTGAAGAAGTTGGGCGCGGTCAAGTATGAGGTTGTCCACTGAGAATACCTGCATTGGAGCGTTTTATGAGTGGTTGCCATATTGTTGAAATTTCCATATTTGGATTGCTAAAGATTTTATCATTGCTAAATATGAATACTCCATGATATGATCTACAACGCTCAACTCCATTGTTCCACCTTTCTGTATACTAGCTTAGACTAACAACCGAAACAATTCAAACATTTAATATTTTAGCACAGGAGGTAAAAACATTGAAATTTATAAAATTCAAAAAGAAGATCAAATGATTAATATTAAATAATACTATACACTGAATAGAGGAACCGACAACAATAATAATTGAGAAAATAATATCTTTGATACTATCTAGCCAGAATCTGGTATCAACAGGTAACTCTGATGCTGCGACAGATGAAGAAGGAGGACACCCACAACTTTTATAATATGTATATGCTGTACATAATTTGTGTTGTGTATATTACGGGTAATACGCAAAATTAGTTAATTCGCGAATGGGCTCTTTCACTATATTTTAGAATTAGCATAATTGAATAAAGCAATTAATTCTAGAATTTTCAGCTATCTCACTTTCGAAAAATTTAAATAAAAACAAAAAAGCCCAGGGCCCGAATTCTGTAACGTAGAAAACGCTAAACGCTTTTAGACGCTCAGCGTATATGACGTTAATTTTTGCTGAGCGCGCACTTAACTAACGATTTGGGTATTCTCATCTGACGCGCTTAGCGTCTTTACTGATTGCGCTAAGCGCTTTGAAAACGGTTGCCTTAAAGGATCGTTTTGCTTGTCGAACTGTCAGTGAAAATCGAAAAAATTGTGATTTCGTGCGTTATCTTGCTCTTTAGTGAAAACTACTACTTGTTCTATAAATTCCTAAATAAGTAATCGACAAATTACAAGTGGTAGCTATAAATATTGTTCAAAACATCGAAAATGCTGAGAAGCGTCTTCAACATTTCCCTCGTATAATAAGAATAATGACATATCCATAGAAAAATATGTTGACATAACTCAACAATAGGTTATAAAATTCACGTAACATTGACATTTTTCATTGTTCTAGTCACATTTGACTATTAGATACCTGCGAAATTACGATGCTGTCAATATGTGCTCAACGCGTATCCAGAAAACGATTCGCACAGCATACCGAGAATACCAAAATCGACTGCTTGACGTTCCGCTTATCGCATACTTTAGCTCACCGCTTTGAAAGCGTAACGTTTTTATGTCAAAGTTACAGAATTCGGGCCCAGAATAAAAATCCGCACTTTATTTTTAATACGTCACACCTGGCATGTTGAAAAGCGGCAACACGGCTGCGGCCGGGCCAACATGCTGACCCACCCCCACCTCCACACAAGGCCATTCAACCTTTTCCAATATGGCGGAGATAGAAGTGCTTTATTTGGCGCGTATTTTAAATCCTGTTTTTTTCACAAATAGACATTTTTCATTTGTCGGGTAATATTTCACTAATTTTTTAATATACAGGGAGTCTAAAGTTCTCCACATAAGTATGGAATTTTTTGCATTATTACTTTTATGAAAATATCAGTTAGTTACTTTTTATAAAAAGGTCTGCTTTCTCAGAAAATAGGTAGTGTTAAAATATTAAAGCTTGAGGTAGCATATATAGGGTGTTCAAAATCGTCGGAAAAAGAAATAACCAGAAATATATGACAGAAAATTGCAATATAAACTAAATATTCAATTGCAAACACTTACCTAGCATAGTTTAGAATTTACTGAACTTTTGATAAATATATACTATTATGGACAGTATAGGAAGTTACTGTGTCTTAGTAAAAGCCTTGGTAAATGCTCTTGGAATTATAAACTACACTGGCTTGGGTCAAAAAATATGCAATATTTTTTCTATGTTTTGCAGCATTACACAAATGGGAATAAATTTAAACTATAATAGGTGAGGATAAATAAAAAATATAATATGTGTTTCAAGATTTTATATAGAAAAAAAACTAAATACCCTTTTGGGGGTTCGTGTAAAACTTACGCCTAGCTTAGTTTTCTTTACTCGTTATCTTTACATGTGAGGTAAGTGTAAGCAGTAGCCATAACTACATCCTCACTAGGGTAACAGAGGCTTTGGCCTTTTGGAGGCATATTTAATGCACTTCTTACCCGAGAACTACTAGTAGCAGTGAAATTATCTCTTTTAATAGCTATCAACCATTTTTTACGAAGCTCGTCATTTTTGGAGAATATAAAAGCAGAAACCTTGGGACCCCCTCTATAATTCCCGTGACAATTTGGAACAGAGCATGTAAAAGGCATGCTACCAATAAAATGTTAATACCTACCCTTTAATACCTATCTTTTGATTATTGTAAGTAACCATTATAAAGTACTATGCAGACTGGCGGCGAAGGCTTTTTACTCATTTAGGTGTAATATCTTGATAAATACTTCTAGTTCTTACCTTAAAATAATTAATAATAGAGGAGTACGACAAGCACAAAGGTTCCCTATGTGGAATGTCTGGTTTGGATTTTTATTACACTGTTATTTTATCACAATTTTCTGATCACACCATGCACTGAACACTAAGAACTAAACAAATGTGTTGCAGAAGCACAACAAACTAGAGATAATTAATTATTTCTGGTATGCAATCGGAACGAGAAACCACTACCGGCTTTTCAGGTTAAAGATAAACAATTTTAATAATGCGCTGCCTTCGCCGCCATATTTGCCTTGCCCATATCATTTTGATTGGCCTTGAGTTGAGGTGGTGCTGGTCAAATCAAATCGCAATGTTGTTGGCTGGCGCACAAGCACGGTTCTGCAATGCGATTGGGCGTATTTTTCATACGTCATCACTTGGCACTTTAAAATTATTTCAAATTAAAGCAATTTTGAGGGCCTATAAAAAAATTATTCAATGTCATGGAACTATTTTTTTTTGGATAAATATACTGAAAATAGTCTTCTATTTCAGATTTTGTCCTTGAATTGGGTAATTTATTTTTTGTGAAAATTCATTCAACATGATGGTAATGATGAAGTAATTGATAATGTTGCGAACAAAAAAGTACGTAGGAAACCTTTATAGGTATATAAAGGCTCCGATACGCACTTCCATTCTGGGGTGCGTGTTGTGCGACTCAATTTGAGCGTATCTTCAAATTACAAAAGAGAGCTGTGCGATATTCACTGAGGCTAACCAGTCGTGCTCACTGCCGGGACTTGTTTAAAAGATGCAAACCTTATTGTTTTGTTGCTCGTTTGTTGTCATTTTATATAAATATTTTAATATTTATTTTATGTTCTGTGTTGATCTGTTCTGTCGGTCTATTCTGTTGTTGGTCCTGTATTCAAATATTTTTTTTATATCCGTAATTTTTTTAATTAAAAAAAATGTTAAAAGGCGGCAAATTTTTTTTTGGCCTGGGGCGGCAACTTCGTAAAGTCCGGCCCTGCACATTGTATAATTCTTTAAGCATTAACCGATTGTGTTGGTTAATTCGCGTTTTAACCGGATAATTCGCGAATTAACTAATTTCGCGTATTACCAGTAACATATATATTTTACATGAGGGAAAAAAATTATCAATTAAAAAGATCACAATACCTAAAGCAATCACGGTATTAAGTCTACTTGTTAGTTACGTTTTCAAATCAAATTTAATGTTACAGTTGTTTTTAAGTTTAAGTATATACAGGGTGTCCCAGAAATAAGTGTAAGTATTTTAAATGGTAGTATATTTCGGCCTCAGAAACACGCCTATGAGGTTTTTTTGCGAAATTTTTTTTTGGAAAATTTGGAATTTTTTTTAGTTTTAAGTTAAAAAAAACTTCTTGATAATATGGCAATATAGGTAGTAGGTTAAATTTACATGAAAGAAAATCCAGAAAAGATCCAGTGGTTCTCGAAATTTAAGCAAAAAATCATTTTTTGTTTAAATTTTCAAAGTAAAGTAACTCGGTTATTTTGGACTTACTTGACAAACGGTAAAGAGAAAAAATGTTTCTTTTAACCAGATCTACCACCCCTTAAAAAACTTGTACTTATTTCTGGGAGACCCTGTATATATGTTTGAAAAAAAGTTACTTACTTATTGTATAAAACTATATCAGGTCTCCATATATGGTCCGATGGTACGTGGAGCATATCAACACCACCATACTCTTTTGGATTCCAAGTCAATTTATAATCGTACCATGACTACAAATAACAGAAATAATTAAAATAGTTTATTATATTTCATCCTAATTCTAAATTTATATTATCGTTAACATCAAAGAATATTATATTACAAATTTCAGGAATTTATTTTTACATGAATTAATGTAATAATTTATCAGAAATTATTTCCAATAAAGATTTTTTCAAGAAAGACCACATATACGAATTAAGGTCTTCTGAGACCCGTTTATATGAAGTCCAGCCTTTTAGTTTATATAAATTGTTAAGGTGATTAGTCGAACCACCTTAAATTATAAACTAAAAAATAAACAAGTCATATCAAATGATTTTTAACAAAAAGACAATGAAAAAGAAATAATAAAATATGAAACATAATGTACCAAATAATAAATAAAAGAAATTCTGTCCCTGGCAATCAAAATAATTTGAAAATAATTAACAAACTTTTAAAATTCAACTGCCATTTTAAAAGATAACCGCAAAAGTTTTAATTGTATTTCAGAAACAGGAATTAAACAGATTTAGCTATCTCTGGCAGAGTTTATGTCACAAATATAGTTAGTTAATTGTAATGTTTATTACATTCTATTTCCGGATTTTCACTTTGTTTTATATTTTAGGATAAATTTAGTAAAATAATATTCAGTTTATGTAGAAAAGTCTATGAATAAATGTAAAGTGTGTTAGAATAAAATATTTTAGTAAAATTTAGAAACATAAAATTTCTGGAGGACCTCCATTAAATTGTAGATTTTTTTTAAAAGAATATTTTACACATAGTATGCAGTATTAAAGGATTTTCAATGTCCGTAAAAGACTGAGAAGTTCAGTGATGATCACTGTTTTAGAGCTCGAACTCACTGACGACCAGGTCGCAACGACTGGCCGTATTGCGTATTGCGTTTATAGCTGCGGCCAGATGAACGACCAGTTTCAATAGAGTTGTCACATCTAACGATTTTTTACGTTTTACCAATTAGAAAATATTGTTTCAGAAAGAATTAAGTTTCAGAAATGTTAAAATATCCGAGTTAACTAAAAAGCGAAGTTGCTATTCATGAGCTTATTAAATGTTCTAATATTAAATAATGCATTTAAAATATTCTTGGATTTTTCGTTAATAAATACTGGTGTAGTAAATGGAGTAAGTAAAATCTCCAACCCCGACTATACGATAACGTCGTTATTTCCATGTTTTTCAAATCCGCGATGCCTCCTGCTATGACATCAGTCGTTTCATAACAGAATATTTTACATCCTACATCTATGTAATTTAATATGTGTAGAGTGAGGCATGTAACTCGTGAGATTTTCAGCATTATATCAATAAAGGACAAAAACAATAATGTTCCTAAAGGTGCATCCAGACTTCGGCATTTTAGCCCGAACGAACGGAGCGCACACGAACAAGCACAACAAATAGGCCAAACAAAAAGCATTCTGTACGCGCGACCGACAAAAAGGGAGATATTCTGTTTCTTTTTTCTACTGATATGGACTTCTACTGATGGTTCTTATCGACTTTAGAAGTAAACATATTAGGGCCATCGTAAAAAAAGGTCGTCAGACACTGGCTCTAAATATAAGCTAGTAGAAAGTTTAGCTTCCAGTTATTCAATGTTTACAATATAAATTCCTCTTTTTTATTGTTACTGAGAATCTACAACAGTAAATACTTCTATTTTTATGAATGTTTAAGTTAATTTTACTCTTTTTTTTTAAATAATGTACTTAGTAGAAATATAGTCTAATGGACCTTGTTTGAAAAACGTTAAATTAAATATAATATTTAAAATACAGTTGTTCTCCTTGTACATGACTACAATACAACTAAAAAAATTAATTTAATAAAAAAAAACAAGTGGTTGTAGTAAAACTTTAAATGTGATTTTTTTATCTTTTAACATCGAAACTCGAAGGTATAATAACAGGTATCATACCAACCATAAATAGAATATGTCATATAAAAATGATGTCATATAAAATTCACTATACTTAAGTTTCCCTTTAATCCAGTCTGTATACTATTTCTTTGGATTTTCTGCACGTGTGTAAAAACTACACTAAAACACTATATCTTATAAAAAATGAAATATTGTGCGTTGAATTTGAGGGCTTTCATCTGAAAAATTATTAATTTGGAAGAAAACCGGCAACAAGGGGCAGAAAGTAATAGTATTTTAGTGCAGTCTACTGGTCACAACGACCAACGGACGGCCAGGACGTTAGTGTGCGCGGTATCATTTGATTTAATGGTTTTAGAGGTAGCAGCGGCCTGGCCGGTGCGATCTGGTCGTCAGTGTGTTCGAGCTCTTAAACATAAAGCTATGCACTAACAGGCAATTTTTAGTCGGCCGACTATTTATTTACAGATTTGTAATCAATGTATTCGTATGGAACCCCGCTCATATGCAATCAAATAGTGGATCGATCGGCTCCATAAGAATATATTGTTTTTCTTTTTGCAACTAAATAGTTGGCCGACTGAAAATTGCCTGTAATATATAAGGTTAATTTCATATAATATATAAAAATAATATTATTAAATAAAGAAAATAATAACAAACAAATATTAACCATATATTTTGACAGGCTGACAGGCAATTTTCAGTCGGCCGACTATTTAGTTGCAAAAATGAAAACAATTCATTCATTTCTGTAGTCTTATACATACCTGTTCAACCCATACATTTGTCGTCATAATTTGATTTTTGAGGTTCTGAAAAAAATATAAATCTTTAAGTCATCCTAAACTTCCCAATTAGAAAAAATAGGTATAGTAAACGCCGCGAATGTTTGGGAGTGATTCATCGGTCGCTACCATATGAACTAATCTGTTCAAGGTCACATAAAACTTAATTACAGTGCCGTGGTGTTTCAAGTCATATAATAATCAATATATAATCTGTTGTTATTTGTTGTTTTAACTGTATTTGATTATAAATATAAACTGGAATGCCCCATTGGTCGCACTGCAAGCACACCAATGGACTGACGCACAAAAACGAATCAATCAAAGAAATGCTATATAGTATCGTCTGTGTCATTCACGCTAACATTTTAGAATAAGTAGGGGGAGCGCAGGCAGATGATTAGACCGGGCCTTTAAAAACCTACGTCTGCGGTAAAAATTAACGTTTTTAATGTAAAAATGATAGCGCGCGTGTCGATTCTAACTTCATCAAGCGATGAATCACTCCCAAACATTCGTGGCGTTTACTATATATTGAATTTACTATTTCATAATTTAGAGATTTTTTAAGTGTGTAGAAAATGTAATATTATAAATGGTCATAGTTCAAAAACCACTCAGTATACTCTATGGTATTAGAGTATTTTTGTACTTTCCATTGAGGTGGCAACTCGCTAATCGCTCTGTTTAGATAAATACATTTTATTATTTAAATAAATAAAGCGATTGTACTGACTGGGGATCGAACCCAGTACCGCTCGCACAGAAATTCGATACACTACAGCTGGAGCCACGGCCGGCCACTTTTTTTAGATTACATCCTTCAAATTTCATGCACAGTATCGCTGTGTTAAATTGATGTTTTCTTTTTTTTGGCACACCCTGTATATTATTTCAATTTCCGAATCCCGCTATAAACAATACAAAATATGAAATATAATAACTTTTTGCTACTACGTTAGCTCCATCTAGCACCCCGTATTAAGCTTGAACATTGTGTCTTTTATTTCATGATTATTTTTCTTTGCCTAATACTACAACAATAGCTTAATAAAAGATTCATCTGTGTCAATGAAGGAACCCTTTTAAGCAACAATATAGAAGTACATTCAGCTTTATAGTAATTACGGCACATCCATTACTGCAATGACAATACTGCCTCCATACCATTCATTGTATTATATTATCCTCTTCTGTGTTATTATTCGAATGCAGTGAGTCAAAATCTTTAACATCTTTTACCCCCGGAATTGATACAGAAAATGTCAAATCTTTGCCTATTTCTAGAAACCAAATAAATAATCGCAGAATTAAATTTTAATTGGCATACTGTTTAAATTGGACTTAAATATATTATAAGCCCAATTAAATACAAAATAATTAGGTAATAATAGTACTGAAATAGATAATTTTATGTATCTTTTTTAAAGACACTTTAGAAGCATTTAATAAAAAACGAATTAAGTTTATTAAATATGGAAAAATACAGATATAAAGAAATTATGCCAAAAAAATGCTTTTGAGCGAATTATGTATTTTCAAGCTCTCCTGTATAACTAGCTCCAATGTAGATATTGGATAAACTATTCAATATTTTTGCAGTTCGATGGGGTTCAGAGATTTTTACCAGTAATA
Source organism: Sitophilus oryzae (assembly GCF_002938485.1). NCBI lineage: Eukaryota > Metazoa > Arthropoda > Insecta > Coleoptera > Curculionidae > Sitophilus > Sitophilus oryzae. Next base: position 6,109,063 of record NW_022146105.1, read on the forward strand.
ATTTGTTTTGTTTTTGAAGAACTACACAGTCTTATTTTCAAATACTGTATAAATATAATAAATATTCTTTCTTGGTGGCCGGCCGTAGCGCAAGCAGTAATGAGTGCGAGAGGTACTACCTCAATAACAAATCACCTTGAATATATTTGCCTTGTACAGCCTCTCAAATAGTGCCGTTCGTATTCGGTGATAAACTGTAGATCCCGTGTACTTGTGAAACACCGATGACGCACACGTATGGCACTGTAAATCCGCGTGGCTTAGAACGAACGAATTCGGGAAATGTGTACGTAGCAACGAACGCATACGTTTGCGTGCGGTTTCGTTCGCTGACTTGGCGGTACTTCAAGGGGAATACTACCGCACGCAAACAGATGTATGATGCGTTCACTAAGTGTGTACGTAACAGCGAACAGCGATAAGAGTACTTCAAACAAAATCACCGCATGTGTGCGGATTTGGTCGAACGTATGCGTTCGCTAAGTGTGTACGCGGCTTGAAAAGCAGTTAATATTCTTAAACATGCGGTTTGTTAGCTATTAAATATTTATGTGATACTCGGTTTATTATTTAAAATTCCATTAACTAACAGCGTTGTAATAACTGAACAGCTTAGAATTTTATAAAAAAATGGCTTTGCCATAACAAAAAAACATTTTCAATGAGCACAATGGACCCTTTCATATTCGCATGTAATAAATTTTAGAGAGGGTCACGCTTTTTAAAACAAGTATAATGTAATATACATGTTTTAAAAATTAAGTTAATGGTTTTGTGTTGTTAACATTTTGATAATAAGTTAATGGTTTTGTGTTGTTAACAATTTAATTAGACTTATATTACTTAGACCTTCCTGTTTTATTTCAGAGTGTAAAACTCTCCTCAAAAAGATGTCTGGTAGAAACCTTTCCTATACTGAGTTAAAGCCGTAATTTTAAATTCTACTGGCGTAAAGCTAGACTCGAGAATTGGCATTTTAAAGGCCGGTTTTAACTCGTGAGACATAAACCATGAAAAGCCATTCACCTAAAACGTTATCCGTAAAAGTAAGAAATCGGAGAGCAGTAGTTGACCGTTGCGCAATAAAATGGAAATATAAATATTCTGAATACCTACCCAGTTTAACAATGAAGTCCGACTATTTAAACTATTTTTACGATAGTTCTTTAAATTCTCAAAAACTGAAATATTCTAGAAACCTTACTGAAAATATATTAAGAGGCTATTACGCCGTACTGTCGCCTACTTTACGCTATGTCGCCGTACTGTCGACCCGACTACTTTCGGGTTGCTCTCAGGGGTCGGGTAAAGCGGGTGTGTGGCCGAGGGAAATATATATTATATTTCAGAAATCTGCCTAAGGCTTAGCCCAATCCTGTCATGTTAAGCCACATTCAAGATTTCAAACACACGTGCTTTGATTAAAGCTTGATTAAAATTTGCAGAGCTTCAGCGTTTGCCATAAAATAGCGAGCAATTTGTTATAAAACCATATAAATTATATATGATTGTAATCACAAAACTTCAGTCTATTCCCGTATTGTAACGGAATTTTAAATTATGTCTTTATTTTCGAGAAAAGTTTAGTACAAACATAAGGAATATTTTGTTGATGTTTGACCATCAAAATCTTAAAAATAAAGAAGTTGTCTAAAAATGTGCGACAATACGGATATAGCATAATCCTTTATCTTTAATTTCCTTCTTCATTTGTGGTAAAAATAACTAGCCAGTTTTACATGAAATGTTAAGTGCCGAACGCTTATTTTGCTACTTTTTCGGACTAGTGAAATGGACTCTGAAAGAAATAAACTTAGACCTAGTAATAACTTAAATAAAGGATTTCGGATATGTGATCTATTTAGTACTGATTAATGCTTTTAGTATATTTAGTGTATTTTTGCACCTACAACTACAATTGTAAACAAATTTCCTTAGTAAAGTTTTTAGAACATAAATTCGTTAGATAAAGTAATTTCTAGTTTTTTAACGCAGCGCTGTTTACAAAACATTACTACTACCACAGATTATAAACTTTGTTTTTTCTTTATGGTTTTTCCTGGTTCCAATTTTCGGAATCGGGCTCTAGTTAGGGTACTAGTTTAGGCACCTAGCACGCCCACTTATGGCCTGTAAAATTGTGCACAGGGCCTGACCGGCACAGTTATTAGAGAGTTATCTGAAAACCGAATAGCGTCATGCAGTATTTACGCGTACCTTATCATGGTTACGATATGCGCGAGTCAATTTTTAACGCAACACCCGCTAATAACATTACCGGCTGACGTAATTTGCGGATCAATTACACCAAGCGCTATTTCTAAATAACGTTTAAAAATTGCTTAAATGGGCATGTGCGAGTATTTGACAACCGGGGCCGGCCGGCGAGATCTTTTATTTTAGGTTATGTTTGAATTATTTTGAATTATTACTTTAGTTGTATTAGGTATATTTAAGTAGCTGGGATTAGTTTTAATTAAATAAATATGGCCCAAAATATGGATTCCACCTCTTCCAATATTAAAGAACCTATAAAGAGGCTTAGGTTTACAGCAGATGACGACTTAGCCCTTCTAAGAGAATTTGTTGCTTGTTGCCCTAAACCCACTGGCAGACGTTGAACAATAAAGCACTGGAAATAAGCACTTTAGCCCTTTAGTTTTAAAGTACCTAGTAAACAAAACAATTTCAAAGTTTTAAATTCAAAGTTAGGTTAAGTTTAAATAGCGGACGCGACGCGAACAGAATTCTTTCCGATCCGATAACTATAAATGAAGAGTGTTAATACCACCTCACGTAAAGGAAATAACACCTGGCCTTATTAACGTCCATGCACGCTATTTGGTTTAGCGCTATCTCTCTATTACGCTGTTTATTGTTATTTTAGGCGAGTTTATTTTTGCGCACAGGAAATTTTACTCGTTTGCACATCGTCATAAAAAACAATTTTCGTACCACGAATTAGGGGCAAGATTTTTCTCTGTATACTTATAGGATACCTAATCGTGCTACTACTACACTCACCAGCACGAAAAAGGGGCACCTTAAAATTTTGATGTATTTTAAAGTTTAATATATTTTGTTCTAGTGGGCTGATTTGGATGATTTCTTAAGCAATTTGTAGCCTTATTAATATTTGTTACTAAAATAAAAACCAAAGTTGCCATCTGTCAATTATACGAGGGGAAACAAAATGTAGATATTTTGGTGAAAGTTTGTGACACCCTGGGGAGTACGTGAACAAAACAAGGAATTTAAAAATCACTGTATCATCTAGGTGTATCTTTCCTCCATAGTTTGTTTTAATTCATCTCAATAGCCTCATTTTTTTGGAGATATTCGCTTTTGAAGAAGACACTAACAGTTTTTCTTATTTTTTACATTAAAACAATGTACTTGCTTTTGATCCTAGTAGGCCAGTAAGCGAGGGTTTTAGGGTCCGAATTCTGAACACCTGTACCGATTGACGTGAAATTTTAACAATGGAGTTAATTTAATTAATTATAAAGGGATGAATTCTAAGCAAAAAATGTTCTATAAAATTTTTTCAGAAAATTAATATTTTCTTAATTATTTAGGATTGAATATGTTGATTTTTCATTCAACATTTTTCTGCCATATTTTATAAATAACTCTAAAAAAAATAACTCTACTGCCTGGCGGTTTATCGCCAAACTCATATAAATTAAAAGTAAAGCTTTTGGAATATCTAAATGATTCACTTGCAGAGCCCATTATTAGTACCTAAATATAGCCAACTGGACATATATTACGCTTAGTTTTTATTTTTATAATTTTGGTCATAGATTTTGTTGTTGATTTTTTTCAGAAAAAATGAGGTGACCATCCTATTTTTATCATAACTCCGCGAGTTTTTGAGTTATGAACTTTTTTAAAAAAACATTTAAAAGGTCTTTTCAAGCACTTTAAAAACGGTTATATTCATTTTCTTCGAAAAATGTGTTCTTTCGCCGTAAAAGGTTTGCAATTTAGTTTTCGAAAAATAAAAAATCACCTTTACAGAATGATAACTCGGCTATTATTACACCTACGATAATCAGCAAAAACCTAATCGATTCGTTATTCTAAAAGATTGATTTTTGCTTTATATGAGTTTTGCGATAAAACGCAAGGTTTTCGAGTTATTTATAAAAAATTGCAGAAAAATATGCAGCTTTAACATGAAAAATCAACATTCTCAATCCTAAATAACTCAGAAAATATTAATTTTCTGAAAAAATGTTATAGAATATTTTTTGCTTAGAATTGATCCTTTTATTGATTTTTGCAATTAAAATGGGTGATTTATTTTTCACCCACGAGAAGGGGTGACACTCACCCCCAGGGTAAAAGCACACATCGCTACTATGTAACTTTTGTTTCTTACATATTTCTCTACTGTTAAAATTTCACATCAATTGGTGCGGGTGTCAAGAATACGGAGGTAATACCCTATTTTTATCCTCGCTTACTGACCTATAGTCAACAAACCTATAAAATAGTGATTATAATTTCTGTAGTAGTCTTTGAAAAATCATATTATATTATTGTCTGTTAGGCAGTTACTCAAGCAGATATGGTTTTAAGTCTCTGCCATGATCAATTAAACCAGACTTCAGAAGTTAAGACAATTTCTACTAGAGTAAACATCAAATCAAATCAAATTATTTATTGCATGTTAATAGATACAAGTATCCTTTCACAAAGTCATATTTTGTAAAATGCAAAATTATAAAATAAGCACAACAATTATCAAACAGTAATTTAAAGTACACAAAAAAACAATACACAATGTAAATGTTTTGACCTATAACCACGCTATAACCCTTCACTGCTTTCTAAAAAATCAGCAACACTAAAATAAGCCATATCAAGAAGATAGCTTTTAATTGTCGTTTTAAATTGATGTCTTGGTAAATTTCTGACATTTTGAGATAATTTGAAAAATGAACAGGCTTTATATTCATTCTGTTTCTGGTTGCATAATTGTGTTGTTCATCATGCGTAGTATATAGTTCTAGGTTATCCTTCACAAATAAAAGACACTGGAGGATATAGCAACATGGAAGTGTCAGTATTCAAATTCTTTTGTAGACGTTTTTTGTATCGGCTTGATAACTTAAATTTGACAAAATTCTCAATGCTTTTCTTTACAGTCCAAACAGTCTGTCAGCATGAGCTGAGTGACTCCAAACAAGTATTCCATAAGTAAGCACCGAGTGAATGAGAGCATGATAGGCAGCTACTAACACATCACTCTCCACACACTTAGCCAATCGCCGAAATGCATACATGCTTATGGAAACCTTCCCTGCCACATAGTCTACGTGACTTCCAAAACTCAGTTTTGTGTCAAATTTTATTCCCAGAAATCGGACACTGCAGAAATCTATTTTATATTTTGTTTTAAGAGAAAAAATAACTCTTTCTGTTTTAGTGTCATTTAGGCATAATCGGTTTGCCTGAAACCAGTCACCAACATTTAGCAAAATCGATTCAAAATCAGTTTGAATTTCTTCAGGGGATTTCCGAGCACATAAGATAGTAGTGTCATCGGCAAACAAAATCATATTATTCTGAAGTGTGGCCACGGGTAAATCATTAATGTAAATTAAAAACAATAAGGGTCCTAATACTGAGCCTTGCGGAACCCCATATTTTACAACACTCACATCAGAGAGCGTACCGTTGGCTAATGTTTGTTGAGATCGGTTTACAATATAATCAGCCAATAATTTCGAACTCAAGTTATTTACTCCATAATATGAAATTTTCTGTCAAAGTATGTTGTGATCAACACAATCAAAGGCCTTGGTAAGGTCACAGAAGACCGAACCAACATAGTTACCGCTCTCAAAACCCTCAATTATATTTTCCATCAAACGAATGCAAGCCATTGTTGCAGATTTTCCTTTACGAAACCCAAACTGATTCTCTATGAACAAGTTATTAGATTCAAAGTAATGTGTCAACTGGTGTTTCAATAAATATTCAAAAATTTTTGAAAGTGTGGGTATTAAAGCCTATAGGTCTATAATTATTCACACTTTCAGGATCATCTTTTTTAAATACTGGTACGATTTTGGAAATTTTTAAACAACTGGGGTACATTCCGTCTCTTATACATCTATTAAATAATTTAGTTAGAGGATATATTAATAAATTTATTACTTTTTTTACTAGTGGAATGGTCATGTTATAAATATCTTTACTATGCTTATTTTTTAACGAATTTACGGCGTTTCGAGTTTCTATGAAAGTTACCTCTCTAAAGGAAAAATTTAGATTTAAAGGTTTATTAGAAAATTATGTTATATAGTCAAGCGCTGTGCGATTTTCTACGCTCAGAGACTTTACAATATATTTTCGGTTATATTCACAAAAAAAATCGTTAAAATCATTTGCGCTAACATTCGTACTCACAGTATATTTTATAGGACTTCTGTATGAATTTATTATATCCCATGTAGCCTTCACCATATTGTCAGCGTCTTTAATATATTTCGAGTTTGCTTATTTTTTACAAAAAGTAATTTTTGCTTTGTATTTTTTCCTAAAAGACAGATCAGAGATTCAGTATTGATTTCCGGGAAATTATAATTGTTTTTTAATTCTGTTAGAAATTTTAAATGGTCACGCATACGTTTCAGCTCATCATTAAACCAAGAAATTCTACTACGTTGATTGGCCCTCTTTTTGACTAAAGGGAATGATATATTCAGATACTCAACGAGTTTAGAATAAAATACACCGAACTGCCACTCCACGCTCTCCGAGTTTTCCAAGCAACTCCAGTCCTCACCATCCAACAGGTGAAAAACCCGATTTTGACCTTCAACTGATAATGGCCTATGAAATTCTAATTTATGTCTTTAGTTTTGCATTTCCTCTAAAACAAAATTAACATTTATAACAGTAGCGCAGTGATCTGATAGTAAAGGGTCATATACACTTGTTTTGAAGGATAGGTCGTTTTTAAAATTGACAAAAATATTGTACAAGCAATTTTCCGCCCTTGCCGTTGTTTTTTCAAAAATTTCTTGTAAAGCCAAATGAACTAATTAAATCTAGAAACAATTTACATCTATAAACATCATCTAAATAAAATATAATAAACATCAATAAACAATAATAATATGACTTTTAAATGACAGTGACATTACAAAAACAATAAACACTATTTTATAAGTGTGATTATGAGGATTCAAAATAAATGCTAAAATTGCTGTAAATCGTTACTTTCTTATTCAAAAGCGAATATATCCAATAAAAATAAAGCTATTGCGATGAATCAAAAAACAAACTCTCGAGAAGAGATGTACCTAGATGATAAAATGATTTTTAGAATCCTTGCTTTATTAATATATTCCACATAGTGTTTCAAACTTTTACCAAAATATCAACATTTTGTTTTCCCTCGTATAATTGACAGATAGAAACCTTCATTTTTAATTTAGAAAGAGATACTAAAAAGTCAAATAATTTAGCTACAAGTTGCTTACAAAAATATCAAAATCGGCCAACTGGAACAAAATATATTAAACTTTAACATACATCAAAATTTTACCCGTTTTTCGTACCGGTCAGTGTATTTTATTTTGTAGATTTTATTTCAGTGCAAGTGGCGGAATAAAAAATATAGGACTGTTTTGAAGAGATAAATCCGCCACAGAGGTACAGACATTTTTAGTTTCTAGTTTATTTTTCCAAATTCTTTGGTGCTTTCCTGAAGACTGATTTTTGTAGAAAACCTTCCTGTATCGATTTTAAGCGGTATTTTAAAATGCTCCTCGCGTAAAACTAGATTGGAGAATTGGTATTTAAAGGCTCCCTTTTAATTTGTGAATCGTAAACCGCTAAGAGCAATTTACCTGAAACGTTTACCGTAAAAGTGGGGAATCGGAGAGCGATGGCTGACCGCCGACCTATAAAGTCGAGATGGGTTATTTTATCGCTGTACTGAAATTCTTGATTTTAATCAGAACCTTAGTTTGACAAAACTATTGAGGAAAAAATAATTTTGTACTAAGAATGTGTTCCAGTTCCAGAATACCCAGTTTCAAATTTGATGTCAAAAGGTTTTGTTTAAATTCTTCACGTTGTTCTTTAATACAAATCACTAACCCAGAAATAATGTTTAGTTTTCTTTTCTATATCCATTTACAGCTGCAATTAAAATTACTATTCGCTTAAAATTAAAGTTTTACTACATTCCCTACTTTGGAATCCACTGAGAATTGGCATTTTGAAGGTCAATTTTTCAACTTGATATATTATCCTTAAATGTAAATAATAATAACAATTAGGTATTTTGAACTTCTAGTTCAGAAATATTTTAGTACTAGGCAGAATAGCTTTTAGGCATATTAGACTAAAATAAAAACGTGGGGCCCATTAACTATTGCTGTAATACTTTCTTCTATACTAAGTGTGGATTGCATCGACTTACTATAATCGTAACTGGAGATTTTGACAGTCAATAACCAGCCGTGGCGGCTTCACCAGCGAACGCCGAGCTCATGATCTACCAAAGTATAAAGATTTGCTTTGCCATAGGTAGGATTTCAGAGGGGCCCCACGTTTTTATTTTAGTCTAATATGCCTAAAAGTGCTATATAATGCCTATAAAGTGCTCTAATATGCCTAAAAGCTATTCCGCCTAGTACTAAAATATTTCTGAACTAGAAGTTCAAAATACCTAATTGTTATTATTATTTTCTAGTTTTCAGTGCACATAAGATAAAACCGTTTAACTTAAAAGTTTTTTTACCGATTTTTTTATTTTCTAGTTTTTAGTATTTAACGGAAATGCCTACCGAATATTCCTCATTCTATTTAATTCATTTAGTGCATCATTATTACATGGTTTTTTACCTGATAATTTATTACAATCTAATTCCTCAATACATAGCCCTCCCAGAGACTTGACTCGACTTAGAGCCACGTATGCTTGCCCTTTCTCAAACAATTTTGAGCCCAAATACACTACTGCATGGTCGACTGTGGTGCCCTGCATTTTATGCACGACCCCCTCAGAGGTTCAGTAGAGGGGCAAGGCTATAATATACAACAAGAGGCGCCCAATCTTGAGGGGATAACGCTTGCGACATTACATTTTTAGCCACCCTAATGCCATACAGTCCTCAGTACGTTTTAACCTATTACCTTAACTTGGGTTGTAAAGCTACCGCTAACTACGTAGGTACATCTAATCACACACACACACCTATTTTTTTTATCTGTCCCTCTAACGTCACACAATCTTGGACACAACTGTTCTGGACACGACTACTCATGCCCTCACCTAATACGCCATTTTGTAACGACGTCTATCTTGGATTTTAAATTTTGTCATAATCACAGTATTCTACTAGTGTAGCCCTTTCATTTGATACCCATATTGAGGGGGTTGTGGAAAAATATAAATCCGCCATTTTTGTACCGGCGGCCATCTTAGATTTACAATGTTATTGATATTACTATATTGTATTGTCATCGGAACTAAAGGTGTGTACCAAATTTCAGATCAATCTGACAACAGGAAGGTACTTAAATTTCAATTTCTAATTTTGATCCAAACAAATAAATAAATACCGTACGGGTCGAGCTAAAGAAAACCGTTTAAAAATCGGAAAAAGGTTATTGGCCACTATGAAATCTGAATTGATTTTAACAGTTATGATGTACTGCAGGATATAGAGAAATATAAATTGAGATGCTAATTTCAGGGAAACGTGTATGGAAATTCCCTGAATATACAGAATGAGTTTCCTACGATGTTCTCTATGGGTATCTCGGAAACTACTGGAGATAGAGAGTCGGTTAAATGGGGAAAGGATTGCAGTTTTGTGGGGTCTTAAATATGCGCCTTTCAGATTTTTGAAAAAGTTCATGGCTTGCTAGATATTTCGAAAATAACAAATTTCGGCTATTTTAAAAATTGTCCCTAATTCCATTATAATCTATTTTAGACACAAAGTTTCCAGATAAAAGTTGAAGATAATCACATCCTTAATGAGATTGTGTCCTCCGCTTTTTTCTAAAGCCTGTCATTTTTGACATATGATACAAACATATCTTTTTTTAAATGGAAACCATAGTTGGCCATGACTTCATAAAAAGCGAGATTTTTTAAGCTTTTTAGTAATATAAGCTATAATATGTTATAGAGTTATAGTCAATTCTTATCATTTTTAAACAATTTCACTTAGTTAGCCATGGAAACAAGTTCAATCGTTCGTTGCTCTCAGAAATGTGAAGCTGTCACATCCAAACTTTGTAAATTAAAATAAACAAAATTGTAAATATGAATTTTCAAATGAAGAAAAGCTTGTAGATACTCGCGCATCAATAGAATGGTTCAATATTATGCAAACTCGGGATAGGAAGAGGTGGACCAATTGCATGGGCTTCCTCGATCACCTGACATATTCATTTTAAAATTTTTTTATGCCGTATGGTTAACAATAAGGTTTACAAAACTCTTATGAATTAAGAGAGGCACTAGAAGTGGCGGTACGAGAGAAGTTTAATTAAAGCGACTGGTCCTTCGGTGAGAATAATTAGTAATTCAGTTTTAAAAGATGCAACTCTCTCTCTCTCAAAACAATGGCGGAGTTTTTGAAAGGTTGGTTAAAAAGAAGGCTGGTATCTTTTCTGTTTAAGTACAAAATACTCCACAAATGACACTATGTTTTCCCTCCTTAATAAAGTTTACTCCAGCCTAAACAACCATCATTCTACAGCAACAATTTTCTGTGATTTTTCTAAGGCGTTCGATTGTGTAAATCATAAGATCTTAATTAATAAACTGCAGCACTATGGGTTCAGGGGATCATCTCTCGAATGGTTTAAGTCATATCTGAGCAACAGAAGTCAACTTGTGAGGGTGGATACCACGTTGTCTTCTAGCAAGCCAATAGAATGTGGAGTACCACAAGGCTCAGTACTAAGCCCTATTTTGTTTCTTCTTTTTATTAACGACATTGCTAACATAAACATCAGTGGCAAAATATGTCTTTTTGCGGATGACACTAGCATCAGTTGGAGCAACAAGGACATCACGGCACTTCATAGGATTATATCAAATGACTTAATCACCATTAAATCTTGGTGCAATTCGAACCTCCTAAGTTTCAACATTTCTAAAACTAAAGCTTTGTCGTATAAAAACTCGTTGCAGCTTTTTGTACTTAACAACACCACCATTGACGTCGTCAAATCTGTAAAATTCTTAGGGCTTGTTGTGGACAATTCTCTGAAATGGGACATACATATGGAAGCTTTGTCGGAAAAATTGAGCTCTGCCTGTTTTGCATTAAGGTCTGTTTCTAAGGAGCTTAACTTGTCAGTGGCTAAAACTGTTTATTATGCACTTTTTGAGTCGCACCTCAGGTATGCCCTTCCATTCTGGGGTATGTGTTGTGCGACTCAATTTGACCGCATTTTCAGGCTCCAGAAGAGAGCTGTTCGATATTCACTGGGATTATACAGCAGAACTCATTGCCGGGACTTTTTAAAAAAATAAAAATATTGACTCTTCCTTCCTTATTTATATTTGAATCCGTTTGCCTAATACGTAAACATGTATCAGCTTCTCAAGAAAGGCCATCTCACACTTATCCACTCAGGAAGCGGTGTAGAGATGGATTACTTACGTAGAAGCGCTAGAGTGTCCAGATTACAAAGAGTGAGAAACGAGGAAATCAGAAACAGAACATCGGCACAAGAAACAGTAATTCAACGAATAGAGAAAAGGTATATATATATATATATATATATATATATATATATACGTTTTTTACGTAAAAAAGGTCTCTTAGTAAAAATCGCTACGAGTAATGGTTCTCAAGATATTTGGAATCGAAATTATCAATACCTATCATCATTGACATTAATTAAACATGTTGACTAAATAATTATTAGACTGAATTCACAAATTTGAAATGTTTTTGTGCCAAAAGTTCAGAAACTGTTTTATCATCATTTTTTTTGAAGAAAAATTTATGATTAATTCTAAAAAATAAAAAGTTCCCATGTTTATCATTTCAGTCAAATAACTATGTACTCAACATGTTTATTTTTTGTCAATAATGACATGTATGGACTATTTCCATTCTAAATATCTTGAGAACGGTTGCTCATAGCGATTTTTACCAAGGGATATTTTTTACGAAAAAATAACGAATACGTATATTTTTTTACTCAGTAGTTTTATACAGGTACGAACGAAAAGTTATTATTCTTCAAAACAGTTTAAGCACATGTAGGAGGCGCCCTCTACAAATAGGAGTCATATTGACATCAATATCAAGTTTCTCATGTCAAAAAACTCCCAAACACCAATTTTCATCCAAATATTGACATTACTTCAGAAATGATTTGAAAAAAATCGAAATAAAAATGAAACGTCTACACCCTGTATCTTCGAAACTAAACATTTTAGGACATACACTTATACGGACTTTTTTACGTATTTTTATCTGTAGAATATGCTGCCGAAGTTTACGGAATACAATTCGGACCGATGCGACGCTTGCGGGGCCTGAGGAAGAGAGAAACAACTGCTCGACGCGTACAATAGCCGCGCTAAATTCAAAATAAATTCCTTTTTGATAAATAGTAAATAAGTTGTAAATAGTTCTTTAAGTAGTTTTATCGTTATTGTTTTGTTACTTAGTGTAAAATAAATTGTGTTTAAATAAATTAGACTCTATCCACACAGAACCGACGAAAAACGTAACAATATGTAGGTATATGGGTTTAATGACGGACTATATTAGGAAAACTTTGCAAATAAATTTTAAGCTTCCACATAAAATATTATTCAACTAACTATATTATTTCGCAAACTATTAATTATATTTCGAGTAGGTATCCGGTTAATTCGTGGTCCTAAACCGCGAATGGCAATTTACCTGAAACGTTTACCGTAAAAGTGGGGAATCGAAGAACAATGGCTGACCGCCGACCTATAAAGTTGAAATAGGTATTTTATCGCTGTACTTACGACGTCGATAAGTTGCGACAGCTTGAGCTTGATTTTGACCGAAAGGGCGTCCGTAACGTTGACCACTGGTCGCACCAATTTATTATAGTTCGATAACAAATCATCGTAGAGGCGTTTGGCATCCGGGTTACAGTAACATCCTGGAACAATAGAAATTCGAAACGTTAGATATATAAAATGAATCGTGTTGCATTGCTAAAATTATTACATTAGTAAAATATTATCCAATCAAAAACATAGAATGTAACAAAAACAAGTCTTGCGACGCAATTCTTCCACTACAAAAAGTTGTGAGATTTCATGTAAAATCGTAAGATGGTAGCTCTTCTACAATTATAATTATGTATCGATTCCTAAAAAAAATGTGTGCACTATGTGGGCATATTTGAAGTGAAACTTCTTCTTACTTCCGTCTGTCTGTCCATTCGGGTACCTCTATCCACGTACCGAGTTTGGTTCCAATCGACTCATAATTAAGAAAAATCCTGATGACAGTAACTGATCCTAATTGCATGGATGATTTTTACCAACTTAATTGTGAGATATTTCTTATACTTTGACCACTAACTAACACGATTTCATTCGTCATTTTTATTTTTTAGTATAAACATTGCATGACATTAGCTATCAGTTGTAATGAAGTTCATAAAATTTCTAGGACACCCTGTATATTGTGTTAATATTATACTAGAATAATAGAGACTTCATTTTCTTTTAATAATGACAGTCAATGTATTTTATTGTTAACTCATTATTGTAATGAACTTCATTAGTGTTCCTATTGTTGAATTAAATAAGTTAAATATTTAATTGCCATTTTGTAAGAGAGTTTTGATCGGTTTTGGTCGCTATAGTTTAATGCGAAAAACCGAACCGTTTGCGCCGCTCGCCCTACTCTGCTAGTGCAGGCCGAGTGGAGGGGAGCGTCAGTCGAGTACCTTGGCTGCAGCAGCTCCAATTAGTTTGTGGTCGCACGCGAAACAGTGAGGTTCGAGTCCGGAGTGCCCTGCCAGGTGACCTGCTGCCAGCCGTCGATCGTCGCCGCACTGTACAGGGTAAGCACCCACCGCCAAAGTGATCGAGAGTAGGTCGTATTCTTTTTATTGTTAATGACGTTTACTTTACTGCCTTAACGCGTTACAGGGATAAGGGAGACAGAGATATTTATATTCGCTCAGGTAGGCCAAACGGTGCACCTCTACGGAGGCTGTGGGCTATTTGACCGAATCGCGCGAACGCAAAGACATAGCAAAACTTATATGCGATCAGGTAGATCAAACTGTGAACTCTACGGAGGCTGGGGGATATTTGATCGGATCACGTGGACGCGAGGAACGATTTCTTTTGTTAAAAGGGAGAGAGTGAGACAGCTAACGGTTAAGGTAATTCAGTAAACGCACGGGTCGCGAATATTCATGGAGCTAGAACAAGATCTCGCCCAAATCCCGAGGCTGGTTTTGTAGCTCCCGTATTTCTCTAGGTGTGTCGTCCGGACGGCACCCTGGATCAGTGACGCTGGACGGGATCTCGCCGAAATCCCGAGGTTGTCCTGACCGGGCGGTGTGTGTGCGGGCTGCGCTTATCCGAACGACGTACAACTCGCCGAGACGTCGCTAACGTCTACGTCACTCCGGGACTCGCGTTTGTGTATCCCACGGGACGCTGTTAACTTCGCGATCGATCCAGGGCTGGCGCTTATGTATCCCACAGGATGCTGTTAACTTCGCGATCGATCCAGGGCTCGCGTGTCTGTATCCCACGGGACGCTGTTAACTTCGCGATCGATCCAGGACTCGCGTTTGTGTATCCCACGGGACGCTGTTAATTTCGCGATCGATCCAGGACTGGCGTTTGTATATCCCACGGGACGTTGTTAACTTCGCGATCGATCCAGGACTCGCGTTTGTGTATTCCACGGGACGCTGTTAACTTCGCGATCGATCCAGGACTCACGGGACGCTTTTAACTCCGACGCCGATCCGGGGTCCGTATTTCGCTGTCAAAAAGGACACCGCTCCGATAAATATTTAGCTGTGACCATCGGGACGCCTGTAACGACGTCGCCGCCGTTTAGAGAGTCGCGTCGTGGTAGAGTGTGTTGCTCCGGTACCTACGTGTCTGTGTTCATTAGGACGCCGATCAGGAACTCGCGTTTAATAGAACGTCACTTCGGGAACGCGTTTTGAATTCGCGTTATAGAATCAGTCAGACAGTTACGTAGCGGGAATAATCGATCAGAACTCTAGAGGTACACGGTTGTTATTGGAAATTTTACTTTACGGGTTTCTAAATATACATTTTATGTCACTATTGTTACAATTCGAGAAAGTGAACTTTCCTTGATTACTTTTGTACATAATTAATTTGTTAAATAAAAACCTAGTGTTACGTTATAGTTAATTGTGTGTTTTATTTTCTTTTCATCTCATCACTCCCTGGTATCTCCACTGTATAAAAGCTACCCGTACTGGCACTAGTGGTCTCTCAAACACTTTAAACTTTGGGGGTGGCGCCCGAGGAACCGAACCAAGGCAACTCGGCGTCCGTGATCTTTCTCAAAAACGGGGTCCGTTTTCACACAGTTAAAAAATATACAAGGTTGTTCGCGCCATTCGACAAAGATTCGACACGGCGTATTGTAGCCAAATGATTAGATTTGTAGAAATTATGAGTGATAGGATTGGTGATGGACCACTAAAGCTACACTTTAAAATTACTTGCAAAAGGTGCAGAGTGTCCCAAATAAATAAAAAATATCAAAGTTGTATTTTTTTAAATGGTACGCCCTGTATATTATTACATTTTTAGTTTCTACGATTAAAATAAATGTAATTTAATTAAGATTTACCGCACATTAATCTTTTCGTTTTTGAAATATTTACGATTTTGTGAAAAAAACACTAAAAATTTTAATGCTTTATTTCTCTAAGCATATTTATGCTTTTAAAACCAAATATAGTACTGAAGTTTTTATATTTACTGGATTTTGTGGTTTGGTAATAAAATATTACTACTTCATACAGAGTGTCTATAAATTTATTTTAAATAATTATTAGCTTTAAAAGTTTTAATAACTTGTTTAATTTAAATTGATCTGTATATACTCTGTATATTTTACGTGAATCGGATGAAGATGAGGTACTATAATGCAAAATTTTAAGCTATATCCAATTATGTACAGATAAATTGGGGGTGTAATTAAAAAAAACTTAAACCTTTTATCATATTTTCCAAAGGGGCGCCTAGTGGCAGTAAGTAAATCTTTTTATATTTATTTTAACGAACCTTTAACCTCAATAACAGATATAAAAATAGTTTATGCATATTTAAGCATTTTTTTTAAACTCAAGATTATTTTTTTTTATTACCGACACTATATGTAAAATCCTTATTTTTGGGGCTTACTCAACCGGGTCTCACAATGCAAATTCACCTCAAATATCCATTTAGTTGGTCATTGGCAAGCACTCTCTCATTGTACATGAAAATAACAAAACAAACATTTACTGATCTGGATAAAATTGATAGTTAAATAGTAAGACTCACCCGGGGGTACTCCGCCCCTAGCCACTGACATCACTGACATTCATTCAATATATCCCATTCCATATCTTCCATCTAATTCAAATATTATTCGGATCTATTGGTTAATAATCTTCAACAACTAGCTAGTGTCACCTGAAATAGTATAGGGGCTTCCCCCGGACGCAAATCTGCCGCTAAACAGATTCGCATCCCAAACGATGAGGCTAATTGGGGTCCTCACACAACGCCCCAGCGGTGTCAATCGAAAAGCAAGAGAGACCTCAAACTCTCAAGACCATCCTCGAAGGAACGACGTCACAAGAGGTTTTCTACTTCCATAGTTAAAAGACTCGCTACTTCCAAATGTCAGCTCTGTGACAAAACACAACACTACACAGCCGGCCGGCCTATGAACAACTGACTGACCTCCGCCTGCCGAGCTAAACCTCCTCTTACATCACAATTTTACCTGATCACAAATATTTACATCGCTTGCCAATGAATCATACTGTTTTCTCTAATCGACTTTCAAATACAGTGTTTTAGCATTACCAATAAATAAATAGAGAGTTTCCGAAGGAATGCATATTGTTTATTAGAATAGTGAATAAATAAAAGCATTATTATGACGAACTTATTTTCCAAGTTTTACATTCGGCCAACCTGAACTTAGTTGCGCCCACGCAACTCTAATCTGACAGTGTCTCTAGCAACATCTGATATCTATCTCTAGCAACCCAAATCTTGTCGCTGACAACTCTAGTCCGTAAAATGAAATAAAACAAACAATTGACAACTACACAAACGTCACAAAATTAAACCCTCAAATAAAAGTGCCCTACACACTTGTTTTCTCACACACAAGTCCTAGAACAGATGTCATGCGAATGCATCCAAAGTTAGAAAACTAATTAAACATACACAAAATAAAGGACACAGCGTATAAAACAGTAGAGACAAAAAATTAGTAGTTGACTAAAAACTGCATACTAGAAAACAACGAACCGCCGACTAACACAAAAGTAAATCGGCTGCACACCATATTGTTCAAATAAACTGCGATACAGAAGAATCGCTGCAAAGCTTTACCTAGCAGTAAAAAATCACAATCTCTGATACATATTATGATATTAAAATGCTTTTGAGAAGAAAAAACCCTAAGAGTACGAAACAAGTTAATGCTCAATTGGAGTGCTCTAAACTACCTGTTGATTAGGGATCTGTTACCTTTGAGATGAAATCTAGAATCGACACTGTGCATTCAAGCCTTTCGATTGTCAGACAAAACTTAAAAGATTTTCACTTGAGTGCGACACTTTCTCCGTTTACTAGTATGTAAACGTATTATTTCTTTATATGGTGCAGATACAGCCATATAGCAAACAACTACCGTAGCTCCAGACAAATTTATTCAAACTGCAGCGGAGATTATTATATTATATAGGTTTGTACAGCCTAGACGAACATGTTCAAATTGTGAATATACAAAAGAGATGTTGAAGATTAGGGATATTGACATGAAACGTACGTATTGAAGAACTGTAAATATATAAAAGATGACAAACACAACAGGGAATTGAGTAGCAGTTTCTTTTTATATTACGAAGGGTTCATGTTTGTATTTAAATGCTGCTTATTGTATTTCTTACAGAAACGCACATGCTTTTGTAAATAGTGAAATATCAGTTGCTGGTTACAGGCATTCTGTTTGTCAATCGAATGACCGTCACTCAGTTGGTGCAACAATACAGGTGGTGAGCTAAATCCCAGTGACTGTACTAAGAAACGAAGAAAATATGGGACACCACTGTTCTCGATCGCTACACAGCAAAATCAACAATAAAAACCCCATTGTCAGCGCCGTACATCATCAAATAGGAATGTGAAACCACCATCAAATGTTCGA
Organism: Sitophilus oryzae; assembly: GCF_002938485.1. Taxonomy (NCBI): domain Eukaryota; kingdom Metazoa; phylum Arthropoda; class Insecta; order Coleoptera; family Curculionidae; genus Sitophilus; species Sitophilus oryzae. The sequence goes on from NW_022146105.1 coordinate 6,127,503, forward strand.
GAGGAAATAATGAACTATCTCTTAATAACACCACACAAATCAACTATTGCAGGATATTTCAATGAATGTTGGAGAACAAACGACACTAATAAAAGATATCTAGACCCTGTCAGACATCAATTACTGATACACGCATTACCTACAACAGCTGCTAAAAAAACATAGTTACCACCAAAACGACATGGATTACGAAACCATAAAAACCTCACAACAACAGAGAGATGCGGCATATAGAATATCAAAGTGAATAGTCGCCAAATCAACAATCTTATATATGCTGACGATGCAATAGTCATGACAGACAGCAACAAAGATCTGCAGAATCTATTTCGAAGAATCAATGTCTCCTGCAAACTGCAAACGATATGATCTGAATACGAATTTTATGAAACAAAATTCCTGGTTACGACAAAACACCAAATTATATTTTTAATATATACATAGAAAATGTGACAATAGAAAAAGTCCAATACTACAAGCACTTGGGCACAATAATAAATAAAACTGTCGAACAGTTATAAGAAATAATATCGAGGATCGAGAAGCCCAAAGCTTTTCTAAAACTCAAGAAATTTCTTTGCCGTAGAAACATTAACTTAACCCAATTAAGAAGTAGAAACATTAACCAATTAAAACAAAAATGCTTCGATGCTTTATGATGTCAACCTTATTATATGCCACTGAAATATGAACCATTAGAACTACCAAAATTGGTGACTTCCAAAAGATGGTGTTACGAATGTTACGAATTCCTTGGGCTGATAGAGTTACAAATATCATGGTGCTACGCCGTATGTACAAAGAAGAAGAGATTTTTAAAATCCTTAAGAAATTCCTAAGAGATCCCAAGTCTCAGTTACTGCAGAATATTCTGTGGCGGTGGAAAAATCAAGGAAGGACGTAATCAAAGGAGAAGAAGAACATTCTGGCTGAAGAACTTCAAAGAGTGGTGGCCAATGTTGTGAGATGGATTATTTAGAACAGCTACAAATAAAATAAAAACAACCAATCTGATAGCCAACCTATGTGAATGCATATTTTTTTGTCGATATTGTCGAATGATATTTTTCAGTCAGCCTGTAGTTACATAAACAACTGAATGTTCCGAGCGAAGTAAGAATTGTTTTTGTCTTTGATTTACAGTTTTATTTTTTCATTATTTTTTTTTGTGATTTTAAAACTATCTGTTTATCTATTTAAGAGTTATATCTTATTAAAAAATATATTTGTTGCCATGAAATATCAGTTGAAAATGCCTATCATTCTTTTAATTTATCTTAACAAGAGTAAATATTAATAGAGAACATTTTTTTAACCAATTTTATTCATAAGTTCAGATTCAAAAAAAGACCATCAATCAGAATCCAGTCGAAGAGGATCAGGCCTTTAATCCTCCGCAACCAAGAGTCCTCGACGATCATTATCAAAACCAAACATTAATTAATTTACATGTCTTAAGAACATGCCTTCGAAAACATTTTGATCAGACTTTACTTTCCAGAAAAATTTAAGATTAATTCAAAATTAATACTTTAGTTTAAACAGCTTTTTATTTTATTTAATACAGTTCTAAATTAGGAGACGATACACAAAGAAGAGACATATAAAAATGTTCAGTTGACTAACGATGAGAGAGACTGGGAAGGTTATAAAAATAAACAGAATACCATAAAATCAGAATGATAGAAAAGCGTTCTATGAAAAATAACATCGATGGATATCGTGCTAATCGTACGAAAAAGAAGCAAACAATAAAAAATTGGTAGGCAGTAATGAAGTCATATTCTTACATTCCCTTTTCAAAATTGACGTTCGAGTATCCAAGAAAATGTTAACACTTCTTATGCTGAAAACATTATAGATATTTCCAAGAGTATATCAAACTGATGACGTATATCAAACTGATGAACTGATTTTGTCATAGGAATTATACCACAACGCTAAAATTAGAAAGGTTTAAATTACTCAAATTGAAAGAGCTACTTAGTGTTTATCTTGAAAAATAAATCGACATCTGAAAAAGTTTCCTGCGTAATTTTTGAAATTTGTTTGACGTAGACTATCCTCTATCGAATTTAATAGACACTCCTTTATCTACCGGATAAGTTTCAAAAGAAATGAAAACTAGTCTAATAATTCCAGTTCTTGGACAGCAAGACCATACAAAGACTTTAGACCGATATATTTCTTCCTGTATATTGACAAAATATTAAAGACTCTCATATGCCACCAGGTACGTACTTTCTTTGAAACAGATAGGAGTATTTATAAAATTCAATCCGAATAAATAAGATATAATTGTAAAAATGTAGATTGTTCTTAGTGACAATCCAACTGAAAATTCTACCTGGGTATTTATGGGCCTAGTGTGTGTCCACCTATTTCTTTAAGAATTTATTTATCGATTTTTGGGGACCCTGGTATGTTTACTTTAAGTTGACAAAAACGCCTATGTTTTTGTATTGTTTAGTTTTTGGATTTTGCCTTGAATAAATATTATCGCCAGGGAGTTTTATAGGCGTAGAAAAACAAAATAGTCGAACACTGAAATTACGGACAAACTTCCCTTCCTTTAAGAAATGTGATGCAATAGAGTAATAGATTACACAAACACAATAAATGTTTCAATGACAAATTTTTGAAATTAAGAATAACCTAAAAATCATATTTTGATGATCTCCTAGTTGCGAGACCGGAAAAGCACTTTTAGAATATATGTGCTAAAAATAATTTTGATAACAAAATTTGAAAAATGCATATATGTAAAACTTGCTAATCAGTGATGGAACCAGGCTATTTAATGTACTTTCTACTAATCTGACGAACGTTCTAGTAATGCTAAATTATTTCAAAAATATATGAAAGTCAACAAAACAATAATAATGTTCAATATAAGTAAATAATATTGTTATGCCAAGGATATTTTTAGTGAACCGATTGCTTGACCCCACACCTGAATGTAAAATCCTTATTTTTGGGTCTTTTACTCAACCGGGTCTCACAATGCAAATTCACCTCAAATATCCATTTAGTTGGTCATTGGCAAGCACTCTCTCATTGTACATGAAAATAACAAAACAAACATTTACTGATCTGGATAAAATTGATAGTTAAATAGTAAGACTCACCCGGGGTACTCCCCCCTAGCCACTGACATCACTGACATTCTATTCAATATATCCCATTCCATATCTTCCATCTAATTCAAATATTACTCGGATCTATTGGTTAATTATCTTCAACAACTAGCTAATGTCACCTGAAATAGTATAGGGGCTTCCCCCGGACGCAAATCTGCCGCTAAACAGATTCGCATCCCAATCGATGGAGCTAATTGGGGTCCTCACACAACGCCCCAGCGGTGTCAATCGAGAAGCAAGAGAGACCTCAAACTCTCAAGACCATCCTCGAAGGAACGACGTCACAAGAGGTTTTCTACTTCCATAGTCAAAAGACTCGCTACTTCCAAATGTCAGCTCTGTGACAAAACACAACACTACACAGCCGGCCGGCCTATCAACAACTGACTAACCTGCCGCCTGCCGAGCTAAACCTCCTCTTACATCACAATTTTACCTGATCACAAATATTTACATCGCTTGCCAATGAATCATACTGTTTTCTCTAATCGACTTTCAAATAGAGTGTTTTAGCATTACCAATAAATAAATAAATAGAGAGTTTCCGCAGGAATGCATATTGTTTATTAGAATAGTGAATAAATAAAAGCATTATTATGACGAACTTATTTTCCAAGTTTTACATATATAATAATAAGAGACTTTGATAATAATTATAGTTATTGAATACATGTCGGTATTAAAGAACTGGACAAATCGCAAGGTCATATAGCAAGGTAGAATAAAAATATGATAAAAAGTTTAGTAAGTTTTGGAATAAAAATTATGCAGTTTAATTTGTAATAGTCAATTTAATACGGAAATTTAATAAAATATATATTCTGGAAAAACACCTCTGCACTATTCAGTAAGTTATCTATAATAAAGTTATGACTATTTTTAACAACTTTGAAGATTTTAGAACACATTTATTAAAAAAAAAATGTCTTAAGTTAGAAATTTTGAATAATTGCTGAATGTCCAGCAAATTACATTGGGTCGATCCACCGTGCGTCGTATCCAATTTTGCAGGGTGTGAGGATGCATCCACACTATCCTAGAAACGGCCTATAGGCGCGGCGGCGTAACGGCGTAACGACCTTGAATAGATTTCTAGTAATTCTATTGGCTGAAATTTTTGACAGATGAATTTGACAGATAGAAATTTCTGACAGATGAATTTTTCAGCTAATAGAATTACTGGAAATCTATTCAAGGCCGTTACGCCGTTACGCCGATACGCCGTTTCTAGGATAGTGTGGATGCACCCTGACCGTGTGCACCGTCGCTCACATAGCCTACCCACCAAATTTTGGTCGTAATCGGACAAAATCAATTTTTAACGTTTCTTACGTCAAAAATATCTATCTCACAGTGACACGTGTCGTACACGTGTCAGCGTTCCGAGTTTCAGCCCTAGCTCGCATAGTGCCCAAGTTACGACGCTCCAAGATCGTTACTACTTTTCCTGACGCTAGCTCGTGTGTCATGGCGTTGAATTGAGTTTCACTTCAAAAATTCGTTACAGCCCAAATAGCCCCAGTTACGTCCCTACTAGAAAAACCGGTGTGTAAACTATATATAAAATATATAAAGATTAAGTATATTATACTGTAACTCGTTTAAAAAAATGTTGAACTCATTTAAAAAGAATGTTGAACTCTGTTGAAAGTTTTTCTTGGATAATTACTGTTTAATCGATGCATCGTAGTCTTTAAACGCAAATATTTTGAAAACCGTTCACCTTTTCGCACTAAACGAAGAGCGCCTCTTTTACGTAAAAAAGTTCTAGATTTTTATAACATTTGTTGAAATTACTGTATCTATAAGGATAAAAGAATTACCACCAGTAGTACTCTCTAACCTAATGAAAAGTACCCTGTCAAGAGGAAAAACGGTTTACCAATGTTCTTAAAAATAAACAAAATATATTATTTGTATTTAACCCATCGAGGGCTGTAACTTCTTCGGGAAGCTTTTTAAGGCATATGTTCATAGGAACTTTTTTTATTCTTATCTGTAGAATCACCCACCAAAGTTAGATACACTATTTTTGACACCCTCTATAAAATCAATATTTATTCTGTAAAAGAGTTTACTATAGGAATTTGCAATAAAGTAGCAATGTATTCGAAACATTTAATGTATAACGGATTGATTATATTTAATAACAAAAATTATGATTAATAGACGAGACTTGTATGTCTCAGCTTTTAGAAATAATCAGCTGTTTAAAATAAAATATTTAATCCATAAGTTTAGGAAGTTCAGGCATTCTAGTGGTAAACTTTGCAAGAAAGCATAGCTGAAAGTTTAGTTGCAACAAAAGGTCCGAAATTGCTTCAATGCTGTGCTTTAGTGTCGTAGTCTCCAGTGGCGCATCCCTGGGGGGCTTCTTTGGCTCAAGCCCCCCCCCCTTATATTCAGTCATGGAATACGATATTATTAATTTATTATGTCAGAAACGACTCCGGGGTATGTAATTTGAGTAAAGTTTTGGGTGTAGCCCCCCTTCCCCGAATCCTCTGGATCAGCCCCTGGTATTCTCTACGGATTAATCTTATAATATAATACCTATAACATAGATTTCTGTTCAAGGAATTGTAAAACTCTTTCTACACCGAATCATACACATCTATTACGTTGTATACTTAAAAAATACATTAATTATTTGTGATTTATTATTATTATTTGTATTGCATCAACTAACTTCAAGAATACTATAAAATAAGTTACAAATAATATACACGGTGATAGAAAAATGCAGGGCTAAATATCAGCGAGTGATTCCTCATAAAGAAAATATGTAAAGAAGGCTATACCATAATTGGAAATGGTTGAATAACCTTGAAACGGTGATCATGATGAGAGTAAAGCTAGTAGTCTTATCATATTCGTATTCTTATTGTAGCTGAAGAATGGTTAAATTGGGGCAAAGTTGCGCTTTGGGATGTTCGTATTCGTATTTTACTAAGAGTGGGTCCCAGGTGGGACCCTCCACTGAGGCCGCGAAGGCCTATGTGGCTCAGTTTCTACAAGCTCTTTAATAGAAAAAGAGCATTAAAGTTCACCCTCAAGACCCAGCCTTTTAACATAGGCCGTTATGTCCGAGGGTGATGTCTTCTAGGTCTGATAGGTCTAGCGTGGGTTTGCCAAACACCTCAAACCTGGTCCTGCCCCCAGCGGGGCAGGTACACATAACGTACCTTCATTGTTTCGTCATCTTCCATACAGAGTCGGCATTCGGCGTCTTCCACCAGTCCCATCCTCTGTAGGTGTGATCTCAGCCGGCAGTGGCCCGTGTATACTCAAATAAGCGTACGCGCTCCGTTCCTACCAGCCTTTAGGAGTTCGTCTGTTCTACGTTTGGATGGCCCTGCTAGGATTTTCTTGGCATGTTCCATTCCGGGACTGTCATACCGGTCCCGAAACGTCGCACCCCTAACCCATTCACAGAGCCTGTCTCTTGCGAGAATTTTTGGTACGCTAAGTGTCGGTTCTGGGCCCACGAATGGCGAGCCGGCACCAGTTTTGGCGAGGGAATCAGCACGTTCATTTCCCTCTAGGCCGACATGTCCCGGTATCCATACTAGCGACACTTTGTTTCCATCTCCTAATATATTGAGTAGTTTCTTACAATGAAGAATCGTCCTGGACGTGCTTTTCGTTGCCTCAAGTGCTTTCAACGCGGCTTGACTATCCGAAAATATGCTTATTGTTTTCCCGGTGTATTGCTGTTCTACCAGCAGTTGCACACAGCTTTCAATCGCATATAGCTCAGCTTGGAAAATTGTGGTGTGTTTTCCAAGACTGTGGTAGATCTGTCTTTGGACTGCTGCAGTAAATTCCTGCGCCAGATCCTTTATCGTTTTTGGATCCGTCCGTGTACCGTTGTAATGTTCACCAAGTTGCCATTAAAAAAGTTTTAAAAATTTCAAGGATTGCTGAGTTTTTTTGGAAAAACGAATTTTTTTGAAAATGAATTTTATTTTTCCCTGTCGTTACTTTTAAGAAAATCAAAAAACTTATTGCACATTCTTATAGCCACTTTATAAGGGCTATCTGATAGTATTTTTAGATTTTCAAATTAGCTGATAATTTGTGAGTACAGAGGCCAACTTAAATTTTTTAAATATGAACCTGCATTTTTTATTTCAGATTTTGAAAGAACTCGGTCTTCTGAGTACAATGATGTGCCACACTTTATATTTCTTTTTTGTTTCAGACATTTGAACACAATTTATTTATTTTTTTTAACTAATTTCAAGTCCGGCTCAGTTTTTTTTTAAATATTTAATCTATTCATCGTTACAATATTGATAAGCTTTCAAACTTAACAATGACGTGGGGTAAAAGTGAACTCAATACATCTCAACATTTACAATAAAGAGTATAAAATGCATTCTGAAGTACCGTATGATCGAATAAAAACGGCGTCAGCGATGGAATGAAGATTGTCATCGATCGTCATTTCCAAGCCAACTGGACGCCGTTTTTTTTTTCGATCATACGGTATAAGAAGAAAGTTCAATGAGCTATAAATAAAATTGAACAAAAAATAAATTTGTGCAATAAGGAGGGTGGTAACCCTTTCGAACATGTAGAGTATTAGAAACTAGTTTGTAGAAGTTGATTTATTTATAATAACTACGATGAATATTACGCATATTATTAGATCGCACACTGAGATTTCAAATTCACAGTAAAAAAAGTTAAAAATAATATCTTTCAATTGCTGACCTGGATATAATTTATTTGAATTTTCCAATTGGCTCGATTTTCCTTATTCAATGTTAATTAGCGCTGATATTGTCGCGATAAATATAATCAGATTAAATAATTAAAAAAACCAGAGTCGGACTTGAAATTATTTTAAATAATAATTAAATAGTTTTTTTTTGTTGTTAAGGTATCCAAAACAAAAAAAAAATATAAAGTATGGCATATCATTGTACTCAGGAGACCGAGTTCTTTCAAAACCGCAAATAAAAAATGCAGGTCAGTATTTAAAAAAAATTAAGTTGGCCTCTGTATCTAACAAATTATCAGCTAATTTGAAAATCTAAAAATACTATCAGATAGCCCTTAAAAAGTGGCTATGAGAATGTGCAATTAGTTTTTTGATTTTCTTAAAAGTAACGACAGGAAAAAAGTAAAATTGATTTTCAAAAAAATCCGTTTTTTCCAAAAAACTCAGCAACCCTTGAAATTATTAAAACATTTTTGATGGCATCTTGGTGAACATCCCAAAGCACAACTTTGTCCCGATTTAACCATGTTCGTATCTATTACGGTTACCGAAATACCAATGCTCGTACCTGGAATTTGTAGCACCCTGTATAACTGTTAAGTGTATTATGAAACTTTTATTTTAGTCGTTATCAGTATCCGAAACCTCTTATTAGAATACATATTAACAGTACAAAATATCTTTGCTATCAAGATTATTTTAAAGTTGGAAAGTATTCCAAAAATCTAATGAAAGGGATTGATTATATTTATTAAGAAACTTATGATTAATCGACTTCCATAAATGAAAAGCTGTTTCTGATACAATATTCAATCGATAAATTTAAGAAGCTGAGAAATTGTTGCGGTAAACTTTGAAAGGAAGCATGGGATAAAGTTTAAGTTAAGCAAGACCGGATATAACTTTAACACAATCTGGGCTTTAATTCAGTAGCCTCCTGAGAATACTTTTTGAATACTTTTATAATATAAATAAAGATAAACATTTGAATATTTTAAAAAGTATGCTTAACAAAAATAACTAATCAAGAAATTGTAAAATGTTTCCACCAAATCATAAGCATCCATTAGGTTTTAATACTTACAAAATACATCTCAGTTATATTACCTAACTATCAAGAACAATATACGATAGATAAAAAAAATATTATATTTTTAAATAGAAAACCTCTAGCGAGGGGAAGGAGACGCTCACCTCACAATCTTTTCAAATTATTTATTTCAAAAAATAATTTTCGTTAAGTAACGGATCAACATGTTTCGGGATTAATTATATCCCATCATCAGGCCCAGACAAAAGTCACGCTAAAAAGCTACACCAACTCAGAACATATAAGTCATCTAGATTATTATCATTACAGAAAAACCAACTGCATTTGTTTTTTCTAACAAATTTTTTGTTGAAAATTTTGTAATTTCCAGACTTGATATAATCTCATTTTATACATCTATAAATGCTAACTTGAGAACCAATGTCAAATATTATTAAGCATCACAGTTACCGCAGAATGGTATCGTTAAATGAAACCGAACAATAACGAAATTAATTAAATCGAATTGTTTAAGTGGTATATTGAGTGTATCTTGATTTTTGCTTAGAATTGAAGGAAGAATTGAAATAATATGCAATAACATGCAGGGGTTCCATTTAAAGAATGAAACTTTGATGTGCCACTTTGATTGACCAATAGACATTTAAAAGCCCTATAACTTCTATATTTAACTTTTTGCTTTACCTCGTATATTTTACCTAATAATCGACCGTTTCCATACATATCAGCGATCCCGTATTTTTTTTAACGAACACTTCACATTCTGACTCCAAAAATACAATGCCAAAAGAAGTGTTTTTTTTTTCGAAAAAGTAAAATAAATTAAATATCTCAGGGAACCGCTCTAAACAAAATAAATCAACCAAAAACTGATTTTCTATCGGGCTTATTTATTTAATAAATTTTCTGTCTGGTGATGCGAGAAGAAGTTTCTGTACAATGTATATCTTGAAGCAATAGTATTTCCTATATATATACTATTTTGTATTCTGCATTTTTATCATAGGTCTCCTTACTTACGAGTATAAGCGTAAAAAATAAAACTTGGATACTTGAAAGAAAATCATTTAATACATCCCATGTGGGTATGGTAATCTCCTTACGTAGCTATAATAAAACAGTCTCTGTCGTTTGGAGTAATAAGCTCTGTAATCATCTATAACATCTCGGTTAATGCAAGCCCTTCAGGAAAGTAAGTAACTTGGGAAACTATACTCGAAAAAAAAACGGAACATTTTCTCGTGAAAAAAAAAGATTAAAAAGTATTGTAGTTTTTTTTGTTCCTAAGTCCTATTTTTAGGATTTTTTTTAGCAAACCGTTACATAAATATATCTACTTCAATTGATAAACTTCAGTTTTCTCTAGATTTTAGTATTTGGTTGTAGATTTCATAAACAAAAATGTCATACAGGGTTAATCAAAGGATTGTTTTTTCCCTATCTTCAAAAAACCCTGTGCAATGATTTCGTGAGCAACTTTTCTTAAAACATTATTTTTCAGTTAAAATCATATATGCGCCATATGGGAGGGGCGCCGCGACAACAACTAAAATATTTAAAAACAGTAATCTAAACAAATAGTAAAGAATAACCAGATCAATAATTAATCGGTACTATCAATTTCCACATTAAAATATTAGCAATTACCACACCACATAAGGAAGAATATTTGACTTAAACATTATAAACACTACTATATTCTAGACGTATCCTATTGTTTGTATATAGATTAGAATATGATATTAGACGTATATCGATGTTTTTTGGATACTCTATTCGAAACTAGGATTTGCGAATTCATTTAGGTGGAAAAATCTTAAAGAAAATAAAATAAAAAAATATAAATCTGATTTGTTCGTGGTATTATGTTATCTGTGGTGGTGTTTTACTTATAATTCAAAAGCTAACAGCCCTTCTTTTTATAATTCTCGTTTTTATAAATTTCTAAACAAACTGCTTTGGGTCAAGAGTCACCAAAATTGACAGTTTTAGACTGACCGCTCAAAGTCGCACTTTTTCTACTACCCACACCCTTTTTTTGTTATTAATGGCTGATATGCCATTAATAAGTTTATAATCATCTGCTGATGATGCTAACATGGTTAGCGAAACGCGCGTCGAGTGTAAAAGTAAAAGTGTTTTGGTGTATTGTGGTGATTTAGTGTTTTTATTTTGCTGATATGCCCTAAAATTATATAAGGCAAATATTCATTCGCAAAAAGCTGAAGAGGATCCCGATATCCTTATTATCAAAAAAAGCTTATAAATTTGCCTCATTAATTAAATTAATTTATTAACAGTAGTGGGAAAAGATATTAATTTTTTGGTGGTTTTGATTGTTCCGAATTGAATATGTAGTAATATGAGTAATATATGGAGAATGGTAGCAGAATCGTATAATTTTCTCATCAGAGGAATCACACAAAGAGAAATTTCTCACAAAAAAATGCATCTCAAACATTGGCTGATCCTCATTTTGAAGCCGACAAAACTGTCTGATCATATTATACTGATTCTGCACGAAATAATTGATTGTGAAAAAGAAAGGAAACTTTTCTTAAATTTTTATAGAAAAATAATGCCACTGCTTGTAACTAAATACTAATATTATCAAAGATCACTTATACCAGAACGAGACTGCCCAAGTTGCAATTCTATTTCTTATAGCTCTATATACCGGGATGCGTTAACTTGTTTATTTTTCAGATGAAAAAACGAGATTTAGTATGTTTAGTATACGACGTAAATTAAGATTAATTGGCGTATTCAATTATTTTTGGTCGCTTCATGTTTCGCCGGAAATTACTACAAACTACAACTTTTGATCTTTAAATGGCATACCTTCGGTTTATTTCTACTTTATGCGATAGAAAATGACACTTTGAATAGAATGACATATCATGTGGTAACTTTTGACATTTTCGCATATGATTTATTTGACATTGTAACATGCGGTTCATAACGGCCAACAATTTGATTCGAAATACCAAGTGTGTGGTATCAAATTATTTGTACAAAAATGCTTTTTCCAAATAAGCTAATGAACTACCTTTTTTCCAGTTGAAAAAGTTGAGATATGATTAAAATACTATTTGGGTATCTTTTAACCGGCCAGGACAAAACACGAAAAACATTAGACGATCAAATCTATTTTTCCAAGGCTCCTTGTTTAAATTAATAAATTAGTGTTTTTAACACAGCCATGGCACTCTAGGTTGAAATTTAAAATACGATTTTTTAAGCAAAAATGTCAAAAGTTGACATAATATGATATGCCATTCTACTCAGAATGTTATTCTGAGTAAATATACAGAACGTGCCTTTTAAAAATTAAAAGTCATTTCCGGTGAAACAGGGAGTAGCCAAAAACAATTGAGTACGTCAATCAAGCTTAATTTATGTCATATGCTAACATATCAAATCTCGTTTCGTTCTCATCTGAAAAAATAAAAAAGTTATACGGGTGAGTCACTTTCGAGACGCACCCGGTGCCGGTGTAGAAAAAACAACCGCAGACTAAGATTGAACGAAGAGTAGATTTTTGAAGTATCTATAAGTGAAAATTTATTGTCAAAGTAGCATAAATATGCTTAGTTGTAGTTAAAGTATAGCAGGAAAGAGAGAGTTATAATATATAATAACTATTAGTAGGATAGGGGGGGGGGGCAGATAGGATATTCGCCCGGTCTCAATATTTCCCTTCCGCCGGCCCTGTCGATATATCAGAATCAACGCTTTGCGGGACCGTTACTTAACAACTGTGTAAACAAGAAATCGACATCAGGAGGTTCTAGGCAAGAATGTATGTGTATTAACAATTCATCCAATCGTAGGTGTACAAAATGGTTTTTTTTCAATATAAAATTACGATAATAGTCAACAAAGCCACCACATCATACTAAAAAATAACATCAAAAATTAATAACTCAAAAGATTGCAAATTATTGCTGACAAGATCATTTCGCTCTTAAAAATTAACCAAGGTAGGTGTTGATATGAATCAAAAACAAAATGCTCAGAAGACATGGTTCTGACTAAAAAATAATGTTTCAGAAAAATTTGCTCACAAAATTATAGCACGGGGTGTTTTAAAGATAAAGTAAAAACATTTCGATTAACCATTTATAATAAGCCAAATAGTGAATTTTATAAAAAACTTACTTTATGAATTAAAGTTGATATATTTGTATTACAGTTTGCTAAAAAATTGATAAATATATAATAACAAATTAAAACACCTTAATTTGTTCAGAAAAAATACATTAAGTTGAATTTAAAGTGACACTTTTTTCGACTTGACGTTTTGCTTGTAGACCGACAAAAAAAAATGTTGATAAGAGAAAATTAATTTTTAAAATGTTTTCAGAAATCCATTCGTTTATTTGCTCTCTAATATCTCACAGTGAGAAACTAATCAAAAATCCATGAAAAGTAAAAAAAAACTCCACATCACTTTTAATGATAACATTTTTAGATAATGTTGAATATTTGGTTACGCAGATGACTATTTACTACATAGTAATGCGAACTTAGTTTATTTTATATTCCTGCTGAATATTTTTTCTTTTCATACCACTCAAACACATGGGAATGATTTTGGTTCCAAAAGTATCATCGAACATTTAGAAATCTTTATTGTGTTTTCATGTTTATATCGTGTTAAGACCCCTTTAGGGTGCGGCCATCACGGTCCCTCTACCGATAAGCAAGGGGAAAGACACCAAATACCTGCTGAGCCTTATCCAGGGTCAGAACTTCAATGTAAGGACATCGAGTTGGCGAGTCATCAACTCGAGGGAATCACGGTCATGGTCAGGTCCTCACAATAGGAATTGACCTCGAATCCAAGGAGGCAATAGAGAAAGAGGGATATACCCTCTATTATAGATACGGGACAACACCGGTATCAAGTCTAAGGAGAGACCAAGTTACAGAAGTGGAGAAAATGGAGACAGATCCTCCGACCTACACCTCACGGGTACCTCAGCCGGAGACAAATTTCTCGACTGTGAAGGGCACGGAGGGCCAAACTCCAACCGTGGAAGGGTGTGTACCTTCGAAGGAAGAACATCTGTTGTCAGAGGAGGATGGGAAATACCCTGTCCCCTCTACAACAAGGTTATGATGAATTATAGACTGTGTTGAGTTAAAACTCAAGGAAGAGGGGCACAATAGATCTTTAAGGTCGCAGTGATTACCCCCCCCCCCTCTCATTCATTCTACATTCTACATCGTGTTTTCATGTGATAGCAAGAATGAACGATTCGAAGGAAATAATAGAATTAAATTATATAAAATGAATATTTATTCTGTAAAATAGTTTACTACGGGAATTTGTAAAAGAGTAGTAATGTAATCGAAAAAGTTGATGCAACGGATTGATTATATTTAATAACAAAAATTATGATTAACAGACGAAACTTTCATGTCCCAACTTTTTGGAAATGAATAGCTGTTTCAGATTAAATATTTAATCGATAAATTTGAGAAGTTCAGACACTGTTGTGGTAAACTTTGAAAGAAAGCATAGTTTGAAGTTTCGTTGCAACAAAAGGTCCGAAGTTGTTTCAGCACAATCTGTGCTTTAGTGTCGTTAGTCAGTCTCCTGGGAATATTCTTATAATATAAATAGAAACAAATATTTAGATATTTAACAAAGTGTCCATAACATGAATTTCTGTTCGAAAAATAATAAATATCATCGATATTCCGATTTGAATGAGATTTGGTGTGCCTCTGGTTTACTAAGCGCATTTTAACATTTAAATTTCACGAAAAACATGAAAAAGTATGAGAAGGGTGAAAAATACGGCTCAAGTTTCGTTTACTTGAAATCAGTTATGTAACGTTTTTAGTTCGTTACATGTCTTTTTTATATATAATGTATGATGTCTGGCCTATCATCATCGGATTCCCTCTCGTTCAGGCCGGATAGTTTATTTGACGCGTAATTTTTACGTTCTCTAGTCGGCAACCCTGCTATCGTTCCACTGTTCTGTGGAGGCGCTGTCAACATCGCTTCTGTGCAACTCTCTCCGTGCTTAACTTCACTTGGCTTTGACCGTCCGACTGTCACCGTCAAAAAATCCTTGCTTCGAGAAACTGCAATTATAAAAATCTTGCTGTATAATTTGAATCAGCTGCTATTTCAAAGCAACAGGTAAAGATGATATATTATCCTTTTAGATTCGATATTATTACTGCATATTTTTAGGGTAGAGTTTTGGATGTCCCAACTTAACTTGTATTTGTATTTTGCTGGCACGTTGGCGTCCCTTTTCTTTTGTCCTCCAGAATGTTACATGGAAGAAAGGACAGTTTCTTTGTTTATTATTGAGCCCTCGGAAGTAATTCGAGGTAGGTTCATTTTGTTTATTAGACCTTGTTTGGTTTTAAACAAGTGTTTCATATTTTTAGGGTCCAAGGTACGGACTATTTACAAGGTACGGGCATTATCCAAGGTCCTAGTAGTATCCAGGGTCTTGTGCAGAACAGGTCCCCACGAAATCGTGGTTTTTTTAATTTTTAATGTGGATCCCATAGTTAATGGAATGGTTTAAAAGAAAAAAATTGTTGGATGAACCACTTTTTCTACGAAAAAAAAATAATTGAAAATTCCAAATTTTCACTACATTTCAATGCGAAAACTCCCTATTATAACCTTCATAAAGACAGTAAAATACAAGGTTATGCACAGTGTTGCCATACTCACCCTGTGTAAAATCGACGAAAACGTTCTACTTTATATTCGTTTTTTTTACATTTAGTACGCACTTTAAGAACACGAAAAATTAAAAATATAATAAACGAGGCAAAACAAAAACACTATAAAAATAAATTGACAATAAAATCATTACACAGTATTTAGCACAATTGTTTAAAAATATATTTTTCCCGGATTTGTTCAGTAAGATTCCGAAATGGATGTGATCTGCGTACTTCCAAACACTCCCCACCAACCTAACCTAACCAATGCATTAACACCCCCAAATAACCAGGCTAACCAATGCATTAACACCCTCCAAATAACCAGACTAACCAATGCATTACCACCCTCCAAATAACCAGAATATCTAACCTAACCTAACCTAACCAATGCATTAACACCCCCAAATAACCAGGCTAACCAATGCATTAACACCCTCCAAATCACCAGGCTAACCAATGCATTAACACCCTCCAAATAATCAGGCTAACCAATGCATTACCACCCTCCAAATAACCAGCCTATCTAACCTAACCTAACAAATGCAATAACACCCCCAAATAACCAGGCTAACCAATGCATTACCACCCTCCAAATAACCAGGCTAACCAATGCATTAACACCCCCAAATAACCAGGCTAACCAATGCATTAACACCCTCCAAATAACCAGGCTAACCAATGCATTACCACCCTCCAAATCACCAGGCTAACCATTGCATTAACACCCTCCAAATAACCAGGCTAACCAATGCATTACCACCTTCCAAAATAACCAGGCTAACCTAATTGAGCCTAATGACAAAACTTCATTGATTACGCGTCGAAAAACAGTATATATTAAAAAACTTATATTTTCGTAGAACCTGAAAAATCCGCAAATTTTATTTCAGAAATTGCTTTAAAATAATCCACACTAACGAATAAGCTACTAGACAGTTCAATTTTTGTTGCACTAAAGTGATAACTTACCGTTTTAAGTCCCTCCACAACAACTTTATTTCAGAAGAAAATCATATAAAGTAATTTTATTGACAACGTCGCAAATTCTATGCGAAGGCCATAGATGACATACCGATGATCGATTAACTGTCAATCGAAAAAGTCATAAAATTGCTAGCTTGAGCTGATGTAAATAAATATATTTTCTTAATTTTTATGCTTACAAAGAAGATTCGTTACATTTTTGTGCTTAAATTAGATCATTCCACGTCTATATAAGGTAATAAAGTACTAATATGTGATGTTTTTACTGAATCCGTGTAGAAAATTTAACATATTTACTGTCCGTCGCCTGTACCTAAAATACGTTTTTTGCCGCTTTTTAAAGATAAAACACATTCATCCAACAATTTTTATGCTTAAAAATATTCAGTTTAAGATAATCTTGCAAAAAAATCCCAAAAAAGTGTTAAATGCGTGGGGACCTATTGTGCACCAGAGCCTAGTATCCAAGGTACGGGTAGTGTTCCCCTGTACCGTTATCTTATGGAAGGACTGTGTCCAAGGTTATGGTCCAAGTTACGGACATTATCCAAGTTTTGTCTTGGTGACATCTATATCAAGTTTAGTTTTTTTTTGAGTGAATTTTGGCAGTGTCTGTATGGAATGTACAGATGCATTGAGTTTCTTAGTGGCGTGCATAGCGAGATGATGATTTCTCTGTTTATTTGGAGAGATATAGAGAAAACTAATCAATAACAGTAAACAAAAAAACATAGATATTGGGCGCCAGGCATGTACAGAGAAAGAAAACACAGTTGTTTATTACTTAAAACTAGTGACTATATTCATTTATGATGTATTCTGATGGTAAATAGCATTGTACAATTTTAATAATTATTATAGTGGTTAAATACTATTACAAGGCGTAATGTAATGAAACCTAAGATCTAAATTCTAAATCATATTGTAACTACTAAATCGACATAAATGTTCTTAATAATCTAACCACTAAATATAGTCTGTACGATATTATTTAAAATGTACGTTATTAAGTTAAAACTGAAAATCGACTGAAAATCTGAACCTAAATCTACACTTAGCTGTTCGTGAGGCAATCCTGTTTCGAAGAGTAGCAGCGTGAGGTGGTCTCGCATCTCTGCACTCGGCCATCCAATACAACAAAATGGGCCAGAATGAGGACACGATGAATTGATACAGCCGTAACTACTAACTGGCTTATAGATGGGAACGAAGCAGCATAGGGCTCAAGCTACATCCACGCTGGGGCACTTTATATGTAAGATAAATCACTCCTACTGGGGACACTCGTCCACGGGACATCCGTCCATAAGATAATGGTACAAGGGAACACTACTCGTACCTTGGAACACTACTAGGACCTTGGATAATGCCTGTACCTTGGAAATAGTCCGTACCTTGGACCCTCGAATTACTTCCGAGGGCTCACTAAATAATAAAGAACATGTCCTTTCATCTATGTGACATTCTGGAGGACAAAAGAAAAGGGACGCCAACGTGCCAGCAAAATACAGATACAAGTTAGGTTGGGACATCCAAAACTCTACCCTGTAACTTCGAAATAGCAGCTGATTCAAATTATACAGCAAGATTTTTATAATTGCAGTTTCTCGAAGCAAGGATTTTTTGATGGTGACAGTCGGACCGTCAAAGCCAAGTGAAGTTAAGCACGGAGAGAGTTGCACAGAAGCGATGTTGACAGCGCCTCCACAGAACAGTGGAACGATAGCAGGGTTGCCGACTAGAGAACGTAAAAATTACGCGTCAAATAAACTATCCGGCCTGAACGAGAGGGAATCCGGTGATGATAGGCCAGACATCATATATTATATATAAAAAAGACACGTAACGAACTAAAAACGTTACAGTTATTTAAAAAATATTTGTTTATTTAGTATTTGGAAGCCTTTTCGAATAGTATGTCATAAAAGATTTTCTGCGGAAATCCATCCTTCTCGAGTTTTTCAACTTTAGAATAGCTGAAATCAGAGCTACTTTCGTTTAGTTGAAATCAGTTACCTACGTAAGATATATTTGTTTATTTAGTATTTGGAAGCCTTTTTAAATAGTATACTCAAGGTCTCTTACTTTAACCATACTAGGCAATTATTCCTCAAGATGTATTTTCTTCTAAATTTTTAATTTATTTTTCACATTTACTTGAACTTTAAATAAATGTTGAAAATAATGTCAATAATGCTTACCTAAAATCTGGAATAGAACAATGCAAAAAATCTCAAACTGGCATTTCATTATAGTTTAGTTGTCGCCTCATGTCACATCCTTTTCAATTCTATTCTGCAACAAATTAGAAAATTACCATAAATATATGACATAGCATTTCTTCTTAGTACTAAGTTTATTTTAACTAATGTTCTAATATATTTTAGTAATATAATAATCACAAATATCCTTTACATAGTCACACCAAAAAATATATTCTACCATTAAACCTATAATAACCCGGTTCATATACGATCACTCAAAGTAAGCGACCTTAGACGATATGAGTGAATGGACGTGATGGTGAACATCTGGAAATTGTTCCATTGCAAGAGTGTCAAATTTATTGAGACCCACACTGCTTATTCACGGCAGATAAAGGCTTGATGAGATCAGACATAGGCGTAGCTAGGTTTTGATTTAGAGTGGGGTAAACCAATAACCAACTGCGATCCAATCACAGCGATTTTAAAATCGCTATCGCAACCTGCGATTGGCACTCATTGGAGACTGCGACTACGACTTCTTCCGAGTTTCAATTTAGGCAATCAATATTACTATAGTTACGATTTGCAATTTTGCTGCAATTTGCGATTTTGCTGCGATTGTGATTTTGTAAACTAAGACTATGATAACCTTCTATAATCTGCGATTATTATTTTTTATTTCTTCTTATCACACCTCTCCTACCGAAGGTTGGCGATCCAAATGGCAATTGTGGCTCTGGAAACTGCAGCCCGGAAGATTTCCGCAGACGAGCGTTCAAACCATCTCCTTAAATCTTTTAGCCATGAGTTCTGGCCTCTTCCTACCTCATCTTTTCCCTTGCACTTTGCCCTATATTATGAGGCGCAGTATTTCGTACCTATCACCTCTCATCACATGACCCAGGTATTGCATTTTTCTTTCCTTGATGGTGTTCAGTATCTCTTTTTGTTTCTGCATGCGCTGGAGTACTTCATCGTTGGTAACCCTTTGTACCCATGAGATTCGCAGCATCCGTCTGTACACATACATTTCGAAGGCTTCTATTCTCTTTTCGGTCTGCAAATCCAGTGTCCATTGGCGTAAATACAGGGGTGCCCGGTGGGATCGCACTGACTATGGATGTTAGCTCCTAAATACTTCATTGAGGTCACTTGTTCGATTGTTTGTCCCTTTACACACAGGTGTGCATTTATTGGAGTTTTAGAAAAGACCAATAGTTTGGTCTTGGAGACATTGAGATAAAATAAAAGACTAAATCACCACAATACATCAAAACACTTAGAGTTTTACACTGGACGCGCGTTTCGCTAACCATGTTAGCATAATCAGCAGATGGTTATAAACTAAAATACAATCTACAATTGGAGCGTTTATATACTCGCTCAGTGGGCACAGAGTGGGCGTGGCAAGATCTAGTCAACCGAGTCAGAACCCACCGAGCGTAACAGTTAGATTTCCGCAACTAGAGTAGTAGGAACAGAGAACTTGAAGGAATTGGACCGTTGCCTCTGTTCATACAAACTTTACATTTATTAATTCTGATACTTTCATATGCATCTAATTGCCTGTAATTTGAGATTTGTTTAAGTAATTTTAAGTTATTAAGATCTATACAATGTTCTTTATCAACAATATGTTCGGTAACGCAAGATTTATCAGGTCTACCATATCTTATCTGAGCTAAGTGTTCTTTAAATCTAGTTAATTTTGATCTTCTAATTTGCCCAACATATTTCTGATTACAATCTTTACAAGAAATTTCATAAATACCCGACCTTTCCAGTAGAGGTGTTTTATCCTTTGGATTACCTAATAATTGTTGTAATTTATTATTAGCACTATACACAAGTTTATAATTGACATTCTTAAAAATTCCTTTTAGACCACGGGATAACTGTCTATCAAACGGTATTGAAAAATATTTTGACGTATCTTTCTCCACTTGAAAAGTCGAATTTTCAGAAATCATTATCTTATACCTACGTTTTCTAATTATTTTATCAACTAGTGAAGGAGAATATCTATTACACTCAGCTACATTCCTAATGTAATCTCTTTCTATTTCATATCTTTCGTTGAAAAGTGGAAAACTAAGTAATCTATGAACTAAGAAATTTAAACTAGCCATTTTATGTTCAATACTATGATATGATTCATTAGGAATATATCTGCGTGTAGTGGTATTTTTCCTATAGATATCAAATTCCAGGCAATTATTAGTATTTCTAATAACTAATACATCTAGAAATGGTAATCTGTCGTTGTTCTCAATTTCATGTGTAAATTTAATGGAAGGAAAACGATTATTTAACTTAGAAATAAAATTATCTATGGTGTCTGAATGTGTGTCAAAACCAGCAAAAATATCATCCACATACCTAAACCATACTCTTGGAAAATACCCAAACTGATTCTTAGCCTCCACTTCAAACCTGCTCATGAATAAATTAGCCAAAAATGGAGACAATGGATTACCCATTGTTGTACCTTCCCGCTGTTCAAAAAAGTTGTTATTAAATTGAAAGCAATTTTGTTTCATACATAATGATGTAAGCTCAATATATTCAATCACAGTTTTGTTGTCGAGACCATTTGCGTTCAGTAATTCCTTCAAGTAGCCTAAAGTATGTGGAATTGGAACACTTGGGAACAACGAAGATACATCAAAGGAGACCAAAATTTCACCTTCATGCAATGTTATATTTTTAATTTTGTTAATGAATTCAATATTATCTTTCACTGAGAAAGAAGGTTCATGATTAAGTAAATTTTCGAACTCCCTTGATAACCATTTTGCCAAATTATAAGTCGGAGAACCTACAGCCGAAACAATTGGGCGCATAGACTTGTCCGGTTTATGAATTTTTGGCAACGCATACAATTTTGGTAATGAGGGATTGGATACTTGCAATTTTCTCTTTAAAGCAAATCAATAAGGTTTTTTTAACATCTGTTACCATCTTAGACAAAGGATTCTTTTTCAATTTTATGTAAGGACCATTATCGATTAAGTTGTTAATCTTATCGTAATAGTCTTTTTTATCTAATATAACAACCTTATTTCCCTTATCAGCTTTTAGGTAGAAACAATCTTTGTTACGCAAACTCTTGACAATATTGTGCTCCTTGTTAGATTTTAATGATTTACTTGAAACGATATTTTTTGATAACTGATTTCTAGAAGCCTCTCTTGTAAATACCTTAGAAGCCTCGGATAAGTGCTGAATAGCAGTTTCAACGCCCACGACGATTTCCTCCAAAGCGCTACCAGAGTTGGGCAATGCAAACTTTAAAACTTTGTTTAATATACTGAGCTCTTGTTTTATCAAAAGTCTGCGAAGAAACATTCTCTACTATGTTTATATCTCTCTGGAAAACATATTTGTTTTTAGAGCTTTTTAATTTTTTAAACTTATTATTCAAAATGGACATTTTCTTAACAAATTTTGAATTGATAACCACAAACATATTTCTCTGAAAGAGACACCAACATTCGTACTCTACATTAGTTAGCTTATAAGTAAGTTTTTTGTAAAGTCCATAGGCTTGAATTTCAAGCATACTTCGTTTACTATACAGAAATTTGATTTCTAAATCAAGCCATTTTTGTTTTGCAATTTTCTCTACCTTATTACTAACGTTACTTTTTGGAATATCAACTTTAATAAAACTAGGATAAACTGAATTGGCTCTGCATGATTTAAGAAACCAAATATCTGCTCCTAATAACCTAATCTTAGTACTAAACTTACGATAAAGATTCAGTTCCGTTGACCGTGAAGCCATCGAAGATTACAGTTGAGGGTTGGAACCATTGGTGTTACACAGCAAAATAAAACACTAAATCACCACAATACACCAAAACACTTTTAGTTTTACACTGTTTCCGCCACTAGAGTAGTAGGAACAGAGAACTTGAAGGAATTGGACCGTTGTCTCTGTTCATACTATCTTTACATTTATTAATTCTGATGCTTTCATATGCATCTAATTGCCTGTAATTTGAGACTTGTTTAAGTAATTTTAAGTTATTAAGATCTATACAATGTTCTTTATCAACAATATGTTCGGAAACGCAAGATTTATCAGGTCTACCATATCTTATCTGGGCTAAATGTTCTTTAAATCTAGTTAATATTGATCTTCTATAGTTTGCCCAACATTTTCTACATTATTTCTGATTACAATCTTTACAAGAAATTTCATAAATACCCGACCTTTCCAGTAGAGGTGTTTTATACTTTGGATTACCTAATAATTGTTGTAATTTATTATTAGCACTATATACAAGTTTATAATTGACATTCTTAAAAAATCCTTTTAGACCACGGGATAACTGTCTATCAAACGGTATTGAAAAATATTTTGACGTATCTTTCACCACTTGAAAAGTCGAATTTTCAGAAATCATTAACTTATACCTACGTTTTCTAATTATTTTATCAACTAGTGAAGGAGAATATCCATTACACTCAGCTACATTCCTAATGTAATCTCTTTCTATTTCATATCTTTCGTTGGAAACTGGAAAACTAAGTAATCTATGAACTAAGAAATTCAAACTAGACATTTTATGTTCAATATTATGATATGATTCATTAGGAATATATCTGCGTGTAGTGGTATTTTTCCTATAGATATCAAATTCCAGGCAATTATTAGTATTTCTAATAACTAATACATCTAGAAATGGTAATCTGTCGTTGTTCTCAATTTCATGTGTAAATTTAATGGAAGGAAAACGATTATTTAACTTAGAAATAAAATTATCTATGGTGTCTGAATGTGTGTCAAAAACAGCAAAAATATCATCCACATATCTAAACCATACTCTCGGAAAATACTCAAACTGGTTCTTAGCCTCCACTTCAAACCTGCTCATGAATAAATTAGCCAAAAATGGAGACAATGGATTACCCATTGCTGTACCTTCCCGCTGTTCAAAAAAGTTGTTATTAAACTGAAAACAATTTTGTTTCATACATAATGATGTAAGCTCAATATATTCAATCACAGTTTTGTTGTCATTCTTTGACATTGAGATGCAGTCCAAACATCTTACTATATAGTGGACTACGGAATCTATAATGCTTTGCAGTTCTTGTACATCGTTGGCTGTTATAACCGTTTATATTTTTAATAAATTGGAAAAAGATGAAGACTTTAACCTTCTGTAGTTACGAAACAAGGCAGAATTGGACCTATGTTAATATAAAAAATAAGTATTTTTACTAGAGGAATCTCCCCACGAGAGATGGCACATGTTTTTTAAAACACCTTGTGTAAGTAAATGATAAAATATAATTATTTTAATAATAATAATAGCTCCCGTATATAGCGTTTGGCGCCTTGGGAGTAGCAAAGTACAGATTGCCATGCTAGAGCCATTCAGCATACAAGGAAGGTAATGTGGCTAGCACTACGCTTCAACCGCCTATTATTACCTCAAGATTGTGAATAACAAGTACTCATGTAAGGCTGAGTCGACCTAGGTACCCAAACTATTTTTATTTTAATAAATTATTATTATATTATATTTTATTTTAATAAAAATAGTCGGCTGATGAAGTGCCGGGTGTAGGATTCGAACCCACTACCTTCAGATTGGTATAATAGACGAGAGCCTGTACGTCTACGCACTTTTTATAATTATTTTAAGAGCTGAATTGGGATATAAGATGCTAAAATAATTCAAGTATGATTAAGATTATTGAAATACATAAGTCACGAAAGACGTAGGAATAATATTTTAGTTCACGCTTAACTCTGTCTGATAGCTGAAGTATATTAAAAACGCAGTGACATATTTCTCTAACTGGAATCATAAGTTCGAAAAAAATAGAGACCTAAAATAAAATTCTAGACTTACTATCATATTTTTTATCAGATAAATACTACAACAGATAAAAACTTCCGGAAATTTCTAAAATAAAGAACAGACCGACAAAACATGCATACGAAATAAAACCTTAGTGAAGAAAATACTGAGATTTATGTAAACACAAGATTTTATATTTTCGTCGCCTTGGGGTTTCGGTTTTCTACAAATATGACGAAGGTCTGTCTTTGCATGTAAATAGAACAAAGGAAACAAAGAAACTGTATATACTTAGTAGAAACCAATTTTTTTTCGACTAGTTTTTACTTTGAGTTATTCCTAAAGTCTTTAAAAAAATGTTTCAGTTCCAGTCATAATTTTTTATAAGGGGTCGGTCGACGACAACTAATCTTTTAAGTATTACACAATTTATTGCTGACTCTATTGATACAAAGAGTCAGGTCGAGGTTGTGTATACTGATTTTTCTAAAGCGTTTCACAGACTTGACCATGGGATCCTTCTTTACCATCTGGATCGGATTGGGTTTTCAGCTAACTTATTAATGTTGTTTGAGTCCTATTTAAAAAACAGATTGTTGAGGGTGGAGTATTGTGGCCAGAATTCGGTCGAACTGTGCGCTACTTCGGGTGTACCCCAGGGGTCTATTTTGGGACCGTTATTGTTTAACATTTTTATAAACGGTGTCACTGATATAATTGATTTAAGTGTCTTACTGTATGCAGACGACATGAAGATATTTTCGCGCATTGATTCGCCTCATGATTGTGAACGGCTTCAGATGTGTGGTGATCGATTAGTTGCATGGTGTTCGACAACTAATCTTTTAGATGTGTGGTGATCGATTAGTTGCATGGCTTCAGATGTGTGGTGATCGATTAGTTGCATGGTGTTCATATAATAACTTACCATTGAACGTTGAAAAATGTAAAGTCATGTCTTATACCTTGAAATCGGAAACACAAATTTATAATTATTCTATCGGTGATACGATGATAGGTAGAGTATCTGTTTTTAAAGATTTGGGTGTCATATTTGACAGTAAACTATCTTTCGTTCAGCATATATCTGAAGTCGTTCAATCTTCGTTTAAGGCTTTGGGATTTATTGTGCGTAATACTAGAGATTTTAGCAATAGTAACACATTAAAACTACTCTATTATGCTTTTGTAAGATCAAAGCTAGAGTATGCATCAATTGTATGGTCGCCGTTTTATGCGGCACATATTAATGCTCTCGAGCAGGTACAGCGTCGTTTTCTGAAATATCTGAGTTTAAGAACTGATGGGGTTTACCTGCACTGTCACAGCCCTTCATTGCAGAAACATTCTCTAGATTCCTTGGAGGTTCGCCGGACAAATTCAGAGCTGAAATTTTTATACAAGTTATTACATAATGAAATTGATAGTCCGGATGTTCTCAGTCAAATCAATTTTCTGGTCCCACGTAGCTCTCGGTATAGCTTTACCTTTTATGTGGCCTCCTCGCGCACAAATGTAAGTAAATATTCGCCATTGAAACGTATGCAGGATGCATATAATTTATATCAGTGTAATTTTGATATTTTCAGCTGCAGTTTGGTTTCGGTTGTGAGTTCAGTTTAGTGGTTTTTCTTGGTTTATATTGTTGTTGTTTTTTTTTCATTGATATGTATTTTTTCTCATTGATGTTATTTATTGTTTAATTTAATATTTTGTATTGAATTTTTTTTTGTGTGTAACCCACTCTGTAATTGGCGTAAGCTATAGAGTGTTGTAGAATAAATAAATAAATAAATAATCCGCATACTGCGATGAGACTGTATTCTTAAACTGTCTTATGGATTGTTTTAATCCGTTTTTTTTATTTGATTAGTAGAGCAGTATATACAAGGATTTGAATACAGGATATCAAAAGATAGTGTATCTAACTTTGGTGGACAATTCTACAGATAAATAATAAAACAAAAAGTTCCTATGAACATATGCCCTAAAATGCTTTCCGAAGAAGTTACAGGCCTCGAAAGGTTAAATAAAAATAATATATTTTGTTTATTTTTGCACTATCGCCATTCGCTTTGGCGATAAAATGAGTGTAAGAGTACCAAATTTCAAGAAAAACGGTTTACCAATGATCTTAAAAATAAGCAAGATATATTATTTTTATTTAACCTTTAGAGGCCTGTAACTTCTTCGGGAAGCATTTTAGGGCATATGTTTATAGGAACTTTTTGTTTTATTTTTATCTGTAGAATCACCCACCGAAATTTGATGCACTATTTTTTGACACCCTGTATAAAAACATATTCATGGAAAATGAGAAATGAGTAAGCGTGAGTAAATGAGTAATCTAAGTGATCGTTATAGTGTCAAAAAATATTGCACATCACCATAAACATTGGTTATGTTTCCCTCATTGGCTTTAGACTGATCTTTTGTTGAGGAACCTTTAGAAAACTATGTAATTTTTTGCTGTTTATGTTTTTTGTTTGCAACTTGCCTATGCAGCTCTTTTAGTAAAATCATATGATGCCTTATATCATATTGTGCGATGACCAAACTACACAGGTTTCAAAAGCTGATATTAGTTCTCCATCGACAACCAACTGACAACATTGATAGTTGGCGCGTTAATTTCTTGAAGAATTACCCAATATTTTTCAAGATATGAACCCAACTCAAATGTTTAGTCATTATTCATTGAACCGTTTTTAAATCTTTGAAATGAGATGAGCAAAAAATCGTAAACTGCAATTTAATCGCAGCGATTTTAAAAGCGCAATCGCAACCTGCGATTGGCATTCATACATACTGCCATTACTCGCTGATGAGTATTCGACACGCATTAGAAGATGGTCACGCAAGGCGCCGTTTTCTTTCATGAGCTGTTCTGTGACTGAAAAGCCGAATACGTGATGTGATCTGCCTACCGCACTCCGGACATTCAAAAATCTCATTGCTTTGTTGCCTCATAACTTTTTAGTTGTCGCTGTTAACTGAGTTTACAATTCTTCTCCATTGAGTTCTGTTGTGAGCTGCTTCTTTCCACTCATTCTGCATGTTAATCCCCTTTAATTTTTCGTGTAAAATGTCCTTGTACGTTTTCAGTTGTCCACCCGGCCTCCTCTTACCGTCTACAAGTTCACCTTAAAGCAGAGATTTTGGTATGCGGTTTTCTTGCATTCTGCATACGTGACCAGCCCATCTTAAGCGGGATTTTGTAACCATGATTTCAATACTTTCGCAGTTAGCTTTTTCAAGGACCGATACGTTTGAGACATGATGGAACCCCCAGATTCTTAAGAGTTGTCTAAAGTGTCTCTGTTGCAACTTGTTTAATGCGTTCGTGTGTCGGCTGTACGGCACTCAGGTTTCGCTCCCATATAACATGGTGATGATAATAATTGCTCGGTATACTGCAAGTTTCGTTTTTGTATTCAAGTCATTATTGTAGAAAATTGAAAAAAACTGTCTTAATTTTCAGAATGCTCTTTAGGCGCTGCTAATTCTGTGCTGAATTTCAGAGTCAATATTGGCCTTATCCGAAATCAAACTGCCGAGGTAATTGAATTTCTCCACATATTCCAGTAGTTCTTTTCTGATTTTTATAGCATTGCATTGTTGTGATCTTCCGGGGGAGTGCACATGATTTTGGTGTAGGTATATGTGTTCAACATCTCTTGTAATTGTTGTAACGTGTTTGCAACTAGAGCGCAGTCATCAGCGTATTGAAGTTCTGTGATGAATTTTGTACGTGTTTTTGCCCTGAGTCTTTTTATGTTGAACAGACCGCCGCCGCCGTCGTATCTGTATCTAATGCCCAAACCTCTCTCCTGTAGTTTGCTGTCCACTATAATGGACAGCGCTGCCATGAATATGTTGAATAGGAGAGGCGCTAAGACACATCCCTGCCTAACTCCTGTATTTGTTAGGAAGGGATCGCTCAGTGATCCGTGATGTGACACTCTTGACTTGTTGTTATGGAGGCTTTTACACACTGTAAGAAATTTGTTGGGTACTCCGAACTTTTTCATAAATGCTCAAAGCGCATCTCTGTTCACAGAGTCGAAGACTTTTGTTAGATCGATGAATGCAACATAAAGTTTAGACTGCAGCTCTTTACTTTATCCTGTAGTTGGCGGATGGAATTCACAGGATTGGCATTCACAGGAAACGCGACTGATATTTATTCTCTTTGCGAGTTTTTCACAATTTTTAGGCATCCAATATTACTATAGTTAGGATTTTGCTGCGATTATGATTTTGTATGTTAGTATCATAGGCAAATGAGAAAAAAAAGAGAGAGAAAGAGAATTTGTATAGTTCTACTCAACGAGAAACACTGCAAAATGGGACACCCTGTACTATTCCGTCTTTAATAAATGCAATTCAAGTCTTTAATTATCTGGCCTTTACTGTTTCTATCTAGCTGTTACTAATTAGCTAGTTTCTAGTTTCACTGTTGCCCACAACTGCGGAATAAATGGATACCCAGTTTAAATTTACTCTGTCCTATTTAACCAGCAAATAAAGTTCTTTAAAGTATTCCCACACCAATCTTCGTGTCACTGTCCGGCTCGCTAGAACTTTTAGGGGAATTGAAGTGTCAGACATTATTAGAATTTACCGATTTTCGCTCGCCCATCTTTAATTTACTTTTAAGTAAACTACTATGTTTCATGCAGAAATTTATGAAATACAGGGTGTCCTAATATTGCGTGGACAGAGAAGTACTACGTATTTTTTGAATCAAAATAAGTTTATTAAACACAATTTACCTCTATACAAAAGTGCTTCGCCGGTATTCCGATTTAAATGAGATTTTGGGTGTCTATGTTTTGCTAAGGGCTCTAACATTTGGCTTTTACAAAAATCAAGAAAAAGTACGAGAAGGGTGAAAACTACCCCCACTCCTACATACATTTTAGTATAAATATTTTCCAACTCAACCGACGGACGATTTTCTTTTCGTAAAATGGTCCCTCTAGAATTTACTACATTTTTGTCTTCTGTAAAAAAAACGGCACAGTGCAAAAAACATCCAAAGCTGACTTTGAAAAAATGGTTTTTGTCACATCAAGCAGCTATGGATACTCTAGTAGATACTAGGATGTTATGCTCTAATACACTAGTTGGCGAAAACGTGGAATTTTATATTAGTATCACAAATTATATTTGACAATAAGCTTCATAAAAAGCTTAAATATTTTTTAAAGTAATTAACGTTCGGGTTTATTTTTGATTGATGCCCTCTAACGGACAAACGAAGCATTTTTATATAAAAGTAAATTATGTGCAATTAACTTATTTTGATTCAAAAAATACGTAGTTGTTTGTCCGCGGAATATTGGAACTCCTTGTATATTTTGAAGGTCTGCTTTGGAAAAAAAAATCTCCAAAAATGTTTTTCACAAAAACTATGCGATGTAGCGTTTTTTGCAAGAGGCAAAAAATGTAGTAAATACTAGAGGGGCCATTTTACGAAAAGAAGAAGAAGAAGAAGAAATTTAGGTTTCAAGCCGCATCAGCATCAAAGGCTATTTAGCGGCGTATCACCTGCTATTTTAGTACGGTACAATATTTGACATTTTACTAAACAACACGTTTATAGACAGATTATATATTATGTTAAGAGTACATATATTGATTTCGTACAAATAAAAAGTAAATGGTACAGACAACATAGAATAAATCAATAAAACGTAAAAATATATACAGTTGAATTAGTAATTGGTTGCTTTAAACCAAAATGTAGCTTTTTAGATACCTATATTTTAGATATATATCCCGATCTTTCCAAAAAACCAAAAAGGTTTGGTTGCTCACTTGTAGAAAAAATAACTGACATGTCTGACGAAAGATTGCAGGCCTCTCTTAGGTTAATTAGCTGACTACATTCCTTAAGGACATGTTTGACAGTTAAAGGATTACTACATTTATCACATAGCAAAAATTGATGAGAAAACCTACAATGTCCTAACATGAGTCTGTTAATTACTACAGCTTTTTGCGACGATCATAATTCGATGTGTAGAAACCACAGAAGAATGTCTTTTTGACATTCCAGAGTTTGTTAGGTTGCTCCAGAAGATCCCACTCCAGTTAAACCAGGGATTTGCACAGTCGGGCGATTTTTGTGAGCAGACAACCCGTGGAATAAACTGATAACCTATATGTACCGTTTAAACGTACATTTTTAGCGTAATGATCAGCGCTTTCATTACCGGTAATGCCCACATGGCTAGGGATCTACAATACAGATATATTGGAGCCTAGGCTAGTTGCCCTATGTCGCAAATCCATTATATGTGCTTCCAAAGGATGTTCGGGGTAAAGTTTTTCTATACATAGTAGAGCAGATAATGAATCAGAGCATATCAGCCAAGAAGCCCGAGGACAAGAAACAATGTATATTAGAGCCTCCTTAATGGCTAGAAGTTCTGCATTCAATATATCATTGTAAGGATGTAATCGGTTTGGTTTGGTTTGGCATAGTCAATTATGTATTTCTCTGTGGACAAAAGCACAACCAGTGTGAACACTTGTTACTGAACCATCAGTATAAATTATGTTTTCAGGATTGTATTTGGATGATATTTCAGCAAATTTGACGACATTTTAAGGTAGCAGCATATACCAATAAAGACTCAAGACGTCGGTATTTCAAGGAGTCAATCTCTCCCAAACAATGCATGCTGTTGGTTGGACTAGTACGATAAGCGCCTAAAGCCAATCTAATTGCAGAGTTCTGGATGACATTCAGTTTGTTAAGATGGGATATGCAAGAATAAGCAACACTGCAAGCTGACAATAGATCTATAGAGATGAAGTAGTTTGGTAGAAAGAATGCCGAAAGAAGTTTGGTAGAAGGAATACGAAAAGAAAATCTGTTGTCGGTGGAGTTGGAAAATATTTATACTAAAATTTGTGTAGGGGTAGGGGTATTTTTTACCCTTTCCGTACGTTTTCTTGATTTTTGTGAAAGCCAAATGTTAAAGCACTTAGCTAAACATAGACATTCAAAATTCCATTCAAATCGGACTAACGGTTCTTAAAATATTTGAAAAAAAATGTGTTTATGTTTTTAAAGTTTGATGCCCTATAGCCGAGTCTATAGCGAACAAAGGAAGCACTTTTGTATAGAGGTAAACTGATGAACAATGAACTAATTTTGATTCCAAAAATACGTAGTAGTTCTATGTCCACGCAATATTGGGACACCCTGTATATTTGAAGACGAAAAATGTACGTTATATTAATATTGTTACTTATAATATTACATATTTTTTTTTGCTTTTTAAAGTTATATCATTTCTGAAAAATAGTTTTAAATTTATTTGGTTTTATAAGTTGCAATATTCGGTGGTAAATACTTTTGAGTTACTACAATTTGAACTTTTATTGCGTCATTTCTCTCACATCTGTGGCCAATAGATCAACAAAGTATCTTTTGTTGACCTAACGTCTATTATATTTGTTCCTTCGTAGCACGAGCTTTTATTACTTCCGTATTGATTATATTTATCAAAAAGTGTAATTGACTTTTATGTGTTTTTTTTTTCTATAAAGATAAGAAACACATTTTTGTGGATATAAAAAAGAAAAAAATGGTTTGTAAAGATTTTGTTTTCTATATCCATAAAATAAATCATTGAAGTTGAAAATAAAGATCTTTTTAAAAATAACTACTATTAAGTCTGTATGGGATATATTCTGAATAGAATGACATATCATATGTCAACTTCTTACATTTTCTGTTAAACAAAATAGTATCTTAAATTTTAATCTAAAGGGTGACGACAATAAATGTAACGACAATTTTACTAAAAACACAAGGTATGTGGTTTATCTTTACCAAATTATTTGTAAAAAATAATTTTTCCAAATATGCTAATGTACCACCCTCGTCCCAATTGAAAAAAATTGAGTTATGATTAAAAATACGACTTGTGCATCTTTTAACCTGCTGAGGATACCATTTAAAAATCAAAAGTTTTAATAATTTTTAGTGAAACGGAAAGAAACCGAAATTAATTGAGTATTGATACGTATGTCAATCATTCTGGATTTACCATATGCTAACATACCAAATCTCGTTTTTTTATCTAAGAAAATAAAAAAGTTATAGGGGTGAATCACTTTTGAAAAACACCCGGTATTGTAAACCATAAAATATAACGTATAAACACGAAAATTTTATGCTCATTTAATTTATTATTAGATAATACTATGAATTTTATATATAATTAAATAATCTTTAATTCTGATTAAAAAAAATGAATTCTATAATTTGCGGTAACTCCTGTAATTAAAATCAACCTAATAAGAATCAAAAGGAAGATTTTCCATTAACTTTCTATAGCTAATGAAGTCTCATTAACCTACCTAAATTATCTAATAAACTCGATTTCAGGATAAACCAGTTTTCCTTGCGAATCCAAATTAACAACCTCTGGGAATAAAAAGAGAATTGTTTCTTAAAAGCATCGGTTTATTTAAAATAACTTGTTTTACAGTGGATCCTGATTTTGGCTTTTGATTTTATAAATTATTTTGGTGAAATTCAAGAAAAAAAAATATAAAAAAATATTGAAGTTTTTAGGGCTAATATTTAACAACCTAATGTATATTTAAATGTTAATATAAGATATAAATAATGCTGCATATTATTGCACATAAATTGATATGAACATATTCAATAAGTAGACTAATTCACAATACGAGAAAAGCAAGATTCCCATCACTTGTTTTCTTTCAATTTTAGTGGTAATTTTACGGGTAGGGTAGACGCACCATTTGTGGCCATTGACCCTGTTGTAGCCACTTCTTTAAAAAATCTTAAAAATTAAGCTTTTTCGCGCCATTGTGACAACCGTGCATCTATAATTTTCTAAATGGATATATCCTGCGCCATATCCAATAGAAAATATTCAAATTTGGTGTAAAAGTCGGCCGTTAGACCAAAAAGTAGTACCACATATTTACTAGATGCTGTTTTCTTAACCCATTTCTTAAGGATAGCTGGGTAAGTAGAACTCAAATTATTAACAATAATCTCTATTGGGGTTTAATTTTCCATGATTTTTATAAATATTATACATCTGGCAACTATTTTCTTAATGTATTATATTTAAATAATTAATATTTAGGAATTATTTCTGTGGCCACAAAAGGTGCAATAAAATTTTAATTATGTTCTACTTGTAGCCAGGTTATGGACAAAAATAGTGCAATCAAAATCTAGTTGTGGCCACATATTATTTAGCTTTATAATGTAAGTACAAACGACGGACAACATAATATGAAGAACATTTTATTTGTTATTATTCATATTTTAATAAATGCTGAATAATAGGACCTAAATATAATAATATCCTAAATACAATAATTATCGGCCAAGATTACCAATCTGAATCTATACCGTCATCAAGTTTTCCTTCAAAACGAATATAGAAAATAATATAGAGTTCTATATCTATAAATGGAAAAAATATAAACGAATGCAATGAAAATAAAAATTATGAGAATTCAGAGGAAGATGATTCAGGACCAAAGAACATACATGGACAATTGCAGAACAATAAGCAGTAAAAAGATATAATTTTAAGAGTTATAAAATATTAAATACTTGACCTTTGACCAGTGTGTGAGATGATCAAAATTTTAAAATTCAAAATTGTTCATGATTAAACATCAACAAAAAAGTCGTTTGCCGCATATAGGGCTCTCTTCAGTAAGTATGATTTCAGAGCTTTGCGAAATGCGGGAAAGAATGAAAGCGACTTGATATTCAAAGGCAGATGATTGTACATTTTTTTTGGCATTGTACAGTATTGAACCTTAACTAGTTCTGAGCTCGGGGTTGGCAGATAAAGATCGTGCTCCGCATTCCTAAGTGGACAGTTATGAGATGGCCTTTCGGGAATAGCAGATATGTGCTTGCGAATTAAGCAAACGGATTCAAAAATGAATAAAGAAGGAAGAGTCGGTATTTTGAAGCTTTTTAAGAAATTCTGGCGGTGAGTTCTACTGTTCAGTCCCAATAAATATCGAACTGCTCTCTGTATATAATAATCTAAATAGATATATAAATGTATGTAAACATAATAAATTGTTTTATATATAAAATATTAATTGAATGACAGTATGTTTTTTTAAAACATCCAATAGTAGTAAATATAAAATATGGTTCTGACATGCCAAAACAAATCGCATACAGTCAGTATAATACACTGATACAGAACTATATTAATATCAATCAAACGTACAAAATTTATCGCCACATCGTTTTAGGATGGTCCGAACTCGATAAAATGTGTGAGGTAAGGAACTTGATTTCCCAATCTGTCTATAAAGGGGGTTCACAATCAGTGCCTGTGATTACATATGGGCTGAAGCAGTAATGCTAACGATGCATTCAGCAAACAAGCTGAGAGAAGCACAAAGGTTGATAGAACGAAGGGATCGAACCCCCAAAATGAGATAAAATATCTAACACAACCTTTAAGGATAAAACAAAGTTAATAGATGTCCTTTAAGGCAAAACGCATTTTTAGTATGTACGCAGCAGTATATACTAATATATACTAGTATATACTAACGGCTGACGGAGACATTTTTTACTAAACAGGTTGTTTCAAAAAATATATGTGCCATCTCTCGTAGGAAGATTCCTCACATATGAAATAAGATTTATTTCTTATATCAACATAGGCCCGAAGTTTTAATTTTTTTCGTTTTATTATAATTTTCTTCCAAGTGCTTTTAGCGATTCGAATGAAATTTTGGGAGTAAAAGTTACTGTACGTGTTACATATTTTAGTAATAAAAAAGTGTGACAGATTACACCAGGGACGTGCATATAGGTTATCACTGAAATATTTTGCAAAAAAAAACAAAACATGTGCACCACTGACTTTTTTTCTCTTGTTAGCAAAATTGTGTAGGTCATTTACCTAATACCAATTAAAGGTTGTATCTTGATATTTTCTTGATTTTGATCTACTTGATGAAATAAATTTTATTAACTGTAATTAATAAAATTAAAATTACATGCTTATACCGTTTCAACCATTTCGCAACCATTTTCATAAAGACAATTAAGAAAGTCAATATAAATTTCCAAAAATATATTCAACAATTGAACCATTTTAGTGTTATCGAATCTAGATAATAAATTATTATTACGCAACGTAAAAACTTTATTATGTACTTTCTACGAGAAAATATGTAAAAATTAAATATCATTGCTATGCAATAATGCACAAGCTATATTGCTCATATTTCTTTATGTTGAAGCTGTAATTTTTTTCATAAAGTTTTATCTATACCGTTTCACAACTTATCTGGTCGATGAACATTTTCTGATTGTATAGTACTCTTATATCTTGTGCAATAGTTAAATAAAAAATTAATTATCTATCAATAGATATCAAAAAGAAAGTCAGGAAGAAAGGAAAAACCAACAATTCCCATTTTTAAGTAATCAACTTAAATCTGTTGAGAATACCAATGTCCAAATAAAAACGCATACGGTGATAATTTTTTGTATCTTTAATGTGATATTAAGCAACATAAAATTAGTTTTCTCTGTAAAAGTTAGTTTGGTAATATCGCCTGTTTTTACCCTTTGCCCTTGCCCATTTACAAGAGACAAAAAAATAAAACTAATTCCATTTAATTATCCCATACATAAAACTTTAATTGCATTCAAATTTTCACTCATTTCGATAAAAAAATCATTTTTTACATTTCTGGTAACTAAAATTAGCTTAATTGGAATCAGAAGAGCATAACCCATTAAATTTCTATACGAAATCAAGCCTCATTAATTATACTACACTAATCTGATAAACTCGATGTTCGTATTTCAGAGTTTTTTTTTCACCCAACGCTGTTAATACAAATTAACAGACTTTGAGAATAAAAGAGAAAAAATGTAAACCGTTAAACGTAAGACTATTTAAAATATCACGTTTTATGTTAAGCCAGCTTAGTTGGGCTTTAAATTAGATTCATTTCTTTGACCTAAATCGTGATATATTAATATGTTCTACGCAGCATTTTAGTAAAGCAAGGAAAAGATTTTCATATATGGGTACAGAGAATATATTCAAACTAACCCAATTACAAAGCTGTACTAAAATATTTTTGTAGAAAAACATACAAAAATTAAATATATATAAAATCAAATAGGCAGACAGTAGTATCCTCTGACTAGTGAGGAAGAAAATCTAGGAACTAGTGCGGTTGCAGTCGGAAGGGTTTGGACTAGAATTAATACACTTTGTTAATGATCAAGCTGTCGGAATTTATTTATTCCATCCTCAGGACATCAACATCGTAAACAACCTTCTCTAAAAACTACATTAAAAAAATAGGCTTAAAGGAAACATTGAAAACTCCACAGTAAAACCATCACTGACCAGTCAATCACATTAAGGGCTATCTTGTGGCGATTAAACCGTCTGATTATTAATTAAAATATTGGAAATAATTTGCGAGATCTTCGAGCACATTTCAATTGAGTCTCAATTTAAGGCAAGGGGACGCACAGCCTTTTTTAATGTAGTTTTTAGGGAAAGTTGTTTACGAAGTTGATGTCCTGAGGATGGAATAAATAAATAAATAAATAAATGCCTTTATTGTCAAAAAATTTTTCAATTTGTAGACAAAGGTAAACTAACAAACAAAGTAGAAAAAAACAAGGTACACAAACAAACAAACAAAAGATAATACAAAACATTATATAAATAATATTGTCAGTCTTATTGTTAAAATAAACATTTATAAATGTGTCAAAAATTGAATATCATTGCTATTTAACTGGAAATATTTCTTGAAATTCGAACTGTAAAATTTTTCATAAAATTTTATCTATACCACATTACAACTTATCTGGTTAGGATGACCATTTTCTAATTGTATGATACCTTTACGCCTTGTGCACAAATTAAATAAAATCTATCAATAAATATCTAAAAGTAAGTATTATTTACAAAAGACCATAAAAAGTAAAACCAAATAAGTCTAATTCCATTTATTTATCTGATCATAAAACTTTAAATTTAAATTTTCTTTCATTTCGACAAAAAATCATTTTTTTTCATGTCTGGTTTAATTACCTTAATTAGAATCAGAAGAGCATAACCCATTAAATTTCTACACCGTAATGAAGCCTCATTATTTATACTACACTAATCTAATGAACTATGTTCGTATTCAAGAGTTTTTTTAATCCAACGTTGTTAATACAAATTAACATACTTTGAAAATAAAAAGAGGAAAAATTTAAACCGTTAAACGTTAGATTATTTAAAATATCACGTTCTACATTAAGCCAGCTTAGTTAGGCTTTAAATTAGATTAATTGCTTTGACCTAAATCGTGATATATTAATATGTTCTGCAACCGAAATGTCATTAACATTTTAGCACTATTACGCAGAATTTTAGTAAAGAAGGAAAATAATTTTATATACAGGGTGAGTTTCCTAGGATGTTCTCTATAGGTTTCTCAGAAACTACTGGAGATAGAGAGTCAGTTAAATGGGGAAAGAATTGCAGTTTTGTGGGGTCATAAATATGCGCTTTTCAGATTTTCGAAAAAGTTCATGGCTTACTAGATATTTCGAAAAAAACAAATTTTGGCTATTTTAAAAATTGTCCCTAATTCCATTATAATCTATTTTAGACAAAAAGTTTTCAGATAAAAGTTGTAGATAATCACATCCCTAATGAGACTGTGCTCTCCGATTTTTTCTAAAGCCTGTCATTTTTGACATATGACACAAAAATATGTTTTTTTAAATGGAAACCATAGTTGGCCATGACTTCATAAATAGCGACATTTTTTAAGCTTTTCAGCGATATAAGCTATAATATGTTTCTTTCACAAAATTACTGAGTTACAGCCAATTCTTATATTTCTTGACTAATTTCACTTAGTTAGCCATGGAAACAAGTTCAATCGTCGTTGCTCTCAGAAATGTGAAATTGTCACGTCCAATCTTTGTAAATTAAAATAAACAAAAATTGTAAATACGAGTTTTTCATATGAATAAAAGCGTGTTGGTTCAACTTTTCTTGGCCATACAGTTTCGAGAATACGTTGACCGGTGAACGTTACTTATGTTTTTTAGAGAACGGTTTTCAAGACATGTTAGAAAAGTTAAATTTAGATACTCGAGCATTAATAGAGTGGTTGCAACATGACTTTCATTATGACACACCAACCCCCCCACCCCACAATGTAAGAAATTATTTATTATAATAATTATGTCGACTCAGGGATAGAAAGAGGTGGATCAATTGCTTGGATCTCCTCGGTCACCTGACCTAGAGTTTTATTTTCCATTTTAGATTTTTTTTTTATGCGGTATGGTTAACAACAAGGTTTACAAAAGAACTTATGAACTTATGAGAGGCACTCGAAGAGGCGGAACAGGAGAAGTTTAATTAAGTCGACCGGTCGTTCTGTGACAATAGCTAGAAATTCAGTTTTAAAAAGATGCATTTATGTACTCAAATCAATTGAGGATTTTTTGAACATTTTCTAAAATAACTTAAAGTGTATGTATTGATTATTTTTTTAAGTTTTAGTTTGTGTAATGTAAATTGTAAAGAGCCGTTTAATAATATATTTTGTCTTTTTATAAGTTATAAATAATAACAAAATCAGAACACCATTGGAAACCGTTCTCTAAAAACGTAAATAACTTTCACTGGTCAACGTATCTTGTATGGTCAAGAAAAGTTGAACCAATAATCCCTACGCTTTTCTTCATTTAAAAAAAATATATTTACAATTTTTGTTTATTTTTATTTACAAAGATTGGATGTGACAATTTCACATTTCTGAGAGCAACGACCATTGAACTTGTTTCCATGGCTAACTAAGTGAAGTTAGTCAAGAAAGATAAGAATTGGCTATATCTCAGTCATTTTGTAAAGAAACATATTATAGCTTACATCGCTGAAAAGCTTAAAAAATGGCGCTTTTTATGAAGTCATGGCCAACTATGGTTTCCATTTAAAAAAACATATGTTTGTGTCATATGTCAAAAATAACAGGCTTTAGAAAAAATCGGAGAACACAATCTCATTAGAAATGTGATTATCTACAACTTTTATCTGAACACTTTTTGTCTAAAATAGATTATAATGGAATTAGGGACAATTTTTAAAATAGCCAAGTTTTGTTTTTTTCGAAATATCTAGTAATCCATGAACTTTTTCAAAAATCTGAAAGGCGTATATTTATGACCTCACAAAACTGCAATTCTTTCCCCATTTAACCGACTCTCTATCTCCAGTAGTTTCCGAGTTGCCCATAGAGAACATCGTAGGAAACTCACCCTTTATAGGTACAGAGTATTCAAACTGTGATAAATCAACACATAAATAATAATTATTACACAAACAGGATAACCCAATTACAAAGCTGCAATAAAAATACTTTTTTGTAGAAAAATATACAAAAATCAAATATACAGTAATAAAAATAACTAACGGAAAAAAATATTAACAACAGGTCCAAAGACGGTTTTAGAAAAAAAAATCTAGGGGTGGGGGATTATAAATAAAAAATAAACAAGGAAGTCTGCATGCCAATATAATACTTCTATTAAGAATAAAACATTAATATAGAAATAATATCAATAATAGATTTTTTTCTTACATTCGCATTTCTCAAATCTGCTGGCCTTGAATCTGAGACTGAGGCATATCATGTAATAATTGTAATAAATACAACACTAATACTACACTAATTAATTGTACCGCAGTCAGTTTACTGACTTGAAATATTGGTGATAGAAAAGAATAAGCAAAGAAAGTACCGTGCTTTCATTTTAATTTGTCCCGCTTTTAAAAGGCTGTAAATTTTTTTTTTGAGTTAAAAGGTCGACTAAAAAAATTGTAGTGTTTTTCGTTAAGTTTTATGCCGTTGAGTCTAAAATTATATAAACTGTCAAATGTCAAAATTAAAAGAAAAAAAGTATTTTTAAATATTTAATGATATATAGGGTGTACCAGCAAAATAAAAACATTAAATCACCACAATACACCAAATCACTTTTACTTTTACACTGGACGCGCGTTTCGCTAACCATGTTAGCATCATCAGCAGATGATTATAAACTAAAGTACAATCTACAAGTTGAGCGTTTATATACTCGCCCAGTGGGCACCGAGTGGGCGTGGCAAAATCCTAGTGAACCAGTCAAGAGCCAACTGAGCGTAACAGTTAGATTTCGCCACTAGAGTAGTAGGAACTAAGAACTTGCTTGAAGGAATTGAACCGTTGTCTCTGTTCATACTATCTTTACATTTATTAATTCTGTTGCTTTCATATGCATCCTAATTGCCTGTAATTTGAGACTTGTTTGAGTAATTTTAAATTATTAAAGATCTATACAATGTTCTTTATCAACAATATGTTCAGCAACACCAAAAGATTTATCCAAAGTCTACCATATCTTATCTGAGCTAAATGTTCTTTAAATCTAGTTAATATTGATCTTCTAGTTTGCCCAACATATTTCTGTTTACAATCTTTACAGAAATTTCATAAATACCGACCTTTCCAGTGGAGGTGTTTTATCCTTTGGATACACTAATAATTGTTATAATTTAATTATTAGCACTATACAAGTTTATAATTGACATTCTTAAAAATTCCCTTTTAGACCACAGGATAACTCTCTATCAAACGGTATCGAAAAATATTTAGACATTATCTTTCTCAACTTGAAAGTCAATTTTCAGAAATCATTAACCTATACCTACGTTTTCTAATTAATTTATCAACTAGTGAAGGAGAATATCCATTACACTCAGCTACATTCCTAATGTAATCTCTTTCTATTTCATATCTTTCGTTGGAAAGTGGGAAACTAAGTAATCTATGAACTAAGAAATTTAAACTAGCCATTTTATGTTCAACACTATGATGTGATTCATTAGGAATAAATCTGCGTGTGGTCGTATTTTTCCTATAGATATCAAATTCCAGGCAATTATTAGCATTTCTAATAACTAATACATCTAGAAATGGTAATCTGTCGTTCTCAATTTCATGCGTAAATTTAATGGATTATTTAACTTAGAAATAAAATTATCTATGGTGTCTGAATGTGTGTCAAAAACAGCAAAAATATCATCACCGAGTTATTTTACTTTAAAAATTTCAAAAAAAATTAAAATTTAAAAAAAATTTCTTAGTTTTTGTTAAAAAATATAAATTGATAATATGGCAACATAGGTAGTAGATTAAATTTACAAAAACAAAAATACAGAAAAGTTTCAGTGGTCAAAATTTTAGCAAAAAATCATTTTTTTGGAAATTTTAAAAGTAAAATAACTCGGTTATTTTAGATTTATTTGGAAAACGGTAAAGAGAAAAAAAATTGTCGAGATTTACCAGCTTTGAAAATAATTGCACTTATTTAAGATTCACTCTGTATATCTATATATATTTCTGTTACAATAAGGACGATTTGTGAGGATAAATCATCTTCAAACTTTAAAATCGGTGTACTTACCGTAATTTTTTACGCTCTAAAGAGGAGTGTTCGACGCAACACTCCCATATCTCCGACCCCATAGGGTGTCATGTGACCGCCTATCCGTTTTGACGATCGCTCCTCGCATTCGAGTGTTTAGTGATCGTCATGAGGCAAATAAAAAAACTAATTTCCCCCAACAGACAAAAGGTCCCGATAAACACTGCTTTCTACATATACATCGCAAGGTGCCCGCAGGAACCTCGGCATAATAAAATTTTCCGAAGTTCAGTTAAGAGTTAAGAGCTCTCATCCCTCCTAAAACGCCGACAATTAATTGTAATTCAGGGTATAGCCTGTGCACCTCGGCAATCACCCCGATGTATTTCCTTTGCTTATTCTTTTCTATCACCAATATTTCAAGTCAGTAAAGTGACTGCGATACACAAATGTATTTATTACACTAACATAACATGCCAATAAGAATCCCTCAGTCTCAGATTTAAGGCCAGCAGATTTAAGAAATGCAAATGTAAGAAAAAAACGTCTATATTGATATTATTATTTCTATATTAACGTTTTAATCTTAATAGAAGTATTATATTGGCATGCCGATTTCCGTATTTATTTTTTATTTATAATTACTCCTACTAGAATGTTTTTCTAAAACCGCCCTTGGACGTGTTGATAATATTTTTCCGTTAATTATTTTTATTACTTTATGTATATTTTTCTACGAAAATGTATTTTTATTGCAGCTTTGTAATTTAATAAATTAGGTTATCCAGTTCTAATAAATTATTATTTTTATTTGTTGATTTATAATAGTTTGAATATATTCTCTGTACCCATATATGCTATATAAATTATTTTCCTTGCTTTACTAAAATTCTGCGTTATAGTGCTAAAATGTTAATGACATTTCGGTTGCAGAACATATTAATATATCATGATTTAGGTCAAAGCAATTAATCTGATTTAAAGCCCAACTTAGCTGGCTTAACGTTATAACGTGATATTTTAAATAAATCTAACGTTTAACGGTTTGAATTTTTTCTCTTTTTTTTTCTCAAAGTATGTTAATTTGTATTAACAACGTTGGATTAAAAAAAAATTAAATATAAACATAGTTCATCAGATTAGTGTAGTATAATTAATGGGGCTTCATTACGGTATAGAAATTTAATGGGTCATGTTCTACTGATTCCAATTAAGCTAATTTTAGTTACCAGATATTTAAAAAATATTTTTTTATCAAAATGAGAGAAAATTCATATGCATTTAAAGTTTTATGTATGGGATAAATAAATAGAATTAGTTTTATTTTTTTGCCTTTTGTAAGAGGAAAAGGAGAAAACACACGATATCACCAAACTGACTTTTACAGAGAAAACTGATTTCATGTTGCTTAATATCACAATAAAGATAAAAAAAATTCATCGACTGTGATATTCAACTACAATTTGGCATGAGTTTCGGTATTCTCAACAGATTTAAGTTGATTACTTTAAAATATTTATATGGACATTGTTGTTTTTTGCCTATCCTTACTTTCTTTTTGATATCTATTGATAGGTAATAATTGTACAATGTACTGTAGACAAATGTACTATACAATCAGAAAATGTCTATCGCCACCAGATAAGTTGTGAAACGGTATAGATAAAATGTTATGAAAAATTTAAATCTCCACCTACTATTATGCTACCTGTCATGCTCTGTATTGCATCTTCGAAATGATCGAGTTTTTGGCGAAAGTCCAGGATAGGTTCATTGGGCGTAAAATAACAGCTAAAATAGGTAGTGTTAGCGCTTCTAATCCACACAAAACCACCTCCACTGCCATGTTCTCTTATTTGTAGTTTATTTTGTTCCAAAATCCAGATTGCAGCTGTGCCAAGATCATCAGCGTGCCAGGTCGAAAAATCTCTGTCAATATATTGTTCACTAATGAGAAGCAGGTCGACGTCTTTTTCATACGCAAGCTGGTAGATGAGGTCGTTTGCCGTTTTGCTCCGATATAGGTTAGCTTGAAGTATGCGGACCATTTTGCCAACGATATGGCTTGCTCCAGTACTTCTCTAAAAACTTTGCAACGGCCAGATCCGGGTAAATGGCACAGCTCTCTTTGTTCCATGCCTGCTTCTTCGCATAGGACGCAATGCTCGG
This sequence comes from Sitophilus oryzae, assembly GCF_002938485.1. Taxonomy (NCBI): domain Eukaryota; kingdom Metazoa; phylum Arthropoda; class Insecta; order Coleoptera; family Curculionidae; genus Sitophilus; species Sitophilus oryzae. The sequence continues at coordinate 6,171,810 of NW_022146105.1, forward strand.
TTCCAGAACAGTCCTTGGCGTGGTGTCCTTCTGTGCCGCATCTGTAACAAGACTTTGATCTGTCTTGTCCTGTGCAGGTTCTAGCTATGTGACCATAGCCAAGGCATCTGTAGCAGCGTTGGACGGTTGATCTCAGTCGCACTCTGCAGTAAGTCCACCCTATCTTGATTCTTCCTTGTCTAAGAAGTTTATCTGCTGCTATCTCTGCTACTTCGACAATAGCGATTCTTTGCCCTCTGCCGTTTACAGTTGTGAGGTTTATTTTTGTATCTTCAACATCTCCCAGATCTCGATTTAAGGCTTCTTCAACATCTATTCTCTCTGTGAGGCAATCTAAATCCTTGATTTCAAGAGTCGTCTTAGGGGCAAGTCTCTTTACTGTACCAGTGTCGCCCAGGGCTGTGATTAGGGCGTTTGTGAGTTTTCCCGGATCTTTGATTTTATTTCCCAGCTCAAGTAAAACATTTCCGTGCTTTGTTTGTCGAACAGACTTAATTTCGGCTTCTAAGTCTTCAGGGACTACTTTTGATTTGATGTCTTTTAATATTTGAGCATAGGTTCGGTTTTCTGTCGGCTTAATTGTGATAGCCGTCCTTCGTGTCCGAGTAACATATTTATTTTCTTTTTGTCCATGTGTGCTCTGCTGTGATGTAGGTGGGTTGGTTTGGCCTATATTTTCGCGTTTCTTAGCTTTCTTTTCCTGTTTTTTATTTTGAACCGTATGCCAAACTTCGTCAGGTCTTCTTTCTCTTCCTTCCGCTTCGTTTCGATTTTCCGTCAGCATCGGTCTGACCTCAGCGTTTGTCATCTGGGGGGTGTTACTTTGGTCGGAAGATGTTTGTGTTTTTAGGTTCATCTGCTGAGTTTCAAGGATCTTTAAAGATTCTCGGAGACTGAAGATAATATTTAATGACTGCTCCAGGTAACCAACGCCCTTTTTCACATCTTGGGAGGTATTTTTCTGTCGTTCCACTGCTGCCTTCATTACCGTGATAACTTTCTTGCATTTAAGCAACTCCTCATTTTCTTGCTTCCGTACTTTTTCATGTTCAGACAGATGAGATGTCTGATCGGTCGTACTTGTTTCTGGATCTGTCTATAACGCATTAAATCCTAGAGGAGTTATTGGTGTAGTTGGCGTAGAAGGAGGTGACCTAACTATCTTTAAACTCCTATTAAACGGATTTATTGTTTCATTTCCCCTGTAGTCTTTTATTACCATCCATATTACTTTTTGGGTATTTGCCCCTATTCAGACACAGGGTCACGTTCTCGAACCACAGCTGAGGCAACAGCCAGCATTACGCCTCCCGCTTCCCTGTGCTCCATAGGAGACTCTACCTATTCAACCGTCCTTTCCCCCCTTTGAGTTGTCCACTAGACCGCAGCAGACCGTCGCCGGAAGTTCCCTAGACCTTCAAAGGTAGCCTCACCTACACGATCTCCTGGTTGGAGAACCAACTCAGGTGTTTCCCCTAGATTAGGGAGTGCTAAGCCCTAAACCGCAGTTCGCTTGGATCTGAGCGGCAGCGAAGAGACGTGTTGCTTCTTGAATCCCGTAGGTCAATCACCAGCTGCAGACTTCACCACTCGGCTCAATCACCAGCTGCAGACTTCACCAAGCCACTGTCTCACCCATGCGGAGAGAAACATGGGCGCCTCTTCTAGTCGCCTAGGCAGAGGGTACCCCGGGAGTATTCTTCTTAGCGAACCCGCCCCCGAACGGGGATGGTATGTTAGTATATGATATAAATTAGGATTGATTGACATATTCAATTGTTTTCGGTCACTTCCGGTTTCACCGGAAATGACTGCAACTTTTGATTTTTAAATCGCACCCTCGGTATTTTTTTACTTTATTCGGTAGAAAATGACACTCTGTATAGAATGACATATCACATGTCAACTTATGATATTTTCGCATATGGTTTATTTGAAATTGTAACATGCGGTTCATAACGACAATTTGACTCGAAGTACTCGAAGTGTGTAGTATCAAATTATTTGTAAAAAAAATCTTTTTCGAAATATGCTAATGATCCACCCTCGTTACAATTGAAAAAAATTGAGATATGATCAAAAATACGTTTTGGGCATCTTTTAACCAGCCAGGGCAAGACACTAAAAACATTAGACGATCAAATATATTTTTCCAAGGCTCCTTGATTAAAAATTAGTGTTTTTAACACAGACATGGCACTCTAGATTGAAATTTAAAATACAATTTGTTTTTAAGCGAATATGTCAAAAGTTGACATATGATACGTCATTCTATTTAGAATGTCATTTTCTATCGGATAAAGTAAAAAAAAATACCGATTGTACCATATAAAAATCAAAAATTGTAGTCATTTCCGGTGAAACAGGAAGTGACAGAAAACAATTGAATACGCCAATCAATCCTTATTTATGTCATATACTAACATACCAAATCTCATTTTTTTATCTAAAAAAATAAAAAAGTAATAAGGGTGAGCCACTTTTGAGACGCACAATATACGGCGTCGTAAATATACATAAATTTGCTACCTGCAATGTATGTAGAAAAATCGCTCGGCTTTTTATCGAGTAGGTCACATTAAAATCGAATTTCAATTTATTTCATTCTAGGATCGCTTGCGTTCGTCGCTTGGTACTCGTCACTTGCATCGGTCGTTCATAATCGAATACTCGAGCGAATTTTCGCTCGTGTGATCCCATCACTAGTATTTTTTTAATTGTCTCATATGAAAATGGTTATCGTATCCAGATAAATTGTGTTACGGTATAGATAAAAAATATGAAAATTTTTACAGTTTGAATTTCAAGAAATATGAGCAGTATACAGTATGTCCCCGGATTGTCTTTACATATCACATTTTCCGTTAACTATTCGTAGCATTGAACTGAATAATTTTTTGAAAAAAAATTGGATTTTTTTTCAAAAGAAAAGAACTAGTTCTCAAAAAATTAAGAAAATATCATTTTATTTTTGGAAATTTTGAAAGTAAAATAACTCGGTTATTTTGGACTTATTAGAAAACCAGTAAAGCGAAAATATGTTTCTATTATCGAGATCTACCAGCCCTGAAAATATTTGTCCTTATTTAAAACTCACCCTGTATATTTGAAATATTTATTTGTCGACTGAAGTTGAATTACAAAAGTATTACTCATTTCAGTCCATTTATTTTAGTACCTGTTATTTTATAACAGGAAAAAATTCGGTCCATAAAGAACTCTAAAGTGCGGTTTCAATTCTATGTTCAAATAAAACAAAATGCTGTTTTCGAGTTGCAAGTTTACTTCGCATTGAAAACTTCAGGGTTATTAATATTGATGTTTATATAGCTTCGACAATTTGTGTATTTTTCTGAACTTTGTGTAATTTTAAACGTAGTAAAAATATTGGTTTAATAATAGACATTTCAGAATTGTATTGTAAAGTACGTATATCTTTGTTTTAGGTTCATTTTTGCTGACTTATATATTATAAGTCGTTAAAAAAATCGTGTGTACACTATGTGTGCATATTTGAAGTGAAACTTCTTACTTCCGTCTGTCTGTCTGTCCGTCTGAGGACTTCATTCGGGTACCTCTATCCACGTGCCTAGTTTGTTTCCAATCAATGACTAAAGAATACAAGGGCTAATAACACCCGATACCAAATTATTACCATACAAACAGTGCCGTAGCAGATCCCCCTTTTTTGAATAAGTTTATGGCTTACTAGACATTTAAAAAATATCAAATTTCGGCTATTTTAAAAATATTCATTAACAGCTTTATAATAACGAAAAGACAAGTATTTTAAGACGTCTGGCTCTTTGATATATCTTTTACTATGCTCTCTAGAACAGCATGCGGCCCATCTGGCTACCGGTAAACGTTGCGTTTCCTACTGCGCATTGAAAAAAGATCCTCTATTTTTATTAGTCCTTTAAATTCTAGTATTGAATATAATTCGAACATGTCTCCATAGCGCAGTGCGTAGAGTTTCCGAACCGTAGCGAACGAACCGATGATCGAATTGAACGAACCGATGATCGAACCGAGTTCGAATCCGGGTCAGGTCAAAGACTTTTTTATTTTATTTTCGTTTATATTCTGATGCGCACTGGGCTATGGAGACATGTTCGATTTATATTCAATACTAGGATTTATAGAAATAAATTAATAAAAAATATAGGAACTTCTTCCAATGCGCAGTAATAAACGCAACGGGTATCGGCAGCCAGACGTCTTAAAATAGGTACTTTCTCGAAAACGTTGCTAGCTCTTAGACTATTAAGACAACAAGTTTTTCGATAAAGTTGTGGATAATCAAAACTTTCATGAAAGCGTGTTCTCCGGTTTTTTCTAAAACTTTTAATTTTTGACATTTAGGTTACATAAACCTATGACATAAACTTATGTCAGCTTATGTTTTTCTTTTAAAACCCTTTGAATAAAAAGATTAAGGAAGGAGCATGTCAAAAATCTTAGATCGAACGCGACGGGTTCCTAAAATGGCCGACCTAAATTCCGGTTACCAGTGCCGTTCCAATTTTATTCAAAACGTGTAAAAATATGATGTATGGTAGACGTGGGGTAGATTCAATAATTTGTTGTTTTATTTTACGTTGTGAATAAATGTTGGCAGTTACTGAAATTGTTATAGAAATATATAATTCTAATAAAAATAGATAACATCCGATACGCTTTTGAAGCAGGTAAGTCAAATTGACGTACCTAAATTCTTATCTTTAACAAGTATTATATAAAAGCAAAAATGCAAGAAAAAATATATAATTAGTTAATTTTAAGTGAATTTCATAAATGATCGGTTTACTACACGTATGTATATTATATGTATAGTCACTTACTAGCGAAAAGTTATTCCATTATTTCCCTCCATTTTTGACCGACATCTACCGCACGCTACACAACCAACTATTTTACAGTCTTTTGCAGTAAATCGCAATAGTGTCACTGTTAATTTAAGTTCTGCCACAATTTCCTTCTAGATTTACTACCTTTAAACAACTATCAGTAGTAGAATAAATAATAAATTATAACTAATAATTAACGTAAATAAATAACCTCAGAAAGACTGACAAATCCACAAAATTTCAAGTCAAATTCTAATGTGACAAATGAATCGTTTAACAGAACTGTCAAGGATATCCTAGGGCCTTTTGTCCGTCTACCATGCATAAATACAGGGATAGCATTATACTCCTTCCTTAATCTTTTAATTCAAAGTTAAAACCACATTGGCCAGGACTTCATAAAAAGTACCATTTTTCAATGTTGTTGACTTTTTATTCCTACATAAATACCCATACAACATATCTACATTGTTATGTACGAGATTGAACTAAAAAAAAATAAGAAAATTAAAAGGAAGAATGGATAATACTTTCTTGAAAAAAAGCTTTTAGCAATAAAAGTGTATAGTTCAGCTTCAAAAGAAACAACAAAAGCCACGGCTAAACCATTAAGTAGCCTTAATGCAGTAAAACCAAAAAGAAACAGCTTAAGTAATATGCTTTTACTATAGAAAAAATAATATTATATTTTATTAATAAAGAATAATAAATTTCCTTATTTTTTAGTCTATCAAAGATGTAGATAGAACTCTCTGTCTAATGTAGGTATGATTCGGAACAAAACTAAAATTAATTAAAAAAACTAATAATCACATTTATTAATGATTCAAATTTTATTGCCTAAAACATTAACAAAAAAATAAGCTGATTTAAAACTGATATATTTAACAACTCTTATCGGTATAAGAAAAATTAATTTCCTTATTTTTAAGTGTTTTGAACATAAAAATTATAGAAAAATTCTATCACAGTCGATCAGCTGCAATACTGTTTGATGTGTTAATTTCAGAAAAAAAACTAATACTAATTTAAAATGCTGATAAATATATTTAATATACAGGGTTTGTGTCCGGAAATTAATGCAACAAAATTTGGTCATAGATTCTTGAAAAAAAAAAATAGGTGACCCGTATTTTTTATTTTTGGCCAGTGGCCCCCTTTTCGGATTTACAGCCCCCTGAATTTCGCCCCTAAAAAGAGTTTTTTTTAATATCTCAGGACCCTGTTGGACGAAAATCACTAAATTTGGTACAAGTTGTTTTACCATAAAATGACATTTTTTGATGCTATTAACTTTTTTTATTTTCATCAGTGGCGTCCCTACGGTATTTAAACTAAATTTTATTGAAGAAAGAAATGGTAGGTACGCCACTGTTTTTTTTTAAATAAAAATTTCAGGAGGAGCCAAATTCAGGAGGCCGTTAATTCAGAAAGGGGAGGCCACTAGCCAAAAATAAAAAATACGGGTCACCTATTTTTTTTCAAGAATCTATGACCAAATTTTGTTGCATAAATTTCCGGACACCCTGTATACAGGGTGAGTCTTAAATAAGTGCAAACATTTTTAGGGGTAGTATATATATTTCGAACTCGGAAACACGTCTATGAGATTTTTTTCTCGAAAATTTTTTTTGGAAAAATCTACCTTTTATATTAATCCAATTTTTTCTGTTGAAAAAAATTTTGGATTACATAAAAGTTTGTAGTAAAAAAACCTTATATAGGTTGATTTAAGTTAAAAATTTAAATAATGCATTTTTTAAATATTTATCTGGTCAAATTAAATTAAATTAAATAATACACCTTTTTAACTAGGTTGATCTATGTTAAAAAGTTAAATAATGCATTTTTACCCTATTTATCAAAATAAGATTACTACTTAGATCATATTTTTAGAAATATAATATACAAGGGTATTCCATTTATAAAAAACATATCCTTGAGTCATATTTCGAAAATAACATCTCCCAGCGACAAACTAGTTACGCCAATGGATTTTACGTGAAAAACTTTACGGAACTCAGTTTAACCTTTGCGATTAGTTATACCGGGTGCGTCTCAAAAGTGGCTCACCCCTATAACTCTTTATTTTTCAAATAAAAAAATGAGATTTGGTATGTTAGTATATGACATAAATTAGGATTTATTGACGTACTCAGTTGTTTTTGGTCACTTTCTGTTTCACCGGAAATGACTACAACTTTTGATTTTTAAATGGCACCCTCGGTATATTTTTACTTTATTCGATAGAAAATGACACACTGAATAGAATGATATATCAACTTTTATATTTACTTAACACTTACTTTAACTTTTACAACATATATATATTATATATGATATGTCAACTTTTGAGATTTTCGCATATGGTTTATTTGAAATTGTAACTTGCGGTTCGAAAGGACAATATAACACGAAATACGAAGTGTGTGGTACCAAATTATTCGCAAAAAAAATGTTTTCCCCAAATATGGTAATAAGCCACCCTCCATCTCTGGTTCCATTTGAAAAAAAATAGATATGATTAAAACTACGGTTTAAGCATCTTTTAACCGACCAGGACAAGGAATACAAAAAACTATTTTTCCAAGTCTCCTTGATTAAAAATTAGTGTTTTTAACATAGCCATGGCACTCTAAATTGAAATTTAAAATGCGATCTATTTTTTAAACGGAAATGTCAAAAGTTGACATATGATATGTAATTCTATTCAGAGTATGATTTTCTATCGAATAAAGTAGAAATATACCGAGGGTGCCATTTAAAATTCAAAAGTTTTCGAGTGAAACCGGTCATTTCCGGTGAAAAAGGAAGTGACCAAAAACAATGGAATACGTCAATCAATCCTAATTTATGTCATATAATAGGTAACATACCAGATCTCGTTTTTATCTGAAAAAAAGTTATAGGGGTGAGCCACTTTCGAGATGCACCCTGTATAGTAATCAAGTTACGAAGAGGGTCGAAAATGCTACATTTTAAAATTTGCCCTGTATTTCAGGAACAAAGAAGGCTAGTGCAAATCTGTGTGAAGCATATTTAGTTTCGTAAACAAGTAGCATAGTAATAATGTGAAAACCGCATTTTTGTATCTCTACTAATAAAAAGAAACACTGTAAAACACACGAAAATGGGACACACTGTAGTAATAATAGTAGTTAATCAATGATACTAAATAACAGTTTTTTCTCCAATCATGTTTCAGCGAGATATTTATTTAACAACAAAGATTAAAAAACAAAAACAATGTTATAAGACTTCAAATATCTGTTTAACTTAAATTCACTAATAACTAATCTGACTGAGACTAATATACAAAAATAATTAATAACTTACCTGTGAAAGAAGAACAAATTTCGAGCCAAAAAATACCCAACCGAAAAAATCTTCCCCTCTCTCGAGCGCTGGATACAACGTCGACGGTGCCTGGAAGCGATCCCGTTCGACATGGAAAACTGGCCCAATTTCTATCCGGGTGCCTCGTGCGCGCCGCCACGCGCATGTCCGATCCTGGACGCCGACCGACGGGGAAGCCTTTATTAATGCGGTGGAATGGCAGGCACAAAGAGGGAAGAGAAGAAAAAGATAACGGGGAGAGGAGGAATTCCACTTACCGATTATCTTTCATTAGGGGCGGGAATATTTCACCACGTACTCGTGGCCGATAAGCCTCGAGTTATTGGCAACAAACGGGGGTGAATTCGGGTGGATGAAAGTTGTTTACCGATGGTAATGAAGCGATTTCCTGTGATGCTCTTGCTGATTTGATTAAAAATTGCGTTGCTTTATTTAACCAAGTGCCTTATAAAAAAGTAAGAAAGCCATACATTAAATAAAATTAGATTGTTAGAAGCAATGATATACAGGGTGGTAGTGATGGGCAAACTGTTATTTTTAGATAACAGTTGAAACTGTTATAGTTATTTATAAAAAACAGCTTAAAATAACAGTTTAAAAATAACAGGTTTCTTAATTTTACTGCTAAATATCTGAAAGAGTATGAGACGGTCATCGCAAGGCGTATTAACGCAGTTGCAAGTTGCAACAATGACGTGCTCGGTGGTAGTATTTCCAGGGTGTCAAAACATTTCTAAATATCGATTGTTATCTAAAATACCTCTCTAAAAACGGTGGTTATTTACAAATAAGCGCTGTTTACAAATTGCGATATAAAAAAAGCCAAAATTCGGCCACTCGTCTATAGTATATACCTACGCCCTGCCCCTCGATCCGCGTAGATCCTGAATTGCGTAGCAGTGTACAGGGTGCATCTCACTCGACGGGCGAGAAGCTCTTAGTTATGATTTTACCATTTGCGGTCAAAAAATAGCAATATAAGAAAATGTGTAGTATATTCTTCATAAGTAAACCAACTACACACTAGAGTTCGAATTAATTTTACATTTAAACTAGCGTGTACCCGCGACTTCGTTCGCGTCGAATTAGTAATTTCTAATGGTGATGATAAAGCAAAACAAGAATTTCCATTAACATACAAACTGGATAAAATGTTCTCACATTTGCCAAAAATAAGCTTTCTAACGTCGAGCAGTTTAAGCAGAATCGTGGTTAATCAATTACTCAACTTTTTGGAACACCCTGTATGATTTTTTAAAAAATTTCAAAATATGTAAAAAAAACGAAATAAATTATGCGTGTCCAGGCGTTTTTCCCGAAAGACTAACCGTTTTTTAAATAACAAATATTGTAATATTTGAGGGGCGTTTTCACCCTGTTGGAATTTGAGATTCGAGAAACCCCTCCTTATCGAACCTCAACCCCACAGTCAATCCGTTTGCAAAAAAATCAGCTTTAAACGTCCAGCAGTTTAAGCAGAATAGTGATTACTCAATGGTCATATTTTATGAAACACCCTGTATATATTTTTAAAAAATCTTAAAATATGTAAAACAACATATTAAAATATACGTATTTTAAGAGTTTTTCCGAAAAACTCACCGGTTTTTAAATAAAAAATATTCTAATATTTCAGAGTAGTTTCACCCCCTTAGAATTCGAGTTTCGAAAAATCCTTCTTATCGAACCTCTACACACTAAAGTCAATCCGTTTTCCAAAAATCAGCTTTTTTACGTCAAGGGCTTTAAGCAGGATCGTGATTAATCAATGACCAGATTTTTTCAGAAACACCCTGTATACATTTTTAAAAAATCTTAAAATATTATTCTGAAAATTTTTTCAGAATAAATATATACCTAAATATTGAAACTTAATAAGTAAGTACTGAAACATACAGCGCCATAATATCTCGACCTCCGTCCGTTATGCTCGTAACAGGTTGAAACAGAATGTATCTAAAACAACTGATGCGTTATTCCCCAACCTGTTTCGAACCTCCATCGACAATCGACCGATGCAGCAGCGTTCCTTTCCCACACCTATTATCTCGTCCGCCGCCCTGTTATACTTGTAACAGGTTGAAAAACAACATATCTAAAATGACTGCTTCTCCAACCCGTTGCGAGCCTCCATCGACAATCGACCGATGCAGCAGCGTTCCTTTCCCACTCCTGTTATCTCCACCGCCAGGCGTTATGCCCTCAACTGTTTCAAAAAACCTGCTTCTTTTATATCCTATTATTTTTAAGCTGTTGTAAATACGACCATTGACGGTATCGACCGAAGCAGCTACGTTCGCCGTAGCGCTTTCCCCACTCCGTTGTCCGTTGTCTCGCCGCCTGTATCGATGGTTGACGAAATAACATGTTTTCAATCCATACTAGTTGTTTTTTGGAATTGCTTGAGCAGCATAGAATTTCGTGGTGATGCAGAGCGCCGACTTCGTTTTTCCTTTCACGAGCGGCCGATCTCTACGTGTCGTTATTTTATATCTGTTATTTTTTAAAAGTAGTAACGGTTGCGTTATGTTATTTATAAATAATTGTTATAAAATAACAGATAGTTAAATAACAACCCATCACTACAGGGTGGTCCGAACTGTATTCCGGAAACTTCGGCAGCATATTTTACATATAAAAATAAATGAAAAAGTTCGTATAAACTTATGTCCTAAAATACTTCTTTTTAAAATTTTATTTCGATGTCAATATGACTCCTAGTTGTATACCGGGTGCGTCTCAAAAGTGGCTCACCCCTATAACTTTTTCAGCTAAAAATACGAGATTTCGTATATTAGTATATGACATAAATTAGGATTGATTGACGTATTCAATTGTTTTCGGTCACTTCCTGTTTCACCGGAAATGACTACAACTTTTGATTTTTAAACGGCACCCTCGGTATTTTTTTGCTTTCTTTATTCGATAGAAAATAACACTCTGAATAGAATGACATATCATATGTCAACTTTTGACATTTACGCATATTGTTTATTTGAAATTATAACATGCGCTTCAAAACGAAAAGTTAACTCAAATACCAAGTGTGTGGTAGCAAATTATTCGTAAAAAATGCTTTTTCCAAATATGCTAATGAGCCACCCTCGTTCCATTTGAAAATAACTGAGATATAATTAAAAATACGATTTGGGCAACTTTCAACCGGTCAGGAAAAGACACGAAAAACATTAGAAGAACAAATCTATTTTTCCAAGGCTCATTGATAAAAAATTAGTGTTTGTAACTAGGTACTCTAGATTGAAATTTAAAAGACGAATTTTTTTCAAGCGAAAATGTCAAAAGTTGACATATGATATGTCATTCTATTCAGAGTGTCATTTTTTATCGAATAAAGTATAAATATACCGAGGGTGCCATTTAAAAACCAAAACTTGTAGTCATTTTCGGTAAAACAGCAACTGACCAAAAACAATGGAAAACGTCAATCAATTCTAATTTATGTCATATACTAATATACCAAATCTCGATTTTTTATCTGAAAAAATAAAAAAGTTATAGGGGTGAGCTACTTTTGAGACGCACCCGGTATATAACCGGGTGCGTTATTTAGGCGGAATGTCGGTTTTTTAGCGAACCAACAAAAGAAATATCATGAACACAATGGACGAATTTCCAAATGAACTAACAAACCGCATCAGCGAATAGTGAATATGGGACTTTAAGAGGTCCTAGAATAAATAGCTAAATATTAAATTTTATTTTTTATTCTACGATATCCTTTTCTTTACAGATTTCTTGAGACTAAATTATTTTATTTGGTATAGCCGATCCGATTGAAAGAGCAAGTCCGCTGCTCCGTAATTCTCAATGATTTCTGGAACCCACATCCATGAGCTGTCGGCTAGTCCTTCAGATTCTTCCGGGGACTGATGAACCTAAAACCCACCAGCCTGACGAATCGGATATTTCCCTTTCTCCTTCAAGTTTCTCATCTCAAAATCTTCAGTTTTTCTGGAGTATTTGAATCATATCGGCTGGTCTATTAGTCTCCAGATTGAACACAGAGTAGTAGTCCTAAGATAGTAATAAATTCAACAGTCCTACAGTCTAATGTCGTTAAGTCCAGAAACGAAAAGAATTCACCTGAAAAATAATAAACTATTTACTAAAAACAATATAAAATAAAGCTTTTAATATTATAATAAAATTAAAAAATAGAAAACAAATTTCTTGCAGTATAGGTATATAATAAAATTATATAAGGATTCTTGCCACTTAACTGCTGCTATAGAAATTTAATTCTACGCTGTGTTTGTCATAATGTTGTTTTGTGGATCTGCCCAAGCTCACCTGATGATGGAGTAGGGCTCCGAAACCGGTAGTGAGAGCAGGTTGATCCACATTATGACAAACACAGCGTAGTTTTTTGCAAATTTCTGTATCAGCAGTTAAGTGGCAAGAATCCTTATATAATTTTATTATATACCTATACTGCAAGAAATTTGTTTTCTATTTTATAATTTGGCTTGGCTGGAAAAAAAAAGCCTTTTACCATCCTTTTACTACCGATAGTTGCTCCTCGGTGGTACGAAAGTACTACCATTGCACGCAGACCGCTATCTCCCGTTCGGGACTTAATATCTAACCGATACTTTCCGACAAGTCGGAATTAACTATCTCTGCGCTGTGGCTGTCATTTTGTGGATCTGCCCAAGCTCACCTGATGATGGAGTAGGGCTCCAGGTTGTAGTGAGAGCAGGTTGATCCACATTATGACGAACACAGCGTTGAATTAAATTTCTATATCAGCAGTTAAGTGGCAAGTATACAGGGTCCGGCAGTAGTGCGTCGGGCATCTGTAGCTCCTAGAATAAAAAACTTGAGAATTTTGTTTAAGTGTAAACCTAAACTATGTATCAGGATGTATTTAAGGAAAATATTTTAACTTCTATAGGGTGGCTCAAAAAAGTGCGAGTGGACCTTGATGATTTTTTTAAAATGGAACACCCTGTATATTATTGCATTTTTGGCTTCCTTTCGGATCACTTTACATAATCTTAAGATATGAATAAACATATTTTAATAGTTTCAGAGAAATTAAAAAATAAATCAAAAATATATATTTTACAGCCCTTCTTAAAAAATTTATTAAAAATACAAGAAACGTTCTGAAATCAAAACTATATTAGGTATTTACTTTAGATGGTCTATACTTACTTTGCTATAAATATGAAAATCGGATGTTCAAAATTCTACGCCAAACTTACTAAAATATAAAATAATTTTTCTTGGTTTTTTTAAATGGAACACCCTGTATATTATTTTCTCAATAGACGGAGAATTAAAAAATGAACATTTTTTGTATTTAGAGTATTTCAAAATTTTTAACAGTTTCGCAGATGTTTGCGGTTTTACATTTTATATGGCATTTTCCACAGTAAATTTTTATCAAAGCCACCTAATGATTTTTTCTCGTATTTTACCTTTGAAAGCGTCATATGAAATAATACTGCGTGTATCTGCGAAACCGTTAAAAATTTTGAAATACTTTAAATACAAAAAATGTTCATTTTTTTACTCTCCATCTAATAAAAAAATAATATACAAGGTGTTCCATTTAAAAAAACAAAGAAAAAATATTTTATATTTTAGAAGGTTTGGCGTAGAATAGTAAACATCCTGTATGATTTACCATATTTATAGCAAAGTAAGAACAGACCATCTAAAGTAAATACCTAATAGTAGTTACACCAGTTAGTAGTTTTGATTTCAGAACAGTTTTTGTATTTTTAATAATTTTTTTAAGAGGGGCTGAAAAATATATATTTTTGATTTATTTTTTAATATCTCTGAAACTATCGAAATATATTTATTCATATCTTAGGGTTATGTAAAGTGATCTGAAAGGAAGCCAAAAATGCAATAATATACAGGGTGTTCCATTTAAAAAAAATCATCCAGGTCCACACACACTTTTTTGAGCCACACTATAGAAGTTAAAATATTTTCCTGAAATACATCCTGGTACATAGTTTTAGGTTTGTACTTAAACAAAATTCTCAAGTTTTTTATTCTAGGAGCTACAGATGCCCAACGCACTATTGCCGGACCCTGTATAATTTTATTATAATAAAATTAAAGGTAGAATAAGAAATCTAGAGTTAAAATACTTTGTCCACTTTGTGTGATTTGGAATTGACGATCGATGAATCCCCATATAATTTTACCGTAGATCATATAAACTTAAGTATACAGGGTGTCCATACATTGCGACTCTGTACGCAACGTATGGAAACGGTCCGCGATTATTAGGTAAAATATAAGAGGTACCACAAAAAGTTAAATATAAAAGTTATAGTTTTTTATATGTCTATCAGCCAATAATACATTTAAGTATACAGGGTCGGTCATAAAGTCGTGGCACATCAAAGTATCTGTGTATTATTGCATATTTCAATTCTTCCTTCAATTCTAAGCAAAAATCGAGATACACTCAATGCACCTCAAACCAACTCTTTCCAAGTTATTGACTTTTGAAAATATCACTTAAGCAATATGGTTTAATTAATTTCGATGTGTTCGGTTTCAATTAACGATACCATTTTGCGGAAACTGTGATACTTAATAATATTTGACATTATTTCTCAAGTTAGCATTTATAGATGTATCAAATGAGATTATATCAAGTCTGAAAATTACAAAATTTTCGTTTAACAATTCAATCCTACAATTTATGTGCATTGTGTATTACGATTATTGCATAAAATTGAAGAAAGAGTTGAAATATGCAATAATACACAGGGGGTTCTATTTAAAAGCCACGACTCTATGACAGACCGACCGACCCTGTATACTTAAATTTACTAGTAGCTAATAGGCATTTAAGAACCCATTACAACAGCATCACAGTCACAGTTTTGGCAGAATGGCATCATTAAATGAAACTGAACATATCGAAATTAATTAAATCAAATTGTTTAAGTGATATATATATGTTCCTCAATATGTTCAAAAGTCAATAACTCGGAAACGGTTGGTTTGAGGTACATTGTGTGTCTTTCCAATTTTGCTTAGAATTGAAGGAAGAATTGGTAATGGTGTGGATCCGGTGGCTGACCTTGAAACGAGTTTTTGCTGCATATAGTCACAGACACTACGCATGCGCACATCTTCGATGTTGCCAGATTGCAAGTTATTTTGGAATTATTTTCAGTAGAAAACAAATATGTGCTTTTCTGTGTTTTTTTGTCAATATATTCAGTATGATCGAAAAAATCGGCGTCAGTTGGCTGGGAAATGACGATTGAGGACATTTCTCATATAAAATGACAGCGATCTTCATTTCATAGTCATCGCTGACGCTATTTTTCAATCATAGTACGCGGTATATTATTTATATTCTTATTTTAATATTTCGCACAACACGTGAAACGTGAACGCTTATTATGTATTTTTTATAGTCAATAAAATTAAATAGAAATAAAATTCTAGATTCCTATAATTAATCTAATTGCTCTAGATTATTATGCTATATGTTTAAAAAAGTGCTTTATTAAAAATTCGGTAAATATTAAAGGGATGTGTCCAAGTTGTTTTTATTTTTAAATGCTGTAGCTCCATGTCATGTTTATAATAGCCTTTTAGCCTCCGTAATTAAAATTGTAGAATCATCTTGAGCAACATTTACAGTTAACTTGTTTAATTCTGCTTATACATATATTGCATTAATTTTTCTGCTACCTTAAGATTTCTCTATTCTTACACCTAATTTATGTGATTTTCTTAGCATAATATGATTTATAAACCATATTTTTCCTAATGGAAGGATGGAATAGGATATGCAAAATTAAGATATTTTAACATTTATTTTCCAGACAAAGCATAATATAGTATTAGGATTAAGACATGACAAATATTATAAGAAAGATCTTAATATAAATCACAAACTAATTACAAACTAATCTTAATTTGGTCTTGTATAAACACAGGTGTAAAACTAATAAGATCAAATATCTCAACCTTCACCATATTGACAAGATTTGGCATTATAGCAAGAAATTACAGTAAATTAAGAAAAGAATATCAAAGTACACAATATTAAATACTGTAATGTATTCTACGACACAAACCATCTCCCTTCTAAAGAGAAAAAGATAAAACATAAAGCTTATTTTAGTCTTATCAACACACTCTTCGATAAAATATATGTCTAAAATTGCTGTTAATCCACTAACTTGATATTTTTAAGAAATTATGATACAAATATTATAATCAAAGTATATTATATTAGTAACATGACGTGTATTGTTCTATGTATAAGACTCGTCATGGTAGTATTTCAAAACATCAATACATATAATCAAAACTATTGTTGCCTGTAAATAACTAGAAATTAAATAACTTGAAAGAAATAAAATAATTCTAATAAGTTTAAAACCATTAAGAAGAAATCCGTACATGATAATTTTTAATTTTAATGTATATATATAAATAAATGTTATTATTATTACAATTTTATATATTCATAATTCTTTCATTTCACAATCTTCATTATTCTTCTTATCTTAATTTTGGATATCAAGATAAATCTGAAATTATAAAATTAATTATATAGAATTTAATGTAAATGTAAATAGAAAAAATTATAAAATTAATTATATAGAAATGTAATGTAAATAACTAGAAATTAAATAACTTGAAAGAAATAAAATAATTCTAATAAGTTTAAAACCATTAAGAAGAAATCCGTACATGATAATTTTTAATTTTAATGTAAATATATAAATAAATGTTATTATTATTACAATTTTATATATTCATAATTCTTTCATTTCACAATCTTCACTATTCTTCTTATCTTAATTTTGGATATCAAGATAAATCTGAAATTATAAAATTAATTATATAGAATTTGTATTAATATTGATTAACACTCAAAAAAAAATTTTTAACTGCAAATAATTCGAAAATAAACTGCAAATTGGCAACATCGAAGATGTGCGCTTGCGTAGTATCGATGATCAAATGCAGCAAATATGGCCTTCAAGGTCAGCCACCGGATCCACACCTTTACCAGGATACATTAAAATACGCAACCAACCGTCCAATCAGATGAAAGAGGTACGTACCACAGAACAGATACAAATCAGAAATTTCACTGAACGTCGGTGCTTTTCAAGTGTGTTGTAAGAATTCTGTTCCTCGCGCACAGATTTCATCCTCCTGCGCGCCGCACAGCTGATCATTAGTTGATGGCTTTAAACGAGCCAGGGTCGAACTCAGATACGTGTGAATCGTGACAGGAGCGTATTTCGTTTTTTAACAGTATTTATTTGAAAAAGTAAGATTTAGTAGTGACAAAATAAATAATGTGTAAAAATAATACGAAAAATCATGCCAATTGATTCAAATGTTTAAAGCGTTATTTTACAAAAAAAGTGTTCATTGAGTTGAGTCATTGTTTTGTATCTCGTTTTTTAGAAATAAACATTAATATTTAATTTTCAAAGAGAATAATCACAAAAATAATTCGGACAAGGTGGGTTTTGTGGCAGTATGATACCGTATGATCGAGAAAGAACGGCGTCAGCGTTGGCTTTGAAATGAAGATCGCTGTCATTTTATATGTAAATTTATATGGGAAAGTCATCGATCGTCGTTTCCCAGCCAACTGGACGCCGTTTTTTTTCGATCATACGGTATATACGCCGTATGATCGAATAAAAACGGCCTCAGCGATGGCTATGAAATGAAGATCGCTGTCATTTTATATGGGAAATGTCATCGATTGTCATTTCATAGCCATCATGACGCCGTTTTATTCGATCATACTACTTAATAATAAAGGGGCCTAGGAAAAAAATGCAGGATTTGCAATAAGTAATAAGGATTTTGCTGCAGTAACCTAATTTGTAGTGAATTTTTATAGGAATAAGCGACTTTTAACTGCAGTTTGGGACCCTGTTTATGTAAATTTCAGGGTCCCACTATAAGCTTGACGCTGTCATGATTTTATGATTCAGCAATTTTATTTTTTTTCAATACAAACGTTCATTTGAAAATGTAGACAGAATATAATAAAAACAATTTGACTGAAATAAAATAACATTTTATTTGTTATTATAAATATGTAAAAATTATACATATAATCGTAGCAATGTGATATTAGGTACAAAATCTAATACAATTACTTAAATGTAAATGATCCTAAAATTTATTAATACAAATGAAAAATTAAAAAAAAAGAATAGATAAATATATATCATCTAACTAAACTTACTTGCTAATTAAAAATATCTAAAAAAAAATCTGTATTTAAGAACCTATCGTATTTAGAAACATATCTATATAAAATAAAATCGATAAAAATTTAGTTTTAATAACACAACTTGCTTTTATTTTACCGTTTTAAATAAATATTATTTATAAAAAATATGTTCGTAAAATATATGAAAAATTACCATTGCAATAATATTTTTTTTATATTTAGCAGTAAAGCAAAATAGAGTGCAAAACTGACGATTACCTTTGGTTTTATTTATTCTAAAATCAAGTTCAATTGTTTTGGTTTAAATATTTTAATGATAATATTTTTTAACTTTTTTTGTGCAGAAAATGAGGTAAATTGTTGTTACATTTCGTACTACGTCGCAAAATGCTTCACTCAAGGGACGTTGCCATGCCGCGTTTTTCGTAATAATAATGTTAATTTTTAAGCATACTTTAATTTTCCTAATATATCAAATTCCTCATAATTATGTATATTCGGTAATTCTTGTATACTTGCGTCACTTATTTCGTTAAAGAAATGCTAAATGAGTGAAGAAATGTGGCCGTGGGATTATAATATAAAAATACATTTTTCAAGTACTGAGAATTATGGGTTACCTTGGCAACCTCACAAAAACCTTGCGCATGGTTTTGTGCCGCCTGCGCGCATATAACATAAAAAATAAAATCTTGACAACGGAAATCCCATAAGTGAAATTTCTGATTTGTATCTGTTCTGTGGACGTACCCTATCGTTGGGTATTGTGCAATCACGTGATGCTCATGTCGTATGACGGTTAAATCTTTGGTTAGAATTTTTGTTGTTGTTTTTACCGAAGAGTTTTTACCTGTTTTTACAGTTTTTACTTTATTTTTCTATTTACATCAGATTTATATTTTGTAATTGCCTATCAGACAATACGTATTTAGAAAAATAATAAGAATTAGGATCGTGTTTTTTTAAATCCTGGATATTAATTGGAACCCTTGATAACATTACTGCTTTTGATATAAAAGTGCATTTTGATTATTTACTTGGGCTAGGATATTAAAATATCGGTTGGATTGTACGACATAAATAGATGTAGGTATGATTATTTATATATATGTATGTATTTATAAAGCTTACTATCTGTTTTGCATTTTCAGTTTTTGATCAGACATTTGATTTTATTTGTGAAATGCCCACAAAAAAACTTCCAATGATTCAACATCAGTGTGTTTGCTACATAATGGATCATTCCTGCTGAATTTTTAGATCATTTGAAGACTACACGGAAAAAACCAGATAATATGTTACATTTTCATAGAAATTGACAGCGAGACAATTTTATAGGCAAGTGTTAGCATTATTCGAGGCACCATCAAAGAAAGCAATAATAATATGCTTAGTCCCAGAGATATTACAGCTTAGTTATTTTGCCCTACAGGAGAAAAACCAGAGTAGTTCACTCGTAATTGCATTTTCTCGGCTCCAGTTAAAATGAACAAAGCTGGTTTTTCCTGTGGTCTTCATTTGAAATAACGTAAATAAATGTTTATACATATGTATGTGATGATTAAATTGGTGTTAAGGAAATAAAAATGTCTTTCGATATTAATATATATTTTTCGATATTAATATATACCTAGGTATAGGTATATGTATATTTATTTTGAAATAAATTACACTTTTAACAGTTTAATGGAGTTTTTAAAGCCAGTTATAATATTTATATTTTAAAAACTTGAAATCATAATGTGGATGTAATCACGCATTAAACCACAGACTAACTTATATAAGTCAAAAAGTAGATTTTAGTGTTAACTTTATATAACTTGTAAGTAAAATAATATATAAAACAAATATGAAAAAACCAACAATTCTAATGTATATATTAAAATACAGTACAATAATAGGTATCTGATATCCTCACTTAACGTAGAATAATATTCTACCCAACTCAATACTATGTCCAACATGAGTTTCAAATATATCGGGCCCTAATCGTTCCTGAAAATAGTATTTTTTTACATTGTTATACCATATTCTAAACTATTTAATATTTCAGTCACTTAAAAAGTTAATTTGTATTGAATAATTGCCTACCATTAAAGCAAATTTGGACTAGTATTCTTAATGGGCATATTCTGTGTATGGATATAGGTACTTCCTCCAGATTTTGGGTTCAACCAATTTATTCTTAAAACCTGAAACATCTACATATAAAAAATAGACAGGTTACTAATTATAATAAAATTTACCCTTAGAATTATACTTCTTTAACAAATAATTTCCATTGGTATACTTTTCCATGACAAGTAATCAACTTCCTAACATTTTTTAATTGATGTAATACTTCCTCACGATGCGAAAAGAAAATCTTTTCTTTAGCACACAAAGGACAAACGATATGTTGGCTTACTTTCAGATTAGTTACTTTTCCATAGATATCCTCATGTCAATTCAAAGACGATGAACATGAAAATGATCATCACATGAAACATCACAAACTAAAAACCTAATAAACAAGTTTATATCGAATATAGAAATAAATTTAGTGTTCTTACCTATTGTCGTCCAAATCCACGTTAATAGATAATTAATTTTGGATTTTTATCTTTTATTTTTAAATATATCTTTCGAACCATAAAATAATTAACTAGAGAGAAGTGTCAACTCTGTGTTAAATCAGTGGAAACACGATACGCTTTTTAAATATATCTTTCGAACTACTGGTTTTAGTAATTATTAAATTAAACGAACTAAAAAATCAAAAATAATAAACAATTAATTCTCTTGTCAATTGTCAAATTTCTCCAGGTACCGAACATCATCGATAACGCACGATCTACAACGATTACTCCTTTGATCTGATTGGACGGTTCAATGACGGTTGGTTGCGTATTTTAATGTATTCTACCTTTACCGAAGAATTGAAATAGGCAATAATATACAGGGGGTTCTATTTAAAAAAATATAACTTTGATGTGCCACGACTTTATGACCGACCCTGTATACATAAATTTATTACTCGTCAATAGACATTTAAAAACCCTATATAATTTTTGTATTTAACTTTTTGCGGTACATTGGTTATTTTATCTATGCTAGACCGAAGGACAAAAATAAATATCAAGTTCAAAACACCGTAAATTTCACGAACTCACCAAATCAACATGGAGTGTCACGGCAGTTTATAATATTAGCATGTATATATTCAACATGCCTTGAGAAAATGTAAAAGAATACAGAGTGTTTGTGAGTTCACGTTAAGGAGAAGAATAAACGCATAATAAACGTACAACTTAAACGTACCTACTGTTCTTCTCTGGTTAAATGTTAAATTTCACAAAACAGTAAAACAGGAAACACAAAATAGAAAAGAAAAATATTCGGATTCTGAAAAATGTAATGTTAGTTGCATAAATTTGGACGTCAATAGAATATATTTCAACTATATTCTGTGGTATCAAACTTGATTTTTAAACTGTCCGATTTGACAGTTTATTTGGTAATTATATTCCACAGAACAAGTTCTATCTTTTATCTGTTCATCAATTAGAGAGAGATAAATATGATAAATACAACACCAATACACATACATGAGCTTGGGATAATGTAATTTTCCTATGTGGCATGAAATTCGCCATTTGAAAATTCTAAACGATCACTTTTTAGCTTCTTTTAATTGACATTTGACATTTGTTTTTAAAATGGAAACTATTGTTGATATCGTTGATATTCATTTTTCATATTTTTGTGATATGTGATTAAAGTATAGTTTGAAAAGTGAAATAATTAAACTACTACAATTTAAATTACAGCACATCTAAGTTATGATAAAAAATGTAAAGCGGGGCCATTTGATACTGAATAATTGTTGTAAACATAACATCTTCCGCTATGTCCAACTCGGCAAATGGTAAACTGAGGGGTCCTGGCCGGCCTCCGAAAAAAGGACTGTCATGCACTTGGTGTAATGAAACGAAACTCCCACTGAAATATGTTTTTCCTATTACAAATGGAAAGAAAGAATTCTGCTCTGAAACATGCTTGTCAGAGTTTCGAAAAGCATACATGAAAGGTGGTGCTTGTTTGCAATGTGACAATGTAATTAGAATCACCAGTAACCCTTCGAAAGACTATTGTTCCACATTTTGTATGAACAAACATCAGAAGAAGGAAATGCGCGTAGCAGCAGTTGCTCCAACTACCCCGTTGGAAGCTTCACCAGGGCCGTTTCAATATGAAACATATCAACAGTTTGACTGGGAGGAGTACTTGCATGAAAACAATAGTGAAGCGGCCCCTCAAAATTGTTTTAGACAATCAGTAAGTCCTCCTCAAAATGATTTTAAAGTGGGAATGAAATTGGAGGCCTTAGATCCAAGAAATGTAACGTCTACTTGTATTGCTACTGTTATTTGTATATTAGGACCTAGATTAAGACTACGTTTAGATGGCAGTGATAATAAGAATGATTTCTGGCGTCTCGTTGATTCAAGTGAAATTCACCAAATTGGTCATTGTGAGAAGTCAGGTGGTATGTTACAGCCTCCTCTTGGTAAGTTTATCATATACCTTTTTAAATAAATGCTCTAAAATAACACTTTTTAGGGTTTCGCATGAATGCTAGTTCTTGGCCAATGTTTTTGCTAAAAACACTAAATGGTGCCGAAATGGCTCCATCTAAAGTTTTTCAAAAAGAACCTCCCAGTCCCAGGACCAATTTGTTCCAAGTTGGCCAAAAACTAGAAGCGGTGGACAAAAAGAATCCTCAACTGATATGCTGTGCTACAGTTGGGGCAATAAAAAATGACCAGATTCACGTTACATTTGATGGATGGAGAGGAGCTTTTGATTACTGGTGCAAATATGATAGTCGTGATATCTTTCCTGTAGGGTGGTGTGCAAAATCAGGGCATCCCTTACAGCCTCCAGGTCAGAAAAATAATAATGGAGCTAATAGGTATGTACTGTGTTAAATATTTGTAGGTTAGAAAATCAGAAAGTAGAAAAGGAGATAAAAATTAGGATGTACTTAAACAGCCGTTAACGGTAGCCTACTAAAATGCCGTTAATAGATATTGTGACGTCTTTAATGTCGGCGGAAAGTAATGCCTAGCCATAAGCATATTGCAAGAGCACCTGTGGCTCCGTGGCTGAGGCTATCGGTTCGTGAGCGAATGGTCTGGGGTTCAAATCTCACGCTGACCAACACTTTTTTATATTTTTTTTTGCTTATAGCGTGATCTTATTGCATTGGCTTCACTCTTTTTGGTTGGATTGGTTTAGTTATTTGGCGGGTTGGTTAGCGTGGTTATTTGGAGGGTGTTAATTCATTGGTTAGTTGGTTATTTGGTGGGGTTGGTTGGTTTTTACTAATTTATATTTGTTTTTTAAATTTTTTTATTAGTGTCGAGGTTAGTTGCGTTGGTTAAGTTGGTTATTTAGTGGGTGGATAGCTTTGGTTAGTCCTTATATAATTCCTATATTTCATAAAGCCGTCAAGTGCGTCACATCAACAACGTCATACCTATTAACGGCATTTTAGTAAGCTACCGTTTAACGGCAGTTTAAGTACAGCTTAAAAATTAACATAATATATTCATTTTGCATTATATGTACCTTATGTTTGAGCTATTTTGTAACCAGAATTTTTTAGTGTAAAAAAGGTGCTTGTCAGATATAACACCTTTCAAATTTTGTTCAAATTTTTCCGAAACTGAAAAAGTAAATTAGAATTGTTGGAATTATTAATCAAAAACTGTTACAATTATTGTGCATTGAAGTTTGACAATGAATATTTTTTCAACAGTTAATTTAATGGACTAATCATAAGCAACCATTTTTGTAGAGCAGTGAATTTCCTACAAAACCTTGAGTTGTGGGTATCATAATGATTTTTTGCTAATGAGTTATAAATTCATAAGAAAACTGCCTTAAAATAATCAAACTTCAACATTTAATGACTTTTGGAGGAAGTTACAAAAAAATTGTAAGAGACCTTTTTTGTAGAGAATTCAATTTTCTACAAATATATAAGACGAGATATTTTTTCCAAATAGTAGCTACGGAGATTTTTTCTTTCTGATAATAAGGAAAAAGTAGAAAACTGAAAGGCATAGGACCTTCCTCTTAAAATTAAGAGCTCATACTTGGAGGGAATTTTTAGGCGTCTATCAACCTTTTTCTTAAGATACATCGAATCTAAATAGGCTGAATTAGCCAGTGGTCGGACAGTTTAGAAAAAGTTGAGTGATTAAATTTTCTTTATTGATGGAATGGAAATGAAATTTTATGAAATAGATAGTGTGGTTATTGGGCCTTACATTAAATATAACAGTTTTTTAACCTACCTATGAGTTTAATTATGTTCTAAGTGATAAAAGTGCTGTTTTGTCAGTAGTCGGACAGCGCCTGCCAGTGTCCGGCCGGGTAGTTACCAGAAGTCGGACACTTTGTGATGGGCTGATTCTGCACAGTCCGGTATTTAATATACCGGGTGCGTCTCAAAAGTGGCTCACCCCTTTAACTTTTTTATTTTTTCAGATAAAATAACGAGACTTTGTACGTTAGTATATAATAAATCAGGATTGATTGACATACCTATTCAATTGTTTTTGGTCACCTCCTGTTTCACCGGAAATGACTACAACTTTTGATTTTTAAATGGCACCCTCGGTATTTTTTTTACTTTATTCAATAGAAAATGACGTTCTGAATAGAATGACATATTTTATGTCAACTTTTAACATTCTCGCTTAATAAAAAATTGTATTTTAAATTTCAATCTAGAGTGTCATGGCTATGTTAAAAGCGCTAATATTTAATCAAGGAGCCTTGGAAAAATAGATTGGATTGTCTAAGGTTTTTAGTGTCTTGTCCTGGCCAGTTAGAAAATGCCCAAATCGTATTTTTAATCATATGTTAATTTTTTCGAATGGAACGAGGGTGGCTCATTAGCGAAAAAAGCATTTTTTTACGAATAATTTGATACCACTCACTTGGTATTTCGAGTCAAATTTTCGTTATGAACCGCAAGTTATAATTTCAAATAAACTTTTGATATATCACCCTTTTCATATGCGAAAATGTCAAAAGTGGACATAATATGTCATTCTATTCAGAGTGTTATTTTCTATCGAATAAAGTAAAAAAATACCGAGGGTGCCATTTAAAAATCAAAAGTTGTAGTCATTTCCGGTAAAACAGGAAGTGACCGAAAACAGTTGAATACGTCAATCAATCCTAATTTATGTCATATACTAACATACCAAATCTTGATTTTTTAGCTGAAAAAATAAAAAAGTTATAGGGGTGAACCACTTTTGAGACGCACCCGGTATATATAATTTTAAAGCAAAAAATCTTGAACATTGTTTACCGTTTTTTGTTGTATGTTATTTATATGAAAAAATCATCTTTAAAGGATAGCAAAGCGGTTCATGCTTCCATTAGTAAACAGCGTTTTCAATTTTTCTTCTTCTAGATACAATTTTTTCAACTGTATTAAGTAACACCTGTTTTTTTATTGGAAATCCGCAAACGGGTAAGTTTTCAATCCCGGTAACAATGTTTTTTGTTAATTTCTCTGGTTAAAACAAGTTCTGGTTCCATTCGTTTGCAAACCTCGCTTACTTAGTCGCAACTGTTGACTTGGAATTCTGTACTGACTTCATATTTTACGCGATATTCCCTCTTCTCGGACAGTTTGGACTGTTTTTTCTAATGCATCTTTATTGTATTGATGAAAACTCCCTTTACTTTAGACTTCATGCTTGAAAATAACCAAAATATCATAAAAAATCAGTCTGAACTCTGCAATATGACGTCGAAAAGAGGCTACTGTCCCAAGAACGGTAAACTAATAGGATTGCTCATCCTCATAAGACGTACGTTCGCCTCTTCCCGCGCTTCAGCTGACAGTTGTGACGTCATTGTAGTCCTTGTCATGATAATGTGTATTCTAGTTGCCTATGGTAAACTTATCAAAATAACAGCTGAGAAATTTTGAGTTAATTATTTTGTCAATTTTAAATGTGAAAAAGGTGTTTTTAAAGTTTTTAGAGCTGTAAAGTTTATAAATACGTTCATTTTATGTTGTGGATTGTGACAAAGTGCTTACCAAGTGCCTACGATATTGTTCATTAATTATTTTAAAGCAAAATATGGAAGTACTCTAAAAAGAATGCTTGAAAAAAGTGATGCTGGGAACTGCTGTTCTTAAAAATGCATTATCCGAGTATTTAATACGATTTATACAGTTAATTTTCTATACTGCATAACATATAAGGTGTTTAAATAAATAAACTAAATAATGAACGTTTTGCATTCGGCAACCAATAACGCACGTGTGTGTATTATTGGTTGCCGGGTAAGGACTAATAACCGTGTAATAACCATGACAAGGACTACAATGACGTCACAAAGCGAGTAGTTTTCGCATGCACCTGGCGGACACTTTTGGCTGAATGAGCAGTCCTATTAGGTTAACTGTTCTTGCTACTGGCCGCCCTCTCAAATATATTAAATTTGGCGTTGACCAGTGGTCGGACAACTTTTATTTCCTTTGATCTGCGTTTGTGTTGAATTTTTGTTGTCCGACCACTAAACACTACCAAAAACTCATGTTTCATTATATTTCAAACGAAAAAGACAGTAGATATTATTACATATCAATTATCAAGAAAAAAGACTAAAACAAAAGAGTTATTTTTGTCCGAGTGTCCGACTACTGGACTTAGAACAAAATTATATTTAGTTTATCGGACACATAAATTTAATATTAAAAAGTATCCTTTTTTGTTATTTGAAATAAATGTTTAGACTATTCTACATACATGTAAAGTTATAAGTACTTCATAAATTAGATACAAAATTTTTAAATTACCTTACAAACTATCTCACCTCCATCTTTAACAGGCAAAAATTAAGAAGCACACACATGTGGTCACTTTCCCGAATTTTTAACGGTTTCAGGGTGACGCTTCGTCCTACGTGGGCGACAAAAGCGAGCGGGCGACGCGTGCGACAACAGAGGGCGATGAGCTCGATTCGCGCGACATATTTCAATCGCATGCGATGCCGCTTCAGTCGCGCGTCATCGCGCGCATCCTACCTAGAACAGCTTCGTAAGAAAACGTTGTTTGATAAATACGCGTCGCTCGCACCGCTCGAATCGCGCTATTTTGTTTCCCACGTAGGACGAAGCGTTAGCCCACGGCCACACAGAAAGCGTTTTTAGCGTTTTGCGTTTTTTGCGTCTCAAGCGCTTTTTGCGATTTTACCGTTTTAAGCGTTTTTTTCGATTTGTGTCCATTAAAAACACGCAAAAGACGCGGCAAGCTCGTGGATTCCCGGCCCGTTCAACAATCAATCCTGTGAGAAAGAGATAGGCGAGATCGGCACGGTTAGCGTTGAAGAGACGAAGATAAAAGATGCTGGGATTGAATTGTGGACGGGCCGGGGCATATATTCGGCGACAAACACAATCTACTGCTAGAGCCAGTGGTGTGTGTAAAAATAATAATTTGCCATTTATTTTACGAATTTTAGTTTATATGTGTATAGTTATTTTATGTTGTATTGTTGTGGTTACTTGTTATAGTTTTTTATGTTGTAGTGTTGTGGTTACTTG
Source organism: Sitophilus oryzae (assembly GCF_002938485.1). Classification (NCBI taxonomy): domain Eukaryota; kingdom Metazoa; phylum Arthropoda; class Insecta; order Coleoptera; family Curculionidae; genus Sitophilus; species Sitophilus oryzae. The sequence continues at coordinate 6,199,870 of NW_022146105.1, forward strand.
TTGTAATTATAATATAATATAATATAATAAAGAATTATTATATAATAGAATAGTAAATATCTATTACTAGTTGCTAACGCAATTTTAGGACATGATTTATAAAACTTTTTGGAGTGAAACTTCTTTACGCGCGCTGGGAGTAAACATTCAAGGCCGTGACATACGAGCTAGCGAGACGGCCCTGACACACGAGCTAGTTGTAACGAAACGTGTTAACTGCTTAGAAATACGTAGTGACGCGACGTGTATTTTTGAACAATCCACGTGTTTATCAAAAATATTGATATTTTAATACAAATTTTTTAAAAGCGAATCAAATTATTAGGTGTAAAAAACCATTTGTTACACGTAAAAAACTATTTTTATTATTTTACGCGAATAAAACTGTTATATGTAAAAAACTATTTTTTACGCGTATAAAACTATTTTTACTGGTAGAAAACTATTTTTACGCGTATAAAACTATTTGTTAAACGTAAAAAACTATTTTTTTACGCATCAAAAACTTATTGTTTCTGGTAAAAAACCTTTTTTACGTAAAAAGAAATATTTTTTACGTGTAAAAACTATTTGTTACACGTAAAAAAACTATTTTTTACGCATCAAGAACTTATTATTTCAGGTAAAAAAACTTTTTTACACAAAAAAAAATATTTTTTACGTGTAAAAACTATTTGTTACACGTAAAAAATATTTTTTTACGCGTCAAAAACTTATTGTTTCTGGTAAAAAAACGTTTTTAACGCAAAAAAAAAATATTTTTTACGTGTAAAAAAACTATTTGTTACACGTAAAAAACTATCGTTTACGTGTCAAAAACTAATTGTTTCTGGTAAAAAAACCTTTTTTACGCAAAAAAATAGATTTTTACGTGTAAAAAACTATTTGTTACACGTAAAAAACTATTTTTTACGCGTCAAAAACTTAATGTTCCTGGTAAAAAACCTTTTTTACACAAAAAAATATGTTTTACGTGTAAAAAACTATTTGTTACACGTAAAAAACTAATTTTTACGTGTCAAAACCATTTGTTTCTGTTAAAAAAAAACCTTTTTTACGCAGAAAAAAAACACTTTTTACGCATAAAAACTATTTTTTACGCGTAAGAAAATATTCCCTTAATTTATTACTTTTTCAACATTTCATTAATAGAATCTTCCTAAACAGTAGATATTCTCTATAAAAATATTTTTAGATAATATCTTAAACTGAAAAAAATGCTATTACCATTTAATTTATTTTTATTGTATTATTAAATATTACGTTCGCCTATGACGGGGTCTCATAGAAAACGCTAAAGACGCTACAGAAAACAAATTTGTTTTCATCTGCGTTTTTTGCGAGACACGCCAAGACACGGCGCGCCGACCGCTAGACGCTTTTGGTGGGGCCACTCCTATATTATCCTGTCATTTTGCTTTAGACCCAAAAGACGCTTCACGCTAAAAACGCAAAAAACGCTTTCTGTGTGGCCGTGCACTTAGGCAAAGAAAATGTTATAGGCTTGGTGCATTTCAGTTGATTTCAACAAATTCCGACCGCAGCGCTTCAACGGCAAAAATCAGAAATAATCCCTACCTATCTTACGCCGCCGCGCGCCGTCCGTCATGTTGATCGCAAAAATAATATTCAAATCGTGGTTTTGTCATAATATTTAAGTATTTTAGTTTTTTGCTAGCGCAGTTATTGAAACTATAAAACACTCCGGTACGAGGTGTGTGTGATGTAACGCTATTTCGGGTAGTAAAAAATAAATGAAAAAAAATCCCAACTAGGTATATCGGTCGTGTTGTGTTGTGACAATTTTAAATGTTAATAAAATTGCCCAAAAAAATGCTAACGCGTAAAGGAGAGCGCAATTAGGGCGTTGTTGGATGCAATAACACTTAATAACTCAACTTTTCCGGATATTCAACTCTCCCCAAAACAACATTTTATACCTTCCTAATTTCTTACACCGATTTGATCAATAGCAAAAATGGATTCAAGCAGTTCCACGAAACAAGTGAGTAAACAAAGTGCTCGTTACATAATCAAAAAATTAAATAGATATATGCTATGAGGGGATGAAATATAATTTGTGCAATATTAATGGTATACTTTTCTAATCAACTAGTGATTAAATATTTTATGAACATCTAAAATTATAATTATGTACCTTTAAAAAATTTGGTTATAACACTCTAGACCAAACCAAACCGAAATTCCAATTATGCCCCGCTAGCGAAACCGGTGATAAAACTATGCTTGCTACCGTAGTTGAACTCATCTAATTTTTTTTAACTGGAATAATAAATTTTAATGCAAGACCATCTGAAGATATCAAAATATTTACCTTTTTATTTTTTTTTGTTTAGAATTTCCACAAATTATACTTTCTAACACTTTTAGAATAATTATATACTAACTTCTTCGTTTACTCGCCATTTAAACCCGTGTATTTGTATGTATTCGTTATTTACGATATTCTCCGGCAGAGAATGCACCAAGCTTATAGAACAAAGCGGAAGAATTGGTAGAATTGTTTTTTTTAATTATTTGAAGCCATACTAAGCCATATTTTTAACTTATTTCCTAATAAATAGGTTTTGTCCGACCACTGGTGTACGTCCGACTACTACCACTGTCAGAGTTTTTTGACCCACCCTACTATATATCGCATTTTGCTCTTTCAGGTTTAGATTTAGGCCATCCTTCGTGGCATTCCCACCCACACCCCCAGTCAGTTCTTCGGTGCCCGATGTAGTCCAAGCCCCGGAAGCGGACACCTCCGCCCCATCGGCCCCTTCTACACCGATCTACTTTAGAAAGAAATGCAGTGGCGGTCCCTTAATCGATACCGCTCAATTGGCCACCACGATCGAAGACTCTTCTCCGATTGGTTTGGCGAAAAAGCTGGTCGGTCAGCTGCTGGACTCCTCAAATAAATCGGAGAAGATTCTGGCCCGGTTGAGCGCCCTGAACGGCGAGGAGGTCGTTCTGAGCCACGAGGGTACCACGTACACCATCAAGTTGCCGCAATTGAACGCGGTGTCGGACTTCGAGAACGTGTTTCAGGCTGTGAGTCAAGCTTTAGGGTGTTGTCAACATCTGTTTGGTGAGTTTATATCTTTGTTTCCTTTAGAATAATAATAATAATACATATTTATTATATTATACACATCTTTATTATTTATTAATTATATTATTTCAAAATTGTATAATAAAGCGAAACAGCGTTAACTAGCGAGAAAAAAAGCTAATACTAACTTAAAAGTAAATCATTAGCTTAAGCAGAGTTTACACTGTGTCACTTTGGATGTACAACCAAAATGAATCACTCAGACTGAATTCATCCAAATTGAACATTTTTACATATTTTCATCCAGTTCGCAGCAGTTCACTGTTTCATCTTTCGCAGGCTGCCACCTCTCCCAGTGTTTTCTATATCGAGGTTGGCCGCACGGGTCGGCGTCGGCTGTTTACATTTTTCACTAGCCGTTTAATCTGGATGAATCAACGGTTCGTTGAACGCTTCTTTCAACAAAAGTAGGAAGACCGTCAACTTGTTTCATCGTTCAATTTTTAGTACATGTACACTTTGGATGAAACAGTGATGAAAGGCAATTTTTTATACTTATTACTTTGGATGATTCATCCAAGTTGTACATCCAAAGTGACAAATGTAAATGAGCCTTACATACCTAATGCATATTTCTAATTTACAGTCCCATATTCAAATAATCATACAGAGTGTATGGTTCCAATTTAATCAGCATTTTTTTTAAATTTATTCCCGAACAAGTTCTTAATCTTCTTTCTAAATTCTTAATCAACAATTATTTCTAGTTTATGTAGCGCTAAAATTCTGATTTCGAATGTTGTATTTCATCTTATCATTTATTTCAAAAAGATGTTTATTGTTATAGAGGGGCATTATACATTCATATATTGTATACCGGGTGTGTCTTAAATGTGGCTCACCCCTATAATATCTTTTTTATTTTTTCAGATAAAAAAAATGAGATTTGGTATATTAGTATATATGGCATAAATTAGGATTAATTGACGTATTCAATTGTTTTTGGCAACTTCCTGTTTCACCAGAAATGGTTACAACTTTTGACTTTTAAATGGCACCCTCGGTATTTTTTACTTTCTTCGATAGAAAATGACATTCTGAATAGAATGGCATATCATATGTCAACTTTTGACATTCTCGTTTAATAAAAAATCGTATCTTAAATGTCAATCTATAGTGCCACGGCTGTGTTAAAAACACTAATTCTTAATCAAACAGTCTTGGAAAAATAGATTTGATCGTCTAATGTTTTTAGTGTCTTGTCCTGGCCTGTTAGAAAATGCTCAAATCGTATTTTTAGTCATATCTCAATTTTTTCAAATGGAAGCATTTTTTATGAATAATTTGATATCACACACTTGATATTTTGAGTCAAAAATTTTCGTTACTTACCGCAAGTTATAATTTCAAATAAACCATATGCAAAAATGTCAAAAGTTGACATATGATATGTCATTCTATTTAGAGTGTTATTTTCTATGGAATAAAGTAAAAAAATACCGAGGGTGTCATTTAAAAATCAAAAGTTGTAGTCATTTCCGGTGAAACAGGAAGTGACCAAAAACAATTGAATACGTCAATCAATCCTAATTTATGTCATAAAGTAACATACCAAATCTCGTTTTTTTAAGTGAAAAAATAAAAAAGTTATCGGGGTAAGCCAATTTTGAGACGCACCCGGTATAAACTACATAAACTGTCATTACTCACAAGTCTTTTGAAAATTGCTCTACATGATTGGTGATATCACATTTTTTAATAACGCGTATAATTCGCTTTTGTACTGTGAAAATATTTTGACTTATACTATCACGATCCCATAAAATAATTCCATATTTTAAAACAGACTCAAAATTTTCAAAATACAGAATTTTTAAAGCTTTCTGGTCTATATACTATTGTACTTTTGTACATACGAAAATCGACACTCTAAAGCCAGAATTTGCCGACCCTGTATAATTCTGGTTCAACATTCAGTATTTGAGGCTACCAGCGCAAAAACGGCCTAACCCCAAAAAGCTTGTTTTGAGAAAACTTGGAATAAAGTTTAGTGGCAATAACGCTACTAGTTTAATTCTCGAACACTATTTTGATATTTTGCTGCAAATATATGTCTAAAGACCCAATGAACTAAAATATAGACATAAGATTATGAAAGAAGAACGAAATTATTGGACAAAACCCACCGTAAGATTAGCCGTGAAACCATAACTAAAATATGACTCCCCGCAGACACTTAGTGTGTCTGCCTTCCGGCTTCATATACGGGAGGAATCAGCAACGATTAACTAGTGATCCTGAAAAAAGAAAAGCAGGTAACCAGGTGGCAAATGGTGCCTCGTGCCTCGTTTGCTGCCCTTTTTCTTTTTTCAGGATCACTAGTTCATCGTTGCTGATTCCTCCCGTATTGATGAAGCCGGAAGGCAGAAACACTAATTGTCTATGGGTAGTCATATTGTAGATTGTAGTCTTGTTTTTATGGCTAATCTTACTGTAGGTTTCGCCCAATAATTTTGTTCTTTTTTATTACAGTCCCCACGATAAGATCTTTTGTTCATAAGAATATCTATAATAAATATTGATTAATAAAAAAATGTGGGCTAGGCTGTTTTTCTTAAGCGTTTAGTTAGTAGGTCAATATTAATAATTGCATGAACACTATTATTGAAGCATATTTTGTAGCTTAAAACTTTTATTTGTATTTAGATAAATTAAATAAAACACAACGGTGTTCAAAACCTATTATTCGTCATTCATGTGTATAGGAACATTTTTTCATTTTTTTTTCTGAGGAATCAATGTGTAATTATTTAACACATTGGCCGATTGATTAAAAAACATGTAAAAAATTACATTTTTTAAAATTTTCTGTTACTTGGATTAAGGCAGATTATGATACTAATTTAACACTTTCGCAATTTAATGATATTAAAATGTTTTAAAGGTTGCTTGACTTAGACTTGGATCAAGGCAAATTAATAGAATTGCGTTTATTTCATCAAGGAGATCGAAATCGACATAATATCAAGAGACAGCTTTTAATCGGCATTGACCGGCCTACACATCTGTGTTAATAAGAGGAAGAAGTCAGTGGCGCACAGTTTTTTAGAAAAATGTTCCAGTGATAACCTATACCGAGTTAGTCATTTTAGAAGCGTGGTCTGTATTTTAACGTGTAAGACAGAGAATAATACAAATGAGACAAAATCAAAAGCGGCATACAGTGTTGCCTGTTTTTACGTTTGTGGGAAAATTGTGTAGAAAAAAAAAACTATTTTAAAAACTTTCATGTATACTACTGAAATGAAGATAATATATCTGCTAAATATAATCTATTACATCTGTAGTAAAATGAGTAACTAATTGTGAAAAATGAGGTTCCAACTGTAGATGCAACATTTTCCTTAAACGCCTACTTGTGCGGTTTGAACTTTTGATGCAAGATCCGGCAATACCACAGAAGAAATGTATCAACCCAAGTTTTATCTCTTAATACATTTGATTGTTCATCAAGCGCAAGCACTGTTTTACACGTTAAAATCCAGACCACACTTCTAAAATGACCAAATCGGTATATATGCCCCTAGTGAATCTGTCGACACTTTTTTAGCATTAAAATATATAGCACTTATAGTAACTTTTGCCCTCAAAATGTCATTCAAATAGCTAAGGCACTTGGAAGGCTTTAACGCCCTGTATCTACGAAACAAAGCAGAATCGGACATATGTTGATAGAAAATTATTAATAATAATAAATAACGCTTTATTGTACAAAAAGCCAAAATAGCTTCGTCGACAAAGCATTTAAAAAAAACAAAAGCACAAAATTAATAAGTCTTATATATATCTTATTTTTACGTGGGGAATCTCCCAACGAGAGGCACATATTTTTTGAAACACCCTGTGTATAGCCGTATATATTTTATTATAACCGCGGCCGAAGTGAGATAGTGAAATACTTACAAAGAGTTTATTTTTTGAACAATGATTTATAAAGTTTTACTAATAAAGAACGATCTTTTTAGGGTTGGAGGAACCAGCGAAAGAATGCGGTCTCTGCGATATCCAGCCCCCTACGCCGGCTAAACGCAAAGTGCCGGAACAGGAAGCGGCCACGTCCACGACCGTTACGGAAACGTCGAGTGTTTCTGGATCGCCCGTGACTAGTCTCAACAAGATCCCGACACAGGAATGGGGCATCGAGGACGTGATCCAGTTCATCGAATCCACCGATTCGTATTTGGGTTCCTATGCCGATTTGTTTAGGAAACATGTAAGTTTTGTAATTCCCCCGGCGATTGTATGAAAAGGACTTGACAGAAGAGCTAAAAAAGTAATATTTCAGTTCGGCAGGGGCGTGCATATAATGTAGACAAAAAGGGCGTTGCCTACCCCACACAAAATCATGCAATATTTTTTTTATATCATTATATCCAACAAATATTCGCAATAAGAATTTTTATCGCATTTTTATTCTAGAAATTACGTAAAATATATTTATATCATTTTCGACTACAGCGTTATCGAGAGACAACCGCCCAAAGCCAGAATTCTGTAACTTAGAAGTCGCTAAGCGCTTTTAGACGCTCAGCGTATATGACATTAATTTTCGCTTAGCGCGCACTTAACTACCGATTTGGATATTCTCATCTGACCCGCTTAGCGTCTTTACTGATTGTGCTAAGCGATTTGAAAACAGCTACCTTAAAGGATCATTTTGCTTGTTGAACCTCGTTATTGAACTGTCAGTAAAAATAGAAAAAATGTGATTTTGTGCGTTCTCTTACTCTTTAGTGAAAACTACTTCTTCTTCTATAAATTCCTCAATAAGTAACTGATAATTTACGACTTGGCAGCTATTAATATTGTTCAAAACATCGAAAATGTTAAGAAGCCTCATTTCCCTCGTATAATAAGAATAATGACATATCCATAGAAAAATAGGTTGACATAACTCAACAGTAGGTTATGAAATTCACGTAACATTGACATTTTCATTGTTTTATCCACATTTGATAGTTAGATACCTGAGAAATTGCGATGCTGTCAATATGTGCTCAACGCGTATCCAGAACACGATTCGCACGGCAACGAGAATACCAAAATCGACTGCTTGGCCTTCCGCTCATCGAATACTTTTGCTTACTGCTTTGAAAGCGTAACGTTTTTATGTCAAAGTTCCAGAATTCGGATCCAGCACTATATTCTCGTTGCAGTGCGAATCGTTTTCTGGATACGCGTTGAGCATATATTGGCAGCATCGCAATTTGTCAGGTATCTAATAGTTTACTAATAGTCAAGTGTGGATAAAACGATGAAAAATGTCAATGTTACGTATGTACATTTCATAACCTATTGTTGAGTATGTCAACCTATTTTTCTATGGAATGTCTATGGTTATGTCATTATTCTTATTATACTAGGGAAATGGTGAAGACCCTTCTCAGCATTTTGGATGTTTTGAACAATATTTATAGCTGCCAAGACGTAAATTATCAATTACTTATTGAGGAATTGATAGAAAAAGAAATAGTTTTCACTAGAGAGCAAGAGAACGCACAAAATCACATTTTTTTCTTTTTTTACTGGCAGTTCGACAAGCAAAACGACCTTCTAAGGCAACCGCTTCAAGTCGCTTAGCGCAGTGGTTAAAGACGCTAAGCGCGTCAGATGAGAATACCCAAATCGGTAGTTAAGTGCGCGCTATGCGAAAATTAACGTCAATTATATTTCCCTGCTTTGATTTGCACTGCACGCCACTACAAATTGCAGGTCCTACTACTACTGCATATCGGGGTTCCAGTTTTTCTAATACCTTAAACTGAAAATTACTTACAATAGCTTTGCTATTTAAGGGAGTGATTCCACGTAATCTTCCACGTACTCTGCAGATCACAGTGCAGATCAATATTATATGAGAAAGAGATAGAATAAGGAAGTAACGCGTTATTTAATTTTGCCGGTGTCGACCGCTGTGCAGCACTCACTTTTTTGCCATTACTGCTATCATTAGTGATGCCATTTCTGAGAAATTTCTAGTGATGGGATCACGCGAGTGAAAAATACTCGGTCACCCGAATATTCATATCTTCGGTATGTCTCGAGTATTTTTGTCGATCTCGAGGATTACTCGGCACGCAACTAGCATCGGGTGTTGCGTACCGTCGCTCACGAGGATAGGGGCGATTTAAGATTTATGCTGAAACCTCTTATATAGAGGATAGAGGATAACCGTTTAATCACTTGCTCGCATGTCGCTCGCAATAATAATCGGTTTTCAGGGTAGTAACCTGGCATTTTTGAACAGAAATACATTACTTATTTTTGTTTTGTTTTGTTTAGATGAATATAAATATTAAATTTCTAAAAATTAAACTAAAGTAAATATTATTTTTCTACAATATATAAATTTGAAATATAAATTAAAATTCAACATATACTAATTAAAAAATTAAAAAATAAACATAATTCTTAACTTGTTCTTAACTAACATAACTAAAAAATTTATCCTACAAAATTGAATATCAGCATAATATACAGATTAAAATAATTAATTCTCAACTTACATTACTAATACAAAAATAAAAAAAAATATATAAAAAAATATATCTCTGAAAATAAATTTAACCAATGCTTAAGTAAATTTCTTTGAATTGTGCATTGAGGTATGATTTGATTATTGCCTTGTTTTTTCTTTCAATTTATCTAATTATTTATAGTTGATTATACGGCTCACCTTATGATTTTAGTCTAGTTGTTTTTAATTTTTCGAATTTAGCGTACCATATTGTTATCTGTGATTGAACAATATTTGTGATAGATATAATTTTTTGACTTTGTAAAAAAATTTTGACTTTTTAACTTGTTGTGATTGTATTTTATAAATTTGACCTCTGTAATTGTTTTAGCTTTGGGCCTGATGATGGGAATAGTTTAAGTTCCCGAAACATGTCGCCCCCCTTGCGTTTTTAAGCATTGAAATTTAAATTAAACAATTAGATCAAATAGATTTTCCCCAATTTAGTGTAAAAAATAATTAGATATATTGATTATTTAATTACTTTTGCTATCTTCGTCTACCCTATTTTGATTTACACTGGGGTTTCTTCACTTACTCGAGGTTTCATTTTTTCTAGGAATAACTGATACTGAAAATTACTTACAATAGTTTTCGTTGCATGGATCGATTTGTTGGAATCGTTTTGATAATTTTGTTGTTATTGATCTTTTGTTGTTTCGTTTCGTTTATATTCTATGTAAATACTTAACCGAAAATGTTTATTTTTTATAGGAGATTGACGGTAAGGCTTTCCTGTTGCTCAACTCGGATATGATGATGAAATACATGGGCCTAAAGCTAGGACCAGCCCTGAAAATATGCAATTTGGTGTCGAGACTGAAAGGTCGTCGATATGCATTGTAATATAAATAGGTTAAGTGAAAATTGTATTGATAACATATAAAAGCCAATTATTTCCGTACTTAAATGTTTCTTGTATCGCTATTTTTAAGTTTGCATGTACAGGGTGTTCGATTCATTCATTTCAGGTTGACATTTTATTGTCATGGAGTGATTTCAGTTTATTCATACAAGGGCAGATAAGTAATCGAAATATATTGGTAATTACAGAGAAAGAGAATAAAAATATTACTATATAAGTAAATTAGTTATGTGAAAAATCACAATTATTGACCAGATTATTATTACTCTTTGTTTTAAAGATGTAAAGCTATTTGATTTAAATAAAGACACATTTCAAAATATTGTGTATTTGTTTTACTGATCCTTTATTTATTATGTTTTGTACTAGTTTTTTTGCAAGGGTGCCATTTAAAAATCAAAAGCTGTAGTCATTTCCGGTGAAACAGGAAGTGACCAAAAACAAATCTCGTTTTTTTATCTAAAAAAATAATAAAGTTATAGGGGGGGGCGAGATTTTTGCGACGCGCTAGGTATAAATAAAATATTAATAATATAAAAAGTACAAACTTATTTATACCATAGAAAAAAAAAACGGTGTTAAAGATGGCGGAAAAATGACCATCCATAATATTTTGTCGAGGTCAAACCCTAGACACCCCCATCCTCTTCTTTATTTTTTAATCACACACTTACTGCTAGTTGGCCTTAAGAAGGTTTTGTAACTTATAAGAAATAGATTTATGTCTGGAAACGTTCTATCCTTTTATAATGTTTCTAAAATTAGTTTTAATTTTTAAGTTCTATGTCAATTTTTAGTAAATGACGTCTAGAGATTGACCTCGCCAAAATTATCATCGATTGTGTATTTCCCAGCCGTTCCTGGCGCCGTTTTTTTTTCGATCATAGGGTATTATAAATAATACTCATTTTGTTCCTTTGACAGATCATTGTTTCGCTGTGATGGAAAAAATTAGAAGAACTAAAGGTTTTCCGTGTGTCAGTGGAGAGACTTTACACAAAGAGACGATTGCGACAGATGACATCACAAATAAACACAAAATGACAGAAAGCAGCTGTTCTGTCGTATTGTTTCTAGTTTCAACGAACAGTAACTATACAGCCCCGTACACAGAACCACGTACCACGTTTTGTCATTCGCGGCACATCAAAGACCCAATCAAATCTACATAATTCAAACAGATGTCAATTTTAAATTTAGTACAATTCCCATGGGTTCTTTGACGTGTCAACCAGTGTAAACAGCGACACAACATAGTTCTCAGAACGGGGCTTACTACTAACTAGTACTCTATATAACGTATTACGATATTTCTTTGAATGTGATAGACTTACTGAATCAGTCTTTAGACCCACGTGGCGTTAATCAAAACAAATAAAGACAATGGAAGTCCGAAATTCTTTAATTTTCATACTTTCACCAACGTTTCATTTTTGCATTGTCTACTATATTCAAAGAAACAGAAATTTCGAAGCTTCGAGAAGAGCAAAATTGAGCTGACTAACGGAGAGAAAGCCCATATTTCCTTCTTATGTACAGCACGAGATAAAAACAACATTCCCAGTGGCTTCTACATCAAGTCACCGATTCAAGGAGAAAGAGCTAGACGTAATATTAGACAACGCACAACGCTATATAGTCGAGAATTGATGCGATTGATAACGGTCAGTGATCGTTCTGACCGAAACGTTGTGTTAATCAAAATAAATAAAGAGAAAGTCCGAATAGTATTAGGATATAATTTGAATACTGTAAATAAATAAAAATACAATTTATTTAGCTTTATATTTCATAACTGGCTTGGAAATGACGATCTATTACATTTCCCATATAACTTTACATATAAAATGACAGCGATTTTCATTTCATAGCCATCGCTGACGCCTTTTTTCCATCATATTGTATTATCAAAGTATATTAATTATAATTTTTATATGCCGGCCCTGTCTTACCAATTTTGCTATTAGGAGTTGCCAGATTGAATAAAAAATTATAAAAAAACATCCACTTTTTGAATTTTACTATTGCCCTATATACTAATATCAATAATACCGTATGATAAAAAAAAACGGCATCCAGTTAGCTGGAAAATGACTATCAATGACATTTTCTACATAATTTTACATATAAAATGACAGCGATCTTCATTTCATAGCCATCGCTGACGCCGTTTTTTTTTACCATGCGGTACTACATTAACTTACCTATTTATATAAATAAGAAACATACCTATTTATATATTATAAGAAGCAACATGATGAACAATGATGAACATTGATCTGAAAACAGATCGTTAAAATGTTCAAATTATTTATGATGACGATTTTCTTAAACATCAACCAAAATTCTAACTTGGCAACACAGACCGATTTCCAATTCTCAATGTTGTCACTTGTTGCCTTTTTTCATAAATGTTAATAAGTATCCTTTAGTATATTATTAAATAGACTATAACTTATGTTTCTTGTCTTACAGCAATGTTCTATTTAATAAAGCATCCGAATCTTTGAATTAAAGATATTTAGTTTTACTTCTAAAACATATTTTTATATTTTTACCATCTATCCTTGCCAAAGTTTTGAAGCTAAAAAAGTTGATGCGGCAACAATGCTTTTATCACTCACTTGTTTTGCGCCGACTGTCAATATATATGTGTTTCTAGTGAAATTTTGGGTTTTTAACTGGAAATAATTGTTTAATTGCATTTTTTAAAGATGTGATACGATACTAAATTGTTAAAATGAAGTGCCCGTTTAATTATCAAGTTAATAGGTGAGCAAAAATATTTAATGTCTTTAAAGTACCCGTTTAAAGTGATTAAAATCGTCATAACTGTCTATGCAAAACAATCGATTCTGATTTTTGGCCTGTGTTAATATTTGTTTATTATTTAACAAGGTGTATTTTGATTTATCGGCAGCGATACACCCACAGAATAACAAACATTGTACTTGTTTGTAAACATAAAATAATCTTTTAACATATGATTATTAACATCATGAGTTAATTATTGTAAGTAATTTTTTTTTTCTAAATTTATAAAACCACAAAAAGATCTTGAAACTGCTTAGCCTAAAAGCCTAGCGTACCAAACTTGTGGTGTATTGACTCTTACTTTTCAATTAAAAATAAATATATTGCATCACTGATAAAAAAAGTATCTTACAATGCAACCCATGCAGTTTTTAAAGCAGGTTACAGAATCTGATTTTTTTTGCAGCATATTTACTTATCCTCGTTTTTTAGGGTCACATAATATTGTCAGAAAAATGAATATTATGCGTAAATTAAGGGGTGGAGGGGTGTCATCAGCTGCATCAAGTTCAGAAAGTATGGGCGACCCGTCCTCTGCTCATACACAGTTGGGATTGATGCATCTAAAGAAACTATTTCTAGAATATATGCATCCCCCTCATCCTCTAACAGATAAAGAAAAAGATGATAAACTCTACAACATGCTGCCTCTTTTCTGTAAGGTATGTATTCTGTGTACCCATAACTCTTTATAACCACAAGTTAACTAAGTATCCTCAAGTTCAACTTAAAATGTATTTTTTATATACCATGTGATTGAACGCAATACATTTTAAAAGTAGGTGTGAAAATAATACTCTTTAAGCTTTATAGTATAGTCAGTTCAATGAAAAAATCCTTGACAGTGATAGATGTGTCTGTCATTTTAATTCTTGTATAATATGCAGTGTGACACATAAAATAATTAACTAGAAAGAAGTGTCAACTCTGTGTTAAATCGTGGAAACACGATACGCCACCGAAAGCCTTCGTTGTTGTCTGGAGAACTAATTTTCCAATTGACAGGTTGACATGATAAGGACATTAATTTTCATTTCCGTTTCCGGTTATTCAATGGCGGGCCCTCTTTCAGTTCAAATGTATTTTGTATTTTTTCTTTTCATAAATAAAACCAAAAAATAATTTATTCACATATATTTATTTGAAATATGGAATAACGTGACTAAATAAATATAAAAATATAGAGGATTGTATTGTTTCAATACCAATTAGTTAATTATATTTACTTTTAACGTAAATTAGTTAAGGTATAAGCAAGACTTACAGTAATTTGTAAATAAACACACGTATTCGCAGACTTCAAGAACAGAAAACGAACACAGGAACATGAAAACGGGAGCCTTATACAAAAACCTGAAAACAGAAAAACAAATTTTTTTATACTAAAATTAACAATGTAAAAATATCAATAGGTATAAAATATAAATATACTGTTTAAGAAAGCGTCCATTATTCCCAAAGAGACCTGGCTTATGAATCAAAAAGAAGCAAAAAGAGACTTTTAGTCGGATAATATAATCAGATTATCAGTCCGATTTATTGCATTATTGACAATAAATCGCACATACTGGAGATAACTAATGTTGGCAATAGTTAAAAATGATCTTACCTTGCTGCAAATTGTTTCCATTTTCAAAAAAATCGCCGATCAAAGAGATTATAACACCATTTTCTTGCATCTAAAAAATGTAAAAACAGTGTTTATTTACTACCTATTTTTCATATACATGGAACATACCTACTACTGCAGAAACGTCATTTTCTCCAGGATTCTTCATGTAATATATATTTTATATACTTTATTACCTTTATATTTATAAATTTCAACCGAAATATTAAATTGAACTTCCAAAACGAAACTAAACGGAATGAATTAAAATGGCGTCGAATATTTTCGAATTTGTTCTAGAACAAATCTGAAGTTGTCTCTGAAACTGAAATCTGTCAATTCTAAACTGTGAAGTTAGACAATAGTTATACAAAAACAATGCTGTCCTTGTCTAGGCGGCCATACTTGTCGTGAGGAGAATGACAAGAATGACACTAATGACTGTTTCCAATTTTCCTATTTCACTGTCACCCCCCTGGTGTGACACGGTGTGACATGTGTGATGTGTGCAAAAATTTTGCATCAAAATCTTTATGTTGAATCATCTGGTATTCATATTTAACTAACAAAAATATTTTGTCATATGTTATGTGAGCAACTGTCATGACAGCGCATATTACTTAATAGATCTTTAAAGATGTTTTGATGTACAAAGTCATAGCAAAATACCCTGCTTCTAGCTATATCTCTCGATAATTCTGCATCAAATTTTTGATATCTTAATAATACCATATTATTGAAAAAAAATAGTGTCTGAGACGGCTAGGGAATGGCAATCTATGATAATTTTGGCGAGGTCAAGCCCTAGACGCTATTTTCTTGGTCTATACTCTTCTTTGGTTTTTAAATAGGGCTTACGGCCAGCTGGCCTTAAGAAGGTTGTAATGTACAGGGTGGGTCAAATTTGACGGTTTTAAATGGAAACACCCTTTTCTATAGGAGATAGACAAAAACTAATATCGGTGTCTGGAGCTGAATTTTTGTCAAAAACATGATGGTGAAAACCGCATATCGATATCTGTTACCGTTTCGGAGTTACGGGGTGTTTTTCAAAAATATGCATTTTTAACAAATCGCTGTAACTTTTTTGCTATGGAAAATTTTGTATTTTTATGAAAACATTTCCAAAGCACCTTTTTATGTAGAATTTAATGCTTTAAGTATAATTTTTTTTAAATTAATAATTTAAGAATTATCGAAAATCTGATTTTTTATATGGGACACCCTGTATATTTTTAATTTATTGAAAATAATTTAAAATTACCTTTCCAAAAATATAACACACTTGATATTTTGCTCGATTCCTCTTCTAGATATAGAGTATATAAAAATTCGCCCCCTTTAAATAAGTAGGCTTTGAACGGCACCGGCTGTAAAGCAAAAAAATTCTAGCTGTGAGCATCAATTAAAACGAAAATAATATTTGCTATGGAGATGCAGAATTTTATAACCATTTAAAATATATTTAACCAACATCAACACATTTAAACTATATCTAATAACAATAAAAATAAATAGCAAACCAAGACATGAGATTTTGCTACAGGTGTTCGACATATCGACCGTCTTCTGTTATGGACAGACGGGGCAGTTTTTGAACATTTCTCGCGGAATTCATTAACTCAGTGGGGGTGAAAGATACCCTCCCATAACTGCTAAGTATTTTTAATTCTTGTCTAAATTATACGGAAGAATAAGGAACCTTTATTCTTCCGCAAATATATCCATAGGATTAGATCCATGGGCACTAAGTCAGGCGGCCTTGACGGCCAACAGCTGGGATCTTGGTTAGCTATTCAATTATTCTTTAAATTGGCTGCAAAAATTTGTTGGTAACTTCAGCGTTCAGAGGCGGTGCGTCGTCTTGCTGGAAAAATATGTTTTCGAGTTCCATTAAGGGCATATCATCAATAGGGGTCCAAAGCCTACTAGTTTAAAGTGGCGAACTTTTAAAAATTCTGTATTTCGAAGAGGATTATAACAAAATATCAAGTGTGCTATATTTTTGGAAAGGTAATTTTAAATTCTTTTCAGTTAATTAAAAATATAGGGGGTGTCCCAAATAAAAAATCAATTTTTCTCTTCATAATTCTTAAATGATCAATTTAAAAAAAAAATATACTAAAAAGGTGCTTTGGAAATGTTTTCATAGAAATACAAAATTTTTCATAGCAAAAAAGTTACAGTGATTTGTTAAAAATGCACATTTTGAAAAACACCCCGTAACTCCGAAACGGTAACAGATATTGATGTGTGGTTTTCACCATCATGTTTTTGATGAAAATTGAGCTCCAGACACCGATATTAGTTTTCGTCTATCTCCTATAGAAAAGGGCGTTTCCATTTAAAAGCGTCGAATTTGACCCACCCTGTACAGGGTAGTCGAAAATTGGTCTGTTTTAACAGAGAAAACCTATTTCCTGACTAGATAGAGCAAAACCGACTTAGATATCATGGGCTCGATTTCTGAGAAACGTTTATTGGCCTAAACCGCCTGTTCATATTTTCACTGCCAACCGAGATATGGAGTCTTTTTGAATTTTTACCATTTGGAAAACTGCCCATAAGTTTTGTATTTCCCGGAACAATAAAATTCTGTAAAAACGTTCTTAAGGCACTTTTTAAGCACAATCCAGTGGCGTAGTCAGTTTTTTTCTATACTTGCTTTTTTAGTCAGAAATAATAAAAAATATAATTTTTTAAATGGAAATCATAGTTGGCGATGAACTTAAAAAATGCTGGCGTTTAACCCCTTCCAACGATATTAAGTTATGTGTATTTATTTCTAAAAACGAGAGAAATATTACGTTTTTTACCTTTGTATCGAAGGGGGCCTTGATTTTGTGTTGACCTATAGTTGCCTAATTATTTTTATCACAATTTAATATTCTATAGGATTATTTATCTTCATAATTAAAGACTTTTGAAAAGGTAAATCAACATTCTATATTAGTATTACCATTTACAATTAAAAAGCCAGGGTTACTGCACTATTAAATGGATAATTTAGAGAGAATTGGATTGGAACAAGGGATCCCATATCTTGGCCTGCTGGTCCTGTAAGGGAAGAAACATTAGGACAAGAGAAGAATTACAGAAGACTACTAGGCAAGCTTTTGGACTTATTACACCAGTTCGCTTAATAAATTGTTGTAACTCTGTGCGCAAAATATGTTTATTGTGTATTCAATAAGGGGGTGCTCAGTTTGAACATCTTTGATTATTTTTTTAGAAAACTATATTCGTCACTCAAAAATACTTTTTTTTAGTTTTATTCTTTGTTTATTGTATCGATTTCAATTGTAATTACTATAATACCGTATGATTGAAAAAAAACGGCGTCCAGTTGGCTTGGAAATGACGATCGATGACATTTCCTATATAATTTTACATATAAAATGACAGCGATCTTCATTTCATAGCCATCGCTGACGCCGTTTTTATTCGATCATACGGTACTAATATAGAATGTTAATTTACCTTTTTAAAAGTTTTTAATTATGCAGATAAATAATAATATAGAATATTAAATTGTGATAAAAAATAGATAGGCAAATAGGTCAACACAAAATCAAGGCCCACTTCGATATAAAGATCAAAAACCTAATATTTCTCTCATTCTTAGAAATAGATGTCCATAACTTTAGATCATTGGAAAGGGTAAAACGCCAGCATTTTTTTAAGTTCATAGCCAACTATGATTTCCATTTAAAAAATTATATTTTTTGTTATTTCTGACAAAAAGAGCAAGCATAGAAAAAACTGACTACGCCACTGGATTGTGTCGAAAAAGTGCCTTAATAACGTTTTTACAGAATTTTATTATTCTGCAAAATAAAAAAATTAAGAATTTTATTATTCTGCAAAATAATAAATTATTATTATTAATTAAAATTAATAATAATAATTTAATTAAATTACTATTATTAATTTTAATTAAAAAATTCAAAAAGACCCCGTATCTCAGTTGGCAGTGAAAATATCAACAGGCGGTTTACGCCATTAAACGTTTCTCAGAAATCGAGCCCATTACATCTATGTCGGTTTTGCTCTATCTAGTCAGGAAATAGGTTTTCTCTGTTAAAACAGACCAATTTCGACCACCCTGTACTTTTATATCGAGTAATGATTTTTAAGTGGTGTAGTTTCAAGTTCGAGTAAAATAATTTTTTGGAAATAGATTTGTAAAACAAAAAATTTTTTGGAAACGTTCTATCCTTTTTTAATCTTTCTGTAATTAGTGTTAATTTTTGTCAAGTGTTCAACAAGTCTCATTTTCTTAGAAAATGACGTCTGGAGTAGGGAATGCAATCCCGCACCAAAATCTCAATCCCGCAAACCCACGGGATTAAAGCAATCAATCCCGCGGATCCGTAAAATTGCGGGACTGTAAACAATAGTCATACATTTGGTCCTAAATGGTACAAAAGGCATTGTACATTTTGCATAGGTCCATAATATATTGATATAGCGTGTATCTTAAACTAGCTGTACAGAAATTTGGACCGATGTATACAGAGTGTTCAAAAAATATATTTAATATTAAATAAACTTAAATTTTATTATAATTTATCTACTTATTTTATAAATAAAAATATTATTCTGATGTTGGAGTTTTTTTTTAACTTGTGTTAGTTATCTGCTTTTAAATACACTCTATATGAATAATTTTTTGGCATATGCAGAATGTACAAAGCTTTTTGTACCATTTAGGACCATACATATGACTAAAAATGCATCTTTTTCGAAAAAACGTATTTTCCTTAAAACAAAAAAAATTAAAAGACCGATCAAGTCGTTTTTTCTAATTTCAATACAGATTAGTCGTACCTGGTAAAAATTTCGATTTTTTAAAAATTGTCAATTTGCGGTAAAAAAGATTCTTGACCAAATTTTCACACTCTTATAAAACACCCTGTATACGAGAATTCACTAAATATATTTTCAAAAATCTTTTTCACTTCAAGAGATATTCAACTTTACATTTACTTAGGAAGGTATGAGGTGGTAGAAAGGCACAACTAATGTGTCAAAATATCAAGAAATTTTGAAAAACAATTTTGTGCCAGAGAGACCTTTATCAGGATATGAATTTTATATTTCAACAGGATGGCGGGGCATGCCATATGGTTAAAACTACTAAAAAATGGTTTAGGGACATCAACAAGGTCCCCTCTTGGCCTTCGCACAGTCCGGACCTTAATGTTATCGAGACATGTGGCATTAAACAAAACAAAAATTGTGCCACGATCCCCAAGAAACCGTTACCCATTTGACGATGATATTAAGTGAATCATGGCCAAATTTTTACTCTGGCGTATGTCAATCATTAATAAAAACAATGCTAAACAGACGTGCAGTGGTTGCAAAAGTTCATGCTGATGTAACGCCATATTAAAACAGTTATTTTTTAAAGTGTCCGAACATTTAGTTGTCACGATATTGTGCAATATTTTTGTTTATTTATTGGCCTACAGTTTATTTTAATGTTTATAGAAACTAAACTATTTAAATACTCATTAGAAATGTTAGATTTTAATATATTTTTAATGTATTTCTTAAATGTAAATAGTTCAGTTAATGAAAATAAAGGTTTTTGACAAATTTTTGTTTGTCCGAACATTTAGTTGTTAGGGCTCGTATATATTTTTTTAAATAAGTCGAAGCATATTTAAATGCTCTTTCAAACTATATTAGGGTTTCCTATATCTATCTGGCTTAGATTTTAAATAAAAAGCGATTTTTTAATAAAATTGTAATCAGATGGCTGGCGTCGCTATGGCAATTTTCTAGTGACAATTTCTAGTTTCAAGATGGATATTAGTTTATGGACTTTATTTAAATTTATAACAGGTTAGTTTTATTTAATTTACCTAAAATAAGGTTAATAAGTAGTATTTATTATTTTATCAGATTTTTTCCATTTTTAAAAATGAAGCAGTGTCTGCTGGTGGAAGGAATTAGAAATTATATAAATATCGAGTATATTTTTTTGTAGTTTTATTGGAAAATATTTGAAATTTTTGATTGGTGTTATTTTTGATCGCTGATATCTTTGAGACGGTTGATCTGAGAAATTTTGATCTTCATACATGTTTTGTAGAGCGTGAAATCTATACTAATATATAAAATCCTTAAGTGGCCCACTCACTGATTAATCACGATCCTGCTCAAACCACTCAACGTAAGAAGCTCAATTTTGGCATACAGGTTGATTCTAGGGTGTAGAGGTTCGATAAGAAGGGATTTTTCGAAATTCCAGTTCCAAGGGGGTGAAACCACCCCACAAATATTACAATTACAAAATGTTTCCGAAAGACGCTTAAACACGTATATTTTATTTTGTTTTTTTACATATTTTAAGATTTTTAAAAAATGTATACAGGGTGTTTCGAAAAATCTGGTCATTGATTAATCACGATCCTGCTTAAAGCGCTTGACGTTACTAGTGATTTTCTTTTGTGAGGACAATTGATTGTTGGCCTGAAGGGTTTATGCTCAGAGATATTCAGATAGGAATTTTCTTGACAAGCGTTCCTTTGAAAAACTACTTTCCCTATTTCGCAGAGCTGATAGTGTGGTATATAAAAAACTTAGTCAGAAATCTGTCGTTGGAACTGAAGAAAATGAATTTGTCTTAATTAATAAATAATACTTACTTATTAAACTATTGTAAGTAAATTAAATTAAAGTGAACTATTATAAATTTAAATAAGTCCATAAACTAATGTCGATTTTGAAGAGCTACTAAGTGTCACTAGCAAATTGACATGGCGACACCAGCCATCTTGATTGTCATTTTATTGAAAAATCGCTTATTATTCAAAATTTGAGCCAGATAGGTATAGGAAACTCTAATTGCTGTCCTCCATTCACGCAGTTGTGCAGCTCTGAACTGTTCAAGAACGCGATACCCTCACTCAATTGAGTCATAAAGTTCCAGAACTGTTCCGCGCCATATGAAGGCACCAGCCTATTGCGCACAGCTCCTTTCAGAACCGTTCTCGAGTAGCCCAGGGCGTAAAGCACTGGAACTTGAAGTTCGCGAATGGAGGACAGCAAATATAGTTTGAAAGAGCATTTAAATCGGTTTAGACTTATTTAAAAAAATACATAGTGTTGCATTTGAAATAACGAAGTTTTTAAGTAAAATAAATATTTAAAATTGACCAGTAATTTTTGATACCCCTGTATACATTTAAGGAAGCAATAATTTTTTTAGTAAAGTTTATTTCTCTGGCTTCAAAGTCAGCACAAGAATTAACGCTGAAAAAACAGGGTGTTGACAAACCTTTTTATTATAGCATGCAAATATCTTTAAATATCTCAAAACCCAAAGCTTTTAAACATATTAAACCCTTATAATAAATGCCTTATTTTATGCGCAAGAATCCAAAAATGAAATAAAATACCGGGTATTCCATAAGAAAAAATATAACTTTGGTATGGATCTTAGTTCTGACACACCCTGTACATTTGAAAATAATTTTAAATTATGCACATTGCCTCTCTACATATACCCATAAAAATTTTTGTTTCTAATGAGGTGCGCCACCATTTTTGAGAAAATTAATATGATTTTTATTTTAGGTCTTTGGAGCGAGCCCAACATGCGACATGAACGAAAAATTCTGGGACATTTTAGCCTTTTGCCATCAAGTTTCATTGCTGATGGTATCCGAAGTGAGAAAGAGAGCCTCGAATCAGAGCACGGAATCGGCTAGTGCAGCTATTGCGAAATTTTTGGAAATCGAGAACTGTGAAGAATCTAGTAATGGCTGGATGTTGTTGTCAACTTTAAATTTGCTGGCTGCTGGAAATGCGACACTAGTGCAAGTCATGGCGGAAGTATCAGTACCATCAACTTTAGTTAAATGTTTATATCTCTTTTTTGATCTGCCTGAAATTCCGGAAAAAGAATCTAATAAAAAAGATAATACTAGCGATTTTACACCGTTAGAGCGTCGAGTTTTACTGCAGAAAATATTTGTTCAGGTAATTCTTAATAACTAACTAGGTTTCAGAACCGGGAAATCCGGTTCTGAACAATAGCTTGTTATTATTAAGCCGTTTCCTGGGTCTTTTGAGACATTAAAGAACCAGGACTGGGTTGGGGCTCGGTGACAACAATCAAAAAATCATTCTTTGTTACATGCGAAACTTTATTGATACTTTCTAGCGGTCGAAATCAAACACTTATAAATAAGTAGTGATCTCAAGTAGCATTTTTGGGCACATTTTAGGTAATGTTTCTAATAATCGTGTCTGTTTCTTGACACAAAATGGAAATGGTATGCCACAAATAGGAAACATTTTCCAAACCTATATATTTTATATGAGTTTATTACATATTTTTTTACACAGAATTTTGCGGAATGGTCTTCCAGAGTAATTAACTAATAAACTTAAGTTTCGACACTCTAACTATGCTATAAGGCAGTGTAATAATATGGAAATTCCCAAACATCGCACGGCGC
Organism: Sitophilus oryzae; assembly: GCF_002938485.1. Lineage (NCBI taxonomy): Eukaryota > Metazoa > Arthropoda > Insecta > Coleoptera > Curculionidae > Sitophilus > Sitophilus oryzae. The sequence goes on from NW_022146105.1 coordinate 6,223,273, forward strand.
TATATCAGCGTTCGTTCTCCTACCTGGCATCCAAGATGTACAATTCCAACTTGAATCTATACTCCCTTGATTTAAAGACGTTCACTTTCTAAACAAAATTAAAAACTTATATGTTGAGCGGATATACAGGGTGGTCCGAACTGTATTCCGGAAACTTCGGCAACATGTTCTGCAGATAAAAATAAGTAAAAAAGTTCATATAAATGTATGTCCTAAAATGCTTAGTTTCGGAGATACAGGGTGTAGAAGTTTCATTTTTATTTCGATTTTTTTCAAATAATTTCTGAAGTAACGTCAATATTTGGATGAAAATTGGTGTCTGGGAGGTTTTTGACATGAGAAATTTGATTTTGATGTCAATATGACTCCTACTTGTAGAGGGCGCCACCTACGTATTTTTTAACTGGTTTGAAGAGTAATAACTTTTCGTCCGTACCTGCATAAAACTAGCCAGTTAAAAAATATACATTTACGACGTTTTTTACGTAAAAAAGGTCTCTTGGTAAAAATCGCTACGAGTAATGGTTCTCGAGATATTTGGAATCGAAATTACCAAAACCTGTCATCGTTGACATAAATTAAACATGTTGACTAATTAGTTATTAGACTAAAATCATAAATTTGATATGTTTTTGTGTCAAAAGTTGAACAGAAACTGTTTTATCATCATTTTTTCGAAGAAAAATTTATGATTAGTTTAAAAAAATAAAAAGTCCCCAAATTTCTCATTTCGGTCAAATAACTATCTACTCAACATGTTTATTTTTAGTCAATAATGACATGTATTGACTATTTCCATTGTAAATATCTTGAGAACTCGTAGCGATTTTTACCAAGAGACATTTTTCACGTAGAAAATCACGAAAATGTATATTTTTTCACTCAGTAATTTTATACAGGTACGGACAAAAAGTTATTACTCTTCAAAACGGTTAAAACAAGTATAGGTGGCGCCACCTACAAATAGGAGTGATATTGACATCAAAATCAAATTTCTCATGTGAAAAAACTCCCAGACACCAATTTTCATCCAAATATTGACGTTACTTCACAAATTATTTGTAAAAAATCGAAATAAAAATGAAACTTCTACACCTTGTATCTCCGAAACTAAGCATTTTAGGACATACATTTATATGAACTTTTTTACTTATTTGTATCAGTAAAATATGCTGCCGAAGTTTCCGGAATACAATTCGGACGACCCTGTAGAATTACACAATAATTTGATTTATTAATTTTTGTATCCTTTACGGAACAATTTTGATTTTTTACTGTTTTTGCTTTATCTTATTAAGTTGTTGATTTTTCTTTATCTAAAGTATATTGTTAATTTTCATTTTTCTTACTAATTTTTTTTCTTTGAATGTTATTTTTTAAGAATATATTATATTATTTACTTTTTTTTATATGCTCGGTTAACTTAACAGCTCTGCTGAATTTCGCCGAGTAAAAAATAAAGACGTTATTTATTTATTTATATTACATATGTTTCCAATGTGGGGGCACTAGCCATTTCTGGTAATGTTTCGGCGCGGAATCGAAATTTTTAGGGGAAACGTTTCGAAACATTTTCTGCAATTTGTGTCCAAGATGTTCCCGTTTTCAGCAGCCACTGTTTCTAAATGTGAAGAAACAAAATACCAAACTAAAATAGTCATGTCTGTGTGTGTATTTCAAAATGAAAACAACCATAAACAATGTCCATATCTCCGCCATAATTTTTTTGTCTTAAGATGTTTGTTTTTCGGTTTTCTCGCACAAAAAATGTCTGGCAAAAGCAAATTCATCGTTTAACTTAGTAATATACTTTCATATTTTTAATGCCCCTTCTATATATCATTATTTATTGCTACAAAATATTTTTGTTTGAAATATTTTTTTTTTTTAGAATTTAGAATGAGTGGGAGGGGGGTTAATCACTTCGACCTTACAGATCCATTGTGTCCCCCTTTCTTGAATCATAACTCATCACACAGTCCCAGGGCTTTGACAAAAGCCAGTATCTGGGACGGTTTTATAGAGGGTAGTTCTCCATCTCCAATATCAGTCGTACCAAAATTCATGGCACGAATGGTTGTCGTCTCGGCGCACTCAGTGATGAGGTGTACTGGTGTTTCACCATCTTCCCCACAGAATCTGCATTCGCCGTTTCTTCTTAGTTTCAATCTACTGAGGTGTTCATTGAGGAGACAGTGTCCTGTTAAAACCCCGTGACAATCCGAAGATTGTTCTTACTCAGACCTAGGAAGATCTGTGATTTTTATTGATCATAAGCCCTCAGAAACTTCTTCGAGTGTCCTAGACCATTGCAAGATTTCCATTCCAGGTTGCGGATGGAATCTTCCAAGTTCTTGAGTTCCTCCTTGAGTTGGTTACCACTTGGAAAGCAGAACGGTTCTGGTCCAGTTAGTGGAGTGTTCGCTCCTTTTCTACCTAGATTATTTGCTTTTTCATTGCCTTTTATCCCTTGGTGAGCAGGCACCCAGTGTAGGAGGACTTTGTTTTCTTTGCCTAATTTATTCAGCTTCTCTATGTATTCTTTGACCAATTTCGAATTGATTGAGACTGAGTTGATCGCCTTTAACGCTGCTTGACTATCAGATAAGATGGCTATTTCTTGTTTCCGATAGTTCCTATCTAAGATAAGTTGTACGCATCTCTCGATAGCGTAGATTTCTGCCTGTAGGATACTAGGGTAAGTGCCCATTGGTTCGGAGTAATTAGCTCTCGGCCCAAACACTCCGATCCCTGTTCCCGTATTGGTTTTGGAAGCATCAGTATACCAAGTTATGGTATGGTCTTTTAACTGCTGGGCAAGCGTTTCGCTCTTCCAATCCTTCTTATTGCTCAATACTACATTGACATGTTTGTCAAAGTTGTACGTTCTTGGCATATCGTCCACTGGGAGTTGCAGGAGTGGTATTTCCTTTTTGAGGGAAAGTTGGAGGGATTTTGTTTGAAATATAGATTTTTATTTCTATTTCATGGTTCTAAAAATAAAATTATACAAGGTGTCCCAGAAATAAGTGCAAATATTTTAACTGGTAGTATAGTTCAACCCCAGAAACAAGCCTATGAAGTTTTTTTCTTAAAAAAAAATTCTGAAAATTCGGAATTTTTCGAAAAAAATTTTGGATTTTTTTTAGTTTTTAGTTAAAACATAATTTTTTGATAATATGGCAACATAGGTAGTAGATTAAATTTACAAGAAAGAAAATCCAGAAAAGATCCAGTGGTTCTCAAAAATTTAAGCAAAAAGTATTTTTTTTTTGGAAATTTTCAAAGTAAAATAATTCCCTTATTTTGGACTTATTTGAAAAACGATAAAGAAACCCCTAAAATACTTGCACTTATTTCTGCGACACCCTGTATAAACTAATGTAAGTAGAACGCGTTCTTGTGAGTTTAAAAGCTCAACAACTGATAAAAACACAAATTTTAGTTAAACACGCTATCACTAGCCAACATTACGGAATTTTAATTCATTATTTTATAAAATTGACACGGAGTTGGACACAAATCATCTGCATTTTATCTAAAAAGCTAGAATGTGAGAAAAGTCTAAAAAGAGAAAAACTCGTGTTTCGAAAATGAATCAACAATAAATGGAAACCTTAAATATATGTCCAAAGAGAAAAAAAAAATGTTTGCTGGTAATATATTTCTTTGGTTTTCTGTTGGGTATAGGTAGTGGTTGTTGGCTGTAATGCGTATAATAAGTAATTATAAAATCTCATAATGAAAATATCTTAATTTGCACTTACTATATGTTCTTCTTTTGCTTTTTTAATTATACTATGAAAATCCAAACAATAAAGTAGGGTTATGTTCTTATATTCGACAGAATATCAAATAAATTCTGGAAACTTTTCAGTTTCACAAAAAGGGTATGAAACCTTTGTGTTTAAAAAAATAACTATTTTATTTTTTGATTTTCTTGCAGTGGCGAAATACCCATATAGGATTTTTTGGAGAGATAAATCCGCCACATGCCACATAGGTATAGACATTTTTTAAGATCTTTATTGTTACAACTTATGTAGCGTAACCATATTTTGGTAAAATGTTTTGAAACAGAAAGCGATTTATGTTACGAAACATATGTAATCAAAAATGTGTCAAATTAATTTCAGAATTTTTTTGTGTCTTGACACAAACACCATCATTTTTTCGAAACTGTCGCAATGTTTCTCAGCAGAGATTTTGTTTCTAAAAATGCTACTTGTGCGAAATCTACTCAAAAGCCAAAACATATGGGTGACAGATAATTTTCTAACTGAATTAAAATCGAAATGAAATGATCTTGATAAACTTCAACGTATATCATTTTTTTCAGTTGTTAGTGAGATTGTGTAGCCATAGGATTCCAGCGGAAGAACTGGCAAAAAAAGATGACTTAACATTATTATTCTTAGCCATTACTTCATGGTGTCCTTCATACAATGTGATGTGGAGAAAAAGCGCTGCCGAAGTATTAATGACGTTATCTCGACATGGGCTTACTCCTCCCGTAGTAGGCTATATCCACAGTAAGTTGCACGAGAATTATTTATCAGTGGCGGCTCGTGAGTTATGAAAGAGGGCGGGCACAAAAAAATTTCACATACTATTTTTTGATTATTAAAGATCCTTAATAACAATTTTACAAAGCTTCTGAGACAATGTTGCTTTGAATGTGGTAGACAATGACATGTTAAAACTAAAAGTGTTTCGGACTTCCATTGTCTTTATTTATTTTACTTAACGTCCTCTACATGTGCAACTTCATGAACATAAAAAACATATGAAAAGAGACGAAACAATGAAGTCGGGCATTGCACATCATGTGTGGTCCAAGCACCACAACATAAAATGGTCGGAGGCCCGGGTTGTTCACAAAGAACTCCATTGGAAAAAGCGCAAATTTAAAGACGCTGTACAATAATAAATCGCTGTATAAAGTCGCAGTAATAAAATACGCTGTAACAATAATAAAATCTTTAGCAATCCAAGTATGGAAATTTCAACAATATGGCAACCACTCATAAAACGCTCCAATGCAGGAGGTGTCCTTAATGGAAAACTCATGCTTGACTGCACCCAACAAATTCACGGGTGTATACTCGGCTCTAGTATATAAGCTCAGGATGCTAGGAAGGATGCCAGGCAGCTAGGATTTACTTTAGTTCATACTTGATAACGGTCAGTGATACTTCTGACTGAAACGTTGTGTAAGCAAAATAAATAAAGGCAATGAAAGTCCGAAACTCTTTTAGTTTTAATTCTGAGATAATGATAGAGTTTTCATTGGTCTGTTTAATTCAGTCTCTACATGTCGCCGGCTACAATAGATAACCGAAGATCACCGTATCATACTCAGAATAGGTACATTTCATAATGGTAATGGTGTAATGTAAATACTAAATTAATCCAAATACCATTCATATTTCTTTATATTTATCGAGCTGTTGGGTGGACGTTTACGTATCCAGTACCAGCCGCCGCAGATACCGTATGGCTGAGAAATGAAGGTGCATCTACATTGCTTGCAAGCAGCCCGAACGAACACGTGAAACGTGAAAAACATAGCAAGCAGTCGAAGTGAGATGTTCGTGGCGCTCGCAGTTCTCCAGATTCTTTCGATCACATGAAATACGTTTTTCGACTGTTCGGCTCTGTAACAGTACATCAAAGGGATCTTCAGAAACATGATAAATAGGAGTGCAAAGAATGCAAGCTACTACTATCGTATGATCGAAAATAAACGGCGTCAGCGATGGCTATGAAATGAAGATCGATATCATTTTATATGTAAATTTAAACGGGAAATGTCGATCGGCATTTTCCAGCCAACTGGACGCCGCTTTTTTTGATCATACGGTACTACTACCATTACTCGCCGACGAGTATTTGACATGCATCAGAAGATGGTTACTCAAGGCGTTTTCTTTCATGAACTTTTCTGTGACTGAAAAGGCCGATACTTTATATATGTAATCTCTGTACCGCACTCCGGACATTCAAAAATCTCGTTACTTTGTTGCCTCTTTACTTTTTGATTGTCGTTGTTAACTGAGTTTACAATTCTTCTCCATTGCGTTCTATTGTGCGCTGCTTCTTCCCACTGATTCTGCATGTTTATCCTCTGTAAGTTTTCGTGGAAAATATCCTTGTACTTTTTGAGTTGTCCACCCGGTTTCCTCTTACCGTCTACATGGTCACCGTAAAGAAGAGATTTGAGTAGGCGGTTTCCTTGCATCCTGTATACGTGACCAGTCCATCTTAAGCGGGATTTAGTATTCATAACTTCAGCACTTTCGCAGCTGGCTTTTTCAAGGACTGATACGTTTGAGACATGGTGGTACTATTTGATTCTTAACAGTTCTCTAAGGTGTTTCTGTTGCAGCTTGTTTAATGCATTCGTGTTCCGGCGATACAGCACCCAGGTTTCGCTTCCATATAACATGGTCATGTTTATTATTGCTCGGTACACTTCAAGTTTCGTTTTTGTGCTCAAGTCATGATTGTAGAAAACGCTAATTGTAAAAAATTTAGTAATCATGACTTCAACGCTCTCGCACCTAGCTGTTTTAAGGACCGATACGTTTAACGTTACGTATAATAATAATTAATATGTTATAAGCAACGCAAGCACAATCAGAAGCAAGAGCGCGAACATTATCACAAGGACGCACCTTGACAATCGATGGTAATTTTGGCGAGGTGAATCTCTAGACGTCATTTTGACATAAAAATTGTTAAAAATTAACACTAATTGTAGAAAGATTTAAAAAGAATAGAACGTTTCTAGACACATAAATCTATTTCCAAAAACATTTATTTTCGAATTTTAAACGATCATTTAAAAATCGTTTTTACTAGTATAAAAATAAGTTACAACCTTTGAATAAAAAGATTAAGGAAGGAGTATAATGCTATCCATGTATTCACGCATGGTATACGGACAAACAGCCCTATGGCAGGGATCCTTGACAGTTCTGTTTGACGATTCATTTGACACATTTGAATTTGATTTGATATTTTGTGGATTTGTCAGTCTTTACTGAGCTTATTTTATATTATTTATTCTAATACTGATAGTTGTTTAAAGGTAGTAAATCTAGAACGATTTTTTTGTGCCAGAACTTAAATTAACAGTGACACTTACGATTTATCGAAAAAGACTGTAAAATAGTGGTTGCGTAGCGTGCGGTAGGTCTCGGTCAAAAATCGAGGGAAATAATGTAATAACTTTTCGTTAGTAAGTGACTATATCACATTCATACGTGTAGTAAACCGAATATTTATGAAATTAACTAATTATATATTTTTTCTTGCATTTTTGCTTTTATTTACTACTTGAAAGTTCGTCAAACAATTTAGATACGTCAATTTACCTGCAACTTACCTGCTTCAGTAGCGTATCAGACGTTTGTGTTAATAAATAATTATTATAATTTATCTATTTTTATTAGAAAAAAAAATATATTTTTATAATAATTTACTGTAACTACCAACATTTATTCACAACGTAAAATAAAACAACAAATTATTGAGTCTACCCCACGATTACCCTACATCATATTTTTACACGTTTTGAATAAAATTAGAACGGCACTGATAAACCGGAATTTAAGTCGGCCATTTTAGGAGTTCGTCGTGTCCGATCTAAGATTTTTGATATGCTCCTTAATCTTTTTATTCAAAGGTTACAACCTTCTTAAAGCCAACTGGCAGTAAGCGCCGGCGCCGTTAAGTTATAAAAAAACAGTACGGGCCAAGTAATGACATCTAGGGCTTGACCTGGCGAAAATTATCATCGATTGTCCTTTCCCAGCCCTCCTTGACGCCGTTTTTTTCTCGATCGTATGGTATTTCATAGAATAACCTTAAAACGTATTTTTAGGTAAGGCCTGTGTAGCAGTTTGTATAGAAAACATGAAAAAAGTACCTGAATTAGCGCCATTAGAACTAGTAGAAATGTTTGTAACTGTATTCTGTTTCCTTAAAGACTCTAGTGAAGTCTCAGCAACATTACTAGATGACTTCAGACAAGCCCAAGGATACGCCTTTTTGTCAGAGTTTCTTTTAAAGTAAGCTAATTCATTTTTATTAAATTTTATTTTTGGATTATCAACCTTTTTATTTATAGGCTTGAAAGTGAAAAATCTAACGAGGCCCAAGAATCCATAAGAAACTTAGCATTAATGATAACGTCCTTATGTATGTGCGGGTATCTAGAACTCAAACCGTCTCAAGCGTCAACTGGTTCGCTATTTCAAATGCCTGGCTTTATTTTACCACAGCCTTCTGGAAGAGGGACCAGCGTGAGGAATATCCAGGCATTCCATGTTCTTCAAAACACGTTTCTAAAATCGAATTCTTCGCTAGTTTGCGGTACTATACTCGACGCGATTTCGAGCATATATCATTCGGACAATGCAAACTATTTCATCCTGGAAAATCAGAACACTCTCAGTCAATTTACCGAAAAAATCCATCACAAACCTGCAGATATCCAGAAGAAGTTATTTGAATTAATAGAATTTCTGGTGTTTACCTTGAACTTCGTTCCCTGCAAGGAACTTATATCCATGTCGATATTCCTCAAATCTCACAGCATAAATCACGTGGAATGTAGCACATCCTGTATGAAAACTTTGCTAAGCATACTGAAACATAACGCGCTTTTCAAAGATGTGTATCGCGAAGTAGGTTTGTTGGAAGTGTTTGTAACTCTTCTAAATCGATACGCGAGTTTTTTGGAGACGAAAAAATCGGCGACGAGCAAAGGCAAGAGTTATAGTATTCCGTCTGGACAGGATAAGCTCGGGGGTATGGTTATAGAGGCTATTACGCTTCTTTTAAGTAGCAACAATGCAAATGCTAATGTTCTGAGGGAGTGTGGAGGTGCTAAATGTGTACATGGTCTGGTTCAGTTTCTGGAATGCAGGTAAGCTTCTTGAGTAGTTCAAATTACCCGAAAGTAATTTTCGGATGGAACTGGTTTGAACAGTATACAGGGTCCTGCAATAGTGCGTCGGGCATCTGTAGCTCCTAGAATAAAAAAAACTTGAGAATTTTGTTTAAGTGCAAACCTAAAGTATGTACCAGGATATATTTCAGGAAAATATTTCAACTTCTACAGGGTGGCTCAAAAAAGTGTGAGTGGATCTGGATGATTTTTTTTTAAACGGAACACCCCGTATATTATTGCATTTTTGGTTTCCTTTCAAATCACTTTACATAACCCTAAGATATGAATAAATATATTGCGATAGTTTCAGAGATATTAAAAAATAAATCAAAAATATATATTTTTCAGCCCTTCTTAAAAAAATTTATTAAAAATATAGGAACTGTTTTGAAATCAAAACTATATTAGGTATTTACTTTAGATGGTCTGTACTTACTTTTCTATAAATATGAAAATCGTAAATCATACAGGGTGTTTAAAATTCTACGCCAAACTTTCTAAAATATAAAATAATTTTTCTTTGTTTTTTTAAATGGAACACCCTGTATATTATTTTTTCAATAGACGGAGAATTAAAAAATGAACATTTTTTGTATTTAGAGTATTTCAAAGTTTTTAACGGTTTCGCAGATACGCCCAGTATTATTTCATATGGCGCTTGCAATGGTACAATACGAGAGAAAAATCATAGGGTGGCTTTGATAAAAATTTGCTGTGGAAAATGCCATATGAAATATAAAATCGCAAATATCTGCGAAACCGTCAAAAATTTTGAAATACTCTAAATACAAAAAATGTTCATTTTTTAACTCTCCATCTAATAAAAAAATAATATACAGGGTGTTCCATTTAAAAAAACAAAGAAAAAATATTTTATATTTTAGAAAGTTTGACGTAGAATATTGAACACCCTGTATGATTTACGATTACCATATTTATAGCAAAGTAAGAACAGACCATCTAAAGTAAATACCTAATATAGTTTTGCTTTCAGAACAGTTCCTATATTTTTAATATTTTTATTTAAGAAGGGCTGAAAAATATATATTTTTGATTTATTTTTTAATATCTCTGAAACTATCGAAATATATTTATTCATATCTTAGGGTTATGTAAAGTGATCTGAAAGGAAGCCAAAAACTCAATAATATACAGGGTGTTCCATTTAAAAAAAAACATCCAGGTCCACTCACACTTTTCTGAGCCACCCTATAGACGTTAAAATATTTTCCTGAAATACATTCTGGTACATACTTTAGGTTTCTACTTAAACAAAATTCTCAAGTTTTTTATTCTAGGAGCTACAGATGCCCGACGCACTATTGCCGGACCCTGTATATATATCGAAAACCAAACTATTGTGGTGTTCGTACGTTTTTTTGGACTATCTGTATTTTATTTGAATTCATTTTCTAATTTATTTAAATCAATTTTTCTGATTATCGGTATATAAAACTTTTTATATTTTTGAAAATACAGGGTTGTTCACCACATACGACTATACGCCACGGAGTATTGTTGCTAAACGACTAGGTTTTTGCAAATTGTAAGGTTTGGGTTCGTTGAAGGACTATTAGAGCTACAATTTAAAAATATTTTTACAATATACAGGGTGTCCCAAATAAATAAGAAATATCAAAGTTGTATTTTTTTTTAAATGGAAAACCCTGTATATTATTACAGTTTTAGTTTCTACGATTAAAATAAAGGTAAATAATGATTAAGGTTTAATTCACTTAAAGCTTACCTTTTTAAAAATATTTTCAATTTTGTGAAATTGCAGTAAAAATTTTAAGGCTTAATTTCTCCAAGGGTATCAAAGTTTTTAATATTAAATATTTACTGAAGTTTATTTATTGATCAGTTATTGTGTTGCAATAATAAAAATAATACTACCACATACAGAGTGTCTCAAAATTTATTTTAAATAATTTCTAGCTTTAAACGGCAATAACTTGTTTAATTTAAATGGCACATCCTGTATATTTTATGAGACTCAGATGCCTAATTTAATTGCCTATCAAATTTTATTATACCATTTTTTATATACATATCTCTTCAAGTTTTTGTAGAAAATGCATTTCCTTATAATTTAGGCCCCATTTATCAATATACCCATGGAATATTGACATTTTAGTTTGTTTTTAAAGAAACATATGTACAAAATGTACAGGTGCTAAAAACGATATTACTAGCCCATTTGTATGCGAAAAGAAAACTATTTTTTGATCTTTATAAAAGAGTATACCATTAATTAAATATACCACCATTATTTCCTCCCAAATATTAATTAATTACATACTTAATTGAGTTAGTTAATAAATTATTCAAAATAAATGTGGATTTGAATCAGAAATCAATATAATCATAAGTTATGAAAATGAATGTCTCTGTTATAAATAAGCATTCGTCAAAAAAATGAAATCAAATTTTTTAAGGTGTAAACAGTCAATTAATGTAGTTTGAATGCTGGGATCATATTAATTGGTCCTCTTTAACAAATATTTAAACAGTTTTTTTACTTTTTAATGAATGAAATAAACGAACTATATCAAAAATATTAGTATCTGTACTCTTTAAAAATTTGTTATATCTTTAAAAATAATCTAAAATGGATATATTTCCATGGATATATTGATAAAGGAGGTCGAAATTATAAGAAAATGCATTTTCTACGAAAACTTGAAGAGATACGTAGAGAATGATATAATACAATTTGATAGACAATTAAATTGTGCATCTGATTCTCATAAAATATACAGGGTGTTTCATTTAAATTAAACGAGTTGTTGCCGTTTAAAGCTAGTAATTATTTAAAATAAATTTTTAGACGCTCTGTATAAGGTAGTATAATTTTTATTAATGCAACACAAAATTTAGTAAATAGAAATACTTCAGTACAATATTTGGTTTTAAAAACTAAAATACGCCTAGAAAAATGAAGCATTAGAATTGTTACTGTATTTTGACAGAAACAAATATTTCAAAAAACGGTAAGATTAAAATGCGGCAAACCTTAATCAAATTTACCTTTATTTTAATCGTAGAAACTAAAAATGTAATATACATAGGGTGTTCCATTTAAAAAAATACAATTTTGATATTTTTTATTTATTTGGGACACTCTGTATCTTGTAAAAATATTTTTAAATTGTAGCTCTAATAGTCCTTCAATGAACCCAAAACTCACAATTTGCAAAAATCTAATCGTTTAGCTACGATACTCCGTGTCGTATGTGATGAACAACCCTGTAGTTATTTCATATAAAATGTCTCCAGGAGCAGCTTATAGAGAGAAAAAATGCACTGAGAGAAAAACATGCACTGAGAGAAAAACATGCACTGAGAGAAAAACTTTTTCTCGCTGTTTGTTGTAGAAAGTAATGCTATCTTTCATGGCAATTGGCTACTAGTAGAAAAAGAAAGAAAATTTAAATATAAAATTATTCACTATATTTTTCATTCATTAATATAATTTAAAATAAAATTATTCGCTAAATATCATTTTTGGATATAATTCTTATAAACACACCAGGAAATTATTTTTCTTATAGACAACCTTATCGTTGAGACAAATAGGTACATTTTGACAGTAATGATCTAGCGAGAACCTTGATTTGGCCTTTGTTTCATTTTATGTCAAATATTATACATACATTATAACGTTCCTTAGATATGCTGCTTTGGGAATTATAAGAGAATTAGTACTGACAGGTGGTGGCGACGATGACATGAGCCAATTATTAAACACCCTACATTCAGCACCCAGAACCGAGTTAGATTTGAAAATAGACATTTTAGAAGCATTGAGACTGTGCTTGAAGGAATCTCATAGAACTAGGACTGTATTTAGAAAGGTATAATACAGCTATATATTATATACAGGGTGGTCCGAACTGTATTTCGGAAACTTCGGCAGCATATTCTGCAGATAAAAATTAGTAAAAAAGTTCGTATAAATGTATGTCCTAAAATGCTTAGTTTCGGAGAGACAGGGTGTAGAAGTTTCATTTCTGTTTCGATTTTTTCCAAATAATTTCTGAAATAACGTCAATATTTGGATGAAAATTGGTGTCTGGGAGTTTTTTGACATGAGAAATTTGATTTTGATATCTGTATGACTCCTACTAGTAGAGGGCGCCACCTACATATTTTTTAACTGGTTTGAAGAGTAATAACTTTTCGTCCGTACCTGTATAAAACTACTGAGTAAAAAAATATACATTTACGAAGTTTTTTTACGTGGAAAAGGTCTCTTGGTAAAAATCGCTACGAGTAATGGTTTTCGAGATATTAATCGAAATTATCAATACCTGTCATCATTGACATAAATTAAACATGTTGACTAAATAGTTATTAGACTGATATAGATTTGAAATGTTTTTGTGCCAGAAGTTCAACAGAAACTGTTTTATTATCATTCTTTGCAGAAAAATTTATGATCAATTTAAAAAATAAAAATTTCCCAAATTTATTATTTCAATGAAATAACTATCTACTCAATGTGTTTATTTTTCGTCAATAATGACATGTATTGTCTATTTCCATTCTAAATATCTTAAGAACGGTTGCTCATAGCGATTTTTACAAAGAGCTATTTTTTACGTAAAAAGTCATAGAGATGTATATTTTTTCGCTCGGTAGTTTTATACAGGTATGGACAAAAAGTTATTACGCTTCAAAACAGTTAAAACACATATAGGTGGCGCCCTGTACTAGTAGGAGTCATATTGACATCAAAAACAAATTTCTCATGTCAAAAAACTCCCAGGCACCAATTTTCATCCAAATATTGACGTTACTTCAGAAATTATCCAAATAAAAATGAAACTTCTACAACCTGTATCTCTGAAAGTAAGCATTTTAGGACATACATTTATACGAACTTTTAGAAATGCTGCCGAAGTTTCCGGAATACAGTTCGAACCACCCTGTATATGTTATAGGTTTATAACTATTAAAAAACTAGTAACAATTACTTCATTTTAATTCTACAGGCTAATGGATTTATATACGTAACTAGTGTGTTAGTTGCTCTGGAAGGTAGATTAAACCAGAAAGAAACGAACCCGCAAGTGATGAATCTTTTGATATTAGTATTCCAAACGATTTGTACTGCGATGCGTTTCGAGCCGGCTAATGCGAAATTTTTTTACTATGAAATTTGTAAAACTAGTCTCTGTGATACCCTGAAGCTGTTGGGATGTTTTTCCACGGAAAAAGTGACAGCTATTAGTGAGAGCGATTTTGAATCGCCGTCAAATAACTATCATGAAATATTCCATAATTTGTTTGTAGGATCAGTGAATAATGTTAAGTAAGTTTAAATACACATATAGTTCATATCAAATAAACTTTTAGTCACGTGATGAAGCTTGACCGGCACAGCGTTGCCCACTTTTACATATTTTCTTTTAATCCACATATTTTAGGAAACGATAATAAATTGATTTATGTATAAACAGTTATTATTTACATTAACAAAACTCACCTTCTTAACAGAACTTAAGTGACATAAACCAACAACGCTTTATTGTACAGGGTGAGTCAACGATAGAGTAAAGTCCATTATCTCATTTATTTCGAGGTTTACAAAAAAATGTTAAATACAAAAGTTATAGGGAAGGTTAAGATACACATTTTAAGATTATTATAGAGTATACAGGGTCCTTCAGAATTGTGTGGCGGATATAACATATGTTTTTTTAAATGCAACACCCTATTTTTTATTTTATTTTTAGATTCTGCGTAAAATTCTATAACTTTTTTATATATAATGTTATATACCTAAAATTAATGGTTTTTGTAATATTTAAATTTGTTTATACAAATGTTAAATGGCAGTGTGGTAAAAAATTGTCAGTTGTACCATTGTTTCTGAAGTTGGAATACCAAAATTTGGTATGAAAGTTCTATAGAGATTAAAAAGAAGATATATGTTAAGATATTTTAGTTAAATGCTACAGGATGTTTAAAATATATTTATGAATTTCAACTACTTAAAATTAAAAATCTCAAATTTTTTAAATGGTACACCCTATATATTTTCATTTTTTCTGATAGATTTTGCAAAGCTCTTCAACTTATATTAAGTATGTCATATACTTATTTTTAATAGTTTGCGATTTATTCCAATTTTTTCTATTTTTATCCTAATTTTTAATACAATTACGCTATAACATCATAGTTGCCGTGACAAAACAAACATATTTATTACTTATTTTTAACAAGTAGTTTAATAATTAGTTACAATTGTTATTATTAGTCAAAATTAACTAATTTTACTCAAATAAACTAAAATCGTAGTCGTGAATTTCTTGGTGTATTTCTATATTATGACAGTTGATATTTGGATTTTCCGTCGGGCCGAATAGCCGCAGATTAGGGTAATACTAACTAGATTACCTAATTATTGACGACTACTGATATTGAAATTTTCTCCGACATACAGTAAATTTTTTTTTTCGTAGTAATTCTGGTTTATAATTCATTTCGTAAAGCCATAAGCATAATTAATAAAGCATATTACTACTGCCACAAAATCGTCCCATTACACACTGAAAATATTATAATATAATATAATATGAAAATGTTTTCTAGATAATCTACATCTATATTCTTATAGTACTTAGCAAAGTACTATATAATATATAGTACTGAACCAAAAAATATGTTTATTTTGCCTTGTTCGTGTGCATCAGTCACATTGACTAATCCATTTTTAGGAAAATCTGAAACTATTACCTCTACCTCTACCATTTATACAAATTAAACTAAAATTCACTTTTTGTTCTTAACTTGCTTAACAGACATATGAAATTTTGATAATAATTATTTTTTTTGTCATGGTAACTATGATGTTATAGCGTAATTGTATTAAAGATATGGGTAAAAATAGAAAAAATTGGAATAAATCGCAAATTATTAAAAATAGGTATATGACATACTTAATAAAAGTTGAAGAGCTTTGCAAAATCTATCAGAAAAAATGAAAATATATGGGGTGTACCATTTAAAAAAAATAGATTTTTTAATTTTAAGTAGTTGAAATTTATAAATATATTTTAAACACCCTGTCGCATTTAACTAAAATATCTTAACATATATCTTCTTTTTAATCTCTATAGAACTCTCATACCAAATTTTGGTATTCCAACTTCAGAAACAATGGTACCACTGACAATTTTTTGCCACACTGCAATTTCACATTTGTATAAACAAATTTAAATATTACAAAAACTATTAATTTTAGGTATATAACGTTATACATAAAAAAGGTATAGAATTTTACGCAAAATCTAAAAATGAAATAAAAAATAGGGTGTTGCCTTTAAAAAAAACATATGTTATATCCGCCACACTTTTTTGAAGCACCCTGTATACTCTATAATAATTTTAAAATGTGTATCTTAATCTTCCCTATAACTTTTGTATGTAACATTTTTTTGTAAACCTCGAAACAAATGAGATAATGGACTTTACTCTATCGTTGACTCACCCTGTACAAAAAGTCAGAATAGCTTCATTGACAAAGCATTTACAAAACAAACAAAAGCACAAAAAAAAATTATATAAATAATTAAAAATATCATACAATACAAATCAATTTAAAAAAATTTACGTCATTAAAATTACAAATAAAACATACATGGACATTGCAGAACACAGGCGTATCAATAAAATTTTACAAAAGGAAAATTGTAAATGGATAAAATCATGTAAGAGTTATAAAATATTAAATATTAAATACTAAACCTTTAACCAGTGTGTGAGATGAGCAAAATTTTAAAATTCAAAATTGTTCATGATTAAACATCAACAAAAAAAGTCGTTTACCGTATATAGGACTCTCTCCAGTAAGTATGATTTCAGAGCTTTGCGAAATGCGGGAAAGAATGAAAGTGACTTGATATTCAAAGGCAGACGATTGTACCTTTTTTTGGCATTGTACAGTATTGAGCCTTTAACTAGTTCTGAGCTCGGGGTTGGCAGATAAAGATCGTGCTCCGCATTCCTAAGTGGATAGTTGTGAGATGGCCTTTCCGGAATAGCAAACGGCTTCAAAAATGAATATGGAAGGAAGAGTCAGTATTTTGGAATTTTTAAAGAAATTCTGGCAGTGAGTTCTACTGTTCAGCCCCAATAAATATTGAACTGCTCTCTTTTGAAGTTTGAAAATACGATCAAATTTTGTCGCGCAGCAAGTACCCCAGAATGGAAGGGCATAATGAAAATGCGACTCAAAAAGGTGATAATAGACCATTCTAGAAGTTGATAAGTTAAGTTCCTTAGAAACTGATCTTAGCGCAAAACACAGGCAGCGCTTAGTTTCTTTGATAAAGCTTCGATGTCCAAGTCCCATTTTAACGAGTTGTCTACAACAAGTCCTAAGAATTTCACAGAATCCACGACGTCAATAGTGGTGTTATTAAGTACAAAAGGTTGTATAGTACTTTTTTATGATAAAACTTTAGTTTTTGAAAGGTTGAGGCATAGGAGATTAGAATTGCACCAAGATTTAATGGTACGTAATAAGTCATTGGATATAGTATTATATAGTGCCATAACATCTGGGCCGCTCCAAGTGAAACTAGTATCGTCCGCAAAGAGGCAGATTTTACCGCTAATGTCTAGATTTGCAATGTCGTTGATAAACACCAGAAACAAAATAGGGTCAAGTACTGAACCCTGAGGAACATCACATTCTATAGACTTACAAGAAGACATAGACGTATCAATCCTCACAAGCTGCCTTCTGTTGCATATTACTTAAGCCATTCGAGCGGCACTTCCCTGAATCCATAGTATTGCAATTTGTTAATTAAGATATTATGATTTACACAGTCGAAAGCCTTAGAGAAATCACAGAAAATTGTAGCTGTAGAGTGATGGTTATTCAGGCTAGAGTATACATTATTAAACAGGTCGAACATAGCATCATTTTAAGAGCATTTTTAAAAACTCTCGTGTGAAAGCTTTAGTGATTTGTCACACGGTGGCGCTTTTGAACATAATCGAAGCCTGAAAATGCTAATATTTTAAATTTTGAGGACTACGCGCCGCGATATTTCGTACGGTGTTGCCAAAACATATTTTATTTCTCGATCTTTAAAGAAATATGTATTGATTATATATTTCGTATTCGTTGTACATGAGGCATCCTAAGGCTATAAAAACGTAGCTATGAAAATAAAATTTTAGATTTTTAATTTTTTTGTACCTTCTAATAAAAATTACTTCTATTCCAATAAAAAATTAACCAGTATGATTATGTGTTATCTGTGCTAGTATTAGGAAACTGGAGTAAATACGGAGAATATTAATTCGTTCTCTAAGATGAGCACTACTAAGTAATTTTTTAAAATTCGACCCATAAGGGGGTGTAATTAGATAAAGGGGTGTAATTATACAAAAAAAATCTGTACCTACAAGGAGTATGAACTTTTGCACAGATGTGGCGCATTTGAACATTGATAAGCGATTTTTGGAAATGTATAGCCTAAGGATAGTGAAACTGGGGGGTGAAATTTTGTACAAAAAATGTTAGTTCTAGGAGTATGAAATTTTGTACAGAGTTTCCTTAAGTGACGAAAGTGAGTACCCAGAAGCTAATTCTTGACATTCGTCCCCTAGAAATAAGGGATGAAAATTTGTACAAAAATTTGTTACAATCGGTTTTAGAAGTAGGAAATTCTGAACAGACGTTCCTTATGTAACGTAATTTAGCACTAAGTAGCACTTTTTGGAAATTCGCCCTCTAAGGGTGTGAAATGAGGGGTGAACGTTCTGAAACAATTCTTTTGAAGGAATATGAAAATTTGCACAGAGGTTCCTTATGTAGCGTAATTGAATAATTAGAGTGATTTTTGGAATTCATTCCTTAAGGGGGTAAAACTAGGGGTGAAAACTTGTATAATTTTTTATGTAAAATCCGTTCTAGGACTAGGAGTATGAAATTCTGTTCAGAGGTCCCTTAAATGATGAAAGTGAGTACCTAGAAGCGAATTTTAGGCATGCATCCCCTAAAAAATAAGGGATGAAAATTTGAACAAAAATTTGTTAAAATCGGTTTTAGAAGTATGAATTTTCCAGACGTTCCTTTCCGTAATTTAGCATTAAGAAGCAATTTTTGGAAATTTGCCCTCTAAGAGTGTGAAATGAGGGGTTGAATGTTCTGAAACAATAAATTCTGTTCAAGGAATATGAGAATTTGCACAGAGGTTTATTATGTAGCGTAATTGAATAATTAGAGCGATTTTTGGAATTCATTCCTTAAGGGGATAAAACTAAGGGAAAAATTTGTATAATTTTTACGTAAAATCCGTTCTAGGATTAGGAGTATGCAATTTTATACAGAGGTCCCTTAAGTGATGAAAGTGAGTACTCAGAAGAAAATTTTGGACATGCACCCCCTAAAAAATAAGCACTCCCTATAAAACAATTAAAATAAAAAAAATTGTCTAAAAAATAAAAAAAAGTTGGGGTGGACCACTCTTATCACTTAGGGATATAAAAAATAGATAACCTGGGAATAGGTTGTGACCAAACCAAACCAAACCAGACCTACTGAATATACATATAAAATTTTATCAAAATCGGTCTAGCCGTTTCGGGGATGCTAACAAAATATTTAAAAAAACAACCCCTATTAAAAAATAGGGGATGATGGTAGAACGGTGAAAATTTTGGGTTCTTTGTATTTTTTAATGCAAAATAAAAAAATAAAAATATATTTTTTTTCAAAATATAAAAAAAGGTTGTGACCAAACCAAACCAAACCAGACCTATTGAATATACATATAAAATTTTATCAAAATCGGTCTAGCCGTTTCGGGGATGGTAACAAAATATTTAAAAAAACAACCCCTATTAAAAAATAGGGGATGATGGTAGAACGGTGAACATTTTGGGTTCTTTGTATTTTTTAATGCAAAATAAAAAAATATTTTTTTTCAAAATATAAAAAAATGGGAATGTGCTACCCTTATCACTTAAGGGTATAAAAAATAGATAACAAACTATTTTCAGACCTACTCAATATACATAATAAAACGTCATCAAAATCGGCTAAGCCGTTTCGGAGATGGTAACAAAAAAAACAACCCCTATTAGAAAATAGGGGATGATGGTAGAACGGTGAAAATTTAGAGTTGTTTGTATTTTTTGAGGCCAAATAAAAAAAATATTATTTTTTCCAAAAATAAAAAAATGAGGGTGGGCTACCCTCTCGGCTACCCTTATCACTTAAGGGTATAAGAATAGATAACAACCTATTCTTAGACGTACTGAATTTACATATAAAATTTTATCAAAATCGGTTAAGCCGTTTCGGAGATGGCAACAAAAAACTTAAAAAAACAACCCCTATTAAAAAATAGGGGATGATGGTAGAACGGTGAAAATTTAGGGTTGTTTGTATTTTTTACTGCCAAATAAAAAAAATAAAATATTTTTTTTTTCAAAAATAAAAAAAATAGGGGTGGGCGACCCCGAGGGGTGAACACTTAGGGATTTATGGTGTACACATGAGAGGATTTCCAGGGAATGTACCGAGGATGTAGTGGATGTACCAAGGATGTACTAGAGGATGTAGGGGATGTACCGAGGATGTAGGGGATGTACCGAGGATGTACCGAGAATGTAGGGGATGTACTGAGGATGTACTAGAGGATGTAGAGGATGTACCGAGGATTTACAGGGGATGTATTTCGAATTATTTGGGGCGTAGTTCGCCGAATGCGATGTTTCAAGTCATCCAAATTTGTGGGTTGGCTTTTGAATACTTTTTCCATAAGGTATCCTCCTCGGTATCCTCTTAAAAAAGTTTTTTTTTCTGATGTTTTTTTTTTCACTTTTTAATTTTTAAATAATAACTCCAAAAAGCTTGGATTTGGGTACAGCACTTACATGGAAAATATTCAGAATTTTAAGAACGAGGTTCTTAAAGCATAAAATTATTTTACCCATAGGTAATATTGTTGCATCCCCGGATCATCTTAAACGTTTAATTGAAGATCTTTCAAAAGACAAACGTTTATTGTCAATGTCAGACCTAAAAGCTGAGGATAAGATGAACTTCTCCTCTGCCGAAAAAATATGTTCTCTACAAGTAATCAAATTGCTTGAAAATGTTGCTGGTAGTGAAGGTACCCGAGCCTACTTGAATATAATGCATCTAGCCATATCGTCTTATCTAGATACGGGCTCTGACATAAAGACAAGAATATATAATATCTGGTATGTTGTTTTTTTTCTCAGGATTTGGCGAAACTGGCTTGAAAATCATCCAAACTATAAAATTGGAGCTAATTTCATAACAGCCAATTGTTATAATTGCTTAGAGCTTAATGCTCATGCATTAATTAACCTAGTTTGCAATTTCCGTGAAAATCCCATTCTTACGCAAGACATGTTTCTTCCTTCTTTATTTTCTAGTCAAACGTGCGAGAAGATGTTTCGGGCTACAAGATCAATCACTTCGACATTTTCGACAGTAGTCAACTACAGCATTAAAGACATCATGCTACGTATAGACAGGATCAAGGCAGTAAACAATATCTTAAATGATCTTAAAGATGTGATTTTTGCTCGAAAAAGGGCAAAAATATCTACTGAATCACACTCACAATTTCAAGATCTTTCTGACTCTTGTTTAGAAAATGTAGTTTAAATGCTCTAAATGATGCAATACAAACTACGTGCGACTTGGGAATTGAAGTTGTTGATAACAGTTGGAATATCATATCTATACCTGTATTAAAAAACCCTACCGATGAAAATGAAAGCGACAATCAAACAGAAGAAGTTGTCGGGGACCCGGTAAGTGATATGGCAACTTTCGTAGACGAAGAAACTGTACCAAACATTCTTAGTGCCCTACCAGTTGAGTCAGGAAACTCAGATAACCTGGATAATCAAGAAAGTAGCTTATTTATAGATTTATGCAACATTTCATCGGCAGGAATAGGAGAAGAACTTGTGATGAACGATTTTTCAGCGAAGTTCGTCGAGGGAAATAATGCGGGTATAAATCAGCAGGCACCCATGGTTCGGGTAACCATAGGAAATAAAATTGCAGTTATAAAAAAATCCTCATTGTGTTGGCTTCTTGACGAAAAAAAAAATTGGATCGCCTAAGACGATTTATTTTAAATAATCCTAAAGCGGACAACACTCGTGTCAAAAAACAAAAAAAAATCGTCAGAGTGCAGTCGAAAAATAATAAAAAAAAGAGAAATTGCCAGGCAAAACAAAAAAAGGGAGGTAGAAGAATTTCTTCATCTGAAACATCTTCGGAGGATGATACTCATATTCAATATGATGACAGTAGTGATACTGAGAGTTTTTGCAATAACAGCAGTTATGGATCGGACCAAGACTCAAAAAATCAAGATCAAGATTGAGATCAAGACTCCAGACTTGAGCCAGAAGTTGAATTGAACAAATTTTATGCGGTTTACTACGATTCAGGGTGGTTCATCGGCGAGATCGAAGCAAAAATGGGAAAAACTTTCAGAATGAAATTTCTCAAAGAAAAAAAAATGGGGGTTTCTTTTATTGGCCCAAAAAAGCAGACACAGCGGAGGTCGAAAAAGAGTTCATTTTTTTCGGCCCTCTTTATTTGTCGCCTGATTTGGACGGGAATTTGCAGTTAAAAAATGATGATTATCAAAATATATCTTTTGCCTATTCTCAAAAGAAGTAGCCCTCCTAGGATAATTTTTTTTTGAAAAGAGAACAATGTTAACTTTTTGTTTTTTTTAATCGAGGTTTTTATATTCCTTTCAAGGATTTTTAAATGTTTTTCTTTTTTATTCATTGTACGAGTATAAGACTGAGTTTGTTACGTTATTGTTCCTATTAGGTAATATGATTTACTTTTGTTAATTTACATAATGAGTGTATACAGTGAACAGCATTACAATTCGGACACATGTTTTTAATAACAATCGGTATTAAGTACAAATCCTAATCAATAAACAATTCAGTCAAATGCAGTGCCGCGCGAGGTGCCGCGTATCTCTACTACATAATCATAATACCACAGCAATCCCAGAACTTTAAAATATGAATTAGAACTGAACAGAATAATATGATTAACAGAATAACAAAACAGAATTATATAAACTATAAACAAAATAGAAAGTTAATGCTCTTACCACTGATTTCATTTATGTCAGAATTTCGACACAATTCATGTTTCAAAAATTTATTGTTTGACATTATTTCACGACGGGTATTCAAAAACACGTGTCCAAATTGTAATGCATCTCACTGTACCTAGTTTTGCGTAATATCATAATAAGTGTAAAATATTATTATATATACAAAGAAATATGTAACTCCAAATGTTTAACTTGCATATTTTGTAAATTTTATTTATATCAAGGTTTACTTGTTTTTCAGTTTTTACATTGAATTAAATAATAATAATAATAATTAATAAAATAATAATTTTTAATAATTTTTTTTAAAGCAATCATATTTGAAACTAAGTCTACCTTATTTATGAGCTTTGAGCAAGATGATGTTACTCCACAACATTGTCACCAGTAAATCCTTGAGTAAATCCCATATGAACACGCGTTCATATAACATCATCACTGGTCCTATACAGAATATTAATATCAATGCGTGTTAAATCATTGATAATAGGTACCTTTGCTATAAAAAAGCTAGGATAAAAACTAGTAGTAAAATTAATCTCCTGAAGGATATCGAGAAATGGATATCGTCATCACTATGAAAAAAATACAATAATTGTGCCACCTAACTTTTTAGCAATGATTTTATTATATTACTTTAAAAAAAATATAATACATCAGCAGATTAAATTACAAAATATGGATAGTTTCCATTAGCATGAGCAGTTTAAGATATTTTTGGAAAAAAGTCCTCTAAAAGGGAGGGAACTTCGTTTCCAAATATATCTTAATCTGCTAAATGTAAACCTCGATGTAAACTACAGGTACATATTTTTTATGTACGTCTATCATATATGGACCTTCATAAAAGTGTTGCAATACAATTTTGCACTAAAATAAACGGGGGAGATTATATTCTGGGACTTTCAAATTTACAGGGGATTTCCTATAGACGGTCTGCCGTTGCAATACCCGGTATTCTGATTGATATCTATACCTATATGATTGATAATAATATGAATAAGAACTAAAAGGATGTACCGGGGATGTACCGAGGATGTAGTGGATGTACAGAGGATGTAGGGGATGTACCGAGGATGTACCGGGGATGTAGTGGATGTACCGACGATGTAGGGGATGTACTAGGGGATGTACGAAGATGTAGGGGATGTACCGAGGATGTACTGGAGGATGTAGGGGATGTACTAAGGATAGAGGATGTAGGTGTACACTTTTTGCCCTATGTGTTTACCCCTCGGGCGACCCTTATCACTTAAGGGTATAAAAATAGATAACAACGTATTCTCAGACCTACTGAATATACATATAAAATTTCATCAAAATCGATCAAGCCGTTTCGGAGATGGTAACAAAAAATTTAAAAAAACATCTCTTCGTCAAAAAATAGATAACCTGGGAATAGGTTGTGACCAAACCAAACCAAACCAGACCTACTGAATATACATATAAAATTTTATCAAAATCGGTCTAGCCGTTTCGGAGATGGTAACAAAAAACTTAAAAAAACAACCCCTATTAAAAAATAGGGGATGATGGTAGAACGGTGAAAATTTAGGGTTGTTTGTATTTTTTAATGCCAAATAAAAAAAATTAAAATATTTTTTTTTTCAAAAAATAAAAAAAATGGGGGTGGGCTACCCTTATCACTTAAGGGTATAAAAAATATATAACAACCTATTTTCAGACCTACTCAATATACATATAAAATTTCATCAAAATCGGCTAAGCCGTTTCGGAGATGCCAACAAAAAAAAATAAAAAAACAACCCCTATTAAAAATAGGGGATGATATCAGAACGGTGAAAATTTAGGGTTGTTTGTATTTCTTAATGCCAAATAAAAAAATAAAAGCATTTTTTTCTTTTCAAAAACTAAAAAAAAATGAGGGTGGGCGGTAATACCCTTAACTGATAAGGGTAGCTCTCTCGGCTACCCTTATCAGTTAAGGGTATAAAAATAGGTAACAACCTATTCTTAGACGTACTGAATAAACATATAAAATTTTATCAAAATCGGTCAAGCCGTTTCGGAGATGGTAACAAAAAATTAAAAAAACAACCCCTATTAAAAAATAGGGGATGAAGGTAGAACGGTGAAAATTTAGTGTTGTTTGTATTTTTTAATGCCAAATAAAAAAAAATATTTTTTTTTTCACAAAATAAAAAAATGGGGGTGGACTACCCTTATCACTTAAGGGTATAAAAAATATATAACTACCTATTCTCAGACCACTGAATATACATATAAAATTTCATCAAAATCGGTTAAGCCGTTCCGGAGGAGTACGGTAACCAAAACTGTAACACGGAAATTATATAGATAATATTATGTGAAAACTGCGGAGTGCGGAGAGCGGAGAGCGGAAAGACTGATTATAGCAATACATGAAATTTAAAACTATAATTTAAAACTATTCAAGAAAGTACACACAAAACAAGGCAACGCCGCGCGTCTATTCGTTTAATTCCGAGCAAAATAGCGAGGCCCCACGAAGTTGGGGCCTCGCTCGCCAAAGCGAGGCCCCATCGACATGTCAGATTTTGATGCGAGACGAGACTTCTAGGGTATTAAGATATTCTTTGGTAGTAAGTACTTTATATTTAAGGAGAAAAGATAGAAGCTTTTTTTTAACCAATCTTTCAATGATCTTAGATAATGTGGGCGCAGGAGAGCGCAATTGGGGCGATAGTTCGAAGCTTGATTATGTTTTGTGAATTTTTTTTTCTTTCAGTCTGTGAATTTTTTAAGGTGAGATATTTAAGGCAGTTTGGAAAAACTCCTTTTTGGAATGACTCGTTAATTAGAGTAGTAAGATAGATTAACGTGCCTTCCTGAAGTTCAGAGAACATTTTGAGAGTAAGCCCATCAGTCCCAGGTGAGGATTTGTTTTTAATACTTTTAATTGTACTACGGAGCTCATATAATGCTACGGGCGTGAAGAAGAAACTGTGTAAATTCTCATTTGCTTTAGGGAGATATGAAAGTGAATCATGGGAAGGAGTTATGGTGTTCACTAAATTTTGAGCCACATTAACAAAGTAAGTGTTGAATTAAAGACTGTGCCAGACGAAGAAGTCTTATTCCTTAAGTCATTTACAATAGCCCAAGTCTCCTTAGCAACATTACCGGATTTGGCTAGCCTCCCATTATAATAAATGTCCTTGGCAGCTTTACGATAAACCCTTCTATAAATTTTCACGTTCAATTATGAAAGAAAACGCTGTCTGAATTTTTTAAGGTGAGATAATGAGCGCATGTTCTTTGCAGATATACGCAAGCCTGTCGTAGACCAGGGTATACCTTGCTTAATTTTGATAGGCCTAAGAGGAAACGTCTTGCACGCCAGATTAGACAAGGTATTTATAAATCTAGAAAATTTGGAATCGACGTCAGCCGAGAGGACAAACCACTCAGTTGTTAGGCATAGGTGGTGAAAATTTAGAAAATTTTTATCCGAAAAAATACGGCCCAATTTGCGCGAAGTATTTTCGGATTTGGATTGTGGCAAAAACGTTGTCAATACTGCCTCATGATCAGAGAAACCTGAGTGAAGGACTCTACAGTCAACGAATTCCGGGTCAAAAGACGACACGACATAGTCTATAGTATTAGAACCAGTTTTAGTTATTCTAGTTGGTGAGTCAATATGCATGAGTATAGTATAGACTCCCTAGCTGCACCAACACTGGAAAAGTCAATATTTAGATCGCCAAACAAAATTAATTTACTTTTTATAGGTGGGGATTCAAGCAAGTTAAGCAATTTTTGACTGAAAATATGCACGTCAGCGTCAGGTGTTCTGTAAATACAAATAATATATAGGTCAAAAGCATTATGATAAACGACGTAAAATTCAATTTTTTTTCGGATATTAGAGTATTGAACTTAGTTACTGCCGAAAAGTCGTTGTTAGTAGACATTATCATAGTACCTCCATGAGATGAGTTACTTCTATTGAATCTAGTTACTGTGGTTTAATTTTTGACAAATACAGGCTCATCCATATTTAACCAATGTTCATCATAAAGGGCCATTACTACCACGTTCCCGTTCAAAATATTCTAATAAAGTTGCGATGAGTTTTTTACGACTATTAAGCTATCCTACATTGTCCGACTGCAAGGTCTGCTAGTAAACATTTTTAGGCTTAAAGTATCACAACATAATTTATTTCAACCAAAAACTCGTAATACAAAATTAAAGTGTCAAAACGAATGACAATGTCAGGAAAAAAATAAAATAAATGTGGCAACTTGACATTTTTACAGCAGAGCTACCACTTGAATCCCCAGCGGGAAATTTAAATTCCAGATAGTCAGCCCCATGCTTGCCCCATGCGGAATATGTCCATGATTGGCAACAATGAATTTGAAAATTGCGCTCTTGATTACGTAACTAAAAGTTTAATTGGTATCGAAAAGTTTTGAAATCTATTAATTTTTTTAAATTGTATTCTTAGCATTCCAGATGAGATATCGCCATCTTTAAGTTACACAACAATAATCTACAGGCTGTTATATGATTTAGCTTTGGATCTTTTCGATAGAGCTAACATGAATTCTGTTATTTTTAATATTAAATCCCCTCCATTATCAAGACAACAGAGCGAATCTCAGGTAAATAAGCTTTAATATCTTATAGGCTTGGTGCATATCAGTTGATTTCAAGAAATTTCGACCGCAGCGCTCTAACGGCAGAAATTAACAGTACGTATTTCACGCCGCCGTCATGTTGTTCACATCAAAATAATATTGAAATCGTGGTTTTGTCATAATATTTATGTATTTTAGTTTTTTGCTAGTGCAGTTACTGAGACTGTAAAACACTCAGTTACGAGGTTTGTGTGAAGTAACGCTGTTTCGGGTAATAAAAAATAAGTGAAAAAGAATTCGAACTAGGCGTCGTATTGTGTTGTGACAATTTCAAATGTTAATCAAATTGCCGAAAAAATGTTAACGCGTAAAGTAGAGCGTAATTAGGGATTGTTGGGTGCAATAACATTCAATAACTCAACTTTTCCGGATATTCAACTCTCCCGAAACATTTTATAGCTTCATAGTTTCTTACACCGATTTGATCAAAAACAAAAATGGATTCAAGCAGTTCGACGAAACAAGTGAGTAAACAAAGTGCTCGTTACATAATCAAAAAATTAAATAGACATATACTATAAGAGGATAAAATATAATTTGCAATATTTATGGTATAATTTTTAATTTTTTTAATCAACTAGTGATTAAATGTTTTATGAACATCTTCTAAAATTATAGTTATGTACCTTTAAAAAAATTCGTTAGCCGAAATAGCCCCAATTATGCCCCGCTAGCAAAACCGGTGATTAAAACTATGCTCGCTATCGTAGCTGAACTCATCTAAAAAGTGTTTTTAACTGGAATAATAAATTATAATTCAAGTTAGACCTTCTCAAGATATCAAAATATTTACTTTTTTATTTTTATTTTTAGAATTTTTACAAATTATACTTCCTAACACTTTTAGAATAATTAAATAATAAATCTTTCGTGTACTCTCTATTTAAACCCGTATATTTGTATATACTAGTTGTTTATAATATTCTAGAGAATGCACCAAGCCTATAGGGAGTTAGAATGAATGATTGTAACGATTTTTTTTAATTTTAGACTGAACTTAGTATCCAAAAAGATAAGAGATCAAATGTGAACAGTTTAAATTTAAATCCTCCTGCTCCAGACCCGATTGTTGTTCATCCTGGAGTCGTTATTTGTATGTTCCAGCTTTTACCTTGTATTAAAGTAAGTTAATATCTTGCAATTTTTAAATACTTATAACATTTCAAGATAAATTATGTCAACATTGTTTACAAATTTGATAAACTTTTACATCTAATAAGCATGGTAACGATTTAAGCTTGATTTTCATGCATCCGTTGTCCGACGATACGTTGATACGATATTAATTTCATTGGTTGTATTTAAAGGCTTCGATTGGTTAACCGTTTCTAACCAACCGAAGTCTTTAAATTCAACCACTAAAATTAATATCGTATCATCGTATCGTCGGACAACGGATGCATGAAAATCAAACTTTATACGATATGTGTCATATTTCCACTTTTCCTCTCGCGTTTCGTGTGTTATGGCCCTGTCACGGCCTTGAATTTTTACTCCCATCGCGCGTAAAGAAGTTTCACTTCCAAAAATATTTTTTTAAAATTTTACATAAGTATGCCAATTTACAGGTGTTTACTTAAATAGTTTTTTAATAATATTTTTAACTTATATCATGCTAGTTTCTTGATATAAGCTTCATTCAGAACCTCGTAATTAGTGGAATAAATTAGGGTTTACAATTAAAATTTATACTTTTTAGTTTACGATCATTCACAATGTTTAAAAAACACTATTAAAATTAATAGAATATCCTAGCAACAGCTTGTGTTAATCAGTTGTATCCATAGAGAAAGCCTAATATGTAGCTTATAAAACAACCAACTTTTTCATTTCTAACCACAATTTCTCTTGACGGAAGATAATCAAAAGCCAAAATGACGTTACTTGCAAATTTTGAAGTATAATTAGTGGAAAAGTCAAAAGTTTGATAACTTTTTCTACTAATTGAAAAGGTCTACCACTAATTTTGGCGTTCTGAATGCTTACATTGAAATTAAAGGAACAAATTTCCACGCTAATTGAAACCACTAGTTTATTCCACTAATTGCGAGGTTCTGAATGAAATTATAGGAGCAAAATTCCTGGAAACTATTTTTGTTATTTTATACCGTGCTGGCAACTGTTACTTTTGGGTCGGTATTTACATGTATGGAAGTAAATCGCATAGAGATCTTGTTAAGTCGGAGTGAGAGAAATGCGGCGGTGTGTTGTTGCGGCGTTGCCGGTACGCCTTTCCCTATCAAGTAAAGTAAAATCACGATCGCACACCGCTTATTTTTAAACTTTTTTTCGAAAAGATAACTAGATAAAATCATTAGATATGTTTCTGAGTACCTGAAATCGAATTATAAAGATATCGTTAGGGTGTACATTTTTTTATAACGAGAAAATGTCAGTAATCGGGATAATTTAAAAACTTAACTTTTTAACACATAACACGCCATAACTTAAGAACCATTTTAGATATTGAAAGTTTTTTTTATTTTGAAAATCGGATCTTTTACAATATGTTTAAATAAGAAAAATTCAATAAGGTTGTTTTTTCCATTCAAAAATTTTAAACAACCCATCCAGTTACTTTTAATGCATAGCAATTTTCAGCAATCGTGTAACTTTTTTATTTATAAAGATTTTCACATATTGTCTGCAAAGAAAATATAGCAGAAATATTAAGAAATTTTTTGAAAAAACTACAATCAATTTATTTCTAATAGATTTCGAGATATCGATTTTTGAATTCAGAGTTCTAATAGCGCACCAACTCAGTTCCACTTATTATTACCAAAAATTCAACAGCAACTGTTTCTAACTTACACTTAAAAATTTTCAAAAATTATAACTACTCGTTAATAAATAAACAAATAAAGTATCACGAGACGTAATTAAATCGTGAAGCTGAACGCATGATGTACACCTCTCCCCAGAACTTTAAGTACTGACAGAGGTACTGATTGGGTCGGCCGCTCGACTGCGACAAATCTGCTATATCCCCTTCCACGTCACTTAGCAATATGTGCACAGTTTCTCGGTTTATTTCATGCGTTTGGCAACGTGTTTACTGTTCTCTCTTTGTTCGGTACATTATAAAACGCATTGTACTCTTCTTACATACGGAAATCTCGACCCAAGACTAACCTTTGCCAGCCCTTAGTATGTCAAATTATGAGGAAATGTGAATATATTGGTCATTTAAAAAAGGTGATCGACGACAATCCCCATTCCTGTTGAAATCTGCGTACACCGTCAATTATTTTTAATTACCATTATTATTCGTAAATTACTAAGTTTGAACCCAAATATTTCAGGACGATACTTACGAAACATATCTTAGCCTGCAATTATATATTGCTGAAGTGATAAAATCATTAGTGAGAAGCGAAAGGAATCAACAAGTGATGTGCGACGCTGGTTTCGTTACTTATTTATTAGAAGTCGGTTCAGCCCCTTTGCAAAACGAGAATCATCCCTTACACACCCATTTACAATATATGCTAGAACGACTGGCAGCTCAAGCTTTAGAACCCATCGATTTAAGAACGTTTTTTAGGTAAATATTGACGTTTTATTTGTACAGGTTGTCCCACTAAGAATAGCTCTCGGGTGTATCTCGAAAAGTATTAGCCGTAGGGCCTGCGGAAATAAATATTTATAACTAAAGAGACAATGAGAAATTGCTGGAAATTATTTTCAAGCTTGTAGAACGCTCGCTAGAGGGCGTAACTGCTATAAAAAAATAAGAAAAAGGAGTTTTTACACAATTTTGCCTAGATAACAGGTACTATAAATAACATCTTCATAATCTTCAGTAAATTAGATTAGTATTGATTAGTATTAGAACCATTTTCCCCTATCTGCCAAAATAAAGTGGTGGGGGAAGGTTAGATCTATTTTTATTTAAATGTTAATAACTCCGGACTGGATGCACGGAATACAACAAACGGGTGCTCGTTTAAATGAGCGTTCCTTACTCTATATTATACCGTATAAACAATAATAAGCTTTTGAATGTAGACGATAGAGGGCGCTGTCTTACAATTTAACAAACATTGCGCGTTTTTTCAAAAAAATGAAATGCGATAGTATATGTTATTTTAGCTGATAGGAAAGAGTAATAAAAGCTAAAAAAGTCAGCGAAAACCGCATCTTGATATCCTCTGCTTTCAAACCGAAGATATTAGCAAGATTATAATAAATACGCAAAAATAAGCCCTTAATTACCTTATTTTTATAACACGGTTACAGTAGCTCTGCTGATTATGGCCATTCTTATAAAAAATTAGATAGAAACGGTTAGTTTATTCTAAAATCGACAATATACTAGAATATCATAATACCAGATCTATTAATATCTAATAATTAAGATATCAATGACAGTTAATAAGAAACGACGCCTCAGTGAAGTCATGGTAGGCTTTGGAAAACAGTTGCTTTTGACGTAATTGTATAAACGTCAAAGTGTTATTAGATCAACATTTTGATAGTCTTAGAAGCATTTTTTCTCTATTGAAGAAAGGCATTCTTTGAAGAATTAAAGAAAAGAAACATAAAGATAAAAAAACGCTGCTGAGACTATCAAAATGTTGATATAATAATATTATGACGTTTAAACTATCCCTCTAAAAACAACTTTTTTCCAAAGTCTACCATGAATTCACTGAGGTGTCGTTTCTTGTTCACTGTCAGTTATATCTCAATTATTATATATTAATACACCTAGTATTGATAGTATCCTGATACATTGTCGATTTTTTGAATAAAATAATCTTTTTTATCTTATTTTTTATTAGAATGGTCATAATCAAGAGGGCTAGTGATACAGTGTTAGAAAAATAAGTTCTACAAACTTAAAAATAATTTCCAGCAATTTCTCATTTTCTCTTTAGTTATAAATATTTTTTTCCGCAAGCCCTACGACTAATACTTTCCGAGATACAGCCGAGAGCTATTCTTAGTGGGACACCCTGTACAAACATTTATGTTCTATGTAAAATGCTTTTTAGGCTTGGAAATCCATTGAGTTGTCTACCTCTAGGATCAACTGAACCTGGTGGAGGACCAGTACCTCTAACCCGTATTAAAACTATAGTTTCTATGACCACGCCTAAGGATTTTAGGGCTCAGTCTACCTATACTTTACCGCCGTTTGTTGAATTCGATATGTCGGCGGAGGGGTTTGGATGTTTATATTTGCCTAGTATTGCACCACAGTCTATTTCAGTGCCTAGTGTGGTGTCTGCAGTTGACGGCAGTATATTAGGGGGAATTGGATCAGGTACGATTTTTGATTTCATTTTATTTACAGTTGAGGGGTTTCTGGCAAAAACCCCATTAGTCAAAAAAATGAGTAAAATGAGTTAATGGCGCTATCCGACAGTAATTTGTTAGTCATAACGTTCTTACCAAACGAATTCGGGAAAAGTGCTATAAGTCAGCCCGTGGCATACGATCAAAAATATCGTAATTCCGCAAGAACCCCACAAGTCACAAGCCTTAACGGCAAAAACTCCACTAGTCCGCTACTTGATGAAACTTGAAATGAAACTAATTAAAAAAGTTCGTGTAAATATATGTCCTAAAATGCTTAGTTTTGGAGATACAGGATATAGAAGTTTCATTTTTATTTCGATTTTTTCCAAGTAATTTCTAAATTTCCAAATAAGTTACATCAATATATGGATGAAAATAGGTGTCTGGGAGTTTTTTGACAGGAGAAATTTGATTATGATATCAATATGACTCCTGTTTGTAGGGGACACCACCTACATGTGGTTTAACCGTTTTGAAGAGCAATAAATAAATTTTCGTTCGTATCTGTATAAAACTATTGAGGGAAAAAAAATACATTTCCATGATTTTTTACGTAAAAAATGTCTCTTGGTAAAAATCGCTACAAGCAACCGATCTCCACATATTTAGAATGGAACTAGTCAATACATGTCATTATTGATAAAAAATAAACATGTTTAGTAGATAGTTATTTGACTGAAATGATGAACTTTTTATTTTTTTAAATTAATCATAAATTTGTCTTCGAAAAAATGATGATGAAAGAGTTTCTGTTGAACTTTTGCCACAAAAACATTTCAAAGTAATCATTTCAGTCTAATAACTTTTTAATGATCATGTTTAATTTATATTAGGTATTGATAATTTTGATTCCAAATATCTCGAGAACCATTACTCACAGCGATTTTTATTAAGAGACTTTTTTACGTAAAAAACGTTGTAAATGTATATTTTTTTACCTAGTAGTTTTGTACAGGTACTGACAAAAAGTTATTAGTTTTTGGCAAAAAATTATCATTTAACTAATTTAAAATTGAAAAAATATTTTTTTTAGATTAAGAAATAAAAATTCACAAACATAGGTATACTCGTAGGTCCTAGTCCTAGGGTATAATGTTCTTATACAGTGTGATCCATTATTCGGCAATATTTCCCTATTTGGGATTTTCACCTTATTATTCTACAAAATATGAGCAATTGTAGCGCAGATTTTAAAAATATTTTTATAGATTTATAGGGTGATTCCT
The DNA here is from genome assembly GCF_002938485.1 of Sitophilus oryzae. Lineage (NCBI taxonomy): Eukaryota > Metazoa > Arthropoda > Insecta > Coleoptera > Curculionidae > Sitophilus > Sitophilus oryzae. The sequence goes on from NW_022146105.1 coordinate 6,257,582, forward strand.
ATACAGGGTGGTCCGAACTGTATTCCGGAAACTTCGGCAGCATATTATGCAGATAAAAATATGTAAAAAAATTCTTATAAATGTACGTCCTAAAATGCTTATTTTCAGAGATACAGGGTGTAGAAATTTAATTTTTATTTCGATTTTTTTCAAATAATTTATGAAGTAACGTCAATATTTGGATGAAAATTGTTTTTTTTTGACATGAAAAATTGGATTTTGATGTCGATATGACTCCTAGTTGTAGAGGGCGCATGAAAAATTGGATTTTGATGTCGATATGACTCCTAGATGTAGAGGGCGCCACCTACATATTTTTTAACTGGTTTGAAGAGTAATAACTTTTCGTCCGTACCTGTATAAAACTACTGAGTAAAAAAAATATTTACGAATTTTTACGTAAAAAATGTCTCTTGGTAAAAATCCTTACCAGTAATGATTCTCGAGATATTTGGAACCGAAATTATCAATACCTGACATTATTGACATAAATAAACATGTTGACTAAATAGTTATTTGACTAAAATCATAAATTTGAAATGTTTTTGTGTCAAAAGTTCAACAGAAACTGTTAAATCATCATTTTTTTCGTAGAAAAAAATTATGATTAATTTAAAAAATATAAAAATTTCCCAAATTTATCATTTCAGTCAAATAGCTATCTACTTATCGTGTTCATTTTTTGTCAATAATGACATGTATTGACTATTTCCATTCTAAATATATTGAGAACGATTGCTTGCAACGATTTTTACCAAGAGACATTTTTTCATAAAAAGTCACGGAGATGTATATTTTTTCACTCAGTGGTTTTATACAGGTACGGACGAAAAGTTATTACTCTTCAAAACAGTTAAAACACATGCAGGTGGCGCCCCCTACAAATAGGAGTCATATTGACATCAAAATCAAATTTATCATGTCAGAAAACTTCCGGACACAAATTTTCATCCAAATGTTGAGGTTACTTCAGAAATTATTTGGAAAAAATCGTAATAAAAATGAAGTTTCTACGCCCTGTATCTCCGAAACTAAGCATTTTAGGATACATATTTTTACGAACTTTTTTACTTATTTTTACCTGCAGAATATGTTGCCGAAGTTTCCGGAGTTCAGTCTTAATTGGCATTATTTTATAGTAGTCCTCTCTAACTCTCTTGTTTACTATTTACTTGTTTACTTGTTTAACTATATGTATAAGCTGTATTGCTTTTACTATTTGAGATTTATATATATTTATTTTAGTTAAACAAGTTTTAGAGAGGACTACTATAAACTAATGTCAGTTAAGAAAATTTAGAATTTATGATTTTTAAATTTTAGAAAGCCTCTAAATGTACGTAAAGTTTAGTTTAAAGATGCTGGTATTTTCAAAAATTTTGTAAATGGGGTCTTTTTGGAACACTATACAGGCTTACCTAACTTAAGATGTGTGTTTTCTATGATTATTTATCTGTAAACTACAAAAACAACTTTATTTAAAAACTTTTGATTTTATATTATGCAATTTACTTTTTACAGGAGATCGACTCTTTCCTCCCCAGACTGGTCTCAGTTACTCCACGTGGATTTGTGTAGACAAGTTTTCTGACCCTCGTAGTGATCCTCACTCTGTCCATCTCCTTACTTTGGTGAGAAGCTACAATGGAGCGAAAGAAGATCATGTTGTTTGTCTCTCCATTGTTCTCTCAACTAGGGATAAAGCCATCATTGTTTCAACAAAAGAAACGAGAATACCAGGGAGTAAGTTATTTCTCTGTTAGCTGTTTTCCATCTAACTGATACGATTATCTAATTAGGTTTAAAATTGAACTAAGAGCTAAAGTCTGTTCAAGGAGAGAATACAAGAGAGTAACAATTGCGGTCTGTCATTTTAATTCGCGTGTAAATTGAATTTTCTATTATTTCTTTGGATTTCGTCTGTCGAAATTCTGTTTTGGATTTTGTTCGTTTCGTTGGACAAACTTTAGATAAAAAGGAAGTATTAGAATTATTAGAATAAGGTTTATTGTTTAAATCTGACTACATTATATACCTATAGTTCATATCAAATAAACTTTTAGTCACGTGATTAAGCTTGACCGGCACAGCGTTGCCCACTTTTACATATTTTCTGTTAATCAAAAGGGCAACGGCCCAGCTACGTTGAAACACCGGTTCCCATTAGAACACCCGAAGTTAAGCGACGTAAGACGATACTAGTGGATGGACGGGTGACCGATTCGAAACTCTGTATCGTGCTGTTGTCCAAAAAAAGGCAAAAGTGTAAAATCTATTGACACACACTGCTCATTTACGCCGGTTCGAGGCCGGATGAGATCGGATATCTCGTGAGTAAGAGTCGATTTAGACACTTGCCAAGTCAGGGTAGGCTATTGACCATGATATGACCGAGGACCGCGGTTCGGATTCCGCGTAAACAAAGTAGGCCTCGTCCAGATTAGCCCTGGCAGCAAAAAGGAGACGTTAACTGAAATCTTTACTTTTCTTTTAATCAAAATATTTTAGGAAACAAAAATAAATTAATTATAAATATATTAACAGTTACTATTTACGTCAACAAAACTCACCTCCTTAACAGCACTTAAGGAACATGAAGGGCCATTACTACCGCTTTTCTGTTCAAAATATTCTAATAAAGTTGCGATGAGTTTTTTACGACTATTAAGCTATAACTACTAATAATAGCGATACCCACTTCGCACTAAAAGAGGTTCTAAAAAGAACAATATACAACGAAAATTTTTAAGCTAAAAGTGTCTCAACACAATTCATTTAAACCAAAAACTCGTAATACAAAACTGAAGTGTCAAAACGAATGACAATGTCAGGAAATAAATAAATAAATGTGGCAACTTGACATTTTTTACAGCAGAGCTTCCACCTGAATTTCCAACGGAAAACTTATGGTGGGTTCATATTTCGTGAATTAGTATAACCTAACCTTACCATTAACATTAACCCTAAGAAATTAACCTTATGAACTTAAGGAAATGACGTTCATACTTCTACTTGTCTTAGATTGGTTAGGTTATGATAAATAAAACATGTTTTGAACTTATATTTTTGAACTCATATTAACTAAATTCACAATTATTTTTAAAAATTCTAATACTTCAGAAACTTATTTTTACATTAATAATTTCTAGACCAAAAAATACATAATTTATTAACATTTATAAACCGTCAAATTCAACATGTAAGATATTTTTTCGAGAATTCTTAAAACCCCTAGTTTTGGGCATGCGCGATTCAGTTTCGAGTTAGCATTAGGCCTAAGAATATAAAATATCCCAACCTGTTAGGACTAAGTCTAAGGTTAGGATCGATACAACGGAAGCATGAACCCTAGCGTTCGTTAACGTTGATTCATATTCTTGGGGTTAGGACTAATATTAATGTAATGGCTAAGATCGAAATCATCCCACCATTAAATTCCACTTAGTCAGTTCGGCGCCGAATATAGGTACATTCAGGCTGAGAGCGTTGAGCGTCGCGTCTCGTTTGCGTCGCGTCCGCGTGTCGAAATGGAATCAATTCACTTAACTTAAATTAGACCGTTCAGGCAGACAGCGCAGCGTCGCCTGGCGTTGCGCTAGCGTCCGCTGAGCGTCGGTGTTCGAGTTCAATGGGGCGGACGCGACGCAAACGCGACGCGACGCTCAACGCTCTCAGCCTGAATGTACTTTATGTCCATGGTGGGCAAGAATGAATAAAGAAGTCTTATGGGGATTTCGCCACTGTAAGAAAATCTACAAAATAAAATAGGTAGTTATTTTTTGTAAACACTGCTGCTTTAATCCAACGGTGACTAATTGTCAGCAGTGGTTTACTAATAAACAAATTTGCCTAATGGATAAACAAATGCTTAACGTTTCGGAAAGTATATCTCTTTCCGTCGTCCGAAGCAAAAAAAAACACAAAGAACAAAGAAAAAAAACTGTTTGAAATATCTAAATGCAACTTTCGAGAACACTAGTTTTTTTTAAACAGAACGTCAACGTAGTCATGGGTAACACTCTAACTTTTTGTGTGTTGATACAGTAACACTGGCAAGTTTTCCTGTATCAACACAAAGTATCAGCACGATTGTGTCATTTGGCACAATAGTGAATCAGCGTTATTTCAGTTAAACACATACAGGGTTTCGTGTTTGCGGTTTCTCGCGCTCACTGTCGAGAAGCCCACGGCTGACGCGGTACTCCATGTTGCCAAACGATGAAAAATTGCGTACTTTGAAATACAAGAAAAATTAAACACACTTTTTGATAATTTAAGGGTAGTTTCATATACAATGTTATCTAATATAGGAGTACAGGTATACTCTTAAGCATCTTGAAAAGGTAAAGTAGTCTTTTTAAATTAGAAAATTAGAGCACACATACTCAATAAAAGGATGATGGCAACATTGATTTGCAAAGGTAGTTGTTACGCAAAATCGGAGATCGGTAATTCCCATAGCACTAAGCACACCACGTGTTTTGTTTTAGTTTTGTTTAGTTTACAGTATTCGTATGCATAACCAATTAGCCTCGTGAATATTTCCCTATAATTATTCTCCCCCTACTAACATTAGCATTGACAACAACGCGCCGCGACGATGTGTTGCCTAAAGACAACCGAAACTGAAAGACATTAAATCGAATATGGATCGATTAGAAACAAAATATATATTTTCTCCACGATAAGAAACAAAAAATTCATTATTATTTACTATCAATTTTTTATTACAATAACAATCGAGAAGATGTAAACGCGAGTCTTCGTCAGATTTAGCTCTCCATCCTCCCATGAACCATGAACCATATATTTGAGACGTCGCGTCGGTAATATTTATTTCATAAACAGTAACAAATTTATCGTGGATTTCCACTAATACTAAGTCTGCATAACTGCAAACAATTATCGATGCTCGTATGCATATTAACAAGAAATCGAATCACATTGGCCCAGCATGACACAATAAAACTGTTTTATTGTGTCATGTATCATGCTTGTATAGCCAACCTAACGAAATGGCACCGCGCCCGCGTCTCGATACGATACTCCATGCGGAAAGCTTGCAGCGTTATATTAAGTGTCAGTATCAAAATATTCATTGACGCTGTTTCAACACCATGGCATAGCGAACCCAACGAAATTGCACCGCACCCCGTCTCGATACGATACTCCGTGTGGAAAGCTTGCAGCGTTTTATTAAAAGTGTCAGTGTCAAAAAATTCATTGACGCTGTTTCAACACCATGGCTTAGCGAACCCAACGAAATTGCACCGCGCCCGCGTCTCGAGACGATACTCCTTGCGGAAAGCTTGCAGCGTTATATTAAGTGTCAGTGTCAAAAAATTCATTGACGCTGTTTCAACATCCATGACACACTGAAAGGTGTCAACACAAAAGTGTCATACAACACAGTGTTACACATGGCTACGTCAACGATCAACAAGCAGTCTTTACAAAAAATAACTATTTTATTTTGTAGATTTTTTTACAGTGGCGAAATACCCATAGGACTTTTTTGGAGAGGTGAATCCGCCACAGAGGTATAGACATTTTTTTTTATTGAATTGAATTGAAAAATCGCGCCCTCGATTACTTAACTAAAAGTTTAATTGGTGTCGGATATAATAATGGTTTGGCTTTGTTAGCTCTTTTTATATTATGTATTCAACAGTTTTTTTGTTTCTATCCAAATAGATATAGTCGGAGATTGGGAACCTGAAGGATCTGGAGAACACGGAGCCCGCGTTTGGTATCCAGACCTACTCAAAGAAACCCAATGGCATCATATAGTTGTGGTTTTAAATAGAGCCGTATTGAAAAATTCATCTTTTTCCCTTTATATCGACGGCCAACAAATTCACACGCAAAAGATGCACTATATCTCTCAGAATCCCGCCGGCCCAGCGTCAAACTTGAACCTGTCCACCTCGGTTTATGGATATATCGGAACTCCTCCGGCGTGGAGGAGATATTCCCGGCTGTGTTGGAAACAGGGCCCCTGTCATTTGTTTGAAGAAGTAAGCACAGTGCTGGTTCAAAATAGAGATGAGCAACAAATTGATTTAATCGCATTAATTTTAAAATCGCAATTGCAACCCGCGATTGATTCTCATAGGAAACTGCGACTGCGATTTCTTCTATTTGCGAGTTTCAAAGAAGATGTTTTCTAGGGCTAAAATCATAATATACCGGGTGTTTCTCAAGAGTGGTTCGCCCCTATAACTTTTTTATTTTTATTTTTGGTAAAAAAACAAGATTTGGTATGTTAGCATGGTATTCAATTCGTTTCGATCACTTTCTGTTTCACCGGAAATGAATACAACTTTTGGAAAAAATCATGATTTAAAAAAAAATCAAAAAAATCAGATTTTTTTTATTTTCATTCAAAACAATATTTAAATCGGATTTCCAAATGACTAGGACTTATTTCCAATTAAAGTCCTATCCCAAATCTCCCCGATACCGTTAACATTAACAATTGTACGGCGTGTGTCATTTTTCCACATCGGTCACCAATATATTCCGCAAAAAGTCGCTCGCTTGAGATCAAAAGGATTTTTTTTCAAACATCTCAAAAATATTAACTTTTGTCATTTTAACGCCTAGGCATAAAAGTAAAGCACTGTTACGCCTAAGCACAAAAGTACAAAAATATATTATTAAACTGATACTAAGTGTCAAATTTAACGAGTGTACAAATTGTTGCTTAATTACTGTCCATATTATTTGCAATGTTTGGAATTGATTAAAATTTATTTGTAATGTTTTAAAGGTACATCAATTTTACTTCAAATAAAACAATACACGATTGTTCGGAAATAGTATTAAGTCGAGAATGAAATTAGTATGTAATATCTAATGTCAAAGTGTGAAATACTTACTGCAGATCAAAATGTCACGTCGGTAGGAATTTGGAAACATACAACCGTTTCAAAAAAAAATAAACAACGCATTTTCTGACAACGATTATAGATTCTCGAGAATGAAGATATAGTCTCTATATCAGAAGAACCTAGTTCTGCACTAGACTTTGCGAATGATATGTATTCGAACACCGAATTTTTGTCGCTTATACATAATTTTTAAAATAAATCCCTGCGTTTAGCGGTCTAATGGATTCACACGAAATTTCTTCAAAAATCGGTCCAACATTTAAATTGATGAATAGATATTTTTATATAGTTTTATAACATTTACAATTATTTTTCGATTTATTATCTGTTATATCTGTTCTAGAAATATTTTTTGTAGTTTTCTAGGACACATTTTTATAACTTTTACAGTTATTTTTTGATTTATTGTAAAGTTTCAATAAAATTATTTTTTTAAATTTAAATCACATGATTAAAATTAAAAAAAAAATCACTTGATTTAAATCATGTCAACCCTGCTTTTTTCGATAGACAATGACACTCTGAATAGAATGGCAGATCATATGTCAACTTTTGACATTTACGCTTAAAAAAATCGTATTTTAAATATAAATTTATTTTTAATCAAGGATCCGTCGACAAAAATATTTAATTGTATATTGTTTTTCGTATGTTGTCCTGGCCGATTAAAAAATGACCAAATCGTATTTTTAATCACATCTCAATGTTTTCAAATGGAACGAGGGTGGCTCATTAGCATATTTAGAAAAAACATTTTTTACGAATAATTTGGTACCACACATTTGGTATTTCGAGGCAAATTGTCATTATGAACCGCATGCTACAATTTCCAATTAAACCATATGCGAAAATGTCAAAAGTTGACATATGATATGTCATTCTATTCAGAGTGTCAAAAATCAAAAGTTGTACTTGTTTACGGTGAAACAGGATTGAATACAAATCAGTTGAATACGTCTAGCAATCCTTATTTATGTCATATATTAACGTACGAAATATCGTTTCTTTATCTAAAAAAAAAAGATAAAAAAAGTTATAGGGGTTAGGTAAAATAGTTCTTTAAGATCTTTTAAGAATTGGATAAAGAATTACATAACTGAGAACCGTAGAAAGAGTAGGTATGTGTAGCTACAGCATATTATAAAGTTTTAATACCTATACCATATGTTGCAGATGTTAAAAAAACTTAAAAACTAAACAACTGATTTTTATTAACTTTTATGGGAACATACACAGATAATTATATACCTAGTACAATATTTAAATATTAAAATTGCAATCCCAGGTTACAGTCGCAGCGATTTAAAAATTACAATCGCAGTTTCAATTGCGATTGGAGAATCGCAGTTTTGCTCATCTCTAGTTCAAAATTACAAAATTATTTATTCGTCCTTCTTGTTAGGTTTTGACTCCCACAACTGTATCTCAGATGTATCAGTTAGGACCGCATTATATGGGTTCTTTTCTGGCACCAAATTTGACATCGACTGATTCAATGCAATTAGTGTCCGAAGAAAAGGTGGTTTTTGGTTTAAACGCCAAAGCTGTCTCTCAACTGACGTTGAATAAAATTAGGAAAGTTTACAGCAAAGCTGATAATAAGTCAATAGGTTAGTTAAATACACTTTATGCTTGTAAAAATTCTTGTTATACTTAATGTTTCGTATTATAGCAAAACAATTGGGGATGTCCAGTCATGAAAGTGCTACTCCAATAAGAATATTACACAACTCTGCAGGACATCTTGCAGGTTCGGCTAGGACATTAGGTGGCGTTGTTATAGGCTATCTAGGTAAGTGTTTTTAAAATAACGTTTTTTTTTCAAATAGGTTGTTTATTAAAAATATTAAGGATTTTATTTATACAGGGTCTACCAAAAATTTTACATATATGATTTTTTTTTATTATTGAGTTATTAAAAAAAGTTTATGCGGAATTTCTGTCATGTGCATAATGTGCATAGTGTCAATATCAAAATAACCTTGCTTTTAATCAATAAGCGTGTTCAGGGACGGTCAGTTGCTGAGTGGCTGAGTAAACAACTTCCCTAAACGGTCTATTCTGACGAACAGCAACGGCCAGCCGCTGTGCAAAATTCTCAGTAGTAAATATTTAGGCTGAGGCAAGTCAGCCTTAATTTGTCTCCTTATCTGTAGTCAACTAATGTAAAATAACTTCAATTTTCTCCGTTTATTGTTTGTTTTTATGGTTTGTTGAAGTTTGTAGTCAATAGTAATTAATCGAATCCTTAAAAAATAGGTGATACCTATTTGTTGTAAAAAAATTTACAAAGTAGTAGGTTAATCTAAAATATTCGAAAAAGGCAAGAAATGCTGAAAATTTGACTTGAGATGGAAAAACACAATGAAATTAAAGAAAAAAACTTTTTAAAAAAAATCTGAATCAGCCTAAATAACTTTTGATTGTAATTATAGTACAAATCTTTTAAAAGTTCCTCAATATGGCCGACCTAGTTACGAAAATTGGTATTTTTTTAATGAATAATACGTTGGCGTTAGCTAATTCAGAACTATATTTACTCTTTGGTTAACAACAATATTTTTCAGGATTGTCAAGTTGACGTTAAAGATAGGTTATTAGGTGGTTGTCAAATAAAAACATAAATTATTGAAATTATTTAAATAAGAATAAAGGTTTTTTACCGCAGATTGGAAGAGATTTTACTTAAAGGTATTTTATAAACTTTCTCAGTGAGAATATTGACTCCTCTGTTTCTTATATCTCAGTTAAAGGGATGTAAGAACTATAGGATGTGCATTTTTGTTTTCATGTTTTGACGATATTCGAGAGTTCCTAGAATTATCAAGATTATTGAATAATTATAGTTGTCTAATAAGTGAAATTAATAGAAGACTTGGAGATAAGATGATGGGTTTCATCTTATAGTTGATAGATCACCCCGTTTTTCTTAATTTATGTTTTTATTTCAGTACAGTTAATCACAAATGGAATTGATATGTATGCAAAAACAGCTATGTATTTTAAAAAATCTTATTTAAATAGTTCTTTTAAATACTGTTAAACTATATTAACTACAAAGTCTTTAGCAAAAAGTTATAAGGTAATAAATTTTGTAGATATAATTTATGAAAATTTATATATAAAGATTAGAACACAATCCTCTGAGGAAAAAAAGAAATACTCAAAAACATACAAAAATAGTCATCCATGCAAACTGTAATAATCAGAACATTATCCACATTATACGTTTATTATTTGTGTTCACATTCCTGTCAGGAAAGCCAGAAATGTTTGTTTAAATATTAACTTATTTTAAATTGCCAGAAACACATCAGAATATGTCACAACCACAACTACAGGTTTGGAATCAATACTAAATATTATACCTAGTAAGTGATGCGTCAACTAACAAGTATAGGATAAAAAGAATTATTAATATAGTGTACTATACGATGTCCTTCTGTTTATTTATGAAGTGACTTTCCTTTCAAATGTGAGGAATACCGGTAAAATAAAACATAATTTTTGGTTTCTTATTCATTTTGCTGCTTTTTGCCGGTTAGGGAATACCGTGAAATGCCATAAATGAAGCTCAGCCAAAATTTACGCTGAAATTCAGCTGCTGTGTTTCCTGAACGCGCCCAATGATTTGTTTGAAATAATCTTTTTTTTTTTTGCAACCTTACATTTTAGGTGTTCGAGTATTCTGTCCAAGGCCAGTGGCCATAACTGTCGATACAGTAGGTGGTTGTTCAGTATTGCTCGGTCTTATTGCGATGGCCCAGGATCAAGAAAGCCTTTACGCTGGCGTTAAGGCTTTGGTATGCGTGGTTCGAAGTAATCGAGTTGCACAAGCCGAAATGGACAGAAGACGAAGTTACCAGACATTAGCGATGCTGCTTCGTCGCAAACGACATCTCCTCAACTCTCATATTCTTCATTTGGCCTTTGGTTTAGTTGGGACAGTTGATAGTGGTCGGTGAGTGTTAAAGTTGTATACAGTTCATACCAAATAAACTTTTAGTCACGTGATTAAGCTTGACCGGCACAGCGTTCCCCACTTTTATATGGAGTGGTCAGAATTAAAATGGATCAAGTCCAATTTCCTACTATTTTAAGATAATCGTCTTTATACGTTTATAAAATATTGTTTTTTCCAATAGAGAAATGGAATCAAGTCATACTTCACGCATTAAGCAGCTGTAGCCTGTTTCTATTTGGTTTCTGAATTTTCTGTTGATTTCTCTCAGAAGTGAGCTTGATCGAGTCTATAAAATTTAACGCTGTGCGCGATTTTCACACGCGTGCTAAAGTTTAGAAATATCTTCTCTTTATCCCGCCTATATACTAGAGATGAAACGGATATCCGGCAACTATCCGGTATCCGGCCTAAATTTACTATCCGGCCGGATACCGAATAGTAATTCAATATCCGGCCGGATACCGGATATTCAAAAAGTAACATAAATAACAAGAAATAATGTACTTACAGTTTAAACTGCTTTGATTTAAAACTGAAAATAACAAAAACTTCAAAAAAACCTACAAATAAATAAAATTTATTATTCACTTTAATGAAAAATACAAAAATGAAAACTTCATATAGTGACAATAATATAATTAATAATAAACAAAAAAAAAAACAAAAAATACACAGATTCTTAAAATTTACTATCTTGTTCTTTTTCTTTTATTGAAAGGGGATTTTAGAAAATTAATAGTCAAAATTAATAAGTGGCAAATTATGATGAATAAAATTTAAAATTTCAGCGTTTGTCGGTAATAGGCGATTTCGCTTGTTTTCGTAAACCAAATCAGCTTCGGAAAAGATCTTTTTAAAAACTGCTGAAAGGTATATTTTCGCAAATTTCGTGAAATTCGGTCTAGTGATTTGCGTTATCCGACCACCAACTGTAAGGGTCCCGGCTGTGATCAATTCGGACTGTTTTCAAGTAGTAGTCGATCACGCTTGCAATTGCAGTTTTCTCTTGATAGCGACATTGTCTATTATTTTCATCTGCGATTTTACTGAAATAATCGCGATGGCCGGATATTCGGCCATCCGGCCTCTCAGCTCACCCAATATTCGGTATTCGGTATCCGGCCAAACAACTATCCGTTTCATCACTACTATATACCATAATTTTTATAACAATCGAAGAAAACACTATTAATAGGCAATGCGAAGTCAACAAATCCCTTAATGACGAAGAAAAATGTATCAATGAACCAATTTATGTAATATCTAAAATTTCAAATATTTTCAGAGATAAAAGTCCAAAAAAGTATAAACAAACATTCTTAAAAATGACCACAGTTGTATTTTGAGTTACTCTGGTTTGCAATTACATATACAATTTAAAATACAGGGTGTCCCAGAAATAAGTGCAAGTATTTTAACTGGTAGTATAGTTTAACCACAGAAACACGCTTATGAGGGTTTTTTCGCGAAAAAAAAATTGAAAATTCAAAATTTTTTGAAAAATTTTTTGGAAATTTTTTGGAATTTTCTTTAGTTTTTAGTTAAAAAGCATAATTTCTAGATAATATGGCAACATAGGTATTAGATTAAATTTACAAGAAAGCAAATCCAGAAAAGATCCAGTGGTTCTCAAAATTTTAGTAAAAAATCTTTTTTTTTTTTGGAAATTTTCGAAGTACAGTACGTCTGTCCGTTCTGTAGCTCCGGGGTATCCGTGAGAGGGGAAACGATATTTTCTCGATGTTTTTCGTAAAAAATTAGACGACGCGTCCCATCAATAAAAATTCGACAAATTTGCAAGTAGCCAATAAAGTGAGTGGGCGGAGCGATTTGCGGTGACGCACTCGTCAAATCGACGTATAAAATATATTGCTGTTTGTTTAAATGTTTTTTGCCCGCATTCCTTTCGTAGACACAGATCCAGCAGATGTACTGTAAAATAACTCCGTTATTTTGGACTTATTTGAAAAACGATAAAGAGAAAATATGTTTCTTTTATGGAGATCTGGGACCCCTTAAAATACTTGCACTTATTTCTGGGACACCCTGTATAATAAAGCATTGTGTCAAGTTTTCTTGTCCAGCTTGTTTTGTTTTAATTAAGTAACATAAAAAGCCTTAACTCTCATTTTCTCCATAATTATCTTCTAAGACTTGATCCAGTTTACTTCTGAACCCCTCCTATATTTTCTTTTAATCAAAATATTTTAGGAAACAAAAATAAATTAATTATAAATATAAACAGTAATTATTTACATCAATAAAACCCACCTTCTTAACAGCACTTAAGGGACATAACTACCGCTTTCCCGTTCAAAATTTTCTAATTGCGATAAGTTTTTTACGGCTATTAAGCTATCTTGTACGCTTCGCACTAAAAGAGGTTCTAAAAAGAACAATGTTCGACTGCAAGGTCTGCTACTAAACATTTTTAAGCTTAAAGTATCACTTACTATTTATTTAAACCAAAAATTCGTAATAGAAAACTAAAGTATCAAAACAAATGACAATGTCAGAAAATATGTAAATATGGCAACTGCAATGCAAAATGCGGCAACTTGGCATTTTTAGAGCAGAGCTATCACGTGAATCCCCAGCGCGAAATTTAAATTCCAGTTAGTTAGCCCGGTGCCGAATATCTACATGGTTGGCAACAATGAATTTAAAAATCGCGCCCTCGATTACGTAACTAAAAGTTTAATTAATATGATATTAATATTTCAATTTATATAATTTTGTGTTAACTCTTTCACAGTGAGTCGTCGGCGATACCTAACAAAACAGCGTTTCAAGACTTACTCTGTGACTTGGAGGTTTGGCATGAAGCTCCAGGTGACCTCTTAAGATCTCATTTAGAACATCTGTATGAGTTAGTATCGGAGTCAAGTGAAAAGAAGCATAACACGTGGGTAATGAGGGACTTAGGATTGGTCGAGAAACTTCTGTATATAACACCAGAAGTGAAAAATGGGGCTTCAAAACAGGTAAGTTGAAAAATTTTTATTTTTATACTTAGAAGTTTTTAAGTAATGTTATCGAGGTTATCGAGTATACGGTTTTCAGAAACTTTTTATTTTCAACGTAATTTTGCTTTGCAACGCAAATTTTTTTTTGCAACTTAATTTTGCGTTGTATTGTAATGAATACGAAAAATATCTATAGCCACAAATAGATATACAGGGTGGTTTGAACTGTATTCCGGAAACTTCGGCAGCCTATTCAGCAGATCAAAATAAGTAAAAAAAGATCGTATAAATGTCCTAAAATGCTTAGTTTCAAAGATACAGGGTGTAGAATTTGCATTTTTATTTCGATTTTTTACAAATAATTTCGTAAGTAACGTCAATATATGGATGAAAAGTGCTGTCTGGGAGTTTTTTGACATGAGAAATTTGATTTTGTCAGTTTCACTCCTACTTATAGGGAGGGCGCCCGACATATTTTTTAACTGGTTTGACGATTAATAACTTTTCATCCGTACCTGTATAAAACTACCGAGTAAAAAATGTACATTTATGCCGTTTTTTACGTAAAAATGTCTCTTGGCAAAAATCGCGACGGGTAGGTTCTCGAGATATTTGGAACCGATATTATCAATACCTGTTATCATTGACATAAATTAAACACGTTGACTAAATAGTTATTCAACTGAAATGATAAATTTGAAATGTTTTTGTGCAAAAAGTTCAACAGAAACTGTTTTATCATCATTTTTTCGAAGAAAAATATATGATTAATTTTAAAAATAAGAAGTTCCCAATTTAATTTTCAATTACGTCAAATAGCTATCTACTCAACATGTTTATTTTTTGCCAATAATGACATGTATTGACTATTTCCACTCTAAATATCTTGAAAACGGTTGCTTGTAGCGATTTTTACCAAGATATATCTTTTACGTTAAAAATCACGGAAATGTATTTTTTTTCAGTCAGTAGTTTTATACAGGTACGGACGAAAAGTTATTAGGCGCTCCCTACAAATAGGAGTCATACTGATGTCAAAATCAAATTTCTCATGTCAAAAAACTCCCAGACACCAATTTTCATCCAAATATTGACGTTACTTCAAAAATTATTTGCAAAAAATCGAAATAAAAATGAAACTTCTACACCCTGTATCTCCAAAACTAAGCATTTGAGAACACATTTCAAAAATGCCAAGAAATTACATTTTTGAAATTACATTTCAAAAATGTAATTTCTTGGCATTTTCTTAACTCTTAAAATTTTAAGATTTTAATCCAGTATACAGGGTATTTCTGGCTAAGTTTGCATTACAAATTTTTAGAGACCTCAGATATTTAGATTGGAGCTTTTTTGCACATCAATGTTACAGAATAAGATGTAGCTCTCAATTAAAAATATAAAGTACCGTAAGTTAGGGATGTGTAGTTCGTGAACGAACTAGTTTCAATGAATTATTCCGACACCGGAACGAAAGGAACTAGTTGCCGGTTTCGCAAATGGCTAGTTCCTCAGGACCTATTACGAAGACCGATACTGTGACCGAGATATAATGATAATATGCGACACTGACGGATGTGCCAGCGCGATCGTAGCCCGATGCTAGGCGAGAGTGGGGAGTGCCAGCCGTATCTTATCGATCCTGGATCAAAAGGAATTAATGGAATTAAATAAAATACTAGTTGACAGACAGATCGGCCAGCGCGATTTTAGCCCGATGCTGGGCGACAGTGGGGAGTGCCAGCCGTATGTAACAGATCCGAGACCGAAAGGAACGAGAGGAACTAGAGGAACTAATTAAAACAGTAGTTTACGGGAATCTATTCAGGTCACAGTTCCGAGATGTAATACAAGGCGACGACGAGTAGAACAGCTACAGCATAATGGACATACATTTATTGTATTAATATTACATTAGTTCAAGGCAAATTTTAATCATTTTTTGCTTTTATTGTTTTAAGTTTTACCTAATGCGATCTTGTTCAATTAGTTAACTTTTGCCCCGTCTCCTGATATAGTTCTGTAGAAATAACCCCAGCAGGGGCATCTTGTATATGGATATAGCAACACCCTGTACGTTAACAAGCTTCTTTATATTACAGATTTTTAAGTAGTGTTTTTTTTGTCAGTAGTTCAAATGTACCGAGACAATTATAAACCTCACTTTTAGGTGCTGTTTTCACTGTTGAGTGTGTTACTGGGAAGTCAGCCTAGAGCCAATGATCTGTTATTATTCGGACAGTTTATAGCCTCCACTCTTCCACAAGTTGCAACTTTAAACGAAAAATCTGTCATATTGAAAGAGGGCGATCCAGATGCAGAGAATATTTTACTTAGGAACAGGTAATTTTATATTAACACACACACACAATTCCTCTTACTGGATCCTTATACGTTTTAGATGTTTAAATTTGTTACATTCGCTAGTATTTTCAAGTAGAAATCAAGTGGGAGAAGAGATTTCTAAAATATTGGGATTCGATTGGCTTCTCTTATTCATGCAACCCAACGTTCATTCCGCTAGTTGCGTCTGGGCTTTTAGGATATTGGTTGCCGCGTGTTCTAGTCCCTTTTTAATATGTCGGTAAGTAAAATAATATAAATATAATATAATCGTATTATAAGTTTGGTACATTCTCCGGCGGTGTTGCCACTATGTGAGAATATTGTAAACAGCGGACTAAACAAATACACGGATTTAAATAGGGAATACATGAAAAATTTGTTATACAGGGTGGTCCGAACTGTATTCCGGAAACTTCGACAGCATATTCTGCAGATAGAAATAAGTAAAAAGGTTCATATAAATTTATGTCCTAAAATGCATAGTTTCGGAGATACAGGGTGTAGAAGTTCCATTTTTATTTCGATTTTTTTCATATAATTTCTGATGTAAATACCTGGGTGAAAATTGGTGTCTTGGAGTTTTTTGAAATTAGAAATTTGGGATTTTGATGTCAATATAACTCCTATTTGTAGGGGGTGCCACAATATGTTTTAACACTTTTAAAGAGTAATAATTTTTCGTCCGTACTTGTATAAAAATATTGAGTGAAAAAATTTACATTTCCGTGATTTTTTTACTTAAAAAATATCTCTTGGTAAAAATCGCTACATCGCTACGTTTTTAAGATATTTAAAGTGGAAATAGTCAATATATGTCATTATTTGCAAAAAATAAACATGTTGAGTAGATAGTTATTTGAGGTAATTGAAAATTAAATTGGGAACTTCTTATTTTTAAAATTAATCATATATATAAAAAAATATACATTTTTGTAACTTTTTACGTAAAAAATGTTTCTTGGTAAAAATCGCTACGAGCAACCGTTCTGAAGATATTTAGAACGGAAATAGTTAATACATGTCATTAATGACCAAAAATAAACACCTTGAGTTGATAGTTATTTGGCTGAAATAATAAATTTGGGAAATTTTTATTTCTTTATATAATCTTAAATCTTACTGCGAAAAAATGATGATAAAACAGTTTCTGTTTAACTTTTGGCACAAGAACATTTAAAATTTATGATTTCAGTCTAATAACTATTTAGTCAACATGTTTAATTTATGTCAATGATGACAGCAAGTTATTGATAACTTCGATTTCAAATATCTCGAGAACCATTACTTGTAGCGATTTTTATCAAGAGACCTTTTTTACGTAAAATATATATATATATTTTTTTACTCAGTAGTTTTATAGAGGTACCGACGAAAAGTTATTGTTCTTCCAACCAGTTAGAAAATATGTAGTTGGCGTCCTCTACAAGTAGGAGTCATATTGACATCAAAATCAAATTTCTCATGTCAAAAAACTCCCAGACACAAATTTTCATCCAAATATTGGAAAAAATCGGAATATAAGTGAAACTTCTACACCCTGTATCTGCGAAACTAAGCATTTTAGGACATACATTTATACGAACTTTTTTACTTATTTTTATCTGCAGAATATGCTGCCGGAGTTTCCGGAATACAGTTCGGACCCCCCTGTATACTAAACTAAACAAAGAGCACCTTTTTTACCTAGCTTTTTATGTCGTTTGTTGAAATTACTGTATCTGTAAGGGTGAGAGAAGTACCACCCGTAGTACTCTCTACCCTTTTTTCCCCTTCTGAATTAACTGAAAAGAATTTAAAATTACCTTTCCAAAAATATAGCACACTTAATATTTTGTTATAATCCCCTTCGAAATACAGAATTTTTAAAAGTTCGCCACTTTTAACCAGTAGGCTTTGGACTTTGGACCCCATATTGATGATATGCCCTTAATGGAACTCGAAAACATATTTTTCCAGCAAGACGACGCACCGCCTCTGAACGCTGAAATTATCAGCAAATTTTTCCAGCCAATTTCAAGAATAATTGAATAGCTAACCAAGACCCCAGACGTTGGCCGTCGAGGCCGCCTGACTTAGTGCCCATGGACCTAATCCTATGGATATATTTGCGGAAGAATAAAGGTTCCTTATTCTTCCATATAATCTAGACAAGAATTAGAAATACTTAGCAGTTATGAGAGGGTATCTTTCACACCTACTGAGTTAATGAATTCCGCGAGAAATGTTCAAAAAACTGCCCCGTTTGTCCATAACAGAGATTTGATCGATATGTCGAACACCTGTATAAAATCTTATGTCTTGGTTTGCTATTTATTTTTTATTGTTATTAGATATAGTTTAAATGTGTTGATGTTGGTTAAATATATTTTAAATTGTTATAAAATTCTGCATCTCTCACCAAAATATTTTCTACTAATTGATGCTCACAGCTAGAATTTTTTTGCATTACAGCCGGCGAATTTTTATATACTCTATATCTCGAAGAGGAATCGAGCAAAATATCAAGTGTGTTATATTTTTGGAAAGGTAATTTTAAAGTATTTTCAATAAATTGTCAATCGAACTGTTAAGACCCAATTTTTCGCCATTCGCTTTGGCATTAAAATGTGTTTAAGAGTACCAAATTTCAGGAAAAACGGTTTACCAATGTTCTTATAAATAAAATATATTATTTTTATTCAACATTTCGAGGGACTTCTTCGGGAAGAATTTTAGGGCATATGTTCATAGGAACTTTTTGTTTTATTTATTTTACATTATTTTTTTGACACACTGTATAATATAATAAAATATCTCCCATCTATATATTGTAATTATTTACAAACCTGTAATGTAACTCACATTATTTCTAGACAGATTTAATGCTATGCACTTAATTTATTTTATTTGTACAGATTTCGAGAAGCAACAAGCAACGGCGGCTGGTTACGATACACTGAACAAGTAACCCACAACAGAATGGCAGTGGTCTTAGGATGCCCCACACATTCACCACTACTAAGTTCTGAGTTTAAATCTGACGCATTACACGTTCCCGGATTTCAGTATTTGGCATGGCTTCTCCCCTCCCACCTGGACATTCCAGAGCTCTACTTTCTTTTAACCGCTTTAATGATGGGCCAACCTGCCAAATTGCTGCCGGTCGAAACAAAGTTCGATCTGGACACCGTATGGGCGTTTTTATGGGGTTCTTCGGTGAATAACCAGTCTATAAATAGTGTAATGCCAAGAATAACATTAAGTCCCGAGGCTGTGGTCGTTTTACTTGGAATGATGAGGGCGTTGTTACATTCCGATCCTTCCAATTTACCCGATTGGTTAAAGGATCATATTGTATCCATAATACAGGTACATCATTAGTATAAAATAATAAGTATCTTTAGATGTTTTATTTGTATTGTTTTAGGTTTTGTTTCAACTTTATCATAATATGCCGGAGTTTATGCCAGTTTTTATGTCTTCTGAGGTATTGACGGCTTTAGCCAGTGTGTTATTCCCTCCAAATAATCGATCTGAAGAGAGTGAGGAGAGTAGTGGAACTTCTTCTCCTACCGGAGAGGAGGCATCAGACATGATTGTTGTACCAAGGTAAAAGAATTTTTGTATATTTTTTTTTCATCGGACAACTTTTGTGTGGTTATGAAACGATTTCAGAAGTTTTAGGATTGATTATAGGCGCAGGCGCCAATTTTATACTATTTCTTGATGATATTTGATGATGTTTTTTATATGCGGCACATGTTTGACATTACACCGAGACTGTCTAATCTATTAAAATAACGATTTTAATATATGTTTTATCTAACACGTAATTGTAATGTAATTGTAGACAAAATTACCTAAAGTAATCGCAAAACATTTTCCGATGCACGTCATCAATCATATTAAATTTGACACTAAAGCCTATAAACCTGACTAAATTAAATTTTGGCAAAAATGTTTAAAATTTTTTTGTATAGTTTAAGATACCGAGCAGCTCTTCATTTTACTTTATAGAGCAAATGATTGTAACATATATTTTATTTAGATTAAAGCTGGAAAAATTAGTTTAAACCAAATTTTATTATTGCTATGTTGGTCACATTGCGCCGTGTTCAGCAACGTTGTCGTTTATTATTTGATTAATATCATAATGTAAATCATTATTTTGTATAATATCGTATTGTTTTTGAATCTTTGTGAGCAATTCTCGTCTTTTGCCTATTTTCAAAGTCTTTTTTTTAAATTGTACTTTTAAGCACAAACAGTTTTTTTAAGAACTAAATTTTAGAGTTTTTGTATTGTATTTCCTTAAATTTTTGTTGAAAATATGCCGAAGCATTTAAACAGTCGTAGCTTCCCTGATAAACTATTTTGAACGAGAACGTGACGATAAAGGTCCTTTATTATCCTTGACTGCAGTCATAGAAGTTAGTTGATTGGTAAGCACATTATACCACTTTCAAAGTTATTTCTGCGTTTGTCGCTACAGTGCGTTTAATCGACTAAATGCAACTAATATAAAAAGACAGAGCTCGGAACTTATCAGTTAAAGATACATTTTGATGATAAAGCATTCTTTGTTTTATTTTCGACACGCAAGGCAGCGCGTGTTATTATATTTATGTTTTCTTCTGATTACTTTCTGGACATGTATTTCCCCATTTCAATAATACCCAATACAATAAAAACGGTTTTTTAAATTTACGCTTTTTCCAATGAAATTCCCTGTGAACAACTCCGTATTCCGATCACTTTCGTTACGTTGCTTGGACTGAGTTTGGTATGTTTTTGCTCTTAGTTGTACATTTAGAGGACATTTTGTTTCGATATAATATTGTCGAGGATTTTATCAGAGCAGCCATTCTGAAGCTAATCGATTTTTATATTATTAATTTATCATTAAGGGTTGCTTGGTCACTGTCTATAGAATCAGTGGCATAGTGTATTGACTGTTCCTGTTTTGGTTATCCCAGAACTTAAAATCTAAATGTAACGGCTATATGACTTGAGCCTAGTGCTGTAATGTAATGTAATACGAGAATTCGTTAATTAATGCCGGAAAATGCGAACAACTACGATGCTCCATTCGATTGTCAGTTTTTAGCGAATCTCTTTGATTGTTACCTTACCAGTCAGGATATAGTACGAGAGCTAGCAACGTCGAAAAAAAAAGAATTTTAAGACGTCTGACTCTTTGATATATCTTTTACTATGCTCTCTAGAACAGCATGCGGCTCGTCTGGCTGCCGGTAAACGTTGCGTTCTCTACTGCGCATTGAAAGAAGATCCTATATTTTTATTAGTCTTTTAAATTCTAGTATTGAATATTAATCGAACATGTCTCCATAGCGCAGTGCGTAGAGTTTCCGACCACGAACCGATGATTCAGAGTTCGAATCCGGGTCAGGTCAAAGACTTTTTTATTTTATTTTCGTTTATATTCTGATAGTAAAGTATTAAATATTTGTTTTTTTTTAATTACCAGAATTATTTAATACTTTACTATCAAAATATAAACGAAAATAAAATAAAAAAGTCTTTGACCTGACCCGGATTCGAACTCTAAATCATCGGTTCGTGGTCGGAAACTACGCACTGCGTTATGGAGACATGTTCGATTTATATTCAATACTAGAATTTATAGGACTAAATTAATAAAAATATAGGATTTTCTTTGGATGCGCAGTAGTGAACGCAACGGGTATCGGCAGCCAGACGGGCCGCATGCTGTTCCAGAGAGCATAGTAAAAGATATATCAAAGAGCCAGACGTCTTAAAATACTTTCTCGAAAACGTTGTTACATCTTAGACTAATAGGTGCGGCGAATGTCCGTATTCCTATCACATTTCTAGTAGATACAGTAGTTTTAATTGTGATGAAACGCGTATCTTAATTGACGGTGCAAGAAATATAATAAATAGCTAAAAAAATTGAATAAATGTAACACTCACAATTTTTAGATCCCGCATTTTTTAAAGGCTTAAAAAATACTGAAACACAACGAGCCGACTATTCGAAAGCGCTCGTCGCGAGCAGCGAACATGCGTTACATTACAGCGCTCGGCTCAAGACAGTCTCCGTCTTAACAGTTCCATTGACAAGAACGTCCAGAAACTGTATACAGAAGTTTTTTCATTCTTAACCATAAACTTCAAAGCATTATTTTGTGAAATGAGATGACATTGAAAGGAATTAAACTTTCTTATCGGTTCCATTTGAATTTACGAAGGTATCGTCAATATATCGGAGCCACATTTTCTTAACGAAACTGACTGAAACTATAATTTTTAAAATTATTGGAAGATCTTGCATTTTACCCATTTTATATTTTTAGAACGCCATCAGAAGATGAACCATTGACATCACATCCTGCCAGACAATTTGTGATTGATTTTATCAGAGTTATTGTGGTCGATTCCCTTAGTCTCTCTACCACCTTGAAAACTTCTCCGGTAATAGACTTGGTTTTAGACGCCTTTCCAGATGATTCAAGCAATTCCCAACAAGTAGCTTACCAAACAGAAGTACGATCTATTTTTATTAATATATTTAGGAAAAAAAAATAATATAATTATCTTTAGGTATTGGTAACACTGATGGATCATTTACTGGCAGCTGATATGTTGGTAGGAGACCAGGCAGCTATTCCGATTGTGCCTCTGGTTAATGCTCATATTCAACATGTTGCTCCAAACGTGTTTTATTTGACGTCTAGAATTATGGATAAACTTTGGCAAGGGGCTCTTAATAGGGACCCACATGAAGTATTTGATTTTATAGGTAATATATAGTTTGTGTTTTATAAATAAAGATTATTATATAAACAACTTTTGTTATAGTAAAATTAATTGGGCAGGCGAAAAGACGGACAGGAAACTTATCCTTGGAAGGACTGTATCATTGTTTAAATCGCAGTATATTGTATCTTCTTTCTAGAAATACAGAGTCTATAGCTGATCAGATGTCTGTTCTGGAAGCATTGCATAAATTAACGACAAATAGGTAAGATATAAAGCAATTACATTATCTTGTAAACTCTGGAAACGTTTTCTTAAATCAATTTTTACTTCCATAAGGGCCGAATTACTAATGGGGTTTACTGATATTATTTGGACGTTCAATTTTATTGCAGTGTAAGATCAGTATCATAGAAAGATCAGTGTTTGAGATCTTTATACTGTTGAAGCAAATTCGAAAAGTAGCTGAAATAATAATTTGAATGCTGCTGAATTTCGCAAATTTTCTACGAAAAGCATTTAGTTTGAAGCTTTATTCAGAACCTCGCAATTAGTGGAATAAATTAGTGGTGTCAATATTACCCTTTATACATTTTAATTCACTATACAAAAAAATCCTTATGGGTTTTTCGCCACTGCACTGCAAGAAAAATCTACAAAATAAAATAGTTATTTTTTTTATATAAATTCTCGCGAACCTACCATAACATTTACTTTAGAAGTAGAGAGAGGTAATCGTTTGCCATTTCTTGATGTTTTAGTGTCAAAATTTCAAAATAAACTAATTTTAGATGTTTACAGAAAACCCACAAACACAGATAGATACTTAAATTTCACATCTAATCACAGTATAAGTGTAAAAAAAGGTGTTATAAAAAGTTTATATGATAGGACAAAAATAATATGTACAGACGATATTTCACTAAACAAAGATATAAACCACATAAAAAATACATTAATAAAAAACGACTATCCACCATATTTTATTGACAAAATATTAAACGAAATACAAACCCCAAATCATAGACACAAAGATAACAATACACAATATATACATCTTACAATTCCATACATACGAGGCGTTTTGGAAAAAATAAGAACGATAGGAAAACAATATAACATACAAACATCTTTCAAAACACAAAATACACTTAGATCAATTTTATCACATACTAAACCAATGAATACAGAACAACAAACAAAAAATGTAATATACCAAATACTCTGTGAATGCGATAAATTTTACATTGGTGAAACATCTAGACCCTTAAATGTTAGAATTAAAGAACATAAAGATTATTTAAGCAAGGGAGATTTTCACATTTGTCAGCATTCATGGGACACAGGGCACAGAATAAGTTTTAATAACGCCAAAATTATAATGAAAGAAGCGATAGCCTCTAAAAGAAAAATAAAAGAGGCTTTTTTAATTCAATCTAATAAAAATAAATGTATTGCTCATGCATCTGTAGATGTTAGTAATGTATGGCAATCGCTTCTTTGATTTTAAAGAACATTACATAAATAAACATAACATAGGTGAAATTTAAAAAATAATCATACATAAAGTTTGGGCTTTTTGGTTTTACCTTATTAAGTAATTATCAGGTAGTAATTGTTAATTTTGAAGTTATTAACTTAATATAATGTAATTTTAACAGAACGTCAACGATTTCTTGTAGACGTATCTATTTTAAAAAGTAAAGTGTTCTCGAATAGTTCAATTTAAATATTTTAAATAGTTTTTTTCTTGATTCTTTATATTTTTTGCTTCCGACGACGGAAAGAGAAAACTTTCCGAAACGTTAAGCATTTTTTTCTTTGTTAGGCAAATTTTTATTACTGTAAACACAACTTCTGACAAGCAGCGTCCGTTTAGGTTTAACGCCAGAAGTGTTTACAAAAAATAACTATTTTATTTTGTAGATTTTTCTTGCAGTGCAGTGGCGAAAAACCCATAAGGATTTTTTTGGATAGATGAATCCGCCACATAGGTATAGATATTTTTTTAATCATTCACTATGTCTAAAAACACAATTAAAATTAATAGACTATCCTAGTGACAGCTTGCGGAAATCAGTTGTATCCATAGAGAAAGCCTAGTATTTAGCTTATAAAACAATAAAGTTTTGATTTCTAACCACATTTTTCTCTTGACAGATGATAATCAAAGGCCAAAATGACATTCCTCGCAAATTTTGAAATATAATTGGCGGAAAAGTTGAAAGTTTGTTAACTTTTTCCACTAATTCAAAATTCCTACCACTAATTTTGACGTTCTGAATGCTTTACATTCAAATTAGAGGAACGAACTTCTACCCTAATTAAAACCACTAATTTATTCCATTAATTGCGAGGTTCTGAATGAAGCTTTTAATCCAAAAAAACTTTTGACTCATTGGTTAATGGGCGATTTGATATGATTGCTGCGGATAGAATTGTAACTATTATCAAAAGAATTATAACTATTTATTTCTGTTTCATTGAAAAGGGAATTTAAATTTCTCCAAATACGTAAAAATATTCAGGGTTTCATTCAACGATCTTATTTCCGGGAAAAATATGCAGTGATAAATGTTTTGACTCAATTATGTTTAATAACTTATAGTCTGTCCAGCAAGAGGATATACAGGGTCCGGCAATAGTGCGTCGGGCATCTGTAGCTCCTAGAATAAAAAACTTGAGAATTTTGTTTTAAGTGCAAACCTAAAGTATGCATCAGGATGTATTTCAGGAAAATATTTTAACTTCTATAGGGTGGCTCAAAAAAGTATGAGTGGACCTGGAAAGACTGGTCTTCAGCATTTTTTTGTATTTAGAGTATTTCAAAATTTTTAACGGTTTCGCAGATACGCGCAGTATTATTTCATATGGCGCTTTCAATGGTAAAATACGAGAGAAAAATCATTGGGTGGCTTTAATAAAAATTTACTGTGGAAAATGCCATATGAAATATAAACCCGCAAATATCTGCGAAACCGCTAAAAATTTTGAAATACTCTAAATACAAAAAATGTTCATTTTTTAATTCTCAGTCTATTGAAAAAATAATATACAGGGTGTTCCATTTAAAAAAACAAAGAAAAATTATTTTATATTTTAGAAAGTTTGGCGTAGAATTTTGAACATCCTGTATAATTTACGATTTTCATATTTATAGCAAAGTAAGTACAGACCATCTAAAGTAAGTACTTAATATAGTTTTGATTTCAGAACAGTTCTTGTATTTTTTGAATATTTTTTTTAAGAATGGGCTGAATAATATATATTTTTGATTTATTTTTTAATATCTCTGAAACTATCGAAATATATTTATTCATATCTTAGGGTTATGTAAAGTGATCTGAAAGGAAGCCAAAAATGCAATAATATACAGGGTGTTCCATTTAAAAAAAATCATCAAGGTCCACTCACACTTTTTTGAGCCACCCTATAGAAGTTAAAATATTTTCCTAAAATACATCCTGGTACATACTTTAGGTTTGCACTTAAACAAAATGCTCAAGTTTTTTATTCTAAGAGCTACAGATGCCCGACGCACTATTGCCGGACCCTGTATAAGTTGGACAAAATAACTTTAAAAGATGACATAAAACTATAACATGGCAAAAAACTATAACTTCAGTAAAGCCAACTACCCGCATCTTTATAATATTATCCTTACCACTAACTGGAACTTTTTAGAAGGCATGGAAGACGTTAACGCAGCAGTCGAGACTTTCTATAATAAACTGTATGAACTCTTTGACCAATCCATTCCACTCTACAAACAGTATAAAAATAACAAAAAGTGTTCCTACCCATCATGGTATACATCCGAAATCATCAGTAACATTAAGGAGAAATCTAGAATCTTTAAGAGATGGAAAATCAATCGATCTCCGGAATCCTATGGGGCTTTTAAAACTCTTAGAGCAGTGATTAAGCAACAACTTGATAGTGCTTATAAAACGTATATAATCGCTGCTCAGGACTCACTACGAGCTGAAACCAGAGAATTTTGGAAATATATTCAGCAGAAACGGAATAGATCTCGTATTCCTGGCACTCTTAGAAACAGTTATAATAGTCCTCTTGACAATCCCACTGACATTGTAAATTCTTTTGCCAATTTTTTCCAAGGTGTTTATATTGTTTCAAGCCCTAGCAATGTCTCATATGAATGTGGTAATAATATTTCTTTGGAGACATTTGACACCGAAGATGTGCTGAAGTCCTTAAAGTTCACTAAAACAGAAAAACGGCTGGCCCAGATAAAATACCTTCCTTTCTTATAAGGGATTACGCTTTTGTTCTGGCTGAACCATTAACTAGACTTTTTAACCTTTCTATCTCAACACAAACATTTCCTAGTGTTTGGAAGCAAGCCAAGATTTGTCCAATTTTTAAAACGGGCAACAGAGATATCATTGAGAATTATCGTCCGGTCTCAATTCTATCCAACATTGCAAAGGCCTTCGAGAGGTGTATACATAATAAACTATTTTTCAAAATTAAAAATTTGATAACACCATCTCAACATGGCTTTCTTCCAGGGCGATCAACTGTCACCAATTTAACATGCTTTCTTGAATATACATATAACTCTATCGATGAAGGTTATCAGGTTGATGCTGTTTACACAGACTTCTCGAAGGCCTTTAATAAGATGGACCATGGGATTATGACAGAGAAAATGTCACAAATGGGATTTGATAATAAATTAATAAAGTTCTTTTCCTCATACGTACATCAACGCAAGCAATATGTTGAATATAATGGTCACAGATCGTGTCCCTTTATATCCACTAGCGGTGCACCGCAGGGCAGCTGTTTGGCACCACTGATATTTTCAATATACATAAACGATATAGTGACCCAATTAAAGAGCTGTTCGCTTTTATTTGCAGATGATCTGAAGATTTTTAGTGTCGTCCGGTGTAAGGATGACTGCATCCGTCTGCAGGCCGATCTTGATATTATCTCTAATTGGTGCGTGGAAAATCGACTTGCTTTAAACACCTCTAAATGTAAAAAAATGTCCTATTCTCTTAAACGTATTGAACTTGACCACCCCTATACCATAAATAGCGCAATCCTGGAAAATTGTGAGCATGTTAAGGACTTGGGTGTTTACTTGGATAAGAAACTGACTTTTAACATACATATTGATGAAGTATCCCGTGGCGCTCTTAAATCTTTAGGATTTCTCCTGAGATCCACAGAAGGTTTCAATAGTCCACTATGTCTAACGGCATTATACATGAGCCTTGTGAAATCAAAAATCAATTATGCCTCTCAAATTTGGTCCAATTCACCAGGTCCATATACGGAGATTAGAAAACGTTCAGCGTAAATTCCTAAAATATCTCTCGTTCAAACTGGATGGTGTTTTCCCAGAGCGTGATTATAACCACTTACAGCTGTTGCAAAGGTTTGATCTCTTATCTATTGAGCAAACTCATAGACTTCACTCTTTATCTTTCCTTTATAAACTTTGTAACGGTCATGCGGACTGCGCTTCGTTATTAGCTCGGCTGAACTTTTCAGCTCCGCTCGTTCGTACTAGAAATCAAAACACCTGTCAAACGTCAGGACTTGTTTAGCCGGTAAGGCACCCCTCTACCGGGCCTGTACTGATTTCAATTATGTTGAGGGCCTGGCATCTGTTGATATATTTGGCGACTCGCTGCGTCAATTCAGGAATGTTTTGGTCCGGCAAATGAAGAATCCTAGCATTTTTTATATTTTTTATTGTAGTTCGTTAGAATTAGAGTTTTACTTTCACTTTTAAATTTATACTAGGTGTTATTTTTTTTTAAGATTACATATAAATTTGTTATATTTTGCATTGTACTTTTATTGTTGATTTGTGCTTATGTTAGCTTCATTTATTATGAATGTTGTGAATTTTTTAATTTACACAATTGTCTTTAATTTGGGATTTCCTGTTAGACAATATAGTTATTAACGTAATAAGGCCGATAAATAACAAATAACGGCCGGGCTGAAGTTTGTGATCCGAGGCGATAGCCGAGGATCATAAGCAGCCAAGGCCGTTATTTGTTATCGGCCGTGTTGCGTTCTAGATTTTTCGTCATACTGCAGATTTTTTAGAGCAATAAACACTACTATTTAATAACAAATTTTATTGAACAATAACACAAGTAAGGATAAAAATACATAATGTCTTATACTAAAATTCATTTTTCATGATAATGAACATGGAAATTAAAAGTGCACTTGTTGTTCTTAGAAATCTGTAATCCTTCCCAGGGATTTACAGATTTTATAGAAGAAGATGATGCTACTGAAGAATGGCAAATATTTGTATCCACTAAAGACACATTATTTTTGGAGCTATCATGAAAAAGTTGATTTGTTATTTTCATTCTTTTGAAACTGATTTTTCTATGTAAGTTTCTGCCACTGTTGAAGACTCCCATCCTCCTAGCTCCTTTAGCGATAGTAAATCACCACCATTTTCGGCGAGCATGGTTGCTGATGATCTACGAAATGAATGCCCTGTATAACGTTCTGATTCTCCAAGTTCAAAAATTTTGCAATTTTCTGCGGTACGCTCCCCGATGGTATGTATACCGACGATTTGCTTAACACACTTGCCTTTCTTGTAACCAATGAAAATTTTTGATTGTCAAAGTTACGAGGACGCAGGTTGATGTATTTTTGTATAAACCATAGGCATCAAACGGAAGGCCCGTTTTTGGAATAAGAAATTTCCTATCTTTCTTATTTTTAGTATTTCTTAATGAGACAAGAATATTTTCTCTCCGAATCTTCGAAATCATCAACTGTGAGTGACCAAAGCTCGCTGCGCCTACAAGCTCCAAGAATACCAAGCACCAATACAATTTTTTCGAGTAACCAGGTGTAATCATCGGCATCCAGTAGAAAATTATTTATGTCATTCTCCGACAGAACTTTGGCTTTTTTGGTGAATAACCTTCGTTTTTGCGCCTCAGAAACATGAACAGTTTACCAAATCTATGAACAAATATAATTTAGATGAGTATGATTAAATATCGAAGAATATAATGGCTTTTACCTTGATATGTCGATGTTTTCATATACTCTCAACGCAAGCTTCAGCATGGATATCTTTGTCCACAGTGATGTAGGAGAATACATTTCAGACATTCTTTTAGCATAAGCCAGCAATACCGCTTCATTTACGCTGTTTATACTTCTATCCTGCCGCCACTTCAAAAAATTGTCATATTCCTGCTGATATCTCTCTCTGGTTATAGTCGGAAGTAAATTTTGAGTAGCCGCAGCCGCTTCCTCCTGTATTTCCAACGGAATTTCTCGCGACATCTCGCTATGGTCTATTTTCCCAATTTTTGATAAGTCCAACTGACAATAAATAGTCATTGTTGCAGGTGACAGACGTTACGATTACCTTAGAAACTTAACGGCCGCCGGCCGTTATGATAACGTCCGGCGGACGTTATATGCATCTTTTCCATTCTGATTTTGCTTATGTTATAATAATATAACAATATAGTATGACGAAAAACTATTATTTATTTATTTATTTATTTACTTATTTATAACAATTCAATTTTGAGTTAAATTATCGGAATCAATGTTATATATTCTGGCGCCGGACAAACTTTTTGTACACATCAAAATATTTGACGAATTCACGTCGCAATATTGCTATGGGCACTTTTTTACTTTGATTTTTGACAAGTGTTAAAATTCGTAATTTTGTCATCGATTTTTCACTTCAGTTTTAGATACAACACGTATAAAAATATTTTTTCATTTGCATTATTACTTTGATCTGTGATTATTACATAAACAAATTCTAAACAAATTAAGTTATTAGCAAGTTTTCTGAATGGAAGCTGAAAAATGTAAAGTTCTAATTGGTTTAACATTAGTCTCTTCTACTATTTCTAAGCTCTATTATTTATGAGTTTACTCACAGTCCGTAAACTGAAATTAAGTGCAGCTGAATCATACTGAAAGATATGTATTTGAATCATACTGAAAGATATTGTATTAAACTATGTATTTTCAATAAAAGCCGCAAATTTAAGAGACAATATCAATTTTTACCTCCCTAACGCACATTAAATGCAAAAGGAGCTCGCCATGATTCTTTCCTATACAAAAAAATTGAGTAGAGATGAGATAAGCTGCTGATTCTGACTATTTAGTGATTTTGGCATTTTATTGCAAAAAATTCGCAGTTTTAGCTAAACACAAAACATAGATTTAATTTCAAATTTGTCAAAGGAAATTCAAAAGTAAAACTGAAAATGACAGATATCCCTAGATAATATATTACTTCGAATATCAGATTTGCGAAGAAGGATTTCACGACAACCAGCAACATTTACCATGACTACCAACATAAAGCCTTTTTTAAATAACACACGAGACCAAATTGTACCATGGCTCCAAACAGTGCCATGGCCACATATTTTTCTTAACTTAGCTGCTTGAAGAGATATTTATATTTTTTGATAAATGTTTTGACTACGCCTATGGTGTATGCGGTGGTATCATATTAATTAATTACGAAAAAAAAACGTATTAAAATGTTAACTAAATGAAACAACTAACTATGAAACGTAACTCCTGGCCCTTTCTTATCGTTGCGGCTTTTACGCTTGAAAGCTGAACACATCACCATTGTAATAAACTTTATATAAAGTTGACTACTACGCACAACAAGCTATTAAAAATCGCTAAAATTGTCGCTGTTGACGAGCTGGTGACTCCAAAATTATGGCATCTAACAGCACAAATTCTGATCCAGGCCGTATATGGGCGTTTCGCGTTTTTGTATTCTTTAGTCATTGGCCAATTCGTTTACTTGATGTGACATCATACGTCTCTTTAATCAGGATATATAACATTATACTAAGATTCAAATTATATTTTATTTATTAGAACTTTAATTTGATAATAGTTTAGATATCTAATGACGTGCATGCCAACTTTTAGTGATTTCTCTCTAGGTTTTATTTAAGATTAAATCTTTATTTTCAGATTGATAGTATTTGGCGCAGGCAACCACGAACTCGACTTTATCGGTTGCTTGACCTACTGCCTGCTTCAACTCACCGCTGACATGAGGATCGCCTTAGAATTTGGCGGAGGTCACTCGGCCCCAAGAACCACCTGGCACGTGAATCCAGGTCAGGATTTAGAGGCTCGCGACGAATTGTTAAATGCCCATCAAGGTCGTAACTTAATGGCTACGGCTGCGGCAAGGGTCTGGGAAGAATTGTACGTTTGTAAGAAGCCCGCCATAGAGGAAGTGTTTAAAGTTACGTTACCGTCGCCTAACGCGAATGCCAAAGCACCGGATTTGACGGTAGTTCGAGAGCAAGTTTACGATGCCGCTTTGAAGTTATGGTTAAATTATATTGATGCGGAAAGGAAAGCAGTGTATAGGGTGAGTACAAGTATATAAACGTATACATTTCACCTTTATTGTCAAAGCTGCTTCTCTTGCGATTGTGGTTATGTTTTTATCTCTAGATAAAACTCAAGGTCGTGGTAAGTATCTGGTATAGTCAGACTATACTTGTATTTACTGAGAGTGGGTCACTGGTCAACTGCGGCCGCAAGGATCTATTGTGTCTCAGTTCTACAAACTTTAAAATTTGCACTTGAGACTCAACCTTTTAATATAGGTTGATATATCCGAGGATGATGTCACCAAGGTTTGATAAGTCTGAGTTGTCTAAACAACTCAAACTTGGTCCTGCTTTCAGTTTGGAAAGCACACATAACGTGCTTCATAGTTTCGTCATTTTCCATACAGAGTCGGCCATCGATATCTTGCAATAAGGTATTTTTCGCGACCATACGTATCTTACTGGGTATGTGTATGGCAGGTTATGTGGATTTTCTGCTACTTAAGCTCCTAAATTGTTTATCGTCTATGCTTAATTCAAATTATTGAAGATTTTTTTGATTTTGTGTTTACAATAAAAATGTTTCCAAAAAATCCTATATGCGTATTTCGCCATTGCAGAAAAATCTACAAAATAAAATAGTTATTTTTTGTAAACACTTCTGCGTTAATCCAAACGGAATATACTTGTCAGAAGTTAGGTTTACAGATATACAATTGCCTAACGAACAAAAAATGCTTAACGTTTCGGAAAGTTTATCTCTTTCCGTCGTCGGAAGCAAAAAAATACAAAGAATAGAGAAAAAAACTATTTAAATATTTAAATTCAACTTTAGTTTCGAGAACACTTTAGTTTTTTAAAACAGATACGTCTACAAAAACCGTTGACGTTCTGTTGTTGTTCTTAATAAAAATGTTAGATTTATTATTTGCTTCCTCATTATGTTGTACTAGACCTAGTTTATTATAATATTTACCAAATTAAATTTATCCAGCATTTCGTTTAACATAGATACTCATTACTGCCGATAGTTATGTCCCGATATGTCATTTGCCATTTAATTCACAAAAACTAACTTCACAAATATTTTCCTCACATTTTTTTTCTCACAGAAACATATTTATGATATACACTATATACCCAACTAAGAAAAGCATGTCGCGAAAAATCGGTTAATGAATATAAAAATATTATATCCCTTTCACTCTTTTTTATTCAATATTTGATTGAGATGATCATCTGTCGTATGATTGTGACAGTTAATTATTTTAGTTAAAAGCTTCATTCAGAACCTCGCAATTAATGGAATAAATTAGTGGTTTCAATTACACTTTAGTTTACGATCGTTCACAGTGTCTAAAAAACACAATTAAAATTAATAGAATATCCAAGCCACAGCTTGCGGTAGTCAGTTGTATCCATAGAGAAAGCCAAATATTTAGCTTATACAACAATATACTTTTGATTTCTAACCACAATTTCTCTTGACGGATGATAATCAAAGGTCAAAATATCATTTCCCGCAAATTTTGAATATAGTGATATACATAATTAGTAAAAAAGTCGAAAGTTTGTTAACTTTTTCTACTAATTGAAAATGACTACCACTAATTTAAACGTTCTGAATGCTTACATTGAAATTAAAGGAACAAACTTCTTCGCTAATTGAAACCACTAATTTATTCCACTAATTGCGAGGTTCTGAATGAAGCTAAAAACTAAATTGTTTTTTTTTATCAATTTTTGGATGTCTTGTCGAAATTTTTACTTTTCTCGCTGGGAATTTTTTACAGAAATTGTGGATATTTTTGATACCTCTTTACTACTGACTTATAAAACTGGTCCTGATACTAAGCATTAGATTCATAGTTCATATCTGCTGTGGCCCTCTTCTGATTCTTAGGATATATTCTCCAGTCTTATCCTTTTTACAAAGTCTAGTAACTTGAAAACTGAGCCCTCCATATTATAGCTCTTTGTCAATGACCTACCATTGCCTAGTACAAAGAACCGCAGAGAACCAGGCTGAACCAGGCTGTCGCACCGACAATAAATGTGTTCTGTCGTTTCTTTTTCAGATTAAGAAAATCTGTGCATGGTTTTGTCTGTCCTATTAAGCTTATAATGCCCTGTTAGACCTACTACAGCTTTGACTGTCTTTCTGTCTTTGCTTATCAAGTCTGCCGTGAATGTTGGCACATGTTCTACTATGAACTTTTTCGTCCATCTCTGCCCTGGTAAATTTCTCCATCATTCTAGAGATTTGTTGGTTCCCCACCGTTTTGTGGCCATTCCTGTGACTGCTTTTTTTAACGCAGCACAGGGGTCCTGGACCTATGAATGGCATTGATGAGCCTTGTTTGGAAATTTCATCTGCCTTTTATTTACCCTTATGACCTTCGTACCCTGGAACGACGTAACATTGCTACGCCTACCCAATGTGTTGATACTAGGTATATGTGAATTGCAGGTTCCATGGGAGTTGCATAATCAACTTCAATCAAAAATCCATAAAGTGACTGGCGGTTTGACGCGACTGGCCAGCAGGACAAAAGTCCGCAAGGAAGAGACCGCAAGGGTCAGGGTCAGAATGGGCCGTAAACGAGCCATTGCCTGGATGCTTAGTCATATTGGCATAATTCGTGATTTAGTTGAAATGAGGCGACAGCAACATCAAAATACTACCAACCATACTCAAAGGTAGATATTTTAATTTTATATAAAAGTATTTTTTTCAAACGTCACAAAAGTATTAATATTTAATTGTGTAATTTTAACGCCTAGGCATAAAAGTAAAACACTTTTACGCCTAAGCAGCGCCTACCTAACCAAAGCATACCTAAGCAACGCCTAAGCGCCTTTCGTACTTTTACGAAAATATATTATTAACCTGACATAAAGTGTCAAATTCAACTTGTCAGCGTAACCATAGTTTCTTGATAATCACATAATTACATACAAGGTATGACTTTTAAATATCTTTTTATATTATTTGGAACGTTTGAAATTGTTTAAAAAATTATTTGTGGCGTCTGAAAAAAAATAGCATGTTCTATTCGGAATAAAAATTACTTTTTGTGTCTTGCATACATATGTTTTGCATACGTTGTACATGATCTGGCGCTGCTATAGCGGTTGCTAAGAACAAGAACAGAAATAATTTTCTCTTGTCAAAGTCAGAATATTCAAAAATTATAAAATCTCTCAAAATTTAAACTGCCCTCATTGAAAAAATACCGAAAAGCGTTTAAAGCGTCCATTTTCATTCAAAGTAATTATTTCTATCTTGTGAGTTTAATTTAAATTTTATTCACTCAAACTCGTAATAATTGTGAAAAAGTAGCATGAAAAACTTAAAAAGCTGTGTGAACTGTGAACTGCTAGTAGATCCTGGCATAACGTCGGTTTCCAATGTTTCAAAGGTATTTCATACATGTCCTTATATAAAATAAAGTTTCTTATGTGCAACATACTGTATTTTATTTAAAAAATTAAAAGCAAATAATAAATTTGAATGAAGAATATTTGGCGACATAATTCCGGAAAAAGCCAAACCGCTTCGAAATTATCAAAAGCTTTGGAGAGCGACCGTTGTAAGAATAGCGCCAAATAGTATTTATGTATTTACATATTGACCTTATGGGCACTTTACAATCTAAACTTGTGATTTTTACTCCTAATAAAACAATATACTATTCTTAATATATATTTTTTTATCTAGATATGTGCATCAGGAGTGGTTACAAACCGAGAACGAATTAACTAGAGAACGAGGTTTATGGGGACCTCCGGAGCCCTGCGACTTGGATAAATGGATGTTAGACATGACTGAAGGTCCTCATAGAATGCGAAAGAAAACCATGAGAAACGACTTGTTTTATTTGCATTATCCGTACAGACCCGATCACGAGAAAGGACTTTTAAAATACAAAGTGGCAACCAGCTATCACAGCAAAGAGTACTTCCAAGTCCTTCAATTGAGACAACACAACAGCGTCAGCGGATTTACCCTTGAACCTCCCGAAAGAACGGATAGTATTTCCGAAGAACCTTCACCTCTACCTTACGCTTCCATACCTCCTTTAGCAAGACTGACCTCGGATATCGAGGACCAACAAGAAGAGAACGACGGAGACGAAGAACAACCGTCCGCGCAGCCCGACAATCAAACTTTGCTGCGGTTGCTTCAGCATAACGAAAAAATTACGTATATGTTTCGGGTGGCTAGAATTCAAGGGCTGGACACGACAGAAGGACTGTTGCTTTTCGGACAGGAACATTGCTACATCGTTGACGGATTTACCTTGCTTAAGAATAGAGAAATTCGAGATATTGACAGTGTGCCGCATAATGCTAATGAATATGAACCGATATTACCGAATCCTGGTTCGCCAAGAAGGTCTAGGGCTATGAGACAATGCTCCAAGTTTTCTTATGACGATATACGAGAGGTTCATAAAAGAAGGTAACTTTAAAATTATATAAAAAATGTCTATACCTAAGTGGCGGTTTGATCTCTCCAAAAAAAATTCTATATTGGTACTTCGCCACTGCAAGAAAATCTACAAAATAAAATAGTTATTTTTTGTAAACAGTGCTGCGTTTATCAGTAAATTTAACTACTTGTCAGCAGTTAAGTTTACTGATAAACAAATTTGCCTAACAAACAAAAAAATGCTTAACGTTTCGGAAAGTTTATCTCTTTCCGTCGTCGGAAGCAAAAAATACAACGAATGTAGAAAAAAACTATTTAAAATATTTAAATGCAACTATTCGAGAACACTTTACTTTTTTTTAGTTTTTTTAAAACAGATATGTACGTATACAAAAACCGTTGACGTTCTGTTAAAATGATATTATATTAAGTTAAACTTCAGAATTAACAATTATTACCTGATAACAATTACTTAATAAGGTAAAACCAAAAAGCCTCAAACTTTCTGTATGATTATTTTAAATTTGTTTTTAATTTTTACGTATATTATGTTTATTTATGTTAGGTTCTTTAAAATCAAAGAAGCGATTGCCATACATTACTAACATCTACAGATGTATGAGCAGTACACTTATTTTTATGATTGTATTAAAAAAGCCTCTTTTATTTTTCTTTTAGACGCTATCGTTTCTTTCATTGTCATTTTGGCGACGGACGACGACGGAAAGAGATAAACTTTCCGAAACGTTAAGCATTTTTTGTTTGTTAGGCAAATTTGTTTATCAGTAAACTTAACAGCTGACAAGTAGTTTCCGTTGGATTAACGCAGCAGTGTTTACAAAAAATAACTATTTCATTTTGTAGATTTTCTTGCAGTGCCGAAATACCCATATAGGATTTTTTTGGAGAGTAAAATTATAGTTTGACATAGTATTAAAACTCTTTTCTAGGTACTTACTCCAACCGATGGCATTGGAAGTATTCTCCAGGGACGGACGGAATTATTTGCTTGCATTTCCAAGAAAACAGAGGAACAAAGTGTACCAAAGATTTATGGCGACAGCAACTGGAATTGCTGACAGTGCCCAGCAATCTGTAGCGGGTCAGAAACGAACGGCCAATGTCGAACAAGCTACCAGTTTGCTCAGTAATCTTATTGGCGAAACCAGCGTTACTCAAAGGTATGTTACTATCAGAACCACAGATTATAATAATAATAATAGCTCCCGTCTATAGCGTTTAACGCCTTGGGAGTAGCAAGGTACAGCTTGCCATACTAGAGCCGTTCGGTATACAAGGAAGGTAATGTGGCTAGCACTACCCTTCAACCGCCTATTATTACCTCAGGATTGTGAATCCCAAGTACTCATTTAAGGCTGAGTCGACCTAGGTACCCAAACTATTTTTATTTTTATTTTAATAAAAATAGTCGGCTGATGCAATGCCGGGTGTGGGATTCGAACCCACTACCTTCAGATTGGTAGACGAGAGCCTGTACCTCTACGCCACCGGGCACCCTTACCACAGATTATACAGATTATAAACTTATCGTCAAAAGCATTGTTTTTCGTGGTTCCAATTTTTGGAGTCGCGCACTAGTTAGGTTACTAGTTTGCGCACATAGCACGTCCACTTATGGCCTCTAAAATTGTGCACAGCGCCTGACCGGCCCAGTTATTACGCTGTTTAAACGCCAGTTTATTTTTGCGCACTGGAAATAGACTTCGATTGCTTAGAAAATTACATAGTTTTAGAATTTTTTAAATTACTTAGTTTGTTCGAATTGTTAATCAAAAACTGTTAAAATTATTGACATTGAAGTTTAACGATGAATATCTTTTAAACGGTTAATTTGATCGACTAATCATAAAAAAACATTTTTGTAAAGCAGTGAATTTACTACAAAACCATAAGTTATTGCGCGTATCATAATGATTTTTTGTTAACAAGTTACAAAAATTCATAAGAAAAAAGAAGACTGCCTTAAAATAATCCAACTTCAACCTTTAATAATGTTCCAACAGTGAGGTTTACAAAAAAATTGTAAGGTACATTTTTTGTAGAGAATTCAATTTCCTACAAATATATTAGACGAGATATTTTTTCCAAATAGTAGATACCGAGATAATCGATCTTTCTTTCTAATAATAAGGAAAAAATAGGTAACTGAAAGGCGGAGGACCTTCCTATTAAAATTAAGAGCTCATACAGAATTTTTTTGAGGTGTCTACCAACCTTTTTTTTCAGAGTGTAAAGTGAAAAAAAAATAGTCGATTTTTTTGACCCACCCTAATAATTGGTTAATAATTTATCGAAAAATCAATGTGCAACATTTCTGATGCATTACTTTCTTATTTTCCGTTTTCAGATGGGTTAGGGGAGAAATCTCAAATTTCCAGTATTTGATGTACTTGAACACCTTAGCCGGCCGATCCTATAACGACCTCATGCAATATCCAGTTTTCCCATGGATTTTAGCAGACTACGATTCCGAGGAACTGGATTTAACTGATCCGTCAACGTTTCGCGATTTCACGAAACCAATGGGAGCGCAAAGTCCGGAAAGATTGGAGCAGTTCAAAAAGCGCTATAAAGTAGGATTTTTAATTTATTTTATTTAGAACTTTAACAAATTGACTGTTTTTTCAATTTTTGGTTTACCCGTATTTACCTTTTTTTCCCCATCAGAACTAGCGGAAAAAAATCAAATATGAAAGCAACTTTTCAATCAAATTAAAACAGCATTTTAAAATATTTCCTTATTGATCCCTTCCTAGTGAAAATAGTGCATTTCTGTATTCAAGGATTGGGCAATAACCAGTAATATTTTATAGCTGGATAAGCTTGGTTGGCTTTTGCTTTTATTTCTTATTGAAAGTAACAGATTTTCGACAACAGAGTTTCTGCCAAGGTTGAAGAAACTGGAATATTAGCGCAATTTAACTTTGACCTTTTTAGAGTTAGAATTAACGAATTCCTCAATATCAATAGCATTCGTGTTTGAAATTTTTATTTTGAATTTTAAGATGTATTGAATTAGTTATAGTTTTTCCGAAGTCAATTGGGAATAGGATGGAACTCTTAATTTGGGGCATCGTTTGTACAAACGAATTAAGAGTCCCAGTATTTCCAATTGTCTTCGGAAATACTATACACTATTGTCTTTATTATAGCGGATTAGGTTCTATTTGTGATACGTAACTTTTAGAATCGGATTGTTTACAAACAGGATTATGTCATTATTGAAGGACATCGACACTTGATACTTAAAGCTATGCTCTGATTTGTTACTCACAACAATCCTACTTTTTAAAGCAAAATCTGTTATAAACTGGTTTGAATTTTTGCAACTAACTGCTCTCTAGCAACTTTTATTGATTGAAATGCTGCGATTAAAAATTATACCAAATTTTTTTTTGGCGCAGTTTAACTAATATATTAGGGATTTGTTGAAAACGATAATAAAAATTATGAATATTCTAATAGTATTATAGAATAAAGCTTGATTTTCATGATATCTGACGATACGATGATACAATATTAATTTTATTTGTTGAATTTAGAGATTGGTTATAAAATTACGCAGTTTTTAAATGTATTGCATTTTCATGCCTTCGTTCATCGGTGCGATTTGCTTGTGATTGGTGCCATTTTATATTTTCATTTCCATAACGATTTCGATGTTTTACTTATAGGCAACGTTTTCGAGAGAGAATTTTAAGAAAGCTGGATCTTTAATATATCTTTTCCTATGCTCTCCTGAACAGAGTGCGGACCATCTGGCTGCCGCGCCGGTAGACGTTACGTTCACTACTGCGCATCATATCTGTATTCAACATCTGTTCACTTCTGCACAACACAAATTCGCCCTGTATTTCAGGAACTAAGGAGGTTAGAATAAACCGATGTGTAGTATATTTAGTTTTATAAAAAAGTAGGAAAGTAATGTGAAAATCGAATCATTGTATCTCTATTCATAAACGAGAAATTCCATAAAACACACGAAAATGTGATACCCTGTACAGATGTTATGCGCAGTAGTCTACCGGCATGCGGCAGCCAGACGGTTTGCACTTTGGTCAGGAGAGAATAACAATAGATATATTAAAGAATCAGCTTTCTTAAAATTCTCGTTTTCCCGACTCTTGTACTATTATATTTTCATTAAAGTTAGATTAAATTTGTCAAAAAAGTGTTAAAACGTCCGTTATTGTACTATCTTTAACAGTTGACGGGCTGGAGTAAAAAAAAATATGGATGAAAAGTGGCGCGAAAACGCTATGGCCAATCAGAACGCTGTCGGATCATCGTATCAACGGATAACGAACGCATGAAAATGAAGCTTAAATATTATAAGTCTGTTGCAATCGTAATAAGATTTCGAAATTAAGGCTTCGGCCTCTAACATTTTCCGAGCACTGGCAAATTTGACTTCTGGCTTCTAGCATAGTGTATATATTTTTTAATGATTACCGAAATTGCCGGTCTTTGAAAATGATTTACCGGTAATATTTTACCGCGTTTTTAGTTCATTTTAACCGGTAAACAATAAACCGTCAATGCAATCTCTATTTAGCACGTATAATTTACTTTTAGGAATGGGATGACCCGCATGGTGAAACTCCTCCATACCATTATGGCACTCATTACTCAAGCGCTATGATAGTATGTTCTTATTTAGTGCGCTTGGAACCTTTTACTCAGCATTTCCTGCGACTACAGGGAGGCCATTTTGATTTAGCCGATCGAATGTTTCATTCCGTTAAAGAAGGCTGGCTTTCCGCTTCGAAACACAACATGGCCGACGTGAAAGAACTTATACCGGAATTCTTCTATTTACCTGAATTTTTAGAGAATTCTAACCAGTTCGATTTGGGCGTAAAACAAAATGGCATAGGTAAGATCGATGTCCAATTTTACCAATTTTACCGTGCTGGCAACTGTTAACGATGGGTCGTCCTCTGCCGGAAACACTGCGACCTGTGAGGCCAACTGTTACTTTTGGGTTGGCATTTACATGTGTGGAAGTAAATCGCATAGGGATCTTATTAAGTCGGAGTGAGATAAATGCGACGGTGTGCTGTTGCGGCGCGGCGTTGCCGGTACGCCTTTCCCTATCAAGTAAAGTAAAATCACGATCGCAAACCGCTTATTTTTAAAAGACTTTTTTTCAAGAGATAAAATCATTAGACATGTCCCTGCGCATCTGAAATGGAATTATAAGGATATCGTTAGGGTGTCATTTTTTTATAACGAGAAAACGTCAGTAATCGCGCGATAATTTAAAAACTCAACTTTTTAACACATAACAGACCATAACTCAAGAACCACTTTAGATATTGAAATTTTTTTTTTATTTTCAAGATCGGATATTTTACAATATGTTTACATAAAAAAAATACGATAAGGCTGTTTTTTCCATTCAAAAATTGTATACAATCCATCCATTTACTTTTAGAGCACAGCAATTTTCAGCAATCGTGTAATTTTTTTATTGATATAGATTTTCACATACTGTCTACAAAGAAAATACAGCAGAAATATTAACATAGTTCTTGAAAAAAAACTATTTAAAAAATTTAAACTATTATTTCTAATAGATTTCGAGATATCGATTTTTGAATTCAGAGTTCTAATAGCGCGACCACTATCGAACACCCACTCAATTCCACTTATTTTTACCAAAAATGCAAGTGTTTCTAGCTTGCACTTAAAAAAATTCAAACTAGAGAGAAAATTACAACGACTCGTTAATAAATAAACAAATTAAGTATCACGAGACGTAATTAAATCGTGAAGCTGAACACATGACGTACACCTTTCCCTAGAACTTTAAGTACTGACAGAGGTATTGATATTGATTGGGTCGACCGGTCAACTGCGACAAATCTGCTTATCCCCTTCCACGCCTCTTAGCGATGTGCACAGTTTCTCGGTTTATTTCATACGTTTGGCAACGTGTTTACTGTCCTCTCTTTGTTCAGTACATTATAAACGCATTGTACTCTTCTTACATACGGAAATCTCGACCCAAGACTAACCTTTGCCAGCCCTTAGTAGATGTCTAAGTTAAATGTTTATGACGTAACGAAGTTGAAATCTAAGATATAAATACAGCGCAGCCTCTTTAATCGGACCAGCTGATTGTAAAACAGCCTCTACACCGTCCCGAAATGTTTTACGAAATATTTCCAGAAATTTCGCAAAACATTTCTGGAAATACTTTCAGAAGTAAACTCAAATATAAGCCCGTGTTATAAAAATTAGTTCCCATGTTTCCTGAAATAGATCGAGTAATTGGTTGTTTGTTTTTTATTGTTAACCCGGATTAACAATAAAAAACAAACAACCAATTACGGCGCGTCTCGATCTATTTCAGGAAACGTGGGAACTAATTTTGGTAACAAGGGCTTATATTTATCGTACTATTTTGTGAAATAACACGAAGCAATCAAGGTCAAACCTTGTGGTGGCTTCAGAAAAATAAGTAAACACGGTGTATGAATAAATATTATTAATTTGTAATGGAGTGTAATGTAATACCACTATATCAAACTAATATGAAAAATCAAAAACAGTGCATTTAGAAAACAGTTACCGATGGTAAATTAAATTGCCTATTCCTCTAAGGTTACACAAGAATATTTAGTTTTAATCAATGTCTGGCATTATTGAATACAATATAGTAAAAAATATATTTCCAAAACTTAAAATCGTAAAACTGCAGGGCAATTTGCAGTGACTCATTGTTCTGGCGGTCCGCCTTTTATAAGTTGCCACGGCATTTTTAAAAAATCGTCTAATTATTTCTTATTTTTGAATGCATCAAAACATGTTATTATTATATATAAAAGTATCTTTTATTGACATCTGGTCAATCAATAATTTTCCCAATCAGCTCGATATATTGATGATGATCAGTATTACTAATCAAGCAATACTACTGTTATATTAATCAATTAAGGCCGCGTAAACAAACATAACATTATTTATATACTAATTCATTATAATAAAAACATATTCTAATTATATTCCTGCAGATTGAGTGAAAAGTTTTGTTTTTAAATATCTACTCTACATATTATTAAACGCGTGTTCAAATATTAATTTTGTGGAATATATATCAACATAAAACGAGATGTAGTTAACGAAATATTATCGTACCAACAGCTATTTTAGAAACGTCTAGGCTTACTTATTTCACTGAGATTAATGGAAAGAAATCCCTTTACCTCGGGTACAGATACCGCTAGGTTTTGGAAATAGCTCAAAACGAAACAAAATTGAACGAGACAACAGCGAATACATTCACTATGCATATTGTATAATAAAAAAATATATAATGGTATTTAAGATAATTACAAAAGACCAATTTTTTAAAAGTTTTAACATCCTGTAACTTTAAAACTATGCCTTTCCGCACTCATGCTTATAGGAACTTTTTTATGAAGTCATGGCCAACTATGGTTTCCATTTACAAAAAAAAAACATGTTTGTTTCATATGTCAAAAATAACACGCTTAAGAAAAACACGGAGAACACAGTCTCATAAAGGATGTGA
The DNA here is from genome assembly GCF_002938485.1 of Sitophilus oryzae. Classification (NCBI taxonomy): domain Eukaryota; kingdom Metazoa; phylum Arthropoda; class Insecta; order Coleoptera; family Curculionidae; genus Sitophilus; species Sitophilus oryzae. The sequence goes on from NW_022146105.1 coordinate 6,301,844, forward strand.
TTTGGAATTATCTACAACTTTTATCAGATAACATTTTCTCTAAAATAGATTTTAATGGAATTAGGGAGTATTTTTAAAATTGTCGAAATTTGTTTTTTTTTAAATATCTAGTAAGCCATAAACTTTTTCGAAAATCCAAAAGGCGCATATGTTTTACCTCACAAAACTGCAATTCTTTCCGCATTTGACCGATTCTCTAAATACCGTAGTTTCTGAGATACCCATGGAGAACATCTTAGAAAACTCACCCTGTATATATTATATGAAAATAAATCTTGTTTTTACGTGAGGAATCTCCCCACGAGAGATGACACTAGTTTTTTTAAACACCCTGTATAGCATACAAATCCATTTTTTTATTACTAGAAAAAAAAACTAGAAACAGATCATAGGTTACAGTTTTGATTGTGTTTAATTAGAGTGATATATACAGACCGTACAGACCGGACCACCGTAGTAGTAACATAGGCAGAACCGGACGAATTAGCGTATACCCGTCCGCCGGATAAAAAGCAGGCGAAAAAATGCGATAAAATAAAAATAGGTAGATATGTGATAAGAATGTTTCAGAATTTGTATTTATTCGTGTTTTAATAGTCTAAACGAATACATAGATTCTCGCGACAGTTCTCGTGTAAAATTTATTTTTTAAGTAAAATAATGGATGTTTACGAAATTCGTGAGAAAATTCAAATTGTAAAATGGTATTTCCAAAATAGGTCTTATATATAGGAATATACAAACAATTTTTCCACAAACTTTTGTAAACAGGCCAATTCCATCTTTACCTACTGTATCAAGAGTTATTAATAATTTTGAAACACATGGGTGCGTGTTCCCACAAAAACACAAAAAGCCTGATGTGTTGATTAATGAAGAACAGGAGTTAAAGCAAATGTTCATTTGTGCTACCGCGGATCAAAATCCCACGTTTTCAAGTAATCAAATTGCTGAGGTGGTTGTCCTGCCCACAATGCCCGTATTGTTCAAGAATATTTGAACAATACTTTTCCCAACCGTTTAATTAGTGGATATGGAACTATTTTGTGGCCCGCTAGATCACCAGATCTTTCTCCCAATGACTTATTTTTGTGGGGTTATGTAAAATCCAAAGTGTATGGTCATAATAGGGCTAATAACCTTCAAGTAAAAATACGAGAGGATTTCCAAACTATTAGCCCTAATATGTTAGCCAATGTCAGACTGGGATTTTACGACCGCCTAGGCTTCTGTCTAGCACAGGAAGATGGTCTTTTTGAACACTTGTTATAACTTTTTCTTATTTAGAGTAATATTTTAGTTTTTTTTTGGGTTTAGAGAATTTATTTATTTTTAGTTTTGGCTTGTAAACACACTCAAATAATAAATATTTAAGTATTTTCATTTTAAATGTTACCTTAAGTGAAGGTAAACACTTAAAATGAAAATAATAAATACTCGGCACTCCTCGCGTCGTATTCCTAGTCTGTCACGACCGACCCGTCCAAGCACAACTGCAACTGCGTACTGTCTGACCAGCCGACTAGCCGGCAATCTCGAGTACGGACGCAAAACGGGTAAACGTAAATTCGTCCAGCAACTTGCTATGTTACTAGTAGCCTGGTCTTCTCTGTATAAGTTCTGTCTTAAAAATTACATCTAAAAAAATACAGATAATGTACTTTTGTCAGTCTATATTTCACTTGAATTACACCATAGTGGAAGTTTGTTATATTATTACGGTTTTTAGGACTGGGTGATGTCATATTACCACCATGGGCAAAACAAGACACTAGAGAGTTTATTAGAGCTCACAGGATGGCATTGGAATGCGATTATGTATCGCAAAACTTGCATCATTGGATTGATCTTATTTTTGGATACAAACAGCATAGTCAACCTGCCGTGGAGGCTGTAAATGTTTTTCATCATTTGTTTTACGAAGGAAACGTAGATATTTATAATATCGACGATCCGTTAAAGAAGGTATGTTACTGTTTAAAATACATTTACATCATTTACTTATGTAACTACTATGTAATTATTTTTTTAGAACGCAACCATTGGGTTTATTAACAATTTTGGTCAGATTCCTAAGCAGCTGTTTAAGAAACCCCATCCGTCTAAGAGAATGGGTGGCAATAATAGAACTTCAGTTATAGATACGGGATCGTTGGTGCAGGCTTTTACTTTACCACAACCTGAAAAACTGTTTTTCCATCACCTCGACAATCTTAGACCTTCTTTACAACCAATAAAAGGTACAGTGTAAATATTTTTATTAAATATATTATTGGCGTAGAAGTAAACCCATGGAGATTTAAATGTTATTACATTAGTTGATTATACGAAAATGGAAATATATAGAAACAAAATATGTTATGTGGGAAGGCAATGTGCACAATTTAAAATTATTTTGAAATGTACAGGGTATGTCAGAAGTCAGAACTAAGACCCACACCAAAGTTTGGTATTTTATTTAATATTTGGATCTTTGGACACAAAATAAAGCATTCATTATATAAGGGTTAAATATATGTTTACAAGCTTTGGTTTTTGAGATATTTAAATATGCATGCTATAATAAAAAAGATTGTCAACACCCTGTACATTGCTTTTCAGAATTAATTCTTGTGCGGGGCTTTTAAGCCAAAAAAATAAACTTTACTGAAAAATTTGATTGCTTCTGATGTATACAGGGGTATCAAAAACTGCTGGTCTATTTTAAATATTTATTTTAACACCTTGTATTTTTTTAAATAAATCGAAGCATATCTTAATGCTCTTTCAAACTATATTAGGGTTACTTATACCTATCTAACTCAGATTTTGAATAATGAGCATTTTTTCAATAAAATGGCAACCAAGAGGGCTAATAATGTCGTCATGGCAAGTTTTTAGTGACAGTTAGAAGGTATTTTCAAAATCCACCAAATCAACGATTTTAAACATATTTAACCCTTTTAATAAATGCCCTTTTGGGCTCAAGAATCCAAAAATTAAATAAAATACCGGGTGTTCCATAAGAAAAAAATAACTTTGGTATGGATCTTAGTACTGAAACACCCTGTATATTTCAAAATAATTTTAAATTGTGCACACTGCCTCCTCGCATATACTCATAAAATATCATATACCCATCTACATCTTTCCGTTTTCGTATAATCAACCGAGGCGAATGAAGTGCGCCACCCTGTATTATGATGTAATTAGATATTAGTTTAGTGATGGGTTGTTATTTAACTATCTGTTATTTTATAACTATTATTTAGAAATAACATAACGGCAACCGTTACTACTTTTAAAAAATAACAGATATAAAATAACGACACGCAGAGATCGATTGTTCGTGAAACGAAGTCGGCGCTCTGCACCGCCACGAAATTCGATGTTGCTCGAAGCAATTCCAAAAAACAACTAGTATGGATGGAAAACATGTTATTTCGACAACCCTCGATACAGGCGGCGAGATACAATGGACAACGGAGTGGGGTATGCGCTACGGCGCGGCGCGGCGCGGCGTGTTGGGCTTATAACAGCTTAACGTATATTTTATTTTGTTGTTTTACATATTTTAAGATTTTTAAAAAATATATACAGGGTGTTTCATAAAATATGACCATTGAGTAATCATGATTCTGCTTAAACTGCTTGACGTTTAAAGTTGATTTTTGGCAAACGGATTGACTGTGAGGTGTAACTTTGTGGTGTAGAGGTTCGATAAGGAGGGGTTTCTCGAATCTCAAATTCCAAGAGGGTGAAAACACCTTCAAATATTACAATATTTGTTATTTAAAAAACGGTTAGTCTTTTGAGAAAACGCTTGGACACGCATAATTTATTTTGTTTTTTTTACATAAATTGATTTTTTTTAAAAAATCATACAGGGTGTTCCAAAAAGTTGAGTAATTGATTAACCACGATTCTGCTTAAACTGCTCGACGTTTAAAGCTTATTTTTGGGAAACGTGAGAAAATTTTATCCGTTTGTATGTTAATGGAAATTTTTGCTTTGTTTTATCATCGCCATTACAAATTAATAATTCGACGCGAACGAAGTCGCGGGTACACGCTAGTTTAAGTGTAAGATTAATTCGAACTCTAGTGTGTAGTTGGTTTACTTATGAAGAATATACTACACATTTTCTTATATTGCTATTTTTTTACCGCATATGGTAAAATCATAACTAAGAGCTTCTCGCCCGTCGAGTGAGATGTACCCTGTACACTGCTACGCAATTCAGGATCTACGCGGATCGAGGGGCAGGGCGTAGGCACATCGGAATGTATAGGTATAGACAAGTGGCGGCATTTTGGCTTTTTTATATCGCAATTTGTAAACAGTGCTTATTTGTAAACAACCACCGTTTTTAGAGAGGTATTTTATATACATATATTTATATAATTTTTTTATTATATAATATAGATAACAATCGATATTTAGAAATGTTATGACACCCTGGAAATACTACCACCGAGCACGTCATTATTGCAACTTACAACTGCGTTAATACGCCTGGCGGTGACCGCCTCATACTCTTTCAGATATTTAGTAATAAAATAATGAAACCTGTTATTTTTAAGCTGTTATTTTAAGCTGTTTTTTTATAAATAACTATAACAGTTTCAACTGTTATCTAAAAATAACAGTTTTGCCCATCACTAGTGTAGTTTAATTTAAACTATTTTAATTTTGATTAATTATAAATCTTATTGTTTTCAGAAGTAAAAGGTCCAGTAGGTCAAATATTACAGGTGGAGAAGTCCGTGTTGGCTGTTGAACAAAACAAAGTCCTTATGCCGCCTTCGTTTAACAAATACGTAGCGTGGGGCTTCGCGGACCATTCCATTAGGATAGGCAATTACGACAGCGATAAGGCGGTATTTGTTTCCGAAAACGTCGAGCAGAATAACGGAGAGATTTTGGCCTGTGTCTGTCCCTCACCCAAGTTGATTGTCACAGCAGGAACCAGCTCGGTAAGTTATTACAACTTTAATGTTACTGTTAGTTGAGGGTTGGAACCTTTGGTGTCACAACAGCAAAATAAAACACTAGTTCACCTCAATACACCAAAACACTTTACTTTTGCACTGGGCGCGCGTTTTTATAACCATGTTAGCATGAGCAGCAGATGATTAAAACTAAAACTATGAAAAGAGCTTGTGCGCAGAGTGCAGTTCAAAGGAAAAGTGCAAAAGTAAAGTGTTTTGGTGCATTGAGGTGAATTAGTGTTTGATTTTGCTAACTTTAATGTGTAAATTAATGTTATAATAATAGCTCCCGGTATATAGCGTTTAACGCCTTGGGAGTAGCAAGGTACAGCTTGCTATACTAGAGCCGTTCGGTATACAAGGAAGGTACTGTGGCTAGCACTACGCTTCAACCGCCTATTATTACCTCAGGATTGTGAATCCCAAGTACTCATTCAAGGCTGAGTCAACCTAGGTACCCAAACTATTTTTATTTTAATAAAAATAGTCGGCTGATGAAATGCCGGGTGTGGGAATCGAACTCACACCTTGAGATTGGTAGACAGTCGAGGAGCTTGCCTCCGGCTGAAGAACCCGTGAGGTGGAAGCTGGAGGATCTGTCTCCATTTTCTCCACCTCTTTAACTTGGTCTCCCCTTAGATCTGATACCGGTGTTGTCCCGTATCTATAATAGAGGATATGTCCCTCTTTCTCTATTGCCTCCTTAGATTTGAGGTCAATTCCTATTGTGAGGACCTGACCATGACCCTCCTCCTTCGAGTTGATGACTCGCCAACTCGATGTCCTTACATTGAAGTTCTGACCCTGGATAAGGCTCAGCAGGTAGGTGGTGTCTTTCCCCTTGCTCCTCGACAGAAAGACCGTGATGGCCGCCCTTTTATTTAGTTTTTGGTTTAAGTGAATTGTGTTGATATATTTTAATCTTACCTTAAACTTAACTTTTTTTACTAGCAGACCTTGCACTCAAACGTTGTTCCTTTTAGAACTTCTTTAGTGCAAAGTGTACAATATAGCTTAATAGCCGTTGTAAAAAGCTCATCGCTCTTTATGTTCGTTAAGTGCTGTTAAGGAGGTGAGTTTTGTTGATGTAAATAATAACTGTTTATATATTTATAATTAATTATTTTTTTTCCTAAATGTTTTCATTAAAAGAAAATATGTAAAAGCGGGCAATGATGTGCCGTTCAAGCTTAATCACGTGACTAAAAGTTTATTTGATATGAACTTATCTCATTGCAGCAAATTGCAAAAATCTCATTTTTATTGGCAAAATGTGGAGATAGAGACACATATACAATATATCTAAAAAAGTCAAAGAGAAAAGTTGTTTAAAATCTTATTTAGATTTATTACATCTTATCTACTAAATTTCATAAATATACACGGGCTTCAAAAAATATCAATTTTCCATAATTTTTCTAAAAAAGAATAAAAAAAAAATTTAATCATAATAACGAGATAGGGTAGAGCGATTCTATTGAAAGTCATTTCTAATGCGGTAATTTTATTTATTACCCCCCTCCCCCCAATGATAAGTTACTTTTTAGACTGTTGCAAGCCTATAGAAAAAAAATTGTACGCATAACAAATGCAACATTATAGACTTTCTAAAAGGCCTTCTGGGTACTATGCCGCTGGAAGAAAATCTACAAAATAAAATAGTTATTTTAACACCGCTGTCGTCGGAAGCAAAAAACGCAAAGAACAAAGAAAAAACTATTTAAAATATCTAAATAGAACACTTCGGTTTTTTTCAACAGATACGTCTATTGTAGAATATAGAATGTTTAGGAGGGGAGTTAATCACCGCGACCTTAAAGATCTATTGTGTGTTCCCCTTTCTTGAGTTATAACGAGTTATAACTCATCATACAGTCTCAGGGCTTTAACAAAAGCCAGTATTTGAGACAGCTCCATAGAGGCCAGCTCTCCATCCTCGACGTCAGACGTACCAAAGTACATGGCACGAATGGTCGCCGTCTCGGCGCACTCGGTGATAAGGTGTTCTGGTTTTTCCCCATTTTCCCCACAGAATCTGCATTCGCCGTTGTTTCTCAGCTTCAGTCTATTAAAAACTGTTAAATTGACCAGTTGGTCCTCGTTGGATCAACGCAGCTGTGTTAAAAATAATAAATAGGTATATAACTATTTTATTTTGAAGATTTTTTTTTACAGTGGCGTGATATCCAGAACACACAGAAAGTTTTTGTATATTTATGAAACTAGGTACATAATGTAAAATCAAATTCTAAATAACTTTTGTTGTTAATTTTTTGCGGTATTTTTTTTATATTTTTTTTTTATCCCCTAATTCCACTTTTTTCATCAGCAAGGAGAATTTTTGTACGCCGTGAAAGTTGTGTCATAACATTTGTCAAAATTATTTTTCTCGTTATTGGACATGCTGAAGTAATTTCAGGTAATTGTACTGGATAATGTTACTCTAACTATAGTTTTCTCTGTATACTATTTTATATAGAACTCTACTTTGTTTTTAGTCTCCATATAAGTTTTATAAATATAAATATTTTTCAGGTTGTTACAGTTTGGGAGTACGACTCTAGAAAGAAAACAACTGGCATTAAGCATAGTTTGTATGCTCACACGGAAGCCGTAACTTGCCTAGCGGCCAGTCCAGCATACAATGTTATTGTATCAGGATCACGTGATTCCACGGCTATAATATGGGATCTTTCACGTGGTGCATTTGTTCGACAATTAAGAGGTAATTTTTGTAATCAAAACTGCCGATTCTTGACCGATTTTAATGCTTTAATGGCATACCGATTTGGTCATCGAAACTGTGCGGTCTGGATTTTAACGTGTAAGACAGTGATGTAGACAGCTTAATGGAAAATCAAATGTATTAAAAAGAGATAAAAATTGGGTCGACACATTTCTTCTATGCGGTATTGCCGGATTTTGCATCAAAATTTCAAACCGCACAAGTAGGCGTTTACGAAAAATGTTCCTTTTAGGGTTGGAACTTTATTTTTCAGTATTAGTTACTCATTTTACTACAGCTGTAATAGATTATATTCAGTCTAGATCTATTATCAAAATTTCAGTAGTATGCATGACAGTTTTTAAAATAGCTCATATTTTTCTTCATACATTTTCCTACAAACGTAAAAAACCGGCAACACTGTATGCCGCTTTTGATTTTGTCTCTCTGTCAACCGGTATTCTCTGTCACACTCATTAAAATCTAGACCACATAAATTGGATGCCAGCAGGATATATTTTTTCATTTGTACGCATTTAAATAGTTTAATTATTTTACATAGGGCATGCGGGACCGGTCGCCGCCGTAGCTGTTAACGAACTGACTGGCGATATCGCTACCTGTGCCGCCACCTGGCTGCACGTATGGAGCATTAACGGTTGTCCGCTGGCAACGGTAAACACCTGTGTTGGCAGAGCCGATCGCATGCAACAAATTCTTTGCGTAGCCTTCTCTCAGGCCCACGATTGGGACCCATTAAACGTTGTCATTACTGGCTCCACAGATGGCGTAACTAGAGTGAGTTAATGCGTGTTTCTTAATATTTCATTTATTTAAGAATGTTACTTATAATTTTTTGGTACATATTTTAGATGTGGTCTATAGATTACGTTCAGGTGCCAATTGAGTGCGATCCAAATTTCCCCAGTCAAAGGCTTCAGTCTGACAGTAGTAAAACGTCAATAACTAACGAACCATGTAGGCCATCTCCATCACAGCATCGTTTGGTCAAGCAGATCCACGTGTCTCATGATAGCTGCGGGAGTTTGTTGAAATCTGGATCTGAAAGCAGTCTTTCTGAAGACCTAGGCCAAAGAAATTTAGTAAGTCCTAATGTGTATTACAGGAGAGCTGTTACATGTGTACTTATATTGTTTTCCTTATTTTGTCTGAATTTCTCTTCTTTATCTCTTATCTCTCTCTTTTTTATCTGAATTAAAATGACTTAATTTTATTAAACTTTTTTTTCAGATTGAAGTAACAAAACCAACTGAGGGCACTACTAAAGAGTGGCGGAGTGAACAGCAAGAAGAAAAGGAAACATGTAGCGATGGCGAGGAAGTGATAGCGCCCGTGGCACCAGCAAGAAGGAGAAGGTCACGTGTGCATGCAGGATTTAGAAAAAGTGAAGGTAATCTTACGACCTTATAGTTTATTGAGGCATACATTACATTACAAGACATGTAACAAGTTTTATAAAGATATCTATAGTAACATAAGCGTGTTATGCAAAACAGTTTTTTGTAATTTGGCGCCATTATTGTCCGACATGTCAACTTTTTTTTGTTATTGAGTATACTGAAGTAATTCTACACAAACTTTTCTTCAATAACACTTGATAAACAATTTTCCCGTTTATTGCAAACTTTTTGTATTTTAAAGTATTTAAAATATTTAATGCATAAAAATATATGGGTAATATGATCAATAGTATGTATTTTACAGGAGGAAATAGTGCAGAAAGCGGCAGTTTAGACGTGGATGACGGTTCCGGTTTAAGAACGAGCAAGTCCGATACGAGTCTAACCGATTCGTTCATTATTATCGATAAAAAGAAGAAAGTTATAAATCCTCTAAATACGCTAAAACCAGGTATACACCAGGTGTTGGCTCACCCAAAAGTGGCTCACCCCTATACCTTTTTTATTTTTTTCAGATAAAAAAACAAGATTTGGTATATTAGTATATCGCATAAATTAAGATTGATTGACGTATTCAATTGTTTTCGGTCACTTCCTGTGTCATCGGAAATGACTACAACTTTTGATTTTTAAATGACATCATCGGAATTTTTTTTACTTCATTTGATAGAAAATGACATTCTGAATAGAATGACATATCATATGTCAACTTTTGACATTTGCAAACTTTTGACATTTTCAATTAAAAAAAAGCATTTTTTATTTCAGTTTGTGCTAGCAGTACCATGGCCATAAATGTAACGACACTTTGACTCGAAATATTAAATGTGTGGTATCAACTTATTTGTAAAAAATGCTTTAGAAAAACCACCTTCGTTCCATTTCGAAAAATTGAGTTGATTATAAATACGATTTGAGCATCTTTTGAACGGCCAGGACAAGACACGAAAAACATTAGACGATGAGATCTATTTTGAGATCTTGTAGATTAAAAATGATTGTATTTAACACAGCCATGGTTAGATGCACTCTAGATGAAAATTTAAAATATATTTTTTTAGGCGAGAAAGTCAAAAGTTGGCGTATGATATGTCATTCTATTCAGAGTGTCATTTTCTATCGAATAAATTAAAAAAATACGAGGGTACCATTTAAAAATCGGAAGTTGTTATTTCCGGTGAAACAGGAAGTGAATATATACACGAAAACAATTGAATACGTCAATCAATCCAATAATGTCATATACTAACATACCAAATCTCGATTTTTTATCTAAAAAAACAAAAAAAAAGTTATAGGGGTATGCCACTTTTGAGAAACAACCGATATTTTATATATACTTTTCAGGTTGATTAAAATTAATCTGTGACTATTTTTTTGTAGGATTTAAGTGGCAACGTCAGTTAGTATTCAGAAGCAAACTTACAATGCATACGGCATATGACAGAAAAGACAATACCGAACCTGCCTCAATCACTGCCTTAGCTGTATCTAAGTAAGTGAATCTTTTTTAAATAGTTCCAAATTATAATTTCTGAAGTTAGTGTTTAATATTGTTTTATTTTATATATATGGGGTAACTAATTATGGAGTAAAATGCCTGAGAATATTTTTTGTTATTATATATGTGCTTTTGGCAGACATATGTCTCAAAGAATCCGCTTAAATGTCAACACCTTATGTATGTCACATAAGAATTTGTGTTCTTATTAGATGTTTGTTATGGTCCTTTCTAGAATCGTAGTTCCATTTTAGGATCATAACAAAACCAAAAAAAAATCATTAGGCCAATTCATAGTTTAAGTTTAAATTATGAATTATGTTGAATAGGCATCAAAGAAGAAAGTTAGGCTCAATTATTAAATTAGAGTGAAAGATGTCTTTTATCCTTGTACCTAGTATGCTTATAGTGCTTGTTTAGGAGGTCGAAACATTCCTGGGAGAATTTACGGCCCTTAAGTTTGTGAGATTTCGATGTTTGGTTCAGTAGACGATTGATTTTACTTATGTATATATTTAACACTATTACAACTGATTACTAACTATTAAAATGAATAAAAAATAATGTGTGTTGTTACGATCACGTTCTTCGCTCGATCTTGGGCTCGATAGCGTCGCTCGTTAGCGTCTCGATTAGTGTTATCGATTCTCTTCCCGATATCCCGACTACCCTCATCAGTGAAAAAATGGGATGGTCCAGGCGTGGTCCCTGGTTGTACGGAGACCCATATAGATAAAAGAGCTTCGAACGCGACAAAGTTTTTAAAACGAATGAAATCATTAAGTTGTAATTTCTTTTCAAAGTATTTATTTTTTTGCATGAGTATCACATTCATGCAAAACTCAGAATATAAGTTACGCTTATTATACTGGCTTGGTCGTTCTAGATCCCTGGTCTGTATTCAAACATAAAGTAGTTCACACGTTATTGGCAGCGAGCAAAGTATGTGGTGGGAACAATTATTATTGAATTGATTTCAGCAATCGCGGTGGACAGGAGTTTTTTGTGATATAACCTTATTTCATGCCTAAACATTGAACCCGACAACTGAATTTTATATTTATTAAAAAATATACTTTATAATAGTACGTTTTATTCGCTACTATTTTTCACGATTGTCTTTTTTTATTGATATAGATAATTCAAATTAAAAATATTCGATTTTGAAAATCTTAGGTTTATATACCTATGTAAATTTCAAAAAGGATTCCGGTTTGTGCTTATGCTTATGCCACTAATTATAGTTTTTTTATTTAAAGGGATCATAGGGTAGTTTATGTTGGTGACACCAGAGGACGCGTTTTTTCTTGGTCGGTGTCCGATACAATTGGTAGGGCAGCAGATCATTGGTTGAAGGATGAGGGCGCGGAAAATTGCGCCAGTTGCTCTGTGAAGTTTACTCTGTATGAGAGAAGGCACCATTGCAGGAATTGTGGACAGGTTAGTTCTAAGTCTGCATTTACTTAAAGTTTGTAATGGACGCAAATACACTTTAAAATATATTATGTGTTTATACAGTTTATTCTAGAATAGACGTTTTTGAAATAGCCAAATATTAAACTTAATTTTCAAATGTAGTAATAATTACACAATTGAGTATCTAACCTTACAATGGTTTTTAAGTGGTCATAAACTTGGAGCTATTTTTGATATTTTTTCAATGATCAATACATATTACTTCTTGGCTCATTTTAACAATATACAGGGTCGTTATTATGTATGGAAACGGTTGATTATTAGGTAAATATAGGAGGTACCACAAAAAGTTAAATATGAAAATTATTGGGTTTATAAATATCTATTAGCGGGTAATAAATTTAAGTATACAGCGTCGGTCATAAAATCGTGACACATCAAAGTTTCATTTTTTTAAATCGAACCCCCTGTATATTATTGCATATTTCGGTTCTTCCTACAATTCTAAGCAAAAATCGAAATACACACAATGTATTCAACCGTTTCCGAGTTATTGACTTTTGAAAATATCACTTAAACAATTTGATTTAATTAATTTCGATATGTTCAGTTTCATTTAACGATGCCATTCTGCCGAAACTGTGATACTTAATATTTGACATTAGTTCTCAAGTTAGCATTTGTAGATGTATAAAATGAGAGTATATCAAGTCTGGAAATTACAAAATTTTCGTTTAATATTTCAATTCTTCAATTTATGTACATTGTGTATACGATTATTGCTTAAAATTGAAGGAAGAATTGAAATATACAATAATATACAGGGGGTTTCATTTAAAAAAAAAGTTTGATGTGACACAACTTTATGACCGATCCTGTATACTTACATTTACTAGTAGCTAAGAGGAATTTAAAAACCTATTACAACAGTATCACAGTTTCGGCAGAATGGCATCATTAAATCAAACCAAACACATCGAAATTAATTAAATTGAATTGTTTAAGTGATATTTTCAAAAGTCAATAACTCGGAAACGGTTGGTTTAAAGTACATAGTGTGTATTTCGATTTTTGCTTAGAATTGAAGGAAGAATTGAAATATGTAATAATATACAGGGGGTTCCATTGAAAAAATGAAACTTTGATGTGCCACGACTTTATGAACGATCCTGTGTACTTAAATTTACTAGCTAATAGACATTTAAAAATCCTATAACTTTTGTATTTAACTTTTTGCGGTACCTCCTATATTTTACCTAATAATCGACCGTTTCCATACATAAAAGCGACCCTGTATAATCGGCTCTTATAATAATAGGGTTTATCTATATATAATATCTATATATCTTATAATAATAGGGTATATCTATATATCTATATATAAGTTTTCTCTGACTCGTTGGACAGACTTTACTATAATATACACTGCTGTGTAAAAAGAAAAACGTCGCTCAGATGCCCATCGTATTGTCTTTTCTCGGATATAGTCTGTCCAAAGAGCAAGGGAAGATTTCAACAGACGAAATCCCAAAAATGACAGAAAATATCATTTACATGTGAATTAAAATGACAAACATAACTACCATTGTCAGTGATCCTCTCGTTGGACAAACTATAGATTTGAAACTTGGATATAATTTTATACTTCATCAAAACTTCCATTTTTTATTAAAAAATAGACCCACTATACGTTCCATCTCCAGTCCATATCCTTTCCATCAACATTCCGTGTAATTTGATCATATATAAAATTAGACGTACCTAACCGTCTGTAAATGCAACGGAGTTTGTGCATATATAAAACGAAATGCAACGGGGACAGAACGTATAGTGAGAATCAACCACAAACCAGAAATAAAACCAAACGAAATATTTAAATGGTAGTCTGATTTTTTGCATATTACGCTTAAAATTCTCTTTTCAGTGATATATGGTACGTTGGTATTATTGGGGCGGTTTTATTCAATATTCAGTATAATGGAATTTGAAAGTTACTAAAGGTTGCGAAATTAAATTATTTTAATTTCTTTAATTTCAATAATTTGTATTTAATGTAAGTATCGTTTTAGGTGTTTTGTTCACGATGTTCTCGTTTCGAGAGCGAGATCTCGAGATTGAGGATACTGAAGCCGGTTCGAGTCTGTCAGAGTTGTTACGCCTCCTTGAAAGGCGATAAATAAACCCGTAGATCTATCCTTCACCACATTATATCTCGTACAATAAATATATGAGTAGCTTGAGATACGAGATTCTGGTGTTGGTAGTCCAGGACGCGCAACCGAATGTTCCTGCTTGGCTATGAAGTCAGAAGTGCTATATAAACGTAGAAAAGGTTTGGGCCAACCAACATCACAGTCTCGTTTCTTGTTTAGATATAGAGATAAATATATGTAAGATAAGAGAACAATATTAGATGTATAAAAGAAGAAAAAATATTATTTTCTAGTAACCCGTGACGTTTATTAGTCAAGTTGTATAATGTAAAAAAATCTCAACACATCCATATACGGTATGTTGCATTGTCGACCTGAAATCCGATGTAAATTTTAAAAACGGTGAATAAGTTTTCTCAGTTTTACTTTAGAGCAAAACTTATTTGAGATTTTTTAAAGAACTTCTTACAATAAGGCAAATTGTTGATCTTGAATAATTAATACAAACTTATTTTTGGGTCATGCGAGATTCTAAATTAGGCGAAAATTTTTACAATAATCCGGTCCTGGACAAATAAAGATAATAATCACAAGATATGTCACAGTATGACAAATCGATTAGGGTGTATTCCGTTGCTTACCCTGGTTATGGTTTTATGTTCCGTTTCTATCGGTTTCCTGAAAGTTTTCTTATTACGGAACACGGTTCCTGAAAAATTCGGTTATAACTGTCACCAAACTAACCAGTTCGAGAATGCTGGTTTTTCTGGTTTTGTTTGTCAATCAATGCCATTTATGTGACAGAAATCAAGCAAATATTGGAAGTTCGAGTGAAATTCTCATTTAATTTCTAAAATTTGTAATAATATTTTGTATTTACATTCAAAAGCAATGGAGGTTGCGATTTAAACTTATCATGCAGCCATTGTTTCTTAAAGTCAGGAACATTTAAAGAAAACATGAAAAACAAGCCAACAAGTAATCGTGAATGTTTTGTAAGCTATAAAATATAAATATTGATTAGATTTGTTTATTTATTATTGATCTGTGAGTTTAACAATTTATTAATAAAGTACTTTTCAATATTAAACTCTATTGAAAAAAAGAAGCAAACGTAAAAGCAGAGAATAGGTACATTAAAAATGCATAAAAGATAAATTTTATAATAGAGGTATTGAAATTTAGAAAACACCAACATTTGACGTTTCCAGTATTTTACTAAACCGTTCCCACACATTCCGTATCAAACCGATGTTTTTCAGGAACCGCTCTTTACCGTAGTTTACTGGTCTGGTTCGCCTGGTTTTGCAAAGGAATACAGCCTTAGTTTCCAGTACAGGGATTTGTAAAAAATATAATATCCTGTTATATTTTATATGAAAAGTTACACCCACCGGCACGAAAAACGGGCACTTTAAAATTTTCATGTATTTGAAAGGTTTATATATGCATTAGTGTTCTAGTGGACCTATGCATATATAAACCTTTCATATTAATGATTTTTAAGCAATTTGTAGCTAAATTATTTGACTTTTTAGTACCTCTTTCTAAATTAAAAATGAAAGTTGACATCTGTAAATTATACGAGGCAAAACAAACTGTCGATATTTTGGTGAAAGTTTGAAACACCCTGTGGAGTATGTTAACAAAGCAAGGAATTTAAAAATCATTTTATCATCTAGGTGTATCTTTTCTCGATAGTTTGTTTTTTGATTCATCTCAATAGCTTTATTTTTTTTTTGGTGATATTCGTAAAATAATCTCAACACATCCATATACGGTATGTTGCATTGTCGACCTGAAATCCGATGTAAATTTTAAAAATGGTGAATACGTTTTCTCAGTTTTACTTTAGAGCAAAACTTATTTGAGATTTTTTAAAGAACTTCTTACAATAAGGCAAATTTTAATCTTGAATAATTAATACAAACTTAATACAACTGTGGAGTATGTTAACAAAGCAAGGAATTTAAAAATTTGATTCATTTCAATAGCTTTATTTTTTTTGGTGATATTCGCTTTTGAAGAAAACACTAACATTTTTTCGTATTTTTTACATTAAAACCATGCCTTTGCTTTTGGTCCTAGTCAACAGACCTATAACATAGTGTTTATGATTTATGTAATGTCACTGTCTTTCAAAAATCTTCTTATTATAGTCTGTTGGGCAGTTATTCTAGCAGATACGGTTTTAAGTCGAAAAGTTAATCTCTACCATGATCAATTAAAGCAAAAATAGTCGATACTTTAGAACTTAAGGCTATCTCTGCTAGAGTGAACGTTAATAAACAATAATAATAAGACTTCAATGACAATGCCATTACAAAAACAATAAATACTATTTTATAAGTGTGTTGATGAGAACCCAAAATCAATGCTAAAACTGCTGTAAATCGTTACTGTCTTATTCAAAAGCGAATATCTCCAATAAAAATATAGCTATTGAAATGAATCAAAAAACAAACTATCGAGAAAAGACGTACCTAGATGATAAAATGATTTTTAAATTCCTTGCTTTGTTAACATATTCAACAGGGTGTTTCAAACTTTACCAAGATATCAACATTTTGTTTTACCTCATATAATTGACAGATAGAAACTTTCATTTTTAATTTAGAAAGAGATACTAAAAAGTCAAATAACTTAGCTATAAATTGCTTAAAAAATCATCAAAATCGGCCCACTAGAAAAAAATATGTTAAACTTTAAAATAGATTAAAATTTTAAGGTGCCCCGTTTTCCGTGCCGGTGAGAGTGTATATTTCGTAGATAAACACATTCTTGAAAAGAAAAAAAATAAGAAGTGGCACGTGTTTTCAACTATTATTCCAACTATTCTGGTACTTACTTGTTTTTCATCTTCCACTTATAACAGAATATTTAATTTAATTTATTATTTGTCGATGGTCCTTATCAATATTATTCTCGTTTTTATATTTAGTCTTTAATAAACTGTTCCTTTTGGAATTCTTCTTTTTACATTTATAGTCTTTAATAACTGTTCTGCCCTATTTATAAAATGTACAGAAAGTAAGTTGCTTTATTTTAAAGAATTCTTTAAAAAAGTTTCAAATAATTTTTTCTGTAAAATAAAATGGGGAAAACTTATATCATTTTTAAAATTTACATGGGATTTCCCATGTTTAGATCGGCGATACAACAGACTGTAGAGGATTCCAGCGTTAAATATATTTAGAAGAAAAATCAAGAACAATAACCAATATTTGATATGTATACAAAATATTTGATAGAATTCCTGCTTGGTGTTTTAGCAAAAACATATAAACTCAATCCAATTAAACTATAATTTACGCCTAACCATATGGTTGTAAATTTATTAATTTGATCGTAAAGTTATATATATTTTTATTATACCCGGATAAAAAAATAATAGTTTTTTGGATGAGGCTTGTTTACACCTTTGAACAAATATATTTTCAAGTATCAATTTTTAAGCTCTCGGAGCGGACGTATATCTCGATATTAATTTATTTAGTGAGTTTCACTTGTTAAATGCTTCAATTACCAGGTTTGTTCTCAGAGCCTATTAGATGTAATATTTCTGTATGCCAACGTTTGAATAAAAAGATTAAGGAAGGAGAATGCTAGACAGCTCATGCTGTGCGCGATGGACACCTAATATGCCCAACTTAAATGCCGGTTTATCAGTGCCGTTCTAATTTTATTTAAAACGTGTAGACTCAATCATTTGTTGGTTTTGTTTTACGTCGTCAATAAATGCTATTAGTTATTAAAATTGTTGAAAAACGTGCCACCTTTCGTGGGAAGATTCCTCACGTAAAAATAAGATTTATTTTTCATATCAACATAGCCTGCTTTGTTTCGTAGTTATAGGGTGTTAAAGTCTCAATAAATCTTAGTGATTTGAATGAAATTTTGAGGGTAAAAGTTACTATAAGTACATAAATTCGTCGAACGTGCATATGGGTTATCACTGGAATATTTTTCAAAAAAATGTGCGCCACTGACTTTTTTCTTTTGATGTCAAAATTGTGTAAGGCCTTTTAATGCCAATTAAAAGTTATCTCTTGATATTTTGTCGAATTCGGCCTCCTTAATGAGAAACTCAGTTTTATTAATCACAATTAATAAAATTAAAATAAAAGTAAAAATAATAAATTATACATTTTACCTAATTTATTATTAAATATTTAGTTATTATTACTATTAGTCCAATCTAGAGCTATTTCAAATAAAAAAGTAGTGTTATTTAAGATAATTACAAAAAAAAACACTTAATTTTAAAAAGTTTTAACATCCTGTAACTCTAAAACTATGTATTTCCATACCCATATTTATAGGAACTTTTTTCGTATTTTTTGATGAGGAATCAATGAATACTTATTTAAAACTAGCAAGTAATGATATTTCACAAGTTAATGATATTTAAATTCTAGGTTGCTATTAGACTTGGATCAAGGCAAATTAATAAAATTGCGTTTATCTCATCAAGGTGGCCAAAATCGACAAAATATTAAGAGTCAACTTCTAATCGGCATTAAACTGCTTACATTATTTCACTAATAAGAGAGAAAAAGTCAGTGGTGTACCTACCTGCTTTTTTTTAGAAAAATATTCTAGTCATAACCCATATGCACGTCAGTGGTGAATATGTCGACACTTTTTTAGCTTTAAAATATGTCGCTTTTATAGTAACTTTTACTCTCAAAATTTCTTTCGAAACGCTAAAAGTACTTGGAAGAAAATTATAATAAATCGAAAAAATATTAAGACTTTTAGACACCCTGTAGCTACGAAACAAAGCAGAATCGGATCTATGTTGAAATGAAAAATAAATCTTATTTTTACGTGAGAAATCTCCCCACGCGAGAATCTCCCCAGCATAAAATATGATGCTTTATCTTTTTGAGCCATTATTTCGTGATAAAATATATAAAAAATTGTGGAAGGTATCATATACGATTTGAAGTTGAAATTTAACCTTCAATAACTTTCAAACCAGTCGATTAAATGAAAAATTATTTCACTCCTTTTTTGAAGACCATTCAATTCCCTAAAACTATATGTATTGATTTTTACAAAACGCTGATTTGTCAGAACACAATAAAATCCCAAAGAAAAAAGTGTCGTTTAAATGGGAAATAGAGAAACGATGAGACTCTTAATATTAATATTAAAAGCTCAATTTTTTCCAGATTTTTTTTTTCATCATACTGAACGATATTTTCACAGTAACTAAAAAGAATAAAAATATATTTTTTTTTGGTGCACCCCTCTAAGGTGCACCCTAAATTAGTAAGCGATTATTGATTATGTTCTGATACATGCACAATTGCTGGCTCTGAATAAAACTAATTCTCGAATAACGAAGAACATAAAATAAAGCTCAGTAAAGGAAAACAAATCTGCAAAAGTTCAAATCAAATGCAAATGTATCTATTGAAACCAGGATTGGAAAAAATCATGAAAAAAAATTCAATTATTTGCAATGTTTAAAAAAATATTATGTTCTACTAGGAGTAAAAATGTACTTTTTGTGCCTCCCTGTAACGTCGGAATAACTTTACGATGGTCCTTCAAAGGTAGAGCATTGTCAAAAAAAGTATAATTTTACTCCTAATAAAACAATACACTATTGTTCGGAAATAGTCTTAAGTCGAGAATGAAATTAGTATGTATTATCATCTAATGTCAATGTGTAAAGTACTTACTGCAGATCAAAATGTCGGTAGGAATTTGGAAACATATAACCGTTTCAAAAAAAAATATAAAACAACATATTTTCTGACAACGATTATAGATTCTCGGGAATGAAGATTAGATTATTATTATTATTATTAAAATGAGATTATATTAGAAGAACCTAGTTCTGCACTAGACTTTGCGAATGATAACTACCCTTTACACGAATTTTTGTCACTAACTTATACATAAATTTTATTATAAATTCCTGCGTTTAGCGGTCTAATGGTTTCACACGAAATTATTTCATAAATCGGTCCAACAATTAAATTGATGAATAGATATTTTTATAAAGTTTTATAACATTTACAATTACTTTTCGATTTATTATCTATTATATTTGTTATAGAAATATTTTGTATAATTTTCTAGGACACATTTTTATAACTTTTACAGTTATTTTTTATTTATAATAAAGTTTCAATAAAATTATTTTTTTTTATTTAAATCACCTGAATTTTAATCATGTGATTTAAATAAAAAAAAATCACTTGATTTAAATCACGATTTAAATCATTCGATTTAAATCATGCCAACCCTGATTGAAACGTCAAACATAACTGTCAATGATGGTGTGGCGACTCTATGATGTCGATTCCGATTCTAATGCGTGGATAGCAATATACTCATGTCTTAATCTTTTTATTCAAAGATGCAAACATATTTCTAATTATCATTTGTTCTGATGGGTTTTGAGAAGAGTTCGGTTTTTTAAATGGTTAGCAAGTGAAACTTTTTATACTATACAATATATATTAGTCAATGTGTTTACCTAAAACGTAGTTGTTGTATGTTGTTACCTATTTTTATTTGTATTGAAAATTTTACAATTATTTTATCGTGTAAATTTAGATTGTATGTTTTATTTATTAAAATTTTATTAACTTTTTTACTGCCAAGTGCAATATTGTTTGGGAGATTTTGTATTATTTTTGTGATATAACACAGTAATTTTTGTTGTATTTATTGTTAATTATTTATATTAATTATACTTTTTACTTCCCCTGCGGTTTGTTTTTGTTATATTTATCCTAATTTTATTTATCCTAATCTATGTGGATATTTACATTTTCTCTATATAGGGTGATTCACGGCGACGGCACGGTGAGAATTTTTTTTTTTGAAAATTTGAATTTTTACTTAAAGGCACTTGCTCCATCTTTCTAAAATATGTTCAGCATTACAGTTGCCGATTACGGCCAAGCTTTTCTGGTCGTTCTACATGTTCATAAACTTTTCTATCTACTCTTCGCCATAGACAGGAAGTGGAAATAAATGTCTTTTGTATGATATTGAGAGGCATCAAAACTTCATGTACAGGGTGGTCCGGACTGTATTCCGGAAACTTCAGCAGCATATTCTGTAGATAAAACAAGTAAAAAAGTTCGTATAAATGTATGTCCTAAAATGCTTAGTTTCGGAGATACAGGGTGTAGAAGTTTCATTTTTATTTTGATTTTTTCTGAATATTTCCTGAAGTAACGTCAATATTTGGATGAAAATTGGTGTCTGGAAGTTTTTTGAGAAGTTTGATTTTGATGTCAATAGGACTCCTACCTGTAGATGGCGCCACCTACATATTTTTAACTAGTTTGAAGAGTAATAACTTTTTGTCGGTACCTGTATAAAACTACTGAGTAAACAATACATTTACGATGTTTTTTTTATGTAAAAATGGCCTCTTTGTAAAAATTGTTACGAGCAATGGTTCTCGAGATATTTGGTCGAGATACTTGGAATCGAAATTATCAATACCTGTCATTATTGACATAAATTAAATATGTTGACTAAATATAGTAAACGCCACGAATGTTTGGGAGTGATTCATCGGTCGCTACCATGTGAACTAATCTGTTCAAGGTCACATAAAACTTAATTCCAGTGCCGTGGTGTTTCAAGTCATATAATAATCAATATATAATCTGTTGTAATTTGTTGTTTTAACTATCAAAGTCTTGTCAAAACATATATTTGGTTATAAATATAAAATGGAATGCCCCATTGGTCGCACTGCAAGCACACCAATGGACTGACGCACAAAAACGAATCAATCAAAGAAACGCGATATAGTATCGTCTTTGTCAATCACGCTAATATACAGTACGGACGAAAAGTTATTACTATTCAAAAAGTTAAAACACATGTAAGTGGCGCCCCCTCCTAATATAAGTCATATTGACATCAAAATCAAATTTTTCGTGTCAAAAAACTTCCACACACCAATGTTCATCCAAATATTGACGTTACTTCAGAAATTATTTCGAAAAAATCGAAATAAAAATGAAACTTCTACACCCTGAATCTCCGAAAATAAGCATTTTATCTGCAGAATATGTTGCCGAAGTTTCCGGAACACAGTTCGGACCACCCTGTACCCATAGGTACGACCCAGAGATATGGAAGTGGGAGAATGAGCTTCGACGAGTGCGCATCCAAATTTTTGTCGACGGCAATATGGCAGACATCTTCCAGGTCTCGCTGTCACTTCCCCTCTTTAATTGACATCTGTTTGTTTTGTTTTTTTTTTTCGTTCGTGTTGCTAATACGCCGGGAAAAATGATTAGTTTTCATGTGTAAGTTTATACAACATAATCGTGTTTACAGATGATCCAAAACTGTTTATTTTTAGTTTTCCTAAAGGCGATTTGTAAAAATCGTGATTGTAATTGGGAATGGTCAAAAATAAGTGTATGATGTGGCCATTTAAAGAGGATGTTTTTATTACGTGTGGAGGAAGAAGATACTTGGAATCAATGTTCATGCTTCTTTAAAACAGTGCACTCTTATAGTGTCCATGAAAGCACAAGTTCAAGTGTACCAGAAATATGTCAAATAAGATTGGTCCTTACTTGACAAGAAGATTATTTGGAGGAAAAGAAAACATAAGATAGGGTATTTTAATCGAACAGCGAAAATTTAACATTTTTATTGTAAAGTTTGTTGTAGGTAGTTGTAGTTTTGTGCTAAATATTTCTAACATTAGCAGCAGCAGTGTTCAGAGTGTCAAGAGGAGGAGAATTCAGTTAATTAGATTTAGATTTATGCACAGTTACAGGTATGAAGGCTTTTTCAAACATAGTATCAAGTTCTATAGTCAACATTTTTAGTATTCCTACAACTGTAAAAACAAGGAACATTGGACTGAAAAAATGGCAAGATTTATATAGGAAGAAAGGGTATTATGCCAATAAGAAAATTAAATCTGTAGGCAGAAGTTTCTTATTTAAAAACTGTTATGGGGCATATATTAATTTGTATCTGTGCCACAAATCACTGAGAAAAATCATATAATATTCATAATTGTTAACGAGATGATATTTAAAGAGTGTTAAAAATGAGACTATTAGTCATGAAGCTTACAGTGTTACTTTGTTTCAATATTACACTTTTATTCTTGTAAAATCTATGATGAAGTTCAAAAGCATTTTGCAATGGCCTTAAATTGTGAGTTGTGAGCCAGGATTTATAGTAAAGGTATTTGATGCAATGAAACTTAATCGGTACCTTCCAGTATGTATTTTAGTAAGGGGATTGTCAATCCCATGTTTTTAAATAGATAAAATACAGGCCAAAGTTGACAATATTACAGTTGAGAAGAAACTATTTTATCTTAAAAAAAAATTTCTTAAAATTCTGAGATCATATAATCTAATTTTCTTAATAATAAATTAGGTATATGTACATACAGAATTTTGTTATGGACAAATAAGGATCGACAAGCTTCTTTTGTGCAAAAAATAAATGATTTTTTCTAGTATTACGACAAACCATAATGTGTTTTACAAACTTACCGGTAACAGTTTTTGTTTATAATAAAATATTTAGGAATAATTTGGGTTGTTTATCAATATATTAATGACTTGAATTTTGACAAATCGAATTTGTATCAAAATAATTTTACGAAATATAAAATTGATGTTCTATTACAAGATTGAGTTTTTATTGTCGACAAAAACCAGGATAAATACTAATAATAATACCCTTAATAAAATCAATGATGTTTATGTATTATGAAAATATTTGTTAGAGGACATGTTATGTAACAGTTTTTGAAACATAATTTGAAGGGACGAATAAAAAAAATAAAACAAAAACATATTTTTTCTAGGTTTATATTAAAAATACAAGGTAGATAATCATCAAAAATAATTATGAACCAAATGTTTTTTATGAATATACAACTTGAACAAAAAGTTGTTTAGAACAATTTTTACCAAATTTGCAAAAATTTTAAATTGAAACGCGTAATTCAGTACAAGTAAACATGAAATATTGTAAATACTTATTTAATATCATTTCGAGTGTTTTACGACGAAAAGGTCATCTGTCCGTAGCGTCTTTTGTCAGAATATTCGTATATTTAGTGTATTATATACCAATATTGTACGCAGTTTTGAAACTGATAATTAAATAAATCATATTAATGTTAACTAACCATAATAAATGATAGAATCTCACTAAATTTAAATTGCCCCCCGTATGGTTGAAAACAGCAAATTGATATTTGATTACTTATAGATTACCACCTATATACAAAATGACAGGAAGACCTGGAATATGGCGCCCAACTTGATTAGACCTTCTGCGCATGTTGACGCTCATTTTCTATCCCTTCTATTTCTCTGGTACGACCCTTGCCTTGCAAGTTCATCAGCACGTTCGTTACCGCGGATGTCTCTGTAGCCTGGGGCCCAAGCAAAGTTATGCCGTATCTATTTGCTCCGTAGGTTAAATTGTATATTTTTTACTATTACCAACTATTACTTTGGGGAATATGGTTAATGAGTTTTTAGTTCCGACATAGCTGCTTGGCTGTCAGTGATTATTGCAGTTTTTCTAACAGAATGCGTCTTCTTACTCAGGTATTCGCAGGTTTTCCAAATCTGCAGGTATCTTCCCGGCAGGTATCTCTGTCTGAAAAACACTTGATATACCTGGGAGACAATAACACCTTGCGATGTCAACACCCTTCGAGAAAACTCCCGCATCAACGTCTGAATCAATCTTAGATCCATCAGTAGATAATGCAATGTTGAATTCCTGCAATAGTTTGTTAGTTTCCCACTCCTTTCCGGCTGGAATTCCGATTTGAAAGTTCTTGCCAAGGTATCAGATAATCTGATGGTCCAGCAATGATATCCTTCGGTAAGTTTCCGACAATATACTGCTGTGACCACACGACTGGACCATCCGTCAAGCAACCAGTTTCTCTGAGCTTGAGTTTTTATACTAGGGCTGGCAGTTCTGGTCTCGGGAACCGATTTTCGCGTGTACGAAGAGTACGGTCAACACGCATAGCAAAATAAGATGTACTGAATAAAGACAGAAGGCAAATATTTTCACAAGCACATGGAATCTAGCGTCAGATTAAGTGGTTATGTAATAAATACTTCGTATTTTTGCTCTCTCTGACTTACTAGACTGCCATATAGCGATTCACTCTTATACATGTAAACGCCGATCCAAGGTTTCGCTTGCCAGAAGGATATGAATATCTAATGGAAGGAGGTGATGGCAGCACGTCTAGAGCATCTGTGGGCGTCAATCTTAACGCTCGGGTAATGCACACGCATGTACTTTGTTCTTTTCCATGTTTGGAAAGATTGATTGTCTTCTCCAAAGCTCGGACCACCATACCATAGTTTCATATGTGAAGATTCGTCGTACTATGGCAGTGTATATCCATTTAGCCATACTTGATTGGAGCTCCCACTTTTTTCAATTCATCAGAATACATGACCTGGGTTTACCGTTACCATCGCTGTCATCTTCCAACTTATAAAACAAACTGTATTTCTGGCTATTAAGAATCTTTATTCTGGTGTCCATTTTTTATCATTATTTGTTGTGGTATTTACATGTTTAATAGTAGTTTCGTTCGTGTAGTGAATACCATGTTATAAATGTGTTTAATTGTAGATTCTACGGAATCTCCAACATTATTTCAATTATAAAGAATGCAAATTATATAAAATTTAAATAATGTATAGGATGTAGAAGATAAATATTCACAGTAGCTTCTACTTTTCCCTATATGTTTACATAGTGGAATTGATAGAGGATCTATTAAGCTTTTATTTTAGGAGTTTTTTCAAGTTGGAATGCGTTAGAAGATTATTGCGTTCTAATTTATTTATTCAGCTTTAGGAAGTTTGGGTACAAATGAATGGTTATTTATTAAATTTTTACTTACATTACAAACGAAATATATGAAAAGAAAACTTATAAATATTAAATTGTCTTTTGAAGGAGGGAGATCAGAAACAATAACAGCCCATAGACTGGATTTCACTGGAACACCCACCTTAAAAAAAAATCAATGTAAAAAGGTGTCTTCCAAAAAACGACCACAGTAATCCGGAAGGTTGAGCCTCATCCCTATTTTGGGGTAACTAGTAAACACGTCAATCAGACTGTTCTGCCTTTCCAAACTCCATTTCTACTGCGTCTTATATAGGACAGGGGAGACTTTTGACTTCATGACAGGAGATTGAAGAAACAGTGAACACTTGGAAGGTGTTGACGTTATAATCCTCGATACTGTAAAATTACACCTGAATTGACTAGTATCCTGATGATGTAGAATGTAGAATGAGCGGGGAGGGGGTTAATCACCGCGACCTTAAAGATCTATTGCGTCTCTCGTTCTTGAGTTAATAGAATCCGGAAGGTTGAGCCTCATCCCTATTTTGGGGTAACTGGTTAACACGTCAATCAGACTGTTCTGCCTGTCCAATCTCCATTTCCACTGCGTCTTATATAGGACAGGGGAGACTTTTTACTTCATGACAGGAGATTGAAGAAACAGTGAATACTTGGAAGGTGTTGACGTTATAATCCTCGATACTGTAAAAGTACACCTGAATTGACTAGTATCCTGATGATGTAGAATGTAGAATGAGCGGGGAGGGGGTTAATCACCGCGACCTTAAAGATCTATTGCGTCTCTCGTTCTTGAGTTATAGCTCATCATACAGTCTATAACTCATCATGCATGCGACTTTTCTGTTGTAGGGGGACAGGATATTTCCCATCATCATCTGACAACAGATGTTCTTCCTCCGAGGAGCGGACATTTACCTCCTACGAGAGTATACACCTTTTCGCGGTTTGGGTTTGGCCCTCCGTGCTCTTCACAGTTCAAGAGCTTGTCTCAGGCTGAGGTACTTGTGAAGTGGAGGGTGGAGGATCTGTCTCCGTTTTCTCTACCTCTTTAACTTGGACCTTAGACCTGATACCGGTGTTGTCCGAATCTATAATCTATAATACAGGATATATCTCTCTCTTTTGCCTTCTGCTTGTCTCCCAGTTCTGGACGGCTTTCAATCCCGGCTTTTTCTCTCCTTGCCGGAGCAGAGGTGATAGGTTCTCGCTCCATCTCTTGCCCTTTGGTGGAGATTACCAGGCTGTTTCTTGGTTCCTTTACTCTCCCCTTTTTTGAGTAGTGTTTTCGCTTTTGCTTCCTCTGGAGCAAATCCTTCGTGAAGCACTTGGAGGTATCTCCTCCTCCTGTTCCGGTGAAATCTACTCTCAGTGGGTCGTCCAGCTCGCCTGGTTGACACAGGCCGGGTAGAGGAAACACGGTAGCTTGTGTGCCACTTGTGGGGGCTGGTCTCGCGCAAGCGTCTCTCTGCAAGCTGTCTCTCTTGCAGTTTTCCTTTGTAGTGTGTGTAGTTTTCCTTCAAAGCTTTTCTTTGGTTGGTCTCTTGAAACTACCTTCTTGAAAACTTTAGGTTTCCCTCGAACTTTACAAGGGTTAGTCGGTCCACTTCTACAGAACCCCGTATGTAAAAGTAAGGGAGGCGAGAATACAATGGGGTGCCCCCTGCTGATCTCGCCGAAAGAAACATCTTTTATCTTTATTATTTTTCAAATAAATCGAAAATAACCAAGATATTTTACTTCGAAAATTTAAAAATATATATTTTTGCTTAAATTTTGAGCACTACTCAATTTTTTCTGGGTTTTCTTCTATTTTTTTCTTCTAACTACCTATGTTGCCATATCAATATATTATGTTTTAAACTAAAAATTAAAAAAGTTACAAAGAACTACATTTTTAAATTTTGTCTGCCGCAAGAAAATCTTATAGACGTGTTTCTGGGTTCTAAATATATCTACTACCCCTATATAATGTAGAATATTTAGAAGGGGGGTTAATCACTGCGACCTTACAGATCTATTGTGTTCCCCTTTCTTGAGTTATAACCAGTTATAACTCATCATACAGTCTCAGGGCTTTGACAAATGCCAGTATCTGAGACGGCTTCACAGAGGCCAGCGCTCCATCTTCGACATCAGCCATACCAAAGTTTATGACGTGAACGGTTGTCATCTCGGCGCATTCATTGATAAGTTGTTCTGGTGTTTCTCCGTTTTCCCCACAGAATCTGCATTCTCCGTTCTTTCTTAGTTTCAATCTACTGAGGTGTTTGTTTACGCGTACAGTACCACAAATTAATGCAGCTCGTGAAAAGACTTGATATAGATCATAAAGACATCCAATGCATTGAGAAGTTATACTGGAACCAAACAGCACAAATAAAATTGTCCAATACAATGTCCAATCCCATACAAGTTAGAAGGGGGGTGCCACAGGGTTGCGTGTTGTCTCCACTCCTATTTAATTTATACTCAGAAGCTATTTTCCAAGAGGCTCTGGAGGACGAGGAAATGGGGGTCAAAATTAATGGAGTGTGGATTAATAATATCCGCTATGCCGACGATACGGTCTTAATTGCAGACAATATACACGACCTACAACAACTGGTCAACAAGGTAGGAGAACAGAGCAAAGCAATGGGTTTAAACATCAACATCAAGAAAACCAAATTTTTGATTATATCCAGAAACCCAGATATGTTTATAAACTCCATCCTAACATTTAACTCAAGGCCCATAGAAAGAGTAGATAAATTTAAGTACTTGGGCATTTGGCTCTCCGAAGATTGGACATCAGACAAGGAAATTAAATGTCGCATCGAACAAGCTCGGCAGGCATTCTTGAGGTTTCGAAAAGTACTTGTCTGTTCTGATTTTGACCTTAGTCTTAGATTAAGATTCGTAAAGTGTTATGTGTGGTCGGTGCTCCTTTATGGTATGGAAGGTTGAATATTAAATTGGAGGCTTTTGAGATGTGGCTATATCGCAGAATCTTGAAGATACCTTGGACGGCTAGATTGACAAATGAGGAAGTTCTCAGACGCGTTGACAAAGAGCGTGAATTATTTGAATTGATTAAAAAGAAAAAGACCGCATACCTGGGGCACATAATGCGAAACCCCAAATATCAATGCTTGCATTTGTTAGCCATAGAAGGCAAGATCGATGGCCGGAGGGGTATCGGAAGGAAGAAAATGTCTTGGCGGAGGAATATTACAGTGGACAGGGCTACTCGATGTTCAGTCGTTAATACACACCGCCCGGAACAGAGAAGCAATGGAAAATGTTATCGCAAACATCCATTAATGGATCTGCACTAGAAGAAGAAGAAGAGGTGTTTGTTTAGGAGACAGTGTTAGGCTGTGTCCCTGTTAGAAACATGGGGGACAATCGGAAGATTGTTCTTAGGCTTAAATCAAGGAAAATCTTTGATTTTTCTCGGTCATAAGTTCTGAGAAACTTTTTCGACTGTCTTAGACCGTTGGAGGATTCCCATTCCAGGTTATGAATGGAATGGGAATACCACTCCTAAAAATATTTACACTTATTTAAGACTCACTCTGTATAATTCCTATACACATAATTAAAAAGTGTTCCACTTATACTCATAGTTATTTACATTATTGTATTTAACCATGAAGATTCGTTAAGTATATGTTAACAATTAATTAATCATGCAATAGCGCGCGAGATGTATTAATGTAAATCGTAAATATTTTGCTCCACATTTGTGATAACCTTAATAGTTTATTGATAAAATTATTACACATTTCCTACATTCAGTAAATCTTAATTCATAACATTAGAATAGGCCCTGTAAAATCTACAGTGTTTTAATGTTTCCAGGATAGTGAATAATATTAGTAACTTTTTGGTATTAGCGTTTAGTGTCGTGTTTTAAAATGGCAAGGATTTTAATAAGAATCCTGGATGAGTCGCGTATATCAAATAGATAAATTATATGATATACTCATATATTCTTTCAATTAAAATATGGTATTGTCTTCGTCAAAATGAGTAAGTATATTAGATAATATATTTTTGATTTTAAAGATTTTTTATTATTAAATATTATTATGTCAATACAAAATTCCGACTTCAAAGTTCTTGCCACGGTATCAGATAATCTGATGGTCCAGCAATGATATCCTTCAGTAAGTTTCCGCGAATATACGGCTGGACCATCCGTCAAGCAACCAGTTTCTCAGAGCCTGTTTTTTATATGAAGATCTAATGGGTGGAGGCAAGTGGAGGCCTCGCATCAGGTAATAATCTGTAGGCGTCAATCTTAACGCTCGCGTAATGCACACGCATGTACTTTTTTGTTCTTTTCAAAGTTTGGAAAGATTGGTTGTCTTCTCCAAAGCTGATCATCATACCATAGATCCATATGTTAGGATTCGTCGTACTATATGGCAGTGTATATCCGTTTAGCCATACTTTATTAGAGCTCCCACTTCTTTCAATTTATCAGAACACATGACCTGAATTTACCCTTAACATCGCTGTCATCTTCTAGCTTATAACGCAAACTGTACTGCTGGCTATTAAGAATCTTTATTCTGGTGTCCATTTTTTATCATTACTTAGTTATCTATATCTATTTGTTGTGGTATTTACATGTTAAGTACAGTTTACATAAAAGTGTCACAATATTCTGTGTACACAGAAAATGATTCTACCGACTGGATATTTTTGGAATCAAAATAATTTCATTGGACACAATTTAATTCTATACAAAACTGCTGTGTCTGGCCGTTAGGGGATTAACTTTAAAAAAATAAAGACATTCTTTAAGATATTTTAAGAACCGATATTCCGATTTGAATGATATTTGGGGTGCCTAAGTTTTGCTCAGCGCTTTAACATTTGACTTTTGCAAAAATCAAGAAAAAGTACGGGAAGGGTGCAAAACGAGGGATGTCTCCCTAGGGTAAAAAATGTACACGTATTGCCAAAATGTCATTTTATACAAGACTGCTAGTGACTGCCGACGACTGCCAGTGACTGCCGACGACTGCCAGCGACTGCCAACGACTGCCGGCTCAGCGGTATCTTAAGTTCCGGGCCTTTGTCGACCCTTGACATATATTATTTATCAACACATGTACAGGGTGGGCCAAATTGGACGCTTTTAAAGGGAAACATCCTTTTCTGTAGGAGATAGACGAAAACTAATATCGGTGTCTGGAGCTTAATTTTTATCAAAAACATGACGATGAAAACCGCACATAGATATCTGTTATCGTTTCGGAATTACGGGATGTTTTTCAAAAAAGTGCATTTTTAACAAATCACTGTAACTTTTTTGCTATAGAAAATTTTGTATTTTCATGAAAACATTTCCAAAGCACCTTTATATGTAGAATTTAATGGTTTAAGAATATTTTTTTTAAAAATTAACAATTTAGGAATTATGAATAGGAAATTGTTTATATGGGACACCCTGTGTATTTTTAATTCATTGAAAAGAATTAAAAAAAAAGAATTTTGCTCGATTCCTCTTCTTTCGAGATATACAGTTTGTAAAAATTCGCCCACTTTGAATAAGTAGGCTTTGAACGGCGGAATAATATTTGCAATGAGAGATGCAGAATTTTATAACAATTTAAATCACATTTAACAACATTAACACATTTGAACTATATCTAATAACAATAAATATTAATATCAAACCAAGACCTGAGATTTTGGTTGTTCGATATGTCGACCGTCTTCTGTTATGGACAGACGGGGCCGTTTTTTTCTCGCGGAATTAATTAACTCATTGGGGATGAAAGATACCCTCGCATAAGTAGTTCTAATTCTTGCCTATATTATATATGGGCAATTTAAAAATAAGAACCTTATTTATTCTTCCGCAAAAATAAAAATCCATAGGAACTAAGTCCGCCGCGCCGGCCTCGATGTCCAACGGCTGGGGTCTTGGTTAGCTATTCAATTATTCTCGAAATTGGCTTCAAAAATTTGCTGATAACTTCAGCATTCAGAGGCGGAGCCTTGTCTCGCTGGAAAAATATATTTTCGTTTTCGATTTTTTCGAATATACAGGGTGTCCCAGAAATAAGTGCAAGTATTTTAAGGGGTGGTAAATCTCGATAAAAGAAACATATTTTCTCTTTTTCGTTTTTCAAATAAGTCCAAAATAACGGAGTTATTTTACTTTGAAAATTTCGAAAAAAACATGATTTTCTGCTAAAATTTTGAGAACCGCTGGATCTTCTCTGTTTTTTTTTTCTTGTAAATTTAATCTAATACCTATGTTGCTATATTATGAAGAAATTATGTTATTTAATTAAAAACTTAAAGAACATGTGCCATCTTTCGTGGGCAGATTCCTCACGTAAAAATAAGATTTATTTTTCATATCAACATAGGTCCGATCGAGGGTGAAAACTACCCCCACACCTATATAAATTTTGGTATAAATATTTTTCAACTCCACCTATGACCAATTTTTTTTCGTAAAATGATCCTTCTAGTATTTACAACATACTTTGTCTTGTGAAAAAAAAACACCACGTAAACTAGAGACTATAAAGTGTAATTGAAAGCATTCCACTAATTGCGAGGTTCTGAATGCAGCTTAAAGCTTCATTCAGAACCTCGAAATCAGTGGAATAAATTAATAGTTTTAATTAGCCGTAGAAGTTTGTTCACCTAGTTTTAATGTAAGCATTCAGAACGTCATATCTAGTGGTAGTAATTTTCAATTAGCGGAAAAAGTTAACAAGCTTTTGACTTTTCCACTGATTATACTTCAAAATTTGCGAGGAATGTCATTTTGGCCTTTGATTATCACCCGTCGAGAAAAATTTTGGTTAGAATCAAAAGTTTATTGTTTTATAAGCTAAATATTATGCTCTTTCTATGGATACAACAGACTACCGCAAGCTGTTGCTAGGATATTTTATTAATTTTAATTGTGTTTTTAGACATTGTGAACGATCGTAAACTAAAAAGTATGAAGTGTAATTGAAACCACTAATTTATTTCACTAATTGCGAGGTTCTGAATGCAGTTTAAGCTTCATAAATTTTAAATTAATTAATGTTTAGCTTAATTCAGAACCTCGCAATTAGTGGAAAAAATTAATCGTTTCAATTATACTTTATAATTTTTAGTTTACGATCATTGACAATGCCTAAAAAACACAATTAAAATTAAAAGAATATCCTAGCAACAGCTTGCGGTAGTCAGTGGTACCTATCCATAGAGAAAGCCAAATATTTAGCTCATTAAACAATAAACTTTTGATCTCTAACCACAATTTGTCTTGACGGAAGATAATCAAAGGCTAAAATGACATTCCTCGCCACTTTTGAAGTATAATTAGTGGAAATGTTAAAAGTTTGTTAACTTTTTCCACTAATTGAAGATTACTACCACTAATTTTGACGTTGTGAATATTAGAGGAATAAACTTCTACGCTAATTGAAACCATTGATTTATTCCACGAATTTTGAGGTTCTGAATGAATCTTTACATTGAAATTAAAGCAACAAACTTTTGCTCTAATTGAAACCACTAATTTATTCCATTCATTTTGACGTTCTGAATGAAGTTTTTTTGGGTTTATTTTTGAATGATGCCCTAACGGACGAACGAAGCACTTTTATATAAAGGTAAATCGTGACCAAATAACTTATTTGGTTTAAAAAAATATGTATTTTTTTTGTCCGCGGATTATTGGACCTCCCTGTATATTTCTTAGGTCTGTTTTGGAAAAAAGATGCCCAATTTTTTTTCTCCAAAACTATGCGATGTGGCGGTTTTTACAAGAGAAAAAATCTAGTAAAAATTATGAGGTCCATTTTTGCGGAAAAAAAATCACTGGTCGGCGGAGTAGGAACATAGGTCTACTAAAGCTTCTCTCCAAAAAATCCTTTATGGGTATTTCGCCACTGCAAGAAAATCTACAAAATAAAATAGTTATTTTTTGTAAACATTTCTGTATTAATCTCAAACGGAAACGAAGAAAAAGACGACGGAAAGAGATAAACTTTCCGAAACGTTAAGCATTTTTTTGTTCGTAAGGCAAATTTGTGTATTTGTAAACCTAACTTCTGACAAGTAGTTTCCGTTCGGGATTAACGCAGAGGTGTTTACAAAAAATAAGTATTTTATTTTGTAGATTTTCTTGCAGTGGCGAAATACCCATATAGGATTTTTTGGAGAGATGAATCCGCCACATAGGTATAGACATTTTTTACTAAAACTTATGTAGCGGAGGGGTAAAAGTCAAATGTTAAAGCGCTTAGCAAAACATAGGCACCCAAATATCGTTCAAATCGGAATATCGGTTCTTAAAATATTTTAAAAAATGTGTTTATTTTCTTATAGTTTGATATCCTTTAACACAGTGGCGGATACAGAGGGGGAGCCCCTGGGGTCCAGCCCCCCATATAATCTATAAATTGGGATATATATTTGGATTTTGGGTTAAAAATGGCACTCTAAAAAGCATATTCTACATTACTTTTTATTTGGTCCTCTCCAAAATAAATTCTTGTATCCGCCCCTGTTCTAACGGACAAATAAAGCACTTTTGTACAGATATAAATTGTGTCGAATAAACTTATTTTGATTCCAAAAAAAAAATAGTAGTTCTATGTCCACGGAATATTCGGACACCCTGTCTATACATTCTCGATTTTTTAATATTATACGTTTTTGTCAATGTTTGGCTTTGATTTGGTTATAAACTAATTTCATTCCATAAGCAAGAAAAATTGAGCTAACGGGATTATATAAATAGAATCCCCAAAACCGTCATTAAGTCACAGTCACAAGTATTAAAACTGTATATAATTCCATTACGACCATTACCATAGTATAACGTAACTAGTAGCGCCACTCACAATAAAGTGTATTCCTCCTGGCGACAAAATTTGGCAGATTGTTTGCAGTGTGTATAGCGTTTCAGTCAAGATCCGACATTCAAGCTGCGGGGTTCAACCCTTGCTTCCCAGAACAGAGTCGCATTACAAAAATTAAGTTCGTTACTGTGTGCTACCATTGATTACCTTAATGGATCAGAAAATTGTTATGGGTTATTAAAATTAAATGAAGTGAAAAGAATACATAGCTATTTAAAATCCGTAATGCTATTTTTTTCGTGCTATTTTCGAATTAATATATCGATATATCGAGATACACTGTCATGGCCCTTTAAAATCCTATATCTAAACGCATTATGCTCAAAATTAATTGATATTAACTCGTGAGGTAATAGACATATTGAGATATTCTTTGATATACATTTCTTTTTACATGTGAGAAACTTTATACACACAATTACAATTTTTGCTCTATTTGACTTGTTTGTTCTCATCTGATGTATGAAAGGATATATTTTTATATTACTTTTACTTTTATATACAGGGCGTCCCAGAAATAAGTATTTCAACCGGTAGATGATTTTGGCGTCAGAAACACGCCGATGAGGCTTTTTTGCGAAAAAAAAAATCTAAATTTGGAATTTAAAAAAAAAATTTGGAAATATTTTTAGTTTTAAGTTAAAGAACATAATTTCTTGATAATATGGCATTAATAATAACATAGGTACATAGGATTAAATTTATATGAACGAAAATCCAGAAAAGATCCAGTGGTTCTCAAAATTTAAGCAAAAAAGCATTTTTTGTTTAAATTTTCAAAGCAAAATAACTCGGTTATTTTGAACTTACTTGAAAAACGGTAAAGAGAAAAAATGTTTCTGTTGACCAGATCTACCACCCCTTAAAATATTTGCACTTATTTCTGGGACACCCTGTATATATCGGTCTAGAACGTCTTGCGACGTTGTCCGATGCCTAACCTCCACGTGTTCCGATCGTTCCATTGTCCCTCCCTTAGATTTCTGGCACTCATTGCTCTTGTGACACCCTCCTTCCAAGTCTTCTTAGGCCTTCCACGTTCGATGTTGGGATAATTTGCTTGCATTGCATAATTTGTTTTGGAAGTCGGGTGTCATCCATCCTCTGGACATGTCCGTACTACATAAGTTGTTGGCGTTCGATGTCGGTTGCCAAAGACCCCTCTATTCCTATTCTCTGTTGGATTCCTTCGTTTCGGACTCCATCTCTTCTGAGAGTTCCTAAGGCTCGTCTATAAGCATCCATTTCTACCGCTTCCAGTTTTCTTCGGCTGGCTTCCGTTATTCGCCAAGTTTCTGCACCATAGAGTCTGTTCTTTACCAGGGTCTCGTATATATTGATCTTCCGTTTTTTCATTACTCCAAAATACTCCATTCAGACAGCCAATTGTTCTTCTAGCTTGTGATATTCGTTTTTTTTTAATTTCTTTGTCATCTTTAGCTGTCGTGTCAAATATCACTCCTAGGTAGGTGTAGTCATTGCAGGCTTCTATCTCTTCATTTTCTAGATGTAGGCTAGATAATTCTGCACCAATATTTTTACTTTTACGTACCTAAATACATCTCTGGCGAGTCACGCACACCTTTTAGCCACCGCAGTGTTCGGAAAGGTTTGAAACTATTTGGGTATATTCGTAAACCCGATGCGAATACAAAATCATTCGATGTGACAGAAATAGATCAAAATATTTGACGAGAAGTGAAACTACTAATTTCTTTCTACTTTATACTGTGA
Organism: Sitophilus oryzae; assembly: GCF_002938485.1. NCBI lineage: Eukaryota > Metazoa > Arthropoda > Insecta > Coleoptera > Curculionidae > Sitophilus > Sitophilus oryzae. The sequence continues at coordinate 6,338,529 of NW_022146105.1, forward strand.
CATTATTGACATTAAAAATTATATTTACATATATTACTTGGTTATTCATTTTTGTTAAATTCTATTGATTTTCTTATTAACAAAAATATATTCCAATGGTATTCGCAGAATCAACTCAAATCTGAATAAACAAATATTTTTTAATAGATGTGTAAAAGATATGTATTTACTTTCATCAAAGCGTCAAACTATATTCGCTTTGGTGTAAGTTATCTATAGCTTCTAAGTAGGTACTGTTTCGGTATTTAGTTTAATGCTTTTTTCCTAAAATAACTGATATTGTAAAAAGAATTAGTGATTAGTTTATTTTGTTTGAATAGGTTTATCAATATTACATGTAAGTTTGTTTTTTATGTAGTTTTATGTCTGTTTATAAATACAATCAGGGTCGGACTGGGCCAGAGGGACCCGGGTGGATTTTTTGTGTATTTTTTCGGCTTACGTTTTGGTCAATTTTTCCCTATTGATTTGTTGTTAGTGTTTGAAATCAGAGAACTACCCGTAATGCAATGCAAATGTATGTAAATATTAATAAAAAAAAGTATTTTAGGGATGACCTCAGAATATTAGCGGCACTTTTTTCTGTTTCATTTCTACACTGAAAGAAAACATATAAAATGAAAATACTACAACATTGTATATATGTTTGTTAACATAATATGACTCACAATTAATTGTTGTATTAGCTAAGTTATTATTCTTTCCCAACTGAGTATAGTAGCAGTAAATTGTGCCAAAAAATATACAGAGAAGACCAGGCTACGAGTAACATAGCAAGTTGCCGGACGAATTTACGTTTACCCGATTTGCGTTCGTACTAGAGTACTTGAGATTCACTGCCGGCTAGTCGGCTGGACAGGCAGTACGCAGTTGCAGTTGTGCTTGGAAGGGTCGGTCGTGACACTAGGAATACGACGCGAGGAGAGCCGAGTATTTATTATTTTCATTTTAAGTGTTTATCTTCACTGACGGTAACATTTAAAATAAAAATACTTAAATATTTATTATTTGAGTGTGTTTACAAGCCAAAATAAATAAATTCTCTAAACCCGAAAAAAACTAAAATATTACTCTAAATAAAAAAAAGTTATAACAAGTGTTCAAAAAGACCACCTTCTTGTGCTAGACAGAAGCCTAGGCGGTCGTAAAATCCCCGTCTGACATTGGCTAACATATTAGGGCTAATAGTTTGGAAAGCCTCTCATATTTTTACTTCAAGCTCATCCAGATTATTAGCCCTATTATGACCATACACTTTAGATTTTACATAACCCCACAAAAAGAAATCATTGGGAGAAAGATCTGGTGATCTAGCGGGCCACAAAATAGTTCCATGTTCACTAATTAAACGGTTGGGAAAAGTATTGTTCAAATATTCTTGAACAATACGGGTATTGTGGGCAGGGCAACCATCTTGTTGAAACCAGACATTGTGGAATCTTTCTCCCAATAACTCACGAATTCTAGCGACAATCTGCTGCTGTAACAAGTCCAAATACTTTGCAACAGTTAAATTACCCTTTATAAAAAATGGACCAATCATATGCTCCCCTACAAAACCACCCCAAACACTTGCTTTAACTCCTGTTCTTCATTAATCAACACATCAGGCATTTTGTGTTTTTGTGCGGACACGCATCCATGTATTTCAAAATTATTAATAACTCTTGATATAGTAGGTAAAGATGGAATTGGCCTGTTTACAAAAGTTTGTGGAAAAATTGTTTGTATATCCCGATAAGACCTATTTTGGAAATACCATTTTACAATTTGAATTTTCTCACGAACTTCGTAAACATCCATTATTTTACTTAAAAAATAAATTTTACACGAGAGTTGTAGCGAGAATCTATGTATTCGTTTTGGCTATTAAAACACGGATAAATACAAATTCTGTAACATTGTTATCACATATCTACCTATTTTTATTTTATCGCATTTTTTCGCCTGCTTTTTATCCGGCGGGCGGGTATACATACGCTAATTCTTCCGGTTCTGCCTATGTTACTACTACGGTGGTCCGGTCTGTATATAGTTAATAGTGCTACAATTTGTAATAATGATTTTCATTTAAATTTCAACGAGTACAATCTGAATATTCTCTGACACAAATTGTGAGAATTACCTCCACACTTGTTCGCTATTTTCGTATAAAATCAAGCATATTTAACTATTTTGGAGATCTCATGATAGAAATAAAAGTTACAACGTGATGCCTAGTCACAGGCCTAGTACCATTTTAGATGCAAAATGCAGCAGCGTTTTCTACGATTGTGGGGTTTATTACAAATTATTTTTTCCGTGTATTTAAGATTAAATAACGAACTGTTTTACATGTAGGTCCTAAGACAGGGGGGCCCGCAAATGCTGGGTCCGGCTGGCAATCGCCACTCTATGGCCAGGCCGATCCTGCATACAATATTCTTTCTTACTTACTTAGTCTTTCTTACTTACTTACTTAAACATATTTATACTCAAAATAATTTTCTATTTCTGATTTTTTTTTCTTTTTGTAATATATGCGAAAAAAAAAGATATATCGCACAGTATTTTGGGAAATATACACTGATCATTCACATATATTTTTACAATAAATTTGTAGTTTTTATTTAAATGAAATGCCGTGTACCTATACAGGGTGTTTTAAAAAACATGTTATCTCTCGTGGGGAGATTCCTCACGTAAAAATAAGGTTTATTTTTCATATCAAGATAGGTCCGATTCTGCTTTGTTTCATAGCTACAGGGTGTTAAAGTCTTAATACTTAATCTTTCGATTTATTTTAATTTTCTTCAGTACTTTTAGTGATTTGAAAGAAATTTTGAGGGTAAAAGTTACTATATAAGTGTTACATATTTTAATGCTAAAAAAGTGTCAATAAATTCATCAGGGACGTGCATATGGATTATCACTGGAATATTTCTAGAAAAAATCATGTGCGCCATTGACTGTTTTCTTTTGATATCAAAATTGTGTAGGCCATTTATTGCCAATTAAAAGTTATATCTTGATATTTTGTCGAATTCGGCCTCCTTGATGAGATAAACGCAATTTTATTAACCACAATTAATAAAATTAAAATAAAAATAAAATTAATAAATTATATATTTTACCTAATTTATTATTAAATATTATTACTATTAGCTGTGCTATTAGTTATTGTTACTATTAGTCCAATATACAGCAATTTCAAATAAAAAAATATTGGTATTTAAGATAATTACAAAAAATCTAATTTTAAAAAGTTTTAACATTCTGTAACTCTAAAACTATGCCTTTCTATACACATGTTTATAGGATCCTTTTATCATATTTTTTGATGAGAAATCAATGTGTACTTATTTAAAACATTTGCTAATGATATTAAGAAGGCCGAAATCGACGAAATGTCAAGAGGCAACTTTTAATCGAAATTAAACTGCTTACACTATTTTGCTAACAAGAGAAAAAAAATCAGTGGTGTACATGCTTTTTTTAGAAAAATATTTCAGTGATAACCCATACGCACGTCCCTGCATGGTGAATATGTCGACACTTTCTTAGCTGTAAAATATGTCGCATTTATAGTGACTTTTACACTTTGCTTTTACCATCAAAATTTCTTTCGAAACGCTAAAAATATTTGGAAGGAAATAATTATACAGGTTGTTCCAGAAATAAGTGCAAATATTTTAACTAGTAGTATAGTTTAACCCCAGAAACACGCCTATGAGGTTTTTTTTGCGAAAAAAAAATGTTGAAAATTTAAAATTTTTCTTGACATTTTCCGGGAAATTTGAAAAAACTTTTTAGTGCCACTTGTTTATTCACCTGAGATTTCTCTACGGTGTATCTAAACCTTGCAGTGTTGCAACCTCCTATGTTATCCACATTCTACATAGTTCTACATTTATAAATTCATAGAAAAATTTCTACTCAAAAATTAGGAATGTTAAATTTTTATCAGTGCTCATTATTGATAATTATTATAGAAAAAAAAAACACATTAATTATTTTTAGTACTTACCCTTTCAATGAAAACTTAACAAAAACCACCGAAAATTAACTAAAACATTACGTTTATGACGTTTACGAAAATTATTCATCATATTATTCAGAACCAGGTCACAAAAAAGAAATTCCTAAAATGTTTATCGTAATTTAGAATTCAATATTTGTTTTCTTTCATGTTTCTCTGTTTTATTTGAACCACTGATTTACAAAACACCTTGAAAAGCGCACATTACTTTGAATACCGTCTCTTATCGCCACTTTACGAACTACTTTCAATCTAAGACATGTTTCACTCACAATTTTAAATACGTATTTTGTTTTTTTCGCTATTTTTGCGATGTATTTTGACAGCCCAAACGTCGCGCGTCGGCCAAGAGTGCCACGTGTGAACTGGTCCTTTGAGCCGCGCCGTCGTGGCAGGCTTGCGTCAGACGACGATGTTAAGCAACGTTGCTGTAGTTACAACAATTTCAAATTCAAGACATTCGAAGCAATCAAATTTGTATTAAATTTTAAAAATAAAACAGAGAAACATGAAAGGAAACAAACAAAACGAAAATGAATTGATTATTCGTCGGGCTGTTTTCGATATATTGAATTCTGAATTACGATAAACATTTTAGAAATTTCTTTTTTGTGACCTTATCAATAATCAATTCATTTGTGTTTTGTTTGTTTCCTTTCATGTTTTTCTGTTTTATTTTTAAAATTTAATAAGAATTTGATTGCTTCGAGTATCTTGAATTTGAAATTGTTGAAACTACGGCAACCTCGCATGACGCAAGCTCGACACGCCGGCGCGACAAAGAAGTAGTGAGCAATTACCAACCAGTGATGCGTGGCTGTCTTGGCCGACGGTTGGACTGTTGACGGAATTGTCGAAATACATCGAAAAAATAGCGAAAAAGCAAAATACGTATTTAAAATTGTTGAGTGAAACATGTATTTTCTTAGATTGACAGTAGTTCGTAAAGTGGCGGTAAGAGACATAATTCTCAACATTTATTCATTCAGAAAGATATTCAAAGTAATGTGTAATGTGTGCTTTTCAAGGTGTTTTGTAAATCAGTGGTTCAAATTGTGATGAAGCCTATACGAAAATAATGTGTTAAGTTAAAAATGGGGACTGTTATTTTAGCAGTTTTTATAATAGCACGTACAAGTAAGCAGCACAATGAAGTGTATTTTAGTTAAGTGTGTATCGAAAAAGAGAACTGTCGCAGTTACATCGATCTGTCATAAGTATCTTTTTTAATGTTGGGTAAGTTTTTTAATTTAACTTTTAAACATTTAACTTTTAATTTATTTTATGTAATAATATCACAATCTTAAAAATGTAATGCATCTCTGCAAACTCCTCAGGTGTTGTGATTTTATGACTTACTTGTAAACATATACTTTCTTGTCCATATGGCAACACACACTACAAATCCGGGCTTGATCCGGGTAATTGGATGTGGCAATATCTGCCGGCGGTTCTCAAAATGTTGCGATTATTTTTATAAATTTTCAAAGTTAAATAACTTGGTTATTTTCAATTTATTTTAAAAATGGTAAAGAGAAAATATGTTTATTTTGACCAGATCTACCACCCCTTAAAATATCTGCACTCATTTCTGGGACACCCTGTATAACAAATCAAAAAAATATTAAACTTTAGACTTTAACACTCTGTAGCTACGAAACAAAGCAGAATCGGATCTATGTTGATATGAAAAATCTTAATCTTATTTAATAGAAATACAAAAATTAATCTTATTTTTACGCAAGGAATCTCCCCACGAGAGATGGCACTTGTTTTTCGAAACACCCTGTATATTTTTAACTTCAAAGTTAAGGAATATAGTAATTTATTGATGCTTTATAACCGAGTTTATAACTGATTATAGTAAAAACACTTCTTTATATTTTTTTTAAATACGCTCTATATCCAAAATCGATATTTTTGGAATATATTTTTTTTGAAAATGAAACAAATGATCAATTTGTCTATAAGTTTTTCTTTTTTTTATTCATAGAATAAATATTTTTATTTGGCACATAAGTAAAGACGGTTTAAATAGCACGATAGCCATGATATTTAATATGTAACGGCCATACCACGTTGGCGCACCAGTTCCCGTTCGATCACTGAAGTTAAGCAACGTCGGGCGCGGTTAGTACTTGGATGGGTGACCGCTTGGGAACCCCGCGTGCCGTTACTTTTTTCTTATTTTTTATTCAGTCCTTCCATCATTAATCAGTATTTAATATTTTTTTAAGTACATATTTAATTTTTTAAGTATTTTTTATCGTTTTTCTATATTTTTTTTTATTTTGATTTATCAAAAAACAAGCGTTTTGATACCTTACCTATTATTAAACGGCCACCACACCACTCGCCAAATACTTCTGGATGCCTACTCGATTTGAATCTCAAATTTTCGAAACCGATTTTATCACGTGCTTTTTTGCGTATCTAATTAACACAATTGTTTCCACAGAGACGTTCAGGAAGTTTACAAATGGAAGGCTGTGAATTATTGCATTCAGTCTCAACTAAAATAACCGATCTCTGATTAATTAATTTTATTTTTTTAATGACGCCAAATGACTAATTTATAGCAAGACAAACTTTAAAAGTTGTTTGTTCGGGTTCTTATTTTCGAATCTTCAATGAATTCAAATAATTCCGTAAAAAACAGAGAATTTTTGGAATTTTGATCACTAAATTCATTGATTCTATTTTGATCCATCTAGTACAAGCTTATTCAACCATTTCCAGTTATGGTGTAGTCTTCCTTACATACTCTCAGGGGCTCAGGTTATCCCTGCTAATTTCCTAATATCATGGTCCCATCTCAGGTTCGGTCTTCTTCTACTCTCCTCCCTTCTGGACCGCTCCTTTAGTCTCTGGAAAGTCAATCCATATCTGTTTCCGCTGACTTCCGACTACTGGTATCAAAATATATATACTGTTATTGAAAATCGAGTTAAAAGTTTGCAAGAAAAAATTGAAGAAAATGTGGAAAAAGACGTCGACGATGTGGGCAAAAAGAAAAAGCTGGCTTTTCTGGATCTCCTGCTTAATTCAACAATAGATGGAAAACCATTGACTAAAGAAGATATTCGTGAAGAAGTTGATACATTCATGTTTGAGGTAGTGATGAGATGATGATCATCATCATCATTTATTCAACCATTTCCAATTATGGTTGCGATCACATATTTAGATACTCTCTTTGTAGTTGGCTCAGTTTGGGTCTTATTCTAGGTCTCTTCGTGGGTACCATGCTGTAATTCTTGTTGTCCATCTGTTATCCGTTCTTCTTGCCAGGTGTGCTGCCCATTGCCATTTGAGGGATTTGACTCTGTGAATGACGTCTATTATCTGGGTATTTTGTCGTATCCACTCTATTCTTTTACTGTCACTCTTGGTTATCCCCAGCATATTTCGTTTCATTGCACGTTGTGCGACCTGCAGTTTCCTTATGATGTCCGTTTTAAGTGTCCAAGTTTCGCATGCATAGGTCATGACAGGTAGTACACATTGGTCGAATGTTTTCTTAGATAGAGTGGCATTCTAATAATGATTGAGTTTCCTCCATAAGTACTCCATGCTAACTTAATTCTTCTGTTGATTTCTAGTAGTAGAGATTTCGAGCTATGTATTAGTTGTCCCAAATATATATATATATATATATATATATATATATATATATATATATATATATATATATATATATATATATATATATATTAGATTTTAATATGATTGAGTTTCCTCCATAAGTACTCCATGGTAACTTAATTCTTCTGTTGATTTCTAGTAGTAGAGATTTCTGAGCTATGTATTAGTTGTCCCAAATATATATATATATATATTCTTCTACTATTTCCAGTGTTGTGTTATTTGTTATGATGTTTTTTCTTTCCACTAGTTCGTTCTACATTACTTTAGTTTTTGCTAAATTCATTGTGAGACTCACTTTATTGCTGACTGTATTTAGTTCATTAATTTGTTCTTGTAGTTTTTTAGGACTATTGGCAATTAGGACTATGTCATCAGCGAATCCTCGATGGTTAAGATATTCTCCATCTATTTTTAATCCTTTGTTGGTCCAGTCCAGTTGACGGAAGATTTCTTCTAATATTGCTGTAAATAAACAGTGTAAACAGCTTTGGGGATATCGCGTCTCCCTGTCGTACTCCTTTATCAGCTGGAATATACAGGACGAGTCTTAAATAAGTGCAAATATTTTTAGGGGTAGTATATTTCGACCCCAGAAAAACGATTATGAGGTATTTTTCGCGAAAAAAAATGAGAATTTCGAATTTTTTGAAAAAATGTTTGGACATTTTTTTTAGTTTTTAGTTAAAATATATAATTTGTTGATAATATGGCAATATAGGTAGTTGATTAAATTTTCAAGGAAGGTAATCCAGAAAAGGTCCAGTTATTCTCAAAATTTTAGCAAAAAATCATTTTATTTTGGAAATTTTCAAAGTAAAATATTATTTTACTGTTATTTTAGATTTATTTGAGAAACAGTAAAGAGAAAATATGTTTTTTTATGGAGATCTACCAGCACCAAAAATATTTGCCTTATTTAAGACTCTCCAGGAATATCAGCTTAACCAGGCCTATTCGGTAAAAAAATTTCACACCCTAAATTTGAAAAAAATATTAATCCAACATGACATTTTAAAATAATTTCAATTTGTTAAGTTGGCCAAGGTATTGCTAAAACTCAAATGGGTAATATTTCAATATATAAACATGAATTTTTTGCATTGTAGTTCATTCACATTATGATTGTAGATCTTATGTTTACCTTTTCAACTGTCAAAAAATTTCCACTAAAGTTTCGTGGCGCCTCGAAAAAATTTCCGGAATTTTTTTCAGTTGCCATGGTAACTAGTCAACATTAAAGCATGTTATTGGTTGAAAAGTAGAGGTGTGAAATTTTCAAAGTAAAATATTATTTTACTGTTATTTTAGATTTATTTGAAAAACGATAAAGAGAAAATATGTTTTTTTATGGAGATCTACCAGCCCTGAAAATATTTGCACTTATTTAAGACTCACCCTGTATATCAACATAACCAGATGGTAATTAAAAAAATATCATTGTAACAACAGATATTTTAAGGAACGTCTATGGTTACTTACTTTACTGAGCTTTATGAAAAAAAGTCCTTTGACTCGAGCTTAAAACCGACATGATATGAAAGTCTCTCGATACAAAACCAAATTGAACCAGACGAGACGAGACAAAATTAAACGAGAAAACACTATATAAATAACCCTCTTTACTATTCGATCTTGACCTGCTTCGGCTTACTTCGCAAATAGTGTAGATGTCGTTTTTAAGTTTAATAAAGAAAAAATAAAATAATTTTAAAATTCTTGTTACATCCCCTATTAAATGTATAAAAATCTATGTAATTTTTATATTTTTAGGCAGACGGAACATGAGACTCATTATCAATATAATTGCCTGTTTATGTTTGATCCTGCTTCCAAGAGTTCTAACCGAGCAATGTTCTCATACTATAGTCGAGAAGAATCTGACAATCCATTGTAATAATTTGTCAGTAGAAGAATATCTGGACAACATGTTCGAAATGAGAGTTGACATCGGGGATTTCCTGCAAGACAACAGCACAAATATCAGCATAGAATTAGATCAAAACAACTTTACTCACATCGATGAATGGATCTACTTACCATGGGAGGAGCGTTTAGAGAACATTTTTACTTTAAGAATAACCAATTCATCTATAAACACCGTCAGATCTTTATCGAAATTTCGATTTTTAGAAACCCTAGATCTCAGTAGCAATAACATTTCTGACTATAACTTCCTAAACAGAATGAAAAGGTTAAAATACTTACATTTAGGTTATAATAACTTCTCAGATGATAGCTTTTTATTCGATTATATCCGAAGGGAAACTACTAACTTAACTAAACTAGATCTACGTCATAGTAACATAACAAACTTTACCATTCCATACGGGGTTGTAAATGGTTACGATTTAAGTTACAACATTAATTTAAAAATGATACTTTTTGAAAACACTCCTCCAGATATTCGATTAAATTTAAACCTTAGTGGTAACACGAATCTCACTGTGATCAAAAACAAAGTGTTTGACAGTTATTACATTTGTTTGTCCAGCATTGACCTGTCGAACTCCCATAATAATTTTAGCGATATACTTAAGAATGTTCGTCCATCACATAGCATTTCGTTAAAAAACAATTATCTACCAAACTTAAATGAGACAACATTCAATCTCACTCATATTTATTTGGACTGGTGCATATCTTCGCTTGGACTGTCAATAGATTTGTCTAATGTCAGTATGCAGAATATTTCAGCGGGATTTTTTAATTCCCGTCAACTAAATTATTTAAATTTAAGTTTTAACAATCTTACAAAACTAGAGCATTCATTTTTCGATAATTCTAGTGTCACTTCTCTAAACCTTTCGTATTCCAATATATCTTCTATAGGATCTAATGTGTTCAAAAATACGAACGTAAAAACCATCGACTTATCCAGAAATAGCATTATCTCATTAGATGGAGTTATTAATCAAATATTTAGTATAAAAGAAGCATTGTTGGGTTTTAATCTTGTTAAAAACATCACTAAAGCTGTTTTTAAGAAATGCAGAAATTTGGAACTTGTTGACCTATCAAGTGTTTACACTGACTATGTCGGTAAAAATGTATTTGCCACATTACCATCCATGAAGTATTTGACAGTTAGTTTTAAAGGTTTCTTGAATTTACCTGAAGTCCTAAATATGCACGTATTAAATTTAACTATTGTAAATTCCAAACTAGATCGGTTAAATTCAAGTTCGTTCAAAGGATTCTATAAGTTGGCTCAGTTAACTTTTATCAATTGTTCTGTCACTGGTATCAGCGAGAACGCTTTTAAAGGGTTATACAGTTTAAAATATCTGGATTTTAAAGGACTAAACGCTCCCAGCATAGATCCCAAGATATTCAAGCCCTTAAAGGCATTAGAAGATTTGAATTTATCAAATTTAAATTTAAAAAAGATTAATTCAGATCTTAGTGAATTATATTCGTTGAAGAACTTAAATTTATCTTCAAACTCTTTAGTTTTGGAACAGTCGGCGTTTACTTCGTTGAAAAAATTAGAGGTTTTGTCTTTAGCGAATAATAAGCTATCAACTATACCAGTTGGAATATTCTGGCCATTAGAAAAATTGACGCATTTATATTTGAACAATAATGCTTTCCAGCAACTTTCACCCGGTGTATTTTCTGGATTAGGTAACTTGACACTCTTAGATTTGTCTCATAATGGACTATATCGAACTAAATTACACATTTTGTTATCGATTTCGGTGGGTAAAATGGAATTTTTGTATCTGCAAAATAATAATCTAGGTAGTGAGTACGCTCACGAGGACAGTAATTTAAGAAAAAACGAATTTAAGATGATATCTAACCACGCGTCATTAAAGAATATCGACATAAATAATAACGAATGGCAATGCACTACTCTTGTTGATTTAATATCAAATTTTATGAGCAAAAACATTTCCTGTTTACCTACAGACCCGGAGTACAAAACTACAAATATTAACGGAATTAGATGTACCGTATGATCGAAAAAAAACGGCGTCCTGTTGGCTGGGAAATGACGATCGATGACATTTCCCATATAAATTTACATAAAAATGAGAGCGATCTTCATTTCATAGCCATTGCTGACGCCGTTTATTTTCGATCATACGGTATTTAGATTAAGAGTAAAATACGTCTCATTAGATGGGGTGTTAATATCAATATTCTTTAAAAGCGGTGATAATCATACATCTTGACACTAATAAAGAATGACTATGCACCACTCTAGTTAAGTTAAGATCAATTCATATTAGCAAAAACATAACTTGTTTACCTAAAGACCTAGTATATGAAACTTCGAAAAAAGATTAACGGAATTTGCTGTACTTAGATTAATTATAAAATATTTGTGACAATAACTTTTGATGACTTATTTTGTACTTACTTTTTAAGCTGTAGTGTTCTATGAAGTCATTAAATTAAGCAATACAAATCATAAACATTTCTTATTATATCCCATGTACTTCAAAAACAAACGTTATACAAAATGACAACGATCTTCATTTCCACGCTAACTCTGACGCCGTATTTAATATCTGGATAACATGTTCGAGTTGAGAGTTGACATCGGAGATTTATTGCAAGACAACAGCACAAATATCAGCATAGAACTAGATCAAAAGAATTGTACTCACATCGACGAATGGATCTACTTACCATGGGAGGAGCGTTTAGAAAATATTGTTACTTTAAGGATACCCAATTTATCTATAAACACCGTCAGATCTTTATCAAAATTTCGATTTTCAGAAACTCTAGGTTCCAGCACTAATAACATTTCTGATTATAACTTCCTAAACAGAATGAAGAAGTTAAAATACTTACATTTAGGTTATACTAACTTCTCAGATTATAACTTTTTATTCGATTATATCCGAAGAGAGACTACTAACTTAACTATACTAGATTTACGTCATAGTAATATAACAAATATTACCGTTCCATATGGAGTTGTAAATGGTTACGATTTAAGTTACAACATGAATTTAAAAATGATACTTTTTGAAAACACCCTTCCAGATATTCGATTAAATTTAAACCTTAGTGGTAACACGAATCTCACTGTGATCAAAAACAAAGTGTTTGAGAGTTATTACTTTTGTTTGTCCAGCATTGACCTGTCAAACTCTCATAATAATTTTAGCAATATACTTAAGAATGTTCGTCCATCACATACTATTTCGTTAAAAAACAATTATCTACCAAACTTAAACGAGACAACATTCAATCTCACTCATATTTATTTGGACTGGTGCATATCTTCGCTTGGACTGTCAATAGATTTGTCTAATGTCAGTATGCAGAATATTTCAGCGGGATTTTTTAATTCCCGCCAATTAAATTATTTAAATTTAAGTTTTAACAATCTTACAAAACTAGGGCATTCATTTTTCGATAATTCTAGTGTCACTTCTCTAAACCTTTCGTATTCCAATATATCTTCTATAGGATCTAATGTGTTCAAAAATACGAACGTAAAAACCATCGACTTATCCAGAAATAGCATTATCTCATTAGATGGAGTTATTAATCAAATATTTAGTATAAAAGAAGCATTGTTGGGTTTTAATCTTGTTAAAAACATCACTAAAGCTGTTTTTAAGAAATGCAGAAATTTGGAACTTGTTGACCTATCAAGTGTTTACACTGACTATGTCGGTAAAAATGTATTTGCCACATTACCATCCATGAAGTATTTGACAGTTAGTTTTAAAGGTTTCTTGAATTTACCCGAAGTCCTAAATATGCACGTATTAAATTTAACTATTGTAAATTCCAAACTAGATCGGTTAAATTCAAGTTCGTTCAAAGGATTCTATAAGTTGGCTCAGTTAACTTTTATCAATTGTTCTGTCACTGGTATCAGCGAGAACGCTTTTAAAGGGTTATACAGTTTAAAATATCTGGATTTTAAAGGACTAAATACTCCCAGCATAGATCCCAAGATATTCAAGCCCTTAAAGGCATTAGCAGATTTGAATTTATCGAATTTAAATTTAAAAAAGATTAATTCAGATCTTAGCGAATTATATTCGTTGAAGAACTTAAATTTATCTTCAAACTCTTTAGTTTTGGAACAGTCGGCGTTTACTTCGTTGAAAAAATTAGAGGTTTTGTCTTTAGCGAATAATAAGTTATCAACTATACCAGTTGGAATATTCTGGCCATTAGAAAAATTGACGCATTTATATTTGAACAATAATGCTTTCCAGCAACTTTCACCCGGTGTATTTTCTGGATTAGGTAACTTGACACTCTTAGATTTGTCTCATAATGGACTATATCGAACTAAATTACACATTTTGCTATCGATTTCGGTGGGTAAAATGGAATTTTTGTATCTACAAAATAATAATCTAGGTAGTGAGTACGCTCACGAGGACAGTAATTTAAGAAAAAACGAATTTAAGATGATATCTAATCACGCGTCATTAAAAAATATCGACATAAATAATAACGAATGGCAATGCACTACTCTTGTTGATTTAATATCAAATTTTATGAGCAAAAACATTTCCTGTTTACCTACAGACCCGGAGTACAAAACTACAAATATTAACGGAATTAGATGTACCGTATGATCGAAAAAAACGGCGTCCCGTTGGCTGGGAAATGACGATCGATGACATTTCCCATATAAATTTACATAAAAAATGACAGCGATCTTCATTTCATAGCCATTGCTGACGCCGTTTATTTTCGATCATACGGTATTTAGATTAAGAGTAAAATACGTCTCATTAGATGGGGTGTTAATATCAATATTCTTTAAAAAGCGGTGATAATCATACATCTTGACACTAATAAAGAATGACTATGCACCACTCTAGTTAAGTTAAGATCAATTCATATTAGCAAAAACATAACTTGTTTACCTAAAGACCTAGTATATGAAACTTCGAAAAAGATTAACGGAATTTGCTGTACTTAGATTAATTATAAAATATTTGTGACAATAACTTTTTGATGACTTATTTTGTACTTACTTTTTAAGCTGTAGTGTTCTATGAAGTCATTAAATTAAGCAATACAAATCATAAACATTTCTTATTATATCCCATGTACTTCAAAAAACAAACGTTATACAAAATGACAACGATCTTCATTTCCACGCTAACTCTGACGCCGTATTTAATATCTGGATAACATGTTCGAGTTGAGAGTTGACATCGGAGATTTATATGCAAGACAACAGCACAAATATCAGCATAGAACTAGATCAAAAGAATTGTACTCACATCGACGAATGGATCTACTTACCATGGGAGGAGCGTTTAGAAAATATTGTTACTTTAAGGATACCCAATTTATCTATAAACACCGTCAGATCTTTATCAAAATTTCGATTTTCAGAAACTCTAGGTTCCAGCAGTAATAACATTTCTGATTATAACTTCCTAAACAGAATGAAGAAGTTAAAATACTTACATTTAGGTTATACTAACTTCTCAGATTATAACTTTTTATTCGATTATATCCGAAGAGAGACTACTAACTTAACTATACTAGATTTACGTCATAGTAATATAACAAATATTACCGTTCCATATGGAGTTGTAAATGGTTACGATTTAAGTTACAACATGAATTTAAAAATGATACTTTTTGAAAACACCCTTCCAGATATTCGATTAAATTTAAACCTTAGTGGTATCACATCTCACTGTGATCAAAAACAAGTGTTTGAGAGTTATTACATTTGTTTGTCAGTGACCTGTCGAACTCTCATAATAATTTAGCGATATACTTAGAAATGTTCGTCCATCACATAGCATTTCGTTAAAAAACAATTATCTACCAAACTTAAACGAGACAACATTCAATCTCACTCATATTTATTTGGACTGGTGCATATCTTCGCTTGGACTGTCAATAGATTTGTCTAATGTCAGTATGCAGAATATTTCAGCGGGATTTTTTAATTCCCGCCAATTAAATTATTTAAATTTAAGTTTTAACAATCTTACAAAACTAGGGCATTCATTTTTCGATAATTCTAGTGTCACTTCTCTAAACCTTTCGTATTCCAATATATCTTCTATAGGATCTAATGTGTTCAAAAATACGAACGTAAAAACCATCGACTTATCCAGAAATAGCATTATCTCATTAGATGGAGTTATTAATCAAATATTTAGTATAAAAGAAGCATTGTTGGGTTTTAATCTTGTTAAAAACATCACTAAAGCTGTTTTTAAGAAATGCAGAAATTTGGAACTTGTTGACCTATCAAGTGTTTACACTGACTATGTCGGTAAAAATGTATTTGCCACATTACCATCCATGAAGTATTTGACAGTTAGTTTTAAAGGTTTCTTGAATTTACCCGAAGTCCTAAATATGCACGTATTAAATTTAACTATTGTAAATTCCAAACTAGATCGGTTAAATTCAAGTTCGTTCAAAGGATTCTATAAGTTGGCTCAGTTAACTTTTATCAATTGTTCTGTCACTGGTATCAGCGAGAACGCTTTTAAAGGGTTATACAGTTTAAAAATATCTGGATTTTAAGGACTAAATACTCCCAGCATAGATCCCAAGATATTCAAGCCCTTAAAGGCATTAGCAGATTTAGATTTATCAATTTAAATTTAAAGATTAATTCAGATCTTAGCGAATTATATTCGTTGAAGAACTAAATTTATCTTCAAACTCTTTAGTTTTGGAACAGTCGGCGTTTACTTCGTTGAAAAAATTAGAGGTTTGTCTTTAGCGAATAATAAGTTATCAACTATACCAGTTGGAATATTCTGGCCATTAGAAAAATTGACGCATTTATATTTGAACAATAATGCTTTCAACTTTCACGGTGTATTTTCTGGATTAGGTAACTTGACACTCTTAGATTTGTCTCATAATGGACTATATCGAACTAAATTACACATTTTGTTATCGATTTCGGTGGGTAAAATGGAATTTTTGTATCTGCAAAATAATAATCTAGGTAGTGAGTACGCTCACGAGGACAGTAATTTAAGAAAAAACGAATTTAAGATGATATCTAACCACGCGTCATTAAAGAATATCGACATAAATAATAACGAATGGCAATGCACTACTCTTGTTGATTTAATATCAAATTTTATGAGCAAAAATATTTCCTGTTTACCTACAGACCCGGAGTACAAAACTACAAATATTAACGGAATTAGATGTACCGTATGATCGAAAAAATACGGCGTCCCGTTGGCTGGGAAATGACGATCGATGACATTTCCCATATAAATTTACATAAAAAATGACAGCGATCTTCATTTCATAGCCATCGCTGACGTCGTTTGTTTTCAATTATACGGTATTTAGATTGAGAGTAAAATACGTCTCATTAGATGGGGTGTTAATATCAATATTCTTTAAAAAGCGGTGATAATCATACATCTTGACCCTAATAAAGAATTACTATGCACCATTCTAGTTATGTTAAAATCAATTCTTATTAGCAAAAACATAACTTGTTTACCTAAAGACCTAGTATATGAAACTTCGAAAAAGATTAACGGAATTTGCTGTACTTAGATTAATTATAAAATATTTGTGACAATAACTTTTTGATGACTTATTTGTACTTACTTTTTAAGCTGTAGTGTTCTATGAACTCATTAAATTAAGCAATACAAATCATACACATTTCTTATTATATCCCATGTACTTCAAAAAGCAAACGTTATACAAAATGACCATCAAAATGACAACGGTCCTCATTTTCACGCCAACTCTGACGCCGTATTTAATATCTGGATAACATGTTCGAGTTGAGAGTTGACATCGGAGATTTATTGCAAGACAACAGCACAAATATCAGCATAGAACTAGTTCAAAAGAATTGTACTCACATCGACGAATGGATCTACTTACCAGGGGAGGAGCATTTACAAAAAAATATTGTTACTTTAAGAATACCCAATTTATCTATAAACACCGTCAGATCTTTATCAAAATTTCGATTTTCAGAAACTCTAGGTTCCAGCAGTAATAACATTTCTGATTATAACTTCTTACACAGAATGAAGAGGTTAAAATACTTACATTTAGGTCATACTATCTTCTCAGATTATAGCTTTTTATTCGATTATATCCGAAGAGAGACTACTAACTTAACTATTCTAGATCTACGTCATAGTAACATAACAAACTTTACCATTCCATATGGAGTTGTAAATGGTTACGATTTAAGTTACAACATGAATTTAAAAATGATACTTTTTGAAAACACCCTTCCAGATATTCGATTAAATTTAAACCTTAGTGGTAACACGAATCTCACTGTGATCAAAAACAAAGTGTTTGAGAGTTATTACTTTTGTTTGTCCAGCATTGACCTGTCAAACTCTCATAATAATTTTAGCAATATACTTAAGAATGTTCGTCCATCACATACTATTTCGTTAAAAAACAATTATCTACCAAACTTAAACGAGACGACATTCAATCTCACTCATATTTATTTGGACTGGTGCATATCTTCGCTTGGACTGTCAATAGATTTGTCTAATGTCAGTATGCAGAATATTTCAACGGGATTTTTTAATTCCCGCCAATTAAATTATTTAAATTTAAGTTTTAACAATCTTACAAAACTAGAGCATTCATTTTTCGATAATTCTAGTGTCACTTCTCTAAACCTTTCGTATTCCAATATATCTTCTATAGGATCTAATGTGTTCAAAAATACGAACGTAAAAACCATCGACTTATCCAAAAATAGCATTATCTCATTAGATGGAGTTATTAATCAAATATTTAGCATAAAGGAAGTATTTTTGGGTTTTAATCTTGTTAAAAACACCACTAAAGCTGTTTTTAAGAAATGCAGAAATTTGGAATTTGTTGATCTATCAAGTGTTTACACTGACTATGTCGGTAAAAATGTATTTGCCACATTACCATCCATGAAGTATTTGACAGTTAGTTTTTTTTAGTTAGGAATTTGCTGTATTTAGATTAATGATAAAATATATGTGAAAATAACTTTTGAGGACTTATTTTTTGTACTTACTATTTAAGCTGTGGTGTTTCTATGTAGTCATATTACATTAAGAAATAAAATTGTTAAATTACGATATTGCTTATTATATCCTCTGTGATTACTTGAATACAGAAGTTCTGTACTATTTAAAAAAACTGTGCCAATTTCCTTGGAAATGCTGATTAAAGACATTGGTCATAAAATTTAACATATTAAATGAACATCGATCTTTATATCCGAGAAATTATTGCCTGTCTCTTTTTTTAAAAATTCTGGATTAATAATAATCCAGGTAAGATAATGTCCGAAGGATATCCGAATAATTTATATTGCAATAATCTAAATAACTTATCATTTTCGTAGACTTATTAAAAGTTACTACTACTTAATTTAAAATAACACGAATTTAAAAATGATACTTCATGAAAACTCTTCACTGGATATTGGTCAAATTTAATCATTCGTGGTGACTCGAATCTCTCTGTACAGGGTGGGTCAAATTCGACGCTTTTAAATGGAAACACCCTTTTCTATAGGAGATAGACAAAAACTAATATCGGTGTCTGGAGCTCAATTTCCATCAAAAACATGATGGTGAAAACCGCACATCAATATCTGTTACTTACTAAAAAATGTGCATTTTTAACAAATCGCTGTAACTTTTTTGCTATAGAAAATTTTGTATTTCTATGAAAACATTTCCAAAGCACCTTTTTACGTAGAATTTAATGGTTTAAGTATATATTTTTTTAAATTAATAATTTAAGAGTTATCAACAGAAAAACTGATTTTTTATTTGGGACACCCTCTATATTTTTAATTAACTGAAAAGAATTTAAAATTACCTTTTCAAAAATATAGCACACTTGATACTTTGTTATAATTCCCTTCGAAATACAGAATTTTTAAAAGTTCGCCACTTTTAACTAGTAGGCTTTGGGCCCCTTATTGATGATATGCCCTTAATGGAACTCGAAAACATATTTTTCCAGCAAGACGACGCACCGCCTCTGAGCGCTGAAGTTATCAGCAAATTTTGCATCCAATTTCAACAATAATTGAATAGCTAACCAAGATTCCAGCCGTTGACCGTCGAGGCCGCCTGACTTAGTGCCCATGGATCTAATCCTATGGATATATTTGCGAAAA
This sequence comes from Sitophilus oryzae, assembly GCF_002938485.1. NCBI lineage: Eukaryota > Metazoa > Arthropoda > Insecta > Coleoptera > Curculionidae > Sitophilus > Sitophilus oryzae. The sequence goes on from NW_022146105.1 coordinate 6,358,292, forward strand.
ATAAAGGTTCTTTATTCTTCCTTATATCCTTATAATCTAGACAAGAATTAGAAATACTTAGCAGTTATGAGAGGGTATCTTTCACCCCTACTGAGTTAATGAATTCCGCGAGAAATGTTCAAAAACTGCCCAGTCTGTCCATAACAGAAGAAGGTCGATATGTCGAACACCTGTAGCAAAATCTCATGTCTTGGTTTGCTATTTAGTTTTATTGTTATTAGATATAGTTTAAATGTATTGATGTTGGTTAAATATATTTTAAATAGTTATAAAATTCTGAATCTCTTATAGCAATTATTATTTTCGTTTTAATTGATGCTCAAAGCTAGATTTTTTGCATTACAGCCGGTGCCGTTCAAAGCCTACTCATTTAAAGCGAGCGAATTTTTATATACTCTATATCTCGAAGAGGAATCGAGGAAAATATCAACTGTGTTATATTTTTGGAAAGGTAATTTTAAATTCTTTTCAATATATGAAAAATATACAGGATGTCCCATATAAAAAATCAAATTTTCTGTTGATAACTCTTAAATTATTAATTTTAAAAAAATTATACTTAAACCATTAAATTCTACGTAAGAAGGTGCTTTGGAAATGTTTTCATAAAAATACAAAATTTTCCATAGCAAAAAAGTTACAGCGATTTGTTAAAAGTGCATATTTTTGAAAAACACCCCGTAGCTCCAAAACGGTAACAGATATCGATATGCGGTTTTCACCAACATGTTTTTGATGAAAATTGAGCTCCAGACACCGATATTAGTTTTCGTCTATCTCCTATAGAAAAGGATGTTTCCATTTAAAAGCGTCGAATTTGACCCACCCTGTACAAGGGGAACTAATTGTGAAGAATAAAGTTCCAACACTAGAGGCAACATTTTCCATAAACGCCTACTTGTGCGGTTTGAACTTTTGATGCAAAATCCGCAATATCGCATAGAAGAAATGTATCAACCCAACTTTTATCATTTTTTAATACATTTAATTTTCTATTAAGCTGCCTAAATCACTGTCTACGCGTTAAAATCCAGACCACACTTCTAAAATGACCAAATCGGTATACCTATCCAGCGTAGATCTTTTAAGATCAGGCTGGCTCAGGCTCAGGTTTTTATTTTACTGATATATTCGAAAATAATCGCTAATCCAATAGCTTCCATACATCAGAAGATTTGGCCTGGCTATATGGCCTGCGGACTTTTGACTGCGGATAAAAACTTTGCTTTTGTAGGGCAGACCAAGCTAACACTAATGTCAAATTTTATGTATTAATCCTAAATGATTGTTAATAAAAAATCCTACTTTATCACTATAACACTCTATAATTAAAATACAGACATTTCAAGATAGGCAAATCTTCTTATTATTTATTATACATATAGTCGTTTTCAAACGATATCTTATCGCTTTTAATAATATTTATGAATATTTTCTTTAAACCAGCTATTCGTTTAATTTGATTTTTAGTGGTTATCTTCAGCAGTAGATAGTAGATACAATGTCTTCTCTAATTCGTTTAAGTACTGTTTCGGATAAAGAAATTGTAAAGTTACTCGAGTCCATAGATTATATTATTTTCGGTATTGATGGTGAGTAAAAAATATATTTTCATATTATATAACTTTGTTCAATTTTGTAGAGTAGAAACAAATTATTTAATATTTTGAATTTTTTTTTCTTGACTTTACCTAACGCTGTTAAATCTGATAGAATGTTGAGGAAAGTACCCTCTAATGTCTGATAGACGTATACTTATAGTATATTATCACCATCTTTAAGGTGTTCTCCTCACACACAAAACACTGATCCTAGGAGCAGACAAATGCGTAGCCAAGCTACGGAAATTGGGTAAAAAGGTCGGATTTGTCACCAACAATCCGGCTTCCCCCATGCACGCCCTGTCCCACCATTTGAGGCATTTCGATGCTAGCGAAGAAGAAATAACGATGCCGAATGCCGCCATGATTTCCTATTTGCAAAACATTGGATTTGACAGGGATATTTATGTGGTTGGTGGAAAACTGTTGAAAAATATGTTGAAGAAGGCTGGATATAACGTTCTAGAGTATAAGGTAAATTCTGGGTTATCAAAATTAAGGTAATTTAATTGATTGTAAAGAAATTTAAAAAAAATCATTCACAAACCGTGTAATAAATGGCTACTTGTTTCTCTTAACTAAGTATTTATATCAGGATAACACGGGAAACGTCTTAGTAAAAAAGAGTTTGTTACATATTTAGTTAAGTTACATATTCTATTTTATATAGATATCTTTATTTTTTCTTTATTCGAAATTAACTACACCCACCGCACCGGCACGAAAAACGGGCACCCTAAAATTTTCATGTATTTTAAAGTTTTATATATTGTGTTCTAGTGGTTCTAGTTCTAGTTATTTGACTTTGAAATTTTTGAAAATGTTGATATTTTGGTGCAAGTTTGAAACACCCTGTAGAATACGTTAACAGAGCAAGGAACTTAAAAATCATTTTATCATCTAAGTGTATCTTTTCTGGGTAGTTTGTTTTTTAGGGTCCCGTACCCAAAGGGTAAAAACGGGAACCCTATTACTAAGACTTCGCTGTCCGTCTGTCCGTCCGTCTGTCACAAAGGTCTATCTTATGAACCGTTATAGCTAGACAGTTGAAATTTTCACAGATAATGTATCTATGTTGCCGCTATAAGAACAAATACTAAAAACAGAATTAAATAAATGTTTATAAATAAAAAAGTACTTTCACTAAACATTATCTTTTAAGCAAGAATTTTACACAGAATCTTTCAAGTCCTCGGTGGCCACCTGGTTAAGGCCCTAGGACTTTACGTTGCTATGACGTTGGAGCCGTAGTAAGGCAGGTTCGAATCCTAGTCACGGCGAGTTTTTTTTAATCGTTTTTTTTTAATTTTTACATATTTATGTTTACTTTTACATATTTATTATTGATTAATACAATTTTTAGTAATGTGTTTCTTAATTTTTTTAATTACTTATACGCGCATTCAAAATTTCAGCTAAATCGGAAAAAAGTTTATAATAATATAGTGTCTAAGGTTGTATAGATAATGAATGGTACGGAACCCTTCGTGCGCGAGTCCGACTCGCACTTGGCCAATTTTTATTATTCATCTCAATAGCTTTATTTTTTTTGGAAATATTCGCTTTTGAAGAAGACTCTAACATTTTTCGTATATTTTACATTAAAACCATGCCTTTGCTTTTGGCCCTAGTCAACACACCTCTAAAATAGTGTTTCTGATTTATGTAATGTCACTGTCTGTTGGGCAGTTACTCTAGCAGATATGGTTTTAAGTGTAAAATTTCTACCGTTATCAATTAAAGCAGCAATAGCCGAACTTAAAACCATCTCTACTAGAGCAAAGGTCGATAAACATTAATAATATGATTTTTCAATGAGAGTGATATTACAAAACAATAAACACTATTTTATAAGTGTGTTTATGAGGACCCACAATCAATGCTAAAGTTGCTGTAAATCGTTATTGACTTATTCAAAAGCGAATATCTCCAATAAAAATAAAGAGATTGAGATGAATCAAAAACAAACTATGTACCTAGATGATAAAATTATATTTAAATTCCTTGCTTGGTTAACATATTCCACAGGGTGTTTCAAACTTTCACCAAAATATGAACATTTTGTTTTCCCTCGTATAATTGACAGATGGAAACTTTCATTTTTACTTTTAGAAAGAGGTACTAAAAGTCAAATAATTTAGCTACAAATATGGTGCCCGTTTTTCGTGCCGGTGAGTGTATTTATAGCTTATAGGGCTCGAACACAGACGACCAGGTCGCAATGGTTTCAAGCAGTTCTACCTCTAAAACCATTAAATCAAAATGATATAGCCATAGATTTAATAAGAACAGATATCACATTGTGCATTTTAACCCGATCAAACAATCGGAGGTTGACTAATGGTATACTGTAAAAACCAACTGAAATAGAGAAGGCGACATTGCCACATCTCAAATTTGCGTCTATCTACTTAGTTTGACTTTGCAAAAAAGGTGACTTCACTAAAACCTTCATGACGGATATCAATCTTTGTTCAATTTCTTAATTAAATTAATAGTTTATTTTTAAAGAAGCATGTAATAATATGGTTATTAACCAGAGGATATATGCGTTTGAAAGATCATTTGAATCTGTTTCGATTTATTTTAAAAAATAGGTTGTCGTATCGTGTTTACTGTTTAATGTGCTGAAACGTCTAGAACTATTGGCAACGTCGCTGCTAGTCTTCCAGAATGAAATGAGCCGTCCGTCCCACCACCCCTCGTGACGGCCCTTGGTCCGTTGTAGCGGACTACCAGGTACTACGTTTAGCTTACGGTGTGTTTGAAGTCGGAATCAAGTCCGAAGTGAACTTTCAGTGGTTTTCAGTAGTTTTGTTTTTGTTTAACGTACTTTTGAATCTGCGAATTTTCAATATGGTAGGACAGTGTCAAATGTGTGGAAAAATAAGCTCAAATTACCCGAATTTGTCTTTTACAGGTTGTCTTTTACATTGTTTCCGCCGTAATCGTACATAGGCGTCCCACAAGGGAGCCTCTCACAATTAAAATAATTTCTAATTATATTTGTTGAATTTTAATCTATTAAAACAAGAACGTAGTAGCCGGTAATTGAATGTACAATTCGTCTTGATACTACCTAACTGTTGTAGATCATAACAAATTTGAATATAAACGTTGCATTTGAAACTTTATTATATATAATAACCCTTATAATACATGCCTTATTTTGTGTCCAAGGATCCAAATAAGAAATAAAATATCAGGTGTTCCATAAGAAAAAATATAATTTTGGTGTAAATCTTAGTTCTGACATATCCTGTACATTACAAAACCAGAAAGAGACATTTTTTTAAATTGCGTCATATTTTTGATCATTATATACGATATTTTATTGCTTTATTAGGTATATCTTATATCTGCCCCTTCGGTCTTGCTTAGACAAGTTTTACCACCGTACAATACAAATGCCTCTTCCTAGAGTTATTTGTACGGTGTGTTTACCTTTTTAGAATGGGACGAAAAACGTAAGTTAAACGGGAAGTTCTAAATAATGTTGCCTATTCTAAACAAGAAAAATTTATTTATAAGTTTTATAACACCTCTAATTAAATTTGGATGAAAATAAATATTTCTGTTTGCTGTAGGTAATTTTCCCAGAGATTAAACGGGAGTTCTAAGTTCTTCTTCTCTCTCAACAAAAAATGATCCTAAAGTCAAAAAAAATCAAAAGGACAAGTTTCAGGCATCCGCGTCCGCTTCTCGCAAAAACAAAAATTTTGTTTTTTAGGAAGCATCGCGCTGAACATCTAGGTGCGTGGCGAGGTGAGGCTCCAGTATGTTTTGACGCATAAATTTGTACATGTTTGATTCAGCATCGCCGGATGGCGAGGTGAATGATGCGCATCGCATCGAGATGAAATGCCCGCACTATGTTTGTACGATAGTCGCGATGCATCCTACGCGCACTTACTCGCCGTTTTAAAACAGTGCGCCAAACCTATGATTACAAAAATGTCTAAAATGTGCTTTACCATTGACTCCAAATTCATAAAAAAAAATGCTGTAAAAGTCACCAACCACAATTCAATATAGAACAGTTTCGGAAGCCTGAGTCACCCTGTAAATATTCAAAAGTAACTGAAAGTTTATATAGATGACTAAAGTTTAAATTGAATATCGACGTTGAGCGATTTTCGAAAACTACCTACAAACGTTTCAACATAAGTATATGTGGGATATTAATGATATTATTATATTAGACCTTATAACAAAACTGATCTAACGAAAGTGTTAATGTAGTATATTAATAAAAGTAAAAATTTTAAAAATTACTTTACTTTTACTTTACTAATTAAATATCGTTCCAAAAAACGATACGCCACTGGCCATTAGAACAATCCAAATGCGCCTAGTTGCCGGGGTCGGAAATTTTAGACTTCTCTGTCTCTTCTGTCCTTGTTTGACACATTGGAATGTTTGATACACTACCAACGAGTATTTATGAATGAGATGTTCGGTCTATCTTTATAATGTCTTTGGATATAGCGCACACTAACGTCCTGGCCGTCCGTTGGTCGTTGCGACCAGAAGACTGCACGGAAATATTATTATTTTCTGCCGCTTGTTGCCGGTTTTCTTCCAAATTAATAATTTTTCAGATGAAATCCCTCAAAATCAACGCACAATATTTGATTTTCTATAAGATATAGTGTTTTAGTGTAGTTTTTGCACACGTGCAGAAAATCCAAAGAAATAGTATACAGACTGGATCAAAGGGAAACTTAAATCTAGTCCCTTTTTTTATCAAGGGTCGATTCTAGTAAAAATTCAAAACATTTTTATATGACATACCTACTCATTTATTGTTGGTATGATACCTGTTATTATACCTTCGAGTTTCGATGTTAAAAAAATAAAAAAAAAAAATATTTAAAGTTTTTCTACAACCACTTGTTTTTTTTATTAAATTAGTTTTTTTAGAGGACAACTGTATTTTAAATATTATATTTAATTTAACGTTTTTCAAACAGGGTTCATTAGACTATATTTCTACTAGGTACATTATTTAAAAAAAAAATTAAGAGTAAAAGTAACTTAAACATTCATAAAAATAGAAGTAATTACCTGTTGTAGATTCTCAGTAAAAATAAAAAAGAGGAATTTATATTGTAAACATTGAAATAACTGGAAGCTAAACTTTCTACCTGCTTATATTTAGAGCCAGTGTATGACGAGCTTTTTTTACGATGACCCTAATATGTTTACTTCTAAAGTCGATAAGAGCCATTAGTAGAAGTCCATATCAGTAGAAAAAAGAAACAGAATATCTCCCTTTTTGTCGGTCGTGCGTACACAATGCTTTTTGTTCGGCCAATTTGTTCTGCTTGTTCGTGCGCGCTCGGTTCGTTCGGGCTAAAATGCTGAAGTTTGGACGCACCTTTAGGAACAATACTGTTTTTGTCCTTTATTGATATAATGCTGAAAATCACTCTACACATATTAAATTACATAGACGTAGGATGTAGAATATTCTATTATGAAACGACTGATGAAATAGCAGGCATCGCGGATATGAAAAACATGGAAATAACGGAGTTGGAGATTTTACTTACTCCATTTACCACACCTGTATTTATTAACGAAAAATTCAAGAATATTTTAAATGCATTATTTAATATTAGAACATTTAATAAGCTCATGAACAGCAACTTCGATTTTTAGTTAACTCGGATATTTTAACATTTCTGAAACAATATTTTCTAATTGGTAAAACGTAAAAAATGGTTAGATCTGACAACTCTGTTGAAACTGGTCGTTCATCTGGCCGCAGCTATAAACGCAATGCATCCGGCCAGCCGACGGCCAGGTCGTTGCGACCTGGTCGTCAGTGAGTTCGAGCCCTAAGATGAAAATATAGCAATTAGTGTTTTATTTTGCTGTTGGCTGCTAAGCACCAAAGGTAACAACCTACAACTTTACTATTACTGGTATAAGATACCTTACGAGCTACTTTGTAGAGAAAATGTGCCAAACAAATTAAATTATGTTGGACAAATTACATTATGTTGAGTATATTCTTTAGATTTAGGATAAGCAAGTTTTTAATATCACTGCCTTGATACCGTGTTTAAATTAAATTATGTTGGATATATTCTTTTGTTTTTGGAATCTTTCTCAAGTATTTTGTAAACTTATTGGTATAAGGATTTATATTGGCTTAATAGGATTATGTGGACCAACATGGTTGCCAACATCCATACAGGATAGGCACTGAAAGAAGAAGAAGATTGGTATAAGCAGGTTTTTAAAACTTATTGCCGAGAGGTGTCTTACTCGGGTAAAAAATGTACACGTACTGCCAAAATATCCTTCCACTGCTAAGCGACTGCCAATGACTATGAAGAAGACTGCCTATGACTGCCATGTAATTATTATAGGCGACTGCCATAAGACTGCCAATGACTACCAGCGACTGCTAAGAAAATGTACATGTAATTCCAATAGTGAGACACCCCTCGCTTTTTGCTAAGCTCTGTTCAGAATGAGTCCTTTTCTAGTTCATCGCAGTCAATTGTCAAATCAAGTACTTCCTGTCTATTCTTTTCTTCTGGACAATATATTCTTTTTAGTTTTGCCGATGTTTATATTCAATTCATACTGCTATAAATACTAAAATGTTCAACAAAGATATCCATTATATTCTTTCCACTTACTGATATTTATTACATTGATTTTTTTTTTTACTTTGAATAGAGGCATTTTATTTCAGATGGAATCAAGAACGGTAAACTTATAGGATTGCTCATCCTCATAAGACGTACGTTCGCCTCTTCCCGCGCTTCAACTGACTGTTGTGACGTCATTGTAGCCCTTGTCAAAGCCTTCGTGGCCTTTTTATCATAGTGTGTATTATTAGTTGCCTATGGTAAACTTATAAAAATAACAGCTGAGAAATTTTGAGTTAATTATTTTGTCAATTTTAAATGTGAAAAAGGTGTCTTTAAAGTTTTTAGAGCTGTAGAGTGTATAAATACGTTCATTTTGTGTTGTGGATTGTGACAAAGTGCATACTAAGTGCCCACGATTTTGTTTATTAATTATTTTAAAGCAAAATATGGAAGTACTCTAAAAAGAATGCTTTCAAAAGGTGATGCTGGGAACTGCTGTTCTTAAAAATGCATTATCCGAGTATTTAATACGATTTATACAGTTAATTTTCTATACTGCATACATATAAGGTGTTTAAATATATAAACTAAATAATGAACGTTTTGCATTCGGCAACCAATAATGCACGTGTGTGTATTATTGGTTGCCGGATAAGGACTAATAATCATGACAAGGGCTACAATGACGTCACAAAGCGAGTAGTTTTCGCATGCACCTGGCGGACACTTTTGGCTGAATGAGCAGTCCTATTAGGTTAACTGTTCTTGAGATGGAATAATATAAGTGACAGAGATGAATTGAAACAATTTATTGTTAATTTGAAATAAATATAATATTTTTTAGGATATTCATGACATTCCTTTAGAAGAAAGTATGGATGCCGTCAAACACCTGTCAGGAAAGACCTTAGATATTTGTAAAAATGTAGGAGCGGTTATATTATGCAATGATGTAAACTTTTGTTTACCCGCTGCTCAAGTAGCTATCACTATTTTGCAAAATAACGACGATGTAATTCTGTTAAGTGGAATGTCTGACGATGTGGCTCCTTTAACTGACACCTTTAGAATTATTGGTGAGTTTTAGGCATTGAATAAAAAGATTAAGGAAGGAGTATAATGCTATCCATATATTTATGCATGGTAGACGGAGGTGGGGATCTAGGGTGGGGAGATCCTTGACAGTTCTGTTTGACGATTCATTTGACACATTTGAATTTGATCTAAAATTTTGTGGTTTTGTCTGTCTTTACTGAGCTTATTTTATGTTATTTATAATTTATTCTACAACTGGTAATTGTTTAGAGGTAGTAAATCTGGAAGGAATTTCTGTCAGAACTGAAAAATAACAGTGACACTATTGTGATTTATCGAAAAAGACTGTAAAATAGTTTCTTGTCTAGCGTGCGGTAGATCTAGCTCAAAAATCGAGGGAAATAATGGAATAACATTTCTATACTATATAATATACATCCGTGTAGTCAACCGATCATTTGTATTGTTGAATCGAAATTCACTTAAAATTAATTAATTATATATTTTACTAAACAAACAAGAACAAGACACTACATACCAAAAAAATATAAAAAAGAACTAATTTTTACTTTCAAGCTTTATGAAACTACCCGCATTTATGATTATATTTATCAATATAACTTATGTACAAATATAAATTTGTAATATTCCATAGGAATAAATAAAACATCATAGGTAAATAAAACAAACTATTTTATTAAAGGTTGATTAATTAACTTTAATCTTAATTTTTTTAAACCAGTACCTTTTGACATTATTTTTCTGCAGTACTAAAATCCATTATTTACCTATCGTGTGATGTCGATATTTTACAGCTACTCCAGTTTTTAGTATGTGTTTAGTTTGATCCTTCTACCATATATGAGATGCACTTATCTACGACGAGATGGTATACAAACTTTAACGATGGCAACTTCATTGGTGTATAAGACTTTCTGCCTGGGTAGCGAGTATTAACCATAAACTGTGCTCTGGGTCTACAGTTAATTTTCACTGATTTTTCCTCCACTTGACTTCAAAAGACACAAAACACACGTAATAATACGAATCAAAATGCATCATCTTCCAAAACGCAGGGTATTTAACAAAAGTTGACACAAAATTATAACCTATAATTTGGCAAGACTTTGACAAGCGTCAAAAATGACAAAAATCTAAAGGCGAATTCATACGCATCGGCGTCCGTTTATCGTTCATCGTTCCGCCAAACCAATGAAATTGAAATACGATCTGTCATTTTTTAAATAAACCAATAAAACTGGTTAAAAACAACAAGACACGACGCATGACGGATTTATATTTAAACCCATCCATAGATAACTTAAAAATTATTAGAAACTTTTTTTAGTAAAATAAATAGATTGGTATGGGACGTCATCTGCTTTTCTTCTGTCATCGTCTGTCGAAATCTTACCTGAGAAAAAAAACAGAGTATATATAATATACATCCGTGTAGTCAACCGATCATTTGTATTGTTGAATCGAAATTCACTTAAAATTAATTAATTATATATTTTTTCTTACATTTTCGCTTTTTACTACGTACTACTTGTCAAAGATAAATTAGATACGTCAACTTGCCTTACCTGCTTCAGTAGCGTATCGGATGTTTGTGTTATTAAATTAATATAAATAATTATTATTAAACTTATCTATTTTTCTTAGAATTATATGTTTTTATAACAATTTTAATAACTACCAACATTTATTGACCACTTAAAATAAAACAACAAATTATAGAGTCTACCTTACATCATATTTTTAGACGTTTTGAATAAAATTAGAACGGCACTAATAAATCGGAATTAGTCGGTCATTCTTGGTCCCTATACATATAGCGCTCGATCTAAGTTTTTTGATATGCTCCTTATTCCTTAATCTTTTTGTTCTAACAGCGCTTTCAGATGGAGCGGACCGTCCGCGACTTCGAGCAAGTACTATGATTTTATATGAACAATTTCACATGGGTCGCGTATGCTCCGTCCGGATGATTTCGACCGACAGCTATCTTGAAAAAACACGCGGACACTCCGCTCCATCTGAAAGCGCTGTAAGATTTTAGGTCTCAAACCGATAGAAAATTTTTTTTTTAATATTTGTTATTTCTTTAACTCTCATTGTTTTCTAAAGTATTCCTGGGTAGAATAAAGAAATTTAAAACTTAGTCATAAGCTTTTTAACATACAAACATGATTTGTAATTATTATATTTCTTAGGACCTAAGTTTTATATCGAAGGCATTGAAAGATGGACGAATAGAAAATGCATTAAAATTGCGAAACCTGGAACTGTGTTAAAAGAATTGCTAATTTCTAAACATGAAATTGTGGATCCTAGTAGAGTTTTATTTGTTGGAGATAGGTGAGTCACTTACTTTTAGAATTCTTCAATTTTTTACTTTTATGCTACTTTATACAATAGTGTAACTGGATAAAGATCAGAGAGTAGTAGAGGAGCAGATAGTTAGTAGACTTTATAGACTGAAGTTTTTGAAATTTGAATATACCGCGTGGAAATTGAAAATCGGACAATTTGGTGAAGGAATCTTATAAATAGTTAGTTTGTTGTGTGTTATAAGTTAGTAATTGTGTATAAAGTGAGAAAATAAATTCGTTAAGTATTTTATCGTGAGTTTAAAATAGTGGACCCACGGAATCCGTAACAATATGCTATAGTTATGAAAAATATTGCGTCAGTATTGCATAAAAAACTGAAGAATAACAGCGCTTTCAGATGGAGCGGACCGTCCGCGCTCCATGAGTTTATATGAACAATTTCACATGGATCGCGTATGCTCCGTCCGGATGTTGTTCATATAAACCAAATACGTTTAAAATGAAATTTTAAACGTATTTGATATAAACTCATGGTACTTGCTCGAAGTCGGGTACGGTCCGCGCGGACGGTCCACTCCATCTGAAAGCGCTGTAACTTATTCAGATATACCGGGTGCGTCTCAAAAGTGGCTCACCCCTATAACTTCTTTATTTTTTCAGATTAAAAAACGAAATTTGGTATTTTAGCATATGACATATATTAGGATTGATTGACGTATTAAATTATTTTTGTCACTTCCTGTTTCTCCTGAATTTACTCCAAATTTTGATTTTAAATGGTATCTTCGGTGTTTTTTACTTTATTCGATAGAAAATGACATTCTGAATAGAATGACATATCATATGTACACACTTTTGACATTTTCGCATATATGGTTTATTTGAAATTGTAACATGTAACCAAATTATTTAAAAAAAATGCTTTTTCCAAATATGCTAATGAACCACTCTTGTTCCATTTGAAAGAATTGAGATATTATGATTAAAAATACGATTTGGCCATCTTTTAACTGACCAGGATAAGACACGAAAAACATTAGACAATCAAATCTACCTTTTCCAAGGTTCCTTTATTAAAAATTAGTGTTAATAGTAATTTAAAATACAATATTTTTTTAAACCAAAATGTCAAGAATTAGAATGCTCAGAGTGTCATTTTCTATCGGATAAAGTAAAAATATACCGAGGGTGCCATCTAAAAATCAAAAATGTTGTAGTAAAACTTCCAGTGAATTTCCGGTGAAACAGGAAGTGACCAAAAACAATTAAATACGTCAATCAATACTAATTTATGTCATATACTAACATACCAAATTTCGTTTTTTTATCTGATAAAATAAAGAAGTTATATGGGTGAGCCACTCTTGAGACGCGCCCGGTATTTGTCAATATTTTTTTTAAATTTTATCTTTGCTTTGTTTTCCAGCGTCCCCATCGACATTGCATTTGGAACACATTGTGGATTTAAAACTTTATTAGTACTATCTGGAATTACAGAAAAGCACGAAGTTGAGGAATGGAGTTTTGCTGAAGAATTTAAACCCGATTTTATAATACAAGATTTAGGAAGCCTGTTTGAAAAAATTAAACACATTTGATTTATTGAATGCAATAAAAATTGGTTATTTGAATATGTATGGATGAACACTTATAAGGATATCAAATAGAAAACAAAATAATTTTTTATTTTTAGTAGATAATATTTTAGACTACATCGAGTTTTATATATTTCATCGACTGAACATTTTTTTTTCTTTTTGTACTATCTAGGAATGCTTATATATATTTTTTAAATATTTGTACTTGAACATTTAAACTGACTACTTTTATATTTGTCTAAAATATATGAATCTACAACAATACACCAAAACACTTTTTCTTTTGCACTGGACGCGCGTTTCGCGAACTATGTTAGCAGATGATTAAAACTGTTAATAAAAGTTTTAATAATCTTTTCGTTTAATCATAGTATTGTAGTATAACTACCCAGGGTGGTTCAACAGTTGAAAAGGTAATATTTTGGCCAACTGTATAACAAGAATTGAAGGGAACTTACGTTGTGTTAAAAATATTTTTTATTGTGAGTCCCTGGGATGCACCCGACAGAAGCAATTTTTTGGGAAATTTGAGTAGAATAGGTTTTGTAAATGAAACGATAATTTGTAAATAGCCCTACTTATTTTATTAAACGAAATGAAAGGAGCGCCGTACACTGCCTGAAATTCACAAGTAAAAGAGCACGGCAGAGAAAACCTTGATCATTATTTCTATGCTTTCAAGTATTCATCTGCTTTTCGAGCCGCCGCGCCATGCTGTCCATCTGTCTCTACATAAAAGCTGTCCATCTGTCTCTACATAAAACATGAAGTAAATGGGAGATGGACGTTGCCATGACGCGACGGCGCGGCGACCTTACGAGTAGCGTGAATATGTTCGTTGGTTGGCCATTCATTCGGTACGTTATAGCATTGTTATAGTGATAATCGCGTCTAAAGGTAGGATTTCCTAACTGCGTCGAAACGCATGCGTCTGACGTGTGCGGTTTTAGATGCGTTGAACGCGCGGCGGCAAACGCACCAGATTGTGTTTTTCTATCAGCGTTTCATATTAAAATAATGTTCTGGAAAAAAATATTTTAGTTGCTCTGCAAATTTGTTGTACCAAATTTTGATATTTTAAAGCGTGCGTAGTTTTGAATATGGAGAATATTGTAAATTTACTATTGTTACAAGAAGAGGAGGATGAAGAAGCAATTATACTTTTTCATGTAGGGAAAGGAATGTAAAGGAAAAAAGAAACCCTGAAAAAGAACCCTGTTCTCTTTAGTTTTTCAGAAATATGTTTCCATATGTTCTCCCGTATTTGTTGATCTTTATAATCTTTTTGTCCGCTCTCATAAATAGCAGAGTGTTCAGCTATATATGAACTCTATTAGTTGCTCATCCTCTTCAGGCGAAAATTGTAACATTTTATTGTTAATTTTTTTTATGTTTCATTACAGTTGATTTTTCCACTGTAGACTGTGTTGATTTTACTATAAAATATTAATAAAAAAAGAACGCATACACATTTCGTATACTTTTCACTATGAAAACGCAAAGCATGTGCGTCTAGACTCCTCTCGAGGGTAGTCATAATAATAATAATAATAATAATAATAAAAGACGAGGAGAAATAATAATAAAAAACTGACCTGGAACGGATCAACAGGTTGGTAAGAACGGAATTATCAAAATTTAGAAAACACCATCCAGGATCGGCAGTGGAAAGGATAAACTTGCCTCGAAAAGATGGAGGTCGCGGAATCATCGATGTGGTTGCTTCTTGCAAACAACAGATAGACCATCTCAGGAAATATTTTAGGAGCACAAACAATGAGCTCAGAAGAATCAGTAGTAGAAAATTAGATACTAAAAAACAACAACTACAGGCACAAGCAAAAAGACTAAAACGATACAAGAAGAGCCACCAAAGAAAACAAGAAAACAAACTTTTTAACACAAATGAAAAAAGGTTCTACAGATCTCTCGAAACAACGGAACAGCAAATAAACAATCCACCATCATTACAGAAGTAAAAACTTCTGGGAAAATATCTGGTCACAAGCAGTAGAACACAACAGAGAAGCTCAATGGATAACAGAAGAAGAAAACAAGCAGATAAATACAACAGCCATGCCAAATGTAACAATCACCTTAGAAGACATCAAAGCTGCCATATCCAAGACACACAACTGGAAAGCACCTGGAGACTACAAAATACAGAACTACTGGCTAAAATCATTCACAAGCATCCACAAACCACTAACGAATATATTACAAAATTTTGTACAAGGAACGGAAGCCATCCCCTCTTTTTTAACTCAGGGAGTTACCTACCTTAAACCCAAAGGCACGGACACTTCACCCCATCTAAGTACAGCCCTATAACATGTTTATCAACAACCTATAAATTACTAACGGCAATAATAACAACAAAGATCAACACTCACCAGCAGAATAATAACATCATATCAGAAGAGCAGAAAGGATGCTGTCAGGGATCTAGGGGCTGCAAGGAGCAACTGGTGATAGATGCAGAAATACACACTCAAGCCAAATTAAAACGTAAGTCTCTACATTTTGCATACATAGATTATCAGAAAGCTTTCGACACCGTCCCACACTCCTGGTTCATACAAGTTCTACAAATATACAAAATCCACCCTCAAATCATACAACTTCTGCAGAGAATAATGGCAACATGGAAAACTACCCTAAACATCAAAATGAAAAAACAACTCATCCACACAGGACCAATTCAAATTAATAGAGGAATTTTTCAGGGTGACTCCCTCAGTGCACTCTGGTTCTGTATTGCGCTCAACCCCCTATCGAACCTACTCAACAAAACGCCCCAAGATGCTTATAAAATATCCTCACTCACACATTCATCTACCATCTCGCACCAGCTATATATGGATGACCTAAAGCTTTATGCAGCAACTAGAAAACAACTCAACAACCTTCTCAATATTACAGAAACACCGTGAAGACATCCAAATGAAACTAGGAACAGATAACGATAACTACAAGACTCAAATATCATACAGAATATGGAAATGGATGAGACAACAAATACCTCGGATACCTACAAAAAACAGGATTAGAGCATGCCAACATAAAACAGCAACTAAAAAGCAAATACAAAAACAGAATAAAACAAATACTCAAAACAGAACTGTCCGGTCGAAACAAAGTGAAAGCAATAAATACCTATGCAGCGTCCGTCCTGACGTATTCATTTGGCGTTATAAAATGGAGTGACACAGAATTAGAAGAACTAAACAGGTTAACAAGAACAACATGTAACAAGTACCGAATACACCATATACACGCGGCAACAGAAAGATTTACACTAAAAAGAAAAGAAGGAGGAAGGGGATTCATGGATCTAAAGAACATGAACTACAAGCAAATACACACACTCAGAGAATATTTCAGAGAGAAAGCAGTTACCAGCCCACTACACCGAAGCATTGTTAACCTAACAACATCAGGTACACCGTTACAATTCAACAATGAAGCATTCATACCAGTTGATGCAATTACAACAACAAACACTAAAATTGAAAAATGGAAATCCAAAGCCCTACATGGAAAACATGCAAACCAACTAACACAACCACACATTGACATAGCAGCATCCAATGCATAGCTTACTCATGGTAACCTGTTTGGAGAAACCGAGGGTTTCATAATAGCAATCCAGGACCAGATCATCGCCACACGTAATTACCAGAAATACATAATCAAAGACCCCAAAACACCTACAGACAAATGCAGACTATGTCACACACAAACCGAAACAATAGAACACATAACCGGGGGATGCCCTATACTTGCTTCCAGACAATATACCCAAAGACACGACGATGTTTGCAGAATAATCCATCAGGAAATAGCAAAGAAATATTCACTCATCTGCTACCATACACCATACTACAAATATCAAGCAGCTAACGTTCTAGAAAATAAGACAGCCAAGCTCTACTGGAACCGGGATATAATCACAGACAAAACCACACCACACAACAAACCAGACATCACGCTCATCCACAAACCAACCAAAGATACATACTTAATAGAGATATCCATACCAAATTCACAAAATGTCAAGAAGAAACACACTGAAAAAATTGAAAAATATATACCTCTAGCAGAAGAAATAAGGCAGATGTGGCACCAGGACATTGTAAAAATTATACCAATAATAGTGTCATCAACAGGACTGATCCCAAGATCATTACATGATAGTCTGAAAGGCCTTGAACTTGCACCAAAACTTTATATACCCATTCAAAAAACAGTTATCCTCCACACATGTAATATTACACGACAAGTCTTAAATACACAGTAAAAAAGCGTTGACGCTTGACTTAAGTCCGCGACTACGTTAAATACCGGAAAGCCCGAGATTCAAGAACATAATAAAGCGTTTATTTCCAACAGGCAATTAGAGCCCACTTACAGGAAATACAATCTTAACAACAGGTTGTTAGTAAACATTAAATATCAAATTTACAAAAACCAAGAAAAAAAAATTACAATAAGAGAAAACTAAACCTAAATTAATCAATCATAATAATAACAACAATAACAAATCATTAATTATAAATTACTATTATAAACAATAGTTAACCATTAATGCCCCCCACCCACCAGTGAGACCAAATGACCCACAGAGCAGTCAAACACATCACAGTCAACGGAGACAGAGTTAAGGTTGCTACACATGGTGAAAATCGGATCCTGAAACCTAACGTTAGTGGCTCGAGGAAGCGCAAAAGTGGTATTCGCTCTGGAGGTAGGTCGTGGCACCCGGAATGGTATCGTTTCCAAAAGAGTTGGGGAATCTATAAGACCATTCAGCAGTTTCCACAGGAAAGTAACTGAGTGAATGATCCTTCTCAAGGAAAGTGGTTGCACATCGAACCGAGACAACAGCTCAATGTGATCCACATCTCTAACAGGGTAAACCCCCTCCTCCCTGAATACCAGTTGCTTTAAGAAACGCCTCTGTACTGATTCAAGGGATGCAACATGACACTGATAGATTGGACACCATACCAAAGATCCATACTCCAGCCTTGACCTGACCAACGAAAAATAGAGCAGCGTGAGAGGTTCAGAACCTACGAAGAGTTTACAGTTACGAATAATAAAGCCAAGAAGTCTTGACGAACTCGCAACAATTTGATCAATATGAGTTATAAAGGTTAGTCGGTCGTCAAATACGACACCCAGATCCCTAAACGTTGTGCTTCTAGACAGTATATTGTTGGCAATACTGTAATCAAACTGCAAAAAGAACGCATACACATTCCTATCCTCGCCGATTTACTATGTTCTATGATATGACATGACACAGCATTTCGAGACGTTGAGGTTCAATCGATTCTGAGTACACCACTGGTTAATTCTATCAATATTGCTTTGCAAGAAAAGACAGTCCTCATGCCCGTCAATCTGCCAGTAGATCTTCAGATCATCGGCATAAGCCAGTTTTAAGCTGGAAATGCTTGTTAAGAGGTCATTTATGAATAAATTGAATAGTAGTGGGCCGAGATTGGACCCCTGGGGAACTCCGGAAGTTGGAGTAAATGAATCCGAGCTGTAACCCTCGACCTCAACAAACTGAAGACGATCAATGAGATATGAGGACATGAGTGCTGTCAGTCTGTCAGAAAAATTGAATTGACTACTTAACTTCACTAGCAACATCTGATGATCGATTTGATCAAATGCTTTGCTGAAGTCAGTATACACCACATCAACCTGACCCCTTTCATCAAGAACAACTAACAAAGTGTGACAAGGCACAGAGATTAGTAATACATGATCTTTTAGAATAGAAACCATGTTGTTCATTAGATATTCTGGATCTACACTGCGAGAACAAGGACTTATAAACGATAATTTCTTTTCTCTAAGTCATGCGATAACCGCATGAGATTGCCGGACACGCTCACATAGGAAATCAGTTATATATAATTGCACTGAACCAGTACCTCGCGTTTATCGCATGCGTCGAACGCATACGTTTCGACGCAGTTAGGAAGTCCTACCTTAAGGCTAAGAAGGTGAGGGTGAAATTTAATGCTCTTTTTTTTAAAGAGCTTGTAGAAATTGAGCTACAATAGGCCCTCGCTACCGCAGTGGAGCACTCTTAGTCAAATACAAAACAGGCTAAGAACATAGTGGAGCAACGAGGATAGCGGCGAGCAAGCAGCGCGACATCGCGTCCAAAACAAACCTGTGAAGTCAAGTACGTGTGAACATAGTAAAGCGATCTGGTCGAGCGGTTAGATCGAGCGGCGAGATCGATCAAATAATTTTGTTTTCGTCGCTCTGTCGCGCTGTAGAAAACGATGGATTTCCAAAAAATAATAGATTTAGTAATTGTAAGAGAGATTTTATGGGACCAGAAATATAGTAATCACCATAACCGGTACATTTTAGATAACTTATGAGATGAAGTGGCAACAAATTTTCGTAAAGGTTATAAAACTTGCCACACTCTCTTCGGTTTTTGAAAATTTCATGTACACTACACCTTCTTGTTTGTTGGTTTCGAATCAACCAAATGTTTGCGACACTACTGCCCAGAATTTTAGCCATTGTAAACATTTTAAATTATCAATAAGCAAATAAAAATAATAAATTTGCAAGTACCTCGCTATTCTTCGCCGCTTTACTATGTTTCAGCACCTCGAGGCTTGCTCGACGCGGTATTGCGCTGCTTGCTCGCCGCTATCCTCGCCGATTCACTATGTTCTTAGCCTAATACATCAAACCCCTTCGTCCGCTAGATACAATACTAAATTACTTATAAGCATACATATACAGGGTGCCCATTAGAAGCACACGGGTGCTGAGTGTGCATTAGAAGTTTCTAGAGAACTGCAATATCTAGATCGGAGATTTTTAGCACATCATTGTTTCACAACGAGATCTATCGATTAAAAATATTTTCAGTATGCCGGCATTTCCGGAAATACCGGAAGTTGACTGCAGCTTTCTTATTTTAAATGGGTGCCCCCATTTTTTATTACCTATACTCTGTTTTTCTTCTCAGGTAAGATTTCGACAGACGATGACAGAAAAAAAACATATGACGTCCCATACCAATCTATTTATTTTACTAAAAAAACTTTCTAATATTTTTTAAGTTACCTATGGATGGGTTTAAATATAAATCCGTCATGCGTCGTCTCTTGTTTTGGTTTGGTTGTGATCGTATTTCAATTTTATTTACGACGGAACGATGAACGACAAACGGACGCCGATGCGTATGAACTCGCCTTTAGATTTTTGACGCTTGTCAAAGTCTTGCCAAATTATAGGTTATAATTTTGTGACAACTTTTGTCAAATACCCTGCGTTTTGGAAGATGATGCATTTTGATTCGTGTTATTCCGTGTGTTTTGTGTTTTTTGAAGTCAAGTGGAGGAAAAATCGAGTGAAAATTAACTGCAGACCCAGAGCACAGTTTATGGTTAATACTCGCTGCCCAGGCAGAAAGTCTTATACAGATACACCAGTAAAGTTACCAAGTTATCATCAATAAAGTTCGTATACCATCTCGTCGTAGATAAGTGCATCTCAAATATGGTAGAAGGACCATACTAAACACATACTAAAAATTGGAGTAGCTGTAAAATATCGACATCACACGATAGGTAAATAATGGATTTTAGTACTGCAGAAAAATAATGTCAAAATGTACTGGTTTAAAAAATTGAGATTAAAGTTAATTAATCAACCTTTAAGGTATAAAATTTGGTAAGTGTTATTATTAATAAAATAGTTTATTTTATTTATGTTGTTTTATTTATTCCTGAGGAATATTACAAATTTGAATTTGTACATAAGTTATATTGATAAATATAATCATAAATGCGGGAAGTTTCATAAAGCTTGAAAGTAAGAAATAGTTCTATTTTATATTTTTCTGGTATGGGGTGTTTTGCTCTTGTTTGTTTTGTATTAACACATACCGTTTTTTATTAAATAAAATAACTCGATTACATTTTTTCAGTTTTATACAGTTTTCACAATATTTTGAAGTAATCACTTGTCAGTCAAATTTTAAATATATTAATTTCCTTCTATGCGTTCCAGTTGTACCAACTTATTTCTTTGTAAAATAAAATAAACTACTTTGAAATTAAAATGACAGACACATCTATCACTGTCAAGGATCTTCTCGTTGGATAGACTATAGTTAAATTCTCTGTAAAAATTTATGAATTTTGATATTTAACACTCTATACCTAACATTAACCGTTTCTGGATTAAAAAGGGGGTTTCCATTTGAAAAAAAAATATTTATGGTAATTCCATGACAGCTACCGCCATTATTATATGATATTCGAACAATTTAATTTTTGAAATAGATAGTCACACGTCTTGAAACCAGTTAATCTAACAATTTTTAACAACCAAACGAATGCTATTAACGATAAAAATATAATTCCTGTGTTTCTATCTTTGTTGATCTGTGGAGGTAGTACAATTTTATTTTATACCTTATTATTTCTACTAAAAACATTAAGCAAGATACGATATATCCCATTATCAGGACATAAAAAGCACTCTGAAGATCTATCATTTCAAATGGTGCAAACTTTTTACTTCCACCGACGCTATGGATTCTGGCGTGTGCTATGTAAGCATTCGCAAAATCATTATACCATTTGATTGTCAAACCACTTTCTAAAAATCGTTGTAAACCGGTGTTAATCATGTGTAGAAACGGTGATCCAAGTGGAACGATATATCCCATAAAATTCGAAAAGGGACTTTCCCGAACTATATGGAGTAAAGGAATACCATCTGCTGATGTATAATCAGTTTGTATTTTCAGCATAGCATCCTCCATGCGTTCAAATCCAGCAAAACGTCTGGTTTCTACTGCCAGCTCTAACGCTGACTTGTTAATATACGTTCTATCGACTTTTTTCGAAAGTTTTTGGTGGAGAACGTTGGAATTATCTTTGAAAGGATTCATCGATGACTTTATAATCAATCCACTTTCATCTAGTTGCTGCAGAGTGTTAATTTCAGGAAAGTAACTTGTTGTACTAAATACTTTAAACATTTCTGCTGTGATAACTGTGGAAACAATTATAAAAAATATTAAGCTCAGTGCCAAGAAAATTCTGCGAGGTCTTGATGAGCCGGAATACAAAAGAGAAGGTTGAGCAATGCCTAGGGCCAGTCCATATATTTCCAAAGCTGCGTTCAATAGTGGCTTTTTACTTTTCCTTAAAAATAACATATTGATTATGGAACATATTAAAAATGCACAAACCACGCAAAGAATGAACCAGGTCCAAACTATTTTGTATATTTTAACTCCTTTTGGAATTTCAGCCGACTTGGGGACTAGCACACAAAATTTGTCAAAACCAATCATCAATGTGAACTCGAAATTTGATGTACCGTAATGTATGAAGAATCTTAAGTTGCCTTGTAAATCCAGTTCTCTTCTAACGATTTGACCTAAAAGTAATAATGGACAAGTCAACAACTTAAACTCATATATATTTTGTTCAGTTATATTAACAGTAGTACAAAATTGGGGTTCAAGTGGAATTGAAGCGATACATATAGCCTAGCTTATCCAAAAGTCAACCTCACCTTCACGTGGTGTAGCCTGTTTACACAAACCAGGCTCTGACGTCCGAGTACATTTGGTATAACCTTATGCCAATCTGGCAGTCGGCGATTTCCGAGCGCTCGTCATCAGGCATCGCCGAGCAACAACATAAAGACGAGCGCTCGTTCTCGTCGCCGATCGAGTAGCCGAATTAAAACTTTCCCGTCTACACTGATCGGAGCGCTCAGAAATCGCCAAATGCCACATATGCGGTCGCGGCATTATACAACTCTCAGTTCTCACTGTGCCGGAGCCATTCCGGGCTACACTTGCAGCCAAAAGTGTGCGGCAGCGTAACCGTCACAGCTGAAACTTTTTAGGTAGTAACACTGATCAAGGATGGAATTTCACGTTTGCGGCGTGGAACGACCGCACCCTACTGGACAATACAAACTCAAATCGACCAGAGTGAAGGGCACTGGTCTCACAGGAACTCCACCGGTTAAACATAGATGTTGCCGCTTTTAGCAAAACCCGCTTTGTAGATGAAGGTAGTCTGACTGAGGAGCATTGCACTTTCTTTTGGAAGGGCCACCCTGCAACACAGAGTATAGAATTCATGATGTAGGCATTGCAGTCAAAAACGAAATCGCCACAAGTTTAACAGAAGTACCCATAGGTGTCTCCGACACGTCAATATCATTAGTACCTACGTTTCTACTCTGGACGCTAAAATTGAGGATAAGGATATATTTTACCAAGCTCTACAAACTGCCCTCCAAAGAGTTCCAAAGCAGGAGCGAATCATCTTGCGGTGACTTTAATGATCGTGTCGGCAATCAGCAAGAAATATGGCCTGGCGTATTGGGAAAACATGGAATGAGAAACGTAAAAAGCAATGGTGAACCTTTACTAACGACATGCACAGATACAATCTTTGCATTACCAATACATGATTTATGCTTAAGGATATGTTTAAAGGAAGTTGGAAACATTCCAGATCAGGTCACAGGCATCATAAGAAAATCATGGTATCATAAGAAATTGGACATGTTAATTGGGAGAGAAACTGGACATGATAATTGCCAAAATTATTATAGTGTAGAGTTAGACTGAGTTAATGAATATACATTCTTAGATAACTTATATCATTCAGAGGATTGGAGTTGGCAGCTATTGCGCATAAATTTCTTTATCTTCTAAGTGGCAACCGTTGGTCTTTCTGCAAATTCTACAATTCGAAATGGAATTGGTACATTTTTATGTTTCTGAGAAGACATAGCAGAGGAAATCTGAAAGTTATACAAAAGATATAGGCAGGAAGAGGTGACGAGATATATCTCGAAATTACTATTTAAATATTATATTTACTTTATTATTAGTTATTTACCTAAACTTCCAATTATTGTTCCATTTTTAAAAACCATTCCGTAATAGGCGTTGTTTAAATCCATAGACGCATCTATGGCAAAATTACCATACCGTGATAATTCCGACATGGTTACCCCATCGTATCCATAGTATCCTGATGTATAAGGTATACGGTTATATATTCTTGTATTTACCATTTTACTAGGTATATCTTTTGTCGAAGTTGGATATCTTTCAAATATCGATACTCTCAAAGGATACATATTTAAATTTCTGTTATCGTTCTGTATCGAGGAAGGATTTTTTAGGACATTTGACACAGAGTGAATTTCAACTTGCCCATGACCGTTTTTATTCACTGCAAACGGTTTATATACAAAAATTGAATTTATATATTTCTCTGTGCAAATTCTTTGAGCTACTACATTGAGTATTTGGAAGTCGTTCCATAGATGCCAAAGCAATCTAGATATTTCTTGTGTTTTTATGTTTTCGTAGCTAAACAATATTATGTGGATTTGTCTAAAGGTTATACTTGATATATCAATACTTTTCTGGAAGAAATATTCATAAAACACTGTAGGATCATCTCCAATAAGGATATTTGCTTTTTCTATATTGTAACAGGATTCTGTAAATGAACATCCTTCTTGTTTTTGTGTACTGTTAACTTTTACAATATTAATTTTGTTAATTCTTTTATGAAAATTATTTTGCTTTCCTTTTTTCTTCATTCGCCATTCTTTAAAAATGACTTTTTTACGTAGTTTATTAAAATTTGGTATATTACAATATTTTATTGACGAGTTAGTGTTATTTTCTGAATTATGTTTAATATTAGTTACTTCTATAGAACTAACTAGATATAAATGATTCTCGTAAACTTCGTAGTCTTTATCTGAAAGACATTTTCTGGTTTCGGGTGCCTTTAACTCACATGTAATATTTTTTAATATGAAATATAAAAATAGGATTTCCAGAATTTTTTCCATTTCGATTAAATTTACGCGGATTATATACTGTTAATAAAGGCATTAAACTAATGAGACTTTCAGACCTTTTTACATTTTACTTCTGCTGCGAAACCTCTAAATACAAATAAATTGAGCTGTATTAACAAGCTCACTAATGTTCTCGAAATGATAAGGAGATAATTAAGAACTCTAATGATAGCTTTTCAAATAACTTTGATGTGTATATTTTACTTTATATTTTTACGATCTTTTGTTTTATTTCGAGTGTGGTTAGGTTGTTAGTAAATTCGAGAATATTTGAATTGACTTTAAAATATATCTTTATAATTATTAATTAAAAATATACTAGAAGATAATAACATGATCCATTTTATATACCGTGTGGTGGTCTCAGAACACGGGAAATAGGAAATCCCATGTAAATTTTGTAAAGGTCAAATATTATTTCCTCAGATAATTTTATGCTAAATTTTTATGAGACTTTTTTGAAGAGGCGTTAAAGTTGTACTTTTGTCTAGAATTTCGTTATGTTTGGAATAGTTATTTAAAAGTTATTTGCAAAAATCTATCTTCAAATTAGTAAAATTTATAATACGGTCCAGAAAAAGCTACAATTAAAATAATACCCGCAAAAATGTGATTGTGTTATTATAAAAAAAACGATGTTACATTTTGCCTACAAAAATTTGAAGGCAGGTACCAAATAGAGTAATTTTGCATAAAATAATCATGATTTGTGCAACTGCTAAAAAGTTACGATGATTAAACGGCATTTTGCTGGAAATAGTATTCCCGCTGTATTAGATAATATGTTCGCAGCTCAGTCTCCGGAAAGCCTATAGCTAATAAATCAACAGTTTAAAGAATAAACCACTAAATGCGTGGTATTAAGCACATGAAATTGTAAAGACAAAAATAATTGAACAGGAATAAAATAACAGTGACTTGAATATTCTTCATGTTGAAGAAAAGAAAAACATTGATTCTCGTCTATTGGGGATACAGTAGGAAAATATCACATGATCTTTACGCCGAACGACTTTTTCCTGTGGAGCACACCCAAAAACCGTTTTTATGGACATATTAAAACAGAAATTTAGATAAACTGAAAACGACATCTCTGTGGAATGCTGAAGATTCTCCCTTTAACAGTTTTGTATTCTAAGGCGTGAATTTTACAATCATTTGGCTGTGAATGGAGGATTATGTAAACATTTTATTAATTAATTAGTTATAAAGTTCCCCTTTAGTTACAGTTTGTTACTTATTCTGCTACAGATTGTTCTTCTGAGTTTATTATAATGCCTAGAATACGTAGACGTGCCAATTTTAGACAACTCAGTGATTTTGATAGGGGTCGGATTGTAGGTTTGCTGGAGGCAGGATTATCATTTCGAGAGATTGCTGATAGGGTCCATAGAAGTGTTTGCACTGTTGCCAATTGTTGTAGAGCTTACTTTCAGCAACACCGTGAACATCGTGCCAGGTGTACAGGGCGTCTAAGATTAACCACTGAGGGTCACGATCGCCGTTTAAGGTATTTAGCTGTCAGATAGTTCGGCAATTTCCCGAGCAATTGCTAACCAATAGTTTACGCAACACGGAAGACTCATCACGATGCGAACTGTTTACCGACGAATACGGTCTTTAGGGGCAGGTAAACCAAGTTGTAGGAGTTATGGTTTGGGGAGCAATCGCATATGGTAGCAGGTCGCCTCTAGTATTTGTTCGAGGTAATATGATAGCCCAACGCTAAATTGAGGAAATTGTGGAAGCTCATCTCTTACCATACTTACGAACGCTACGTTTAGATCAAGAATATTTTGATGTGTGTTATTTTGGCACAATATTTTCCGACTACAGGAGCCACTATGTTAACAGAAATGGACACCAACTGGTTTATATTATAGGTATTGTTCACGCATCTCATTTTTTTTTTGGTTTTTTTAATTGGGTTTGGGATTACAATACTTATTAATTATTAGTACAATATAAATGATGTGCAAAAATAAATAGTTTATTTTTGTTTATTTCTCTTTATTTACAGTATTCGATTGTTATAACTGTTTGGTTAAGAATGATCGCATAAATCGTTAAATTAAATTCAACTTCCTTTCAAAATTCAAACTCGTACTCAGATGGTTTCTCTATTGCCCAGTGCGCGCGGTCTAAGTGCGCGTACAACCAGGAGAAGAACACATTCGGACGGTGTGTAGAGACGGAAATACTAGTGCAGAACTTAAATACTGATCATTTTTCTTGTGTTTATTTTTCTCAAAAACGTTACGGGCATCCGAAGAGTATGGGCAAAAAGGGGTAAGTCGTTTGAGTGCCCTGGCATATTTATTTTTCATTAGTTTTTCTATTTTTCCAATTTTTCCTCTTTTTGTTCAATTTTGCAACAGGTATACTAAGTGACATTGAAAATTTAATTAAACCCAAAGCGTTTTGTAAAAACTGAGTTCATCATCGTCACCATTCTCAGCTTATTCAACCATTTCCAATTATGGTGTAGCCTCCCTCACATACTTTCTTTGTAGTTATACAAATACAGCCAGCAATAAAGTAGGTCTCAAAATTAATTTAGAAAAAACTAAAATAATGTATAACGAACTAGTGGAAAGAAAAGACATTCTAATAAATAACAAAACACTGGAAATAGTAGAAGAATATATATATAAATAATTCTTCTGGTGAGTTCGTTCTAGTAGTAGAGATCCCGACCTGTGTGTATATGTATTTGGGTTTGACAACTAACACACAGGTCGGGATCTCTACTACTACTAGAACGAACTCACCAGAAGAATTAAGTTAGCATGGAGTACTTATGGAAGAAACTCAATCATATTCAAATCTAGAATACCACTCTATCTAAAGAAGAAAACATTCGACGAATGTGTACTACCAATGAAACATGCATGCGAAACCTGGACACTTAAAACGGACATCGTAAGGAAACTGCAGGTCGCACAACGCACAATGGTGCGAGATATGGGAATAACCAAGAGAGATCGTAAAAGAATAGAGTGGATACGAAAGAAGACCCAGGTAATAGATGTCATCCACAGAGTCAAATCCCTCAAATAGCAATGGGCAGGACACCTGGCAAGAAGAACGGACAACAGATGGATCACAAAAATGACAGCATTGTACCCACGAGGAATTAAGAGACTTTAGAGGAAGACCCAACCTAAGATGGGACCATGATATTAGGAAATTAGTAGGGATAACTTGGGCACGCATAGCCACCAATAGAACAATGAGCCCAACTATAAAAACTGAGGTAGTCTACCTTAATATTAATAATGTGTTGATGCTCCTCTATTTTCTATACACTATAATTTCACGCAATAGTCAATATGTATGACTACTCAGGTGTTAGATCTGTGCTCCTGTATGGTGCCGAGTCCTGGACATTGACAGAAGCGTCCACAAAGAAACTTGAAGCCTTTGAGATGTGGCTATACAGACGATTTCTTAGAATCTCCTGGGTAGACTACGTATCCAACAAGACCGTTTTGGAAATACTTGAAAAGGAGAACGAAATAGTGGACATTATCAAACAACGAAAATTGGAATATCTAGGACGCATAATGAGGAACCAAAAAGGATAGGGTTTACTTCAGTTTATACTCCAGGGGAAAAGTCTTAGGCAAAAGAAGACCGCAGGCGCAGAATTTCAAGGTTAATCTCAGATCTCAGAACTTGGTTTTCCCTGCCTACAGGAGGATTATTTAGAGCTGCAGTCAGTAAAGTTTGAACAGGATAGGTACACTCAGAGGAAGAAGTCAATAACATAAGTAATAACATGTAAGTCTGGTACTGTTTTTGATCATGTTTTGTAGATCTTACGCTAGCCAAGGCTAGGCAAGCCCAGTTTGTTTCATCCCTAAAAATAACACTTGCATAGCAAAAGATAATAATTATAAAAGTTTCGGCATTGATTCATTTTTTATAAATTTATATTTCCATATAGTTAAAATCTATGTAAATTTTTATCGCATAAAAACATAAATTTCTGAAAAATGCATTAATGTGGAAAAAAATCTTTAATTAATTGGATTACAGAAGTATTAATATCAACAAGAAATTAAATTAATCTGTTAATAATTATTTATTTTTGGTATATTTTATTTATTGGTATATTACAAACAGGTTTACAATTTCTGAAGCTTTATTCTTACTCCATTTAACGTTTTGAATACAGCGTTCATTGCTAATACAGGTTCGTAGGATGGATCAGGTAACAACTCAAAATTTCGAAGTATTTTTGAGATCAAGGATTTCATTTCCAACATTGCGAATTTTTGACCTACAAAAGCAATATATTATTATATTATTAATTCTAAACCTAAAAATTATAAAATCTATTTCAATTTTAATGGTAATTTTCTATGGGTTTTGTCGCCAATAACGGTTCTACCATTTACTGAAAAAAGATTAATTTACTAAGGGAAAATGGTTAGAAAGTTGAGTACTGCACACTCCCAAAAGTAACAGAAGACCATGTGAAGATATAGCTACTTCTGCAAGAACCCACCACTCAACAAAGACACAGTCTAGTTAACACCACAAAACAACCTCTAAGTAGCACTTCTGGAATAAGTAGTTCAGCTTGGAAAAACAGTTGTAACACCCTAAGAGTTAATTAGCTTAGGACAAAATAGCTTACCCAGATTTTGAATAAGACCCAACTGAAAGCGGAACTGAAGAACCTGAAAGACTCCATCCGTAACCTGGAATGAGTGTCCTCCAACAGTCTAAGCCACTCGAAAAAGTTCCTCAGAACTTACGGCCGAGAAAAATCAAAGATTTTCCTTAGTAAAAGGACAGACCGGCACACGGGCTGACAGACAGACGGAAATAAGGAGAAGTTCAAATATGCACACATAGTGAACAGTTGTTGTGGAGACAGACAGTACATCATTTATTGAAGACTATACAGAGAAGACCAGCCTACTAGTAACATAGCAAGTTGCCGGACGAATTTACGTTTACACGTTTTGCGTTCGTACTCGAGATTCACTGCCGGCTAGTCGGCTGATCAGGCAGTAGGTACGCAGTTGCAGTTGTGCTTGGACGGCTCGGTCATGACAGACTAGGAATACGACTCGAGGAGTGCCGAGTATTTATTATTTTCATTTTAAGTGTTTACCTTCACTTAAGGTAACATTTAAAATGAAAATACTTAAATATTTATTATTTGAGTGTGTTTACAAGCCAAAACTAAAATTAAATAAATTCTCTAAACCCAAAAAATACTAAAATATTACTCTAAATAAAAAAAGTTATAACAAGTGTTCAAAAAGACCATCTTTTTGTGCTAGACAGAAACCTAAGCGGTCGTAAAATCCCCGTCTGACATTGGCTAACTTATTAGGGCTAATAGTTTGGAAAGCCTCTCGTATTTTTACTTGAAGCTCATCCAGATTATTAGCCCTATTATGACCATACACTTTGGATTTTACATAACCCCACAAAAATAAGTCATTAGGAGAAAGATCTGGTGATCTAGCGGGCCACAAAAGAGTGTCTTCCAATATTCTTGAACAATACAGGCATTGTGGGCAGGACAACCACCTCAGCAATTAGATTACTTGAAAACGTGGTATTTTGATCCGCGGTAGCACAAATGAACACTTGCTTTAACTCCTGTTCTTCATTAATCAACACATCAGGCTTTTTGTGTTTTTGTGGGAACACGCATCCATATGTTTCAAAATTATTAATAACACTTGATACAGTAGGTAAAGATGGAATTGGCCTGTTTACAAAAGTTTGTGGAAAAATTGTTTGTATATCCCGATAAGACCTATTTTAGAAATACCATTTTACAATTTGAATTTTCTCACGAACTTCGTAAACATCCATTATTTTACTTAAAAAATAAATTTTACACGAGAACTGTCGCGAGAATCTATGTATTAGTTTTGGCTATTAAAACACGAATAAATACAAATTCTGAAACATTCTTATCACATATCTACCTCTTTTTATTTTATCGCATTTTTTCGCCTGTTTTTTATCCGGCGGAGGGGTATACGCTAATTCGTCCGGTTCTACCTATGTTACTACTACGGTGGTCCGGTCTGTATGTATTTGAAGCTTGTGGATCAGATGCAGTCGTTTATAACAAGTAACAATCTATGGCACATAAGTAAAACGCGCGAGGCAACATCTAGTTTATCTGGTTAGGCTGATATATCAAGAGAAAGTCTTAAGGAATGAACAACATCCACCAAAACGACTCGAATTTTAAGGCCAAAAACTGTTTTTAACGTTATGAGTAAAACTATATTCTTACCAATACAATTTCTGGGTCCTGCACTGAAAGGAATATATGCAAAATGATTTTTACTACTTGTATCCAGGTGGCGTTCAGGTATGAATGCTTCAGGGTCTTTATGGTATGTGGGATCTCTATTGATTCCATAAATATACATGCCTATTGATGTACCTTTTGGTAACGTATGCCCTTGAAACAGATTATCCGTCAACATAGGATTGTGTAAAATTAGTCGTATTATACCTTTGTATTCTGTATCTTTAGTAATTTCTCTAAGAATGTACGGTACAGAAGGATATAATCTTATTATTTCCTTTATTACCAACTCCAAATACTTCATATTGTTTAGATCTTCTATCGTCGTCGGTTTAGATTTATCATTTCCAAAAATCTCATTAAGTTCGTTTCTTGTCGTGGTCTGAAACATTAATAATTTTAGAATATTTTTCTTTATGATTGTAAATTTGATTAAGTACAAAGTAAAATATAGAAGTTGTACTATAGGAACTAGTTTATTCAAACAGGTATAATTCATTTGTTAAATACTTTAATCTTGAACTCAATGAATTGTGAAGTGTTCAAGTTATTCCACTGTGTGCAAGTGTGTTGCTAAAAAAAGAAAATATATACCTGGACAGTGGGATGCTTTGCCAACAAATAAAGACCCATAGATATGGCAAACGATGTTGTATCATGTCCCTAGAAATAAACCATATATAATATTCTTAATATTATACTCATATAAAGGGCCGCTTTAAAAGTATGAAATATAGTATCCGAGTATCGTTGATTGAAGAAATAAGAAGATGCGCAACCTTATGGCGATTTCATGGTACAAAACCTGTACGACATGTAGCTGACGTTATCGTCAGCCTATCCGAGAATTCCGAGATTTAGTTTAGCTCTGTGCCGCTGCGCGCTGATAGTCGTTTGCAGCGCAGCGGATAAAGAATACTGTACCGCAGTTCTGCTTCAATCCACAGAGTAAGTGGTTGACGGAGACAGTGCTGAACTACGGATTAATCCGTAGATTTACGGATTTTGGTTATAGTGCGTTAATAATACGACTTTTCTATCATCAAACAATTTAATATAATATTATATGATTAAACAGGATTAAACAAAGAACGGTGTCAGAGTTGGCTTGGAAACGAAGATCGCTGTTATTTCATATGTAAAATATTATGTTAAATGTCCATAATTCGTCATTTTCAAGCCAAGTAAACGACTTTTTTTCGATCATACAACATATTCAGTACCTATAAAAGAATTTTTATTTTTGTTGTTTATTCTATGTTTAACACGAATAAATTTTCAATACATAAACGCGTATTTTTCATCCAAAGATATATTTGTCGAACAACAGCAACAAACAACGTTTTATTGTGCAAAAAGCCAAAACAGCTTCACCGACAATGCACTCACAAAACAAACAAAAGCACAAAAAAATATACAAACAACAAAAAATACACAATTAAAAAAAAAATTAAGTCAATAAAATTACAAACAGACCATACATGGACAATTGCAGAACAGTAAGCAGTAAATAGATATAATTTTAAGAGTTATAAAATATTAAATACTTGACCTTTGACCAGTGTGTGAGATGATCAAAATTTTAAAATTCAAAATTGTTCATGATTAAGCATCAACAAAAAAGCCGTTCACCGCATATAGGACTCTCTCCAGTAAGTATGATTTCAGTATTCACGTAGTACAGATATTACACATTTTAATATGGCAACACTGTCGCTGTTAGATCCATACCGTCTTCGATATGCCTTCGCTGGCAAAATTAGAGAAAATAAGTGTTTTATACGTTGACGGCAGAGCGACTGGTGTCTCCTCCGTACAGCATTTGAGAGGAAATCAAGTCAGCCTTGTCACGAATTCGCCCATTTGCGTATCTTCCCAATTCTTACAATCAACGGTAGTATAAAATATATTACAAAAAATGAACAATTGAATATCTAATCATGATCGAAATATGAATCTAAGGAAATACTACCTTGTGTACATCATAAAACCCAATAAAAAAGTAGTAAAAAAATCAAAATTTGGAAATATGTATAGTAATTATTATTAGTATATTATCAAGTAATTATTAGATATTTATTTATAATTCACTCAATTGCGGGTTTTGATGTTTTAAGTGAAAATATGAAAAATTTAGTAAAATAATTGTTATGCTATTAAATTTATTAAACATATATTTCTATTAAAAATATCCAAAATCTTCAAAACAGAGTCTTCAATATTAAACATCTGACTGTAATGGAAGTTTTAATTTTTCGATAATTTAAGTTTTGCTTGTGATGTCATATAAAGGTAAAAGGAAACCAAGGAGGACGTGATGAAATAAGAGGTCAGAAGTGTGGCTTGTCAGTTTTTGGGACAATTGAAGAAAGCGTAAAACTTCTGTGAAATTTGTAAATTTCTATTAATGCCAGAAATGATCATGATATAAAAGACATGGACGAGAGAATACTGTTTTTTATTGTTGTAGTGTCAGATTTCCTTATGTATAAATAAAATTAATTGAAAAGGCGATTAAGTAAAAATGATGTTGATAAAATCCAAGGTGCATTATACAGTCAAAAGAAAGAAACAATATGATAAAGTTAAGAAATCAGAATATTTTTCATTTAAATATAAAATATGTCAAAAGAAAAGACATTGTAGGAATGAAATAAATTATACATATAATATTCAACAATTAATACCCGACACGATAGAAAATGTCGAACATGACGCATAGCTCTAGCGAAACAAGGTATTAACAGGTCTTATATAGAAACTCTCGCCAACAAACAAGCCAAAGCGAGAGTATTGATACATAAAACAACCCCAGAGTTCCCAACTGGCACAGTAATACGAGAGGGAGACGGGATTTCCCCAAAGCTGCTTACAGCGACGGTAGAAGAAATCTCTCGTCAACTGGACTGGACTAACAAAGGATTAAAATTAGATGAAGAATATCTTAACTTAAGATTCGCGATAACATAGTCCTAATTGGCAATAGTCCTGAAGAACTACAAGCACAAATTAATGAACTAAATACAGCCAGCAATAAAGTTTGTCTCAAAATAAATTTAGCAAAAACTAAAGTAATGTACCACGAATGGAAAGAAAAGACATTCTAATAAATAACACAACAGTGGAAATAGTAGAAGAATATATATATATATATATATATATATATATATATATATATATATATATATATATATATATATATATATATATATATATATATATATATATATATATATATATATATATATATATATTTGGGACACCAAATACACAGCTCGGAATCCCTTCTACCAGAAATCAACAGAAGAATTAAGTTAGCATGGAGTATTTCTGGAAGGAACTCAGTCATATTCAAATCTAGAATGTCACTCTAACTAAAGAAGAAAACATTCGATCGGTGTATGCTACCAGTCATGACTTATGCATGCGAAACCAGGACACTTAAAATGGACATCATAAGGAAATTGCAGGTCGCATAATGTTCAATGGAACGAAATATGCTGAGAATAACTAAGAGATACCGTAAAAGAATAGTGGATACGAAAAAAGACCCAGGTATAAGATGTCATCCACAGAGTTGAATCCCTCAAATGGCAATGGGCAGGATACCTGGTAAGAAGAACGGACAACAGATGGACCACAAAAATTACAACATGGTACCCACGAGGAATTAAGAGACCTAGAATAAGATCAAAACTGAGCCAACTGCAAAGAGAGTATCTAAATATGTGAGGGAGGCTACACCATAATTGGAAATGGTTGAATAAGCTGAAAATGATGATGATGATGGTCAACATAACTACCTCAAACATAAATGTATCAACTTCTTCACGAATATCTTCTTTGGTCAACGGTTTTCCGTCTATCGATGAATTAAGCAGCAGATCAAGAAAAGCCAGCTTTTTCTTTTTGCCCACATCGTCCACGTCTTGTTCCACATTTTTTTCAGTTTTTTCTTGCAAACTTTTAACTCGGTTTTCAATAACAGTGTCGGTGAATCTATGAAGGCTTTTAACTATTTTCCTTTGATACCAGTAGTCGGAAGTCAGCGGAAACAAATATGGATTGACTTTCCAGAGACTAAAGGAGCGGTCCAGAATGGAGGAGAGTAGGTTCTTTACTCCATCAACGTATTCCTTGTTTTGGTTTTCTTGACTTTTGACTGATACACCCATGGCACTTTCTATATTTAAATTACATCTAGCATTAAACTATTGCGAATATTAATTGTTCAGATCTAAATATATTTTGTATACTATTCTTAATATTAATATTCCAAGTATAGCCAAATCGTGTTCCCCAGGATGTTCAAAATTCTACGCCAAACTTTCTAAAATATAAAATAATTTTTCTTCGTTTTTTTTAACAGAACATACTGTAGAATTATTTTTTCAAATAGATTTTATTAAAAATGAACATGTAGAATAAGAATGTTTAGGAGGGGGGTTAATCACCGCGACCTTACAGATCTATTGTGTGTTCACCTTTCTTGAGCTATAACTAGTTATAACTCTTCATACAGTTTCAGGGCTTTAACAAAAGCCAGCATCTGAGACGGCTCCACAGATGCCAGCTCTCCATCCTCGACATCAGCCGTACCAAAGTTCATGGCACGAATGGTTGTTGTTTCGGCGCACTCAGTGATAAGGTGTTCTGGTGTTTCCCCATTTTCCCCACAGAATCTGCATTCGCCGTTGTTTCTCAGCTTCAGCCTACTGAGGTGTTCGTTGAGGAGACAGTGTCCTGTTAGGAACCCCGTGACAATCCGAAGATTGTTTTTACTTAAATCAAGGAAAACCTTTGATTTTTCTCGGTCGTAAGTTCTGAGGAACTTTTGCGAGTGTCTTAGACCGTTGGAGAACACACATTCCAAGTTACGGATGGAATCTTCCAGATTCTTCAGTTCCGCTTTCAGTTGGTTCCCGTTTGGAAAACAGAACGATTCTGGTCCAGTTAGTGGAGTGTTCGCTTCTTTCCTAGCTAGATCATTTGCTTTTTCATTGCCATCTATCCCTTGGTGAGCAGGCACCCAGAGTAGGAGGTAGAAGGACTTTATTTTCTTTGTCTAATTTGTTGAGTTATAACTTCGAATTGGTGGTTACTGAGTTGATCACGTTTAGTGTTGCTTGACTATCGGATAGGATGACAATTTCCTGTTTTCGATAGTTCCTATCCAAGATAAATTGTACGCATCTTTCGATAGCGTAAATGGCTGCCTGAAGGATACTGGGGTAGGTGCCCCTTGGTTGTGAGTGTGTTGAGTGGTCTGTGTGTTGGAGTATTTAGTTTTCGGCCCAAATACTCCTATCCCTGTCCCTGCTTTGATTTTGGAAGCATCAGTATACCATGTTATGATATGGTCTTTTATATGCTGAGTAAGCGTTTCTTCCTTCCAATCCTTTTTATTACTCAATACTACAGTGAGGTGTTTCTCAAAGTTGTAAATTCTTGGTACGTTATCCACTGGGAGTTGGAGAAGTGGAATTTTCTTTTTGAGGGTGTTCCAAGCCCCTGACCTGAAAATTCTCCCAGTACTGTTTCCGTCAATGACCATTCTAATCATTGTCGCATTGGCATAACTACCGACGACAATGTGCAGTGGTGTTAGGTCTAGAATGACCTCCATTGCTGCTGTTGGACATGTTCACAAAATGAACATTTATTATATTTAGAGTATCTCAAAATTTTTAACGGTTTCGCAGATATTCGCGGTTTTATATTTCATATGGCATTTTCCACGGTAAATTTTTATCAAAGCCACCCAATGATTTTTCTCTCATATTTTACCGTTGAAAGAACCATATGAATACTGCATGTATCTGCGAAACCATTAGATACAAAAAAAAATCATTTTTTAACTCGCCACGTAATAAAAAATAATATACAGGGTGTTCCGTTTAAAAAAAACAAAGAAAAATTATTTTATGTTTTAGAAAGTTTGGCGTAGATTTCGCTGATTTACTTATAGTCTAAGAGCTAGCAACGTTTTCGAGAGAGATTTTTAAGAAAGCTGGTTTTTTAATATATCTTTTGCTATGCTCTCCTGAACAGAGTGCGGATCGTTTTTTTGCCGGTAGACGTTTCGTTCACTACTGCGCATCATATTGGTATTCAACATCTGTTTACTACTGCGCATCACAAATTCTTCCTGTATTTCAAGAACTAAGGAGGCTAGGCCAACCCTATGTGTACCATATTTAGTTTCATAAAGTAGTAAAGTAATGTGAAAATCGCATCATTGTATCTCTACTCATAAACGAGAAATCCCATAAAACACACAAAAATGGGATACCCTGTACAGATGTGATGCGCAGTGGTGAACCGCAGTAGTCTACCGGCAGCCAGACGACCGCACTTTGGTCGAAGGAGAGCACAGGAGAGCGTACCAAAAGATATACCGTATGATCGAATAAAAACTGCGTCAGCGATGGCTATGAAATGAAGATCGCTGTCATTTTATATGTAAAATTATATGGGAAATGTCAGCGATCGTCATTTCCCAGCCAACTGGACGCCATTTTTTTTTCGATCATACGGTATTAAAGAACCAGCTTTCTTAAAATTCTCGTTTTCCCGACGGTGCTAGCTATTGTACTAGTATATTTTTATTAAGGTTAAATTAAATTTGTCATAAAAGTGTCAAAATGTCCGTTATCGTACGATCTTTCTCCGTTGACGGGCTGGAGTAAACAATTTACGGATGAAAAGTGGCGCGAAAACGCTATGACTAATCAGAGAGCCGTCGTTGTACCATCAGCATCGTATCAACGAAAAACGAATGCATGAAAATCAAGCTTTACACACTACATCTATTAAACTGAAATTATATATAATTAATATTTCCTCTCATTGAATATTTCCTCTAATTATATTTAAACTCGTTAATTAAAAATCATTACATATCTATGTTGCGATCACATAATTTCTGAAAATAATTATAGAATCGTAGGAATATATACAAACATTTAGGTATTTCTAGAATATTGGTTTGGATTTAATTAGTAGATTTTTAATTCATCATTAGAGTTGTGAATGTTATAATTAAAATATTGATTTTGTTTCATAGTATATTTCGTATTTAAAAATAAAGGTCGGTTACTAATAGAAATAATTAGAATTAGAAAATAGAAATCTCAAGCGATGGGGTATTGAGCAGCTTTTTCAAATCCATATATTTTTTTAAATTTTCTAATGCCTAGGATGCATAATATATTTATGCATCCTAGGCATTCAGAGACTGACTATCTTGTTACACGAAGTGCATTATCTTATACTATGGACCCTGAGATGCATACAGGATTTGGTTCATTACTTGATTATTATTTCAGTTTTGGGATAGTTTAATGTGCAAAGTTGTCAGTGCTTTGTATTGCCAAGGTGTCACATAATTTGTTTACAGAAATATTTTTTTAAATGGCAGTTACACTTCATAATGTCCTGTAATAAAGAATTTTACAATGCCCATGGATATTATAAGATCCTTTATGTATTTGATATCCTATCGATAATGCTGAAATAACGATGAAGTAAAAAATAAAATCAATAATAGTTTGAAACTTGAAACTGATTGTTCGAATTTGTGCTATCCCGTCATGTGAAAGTACTCATTATACCCTGCGTCCCTTACCCGTATTATCCGTAATATTACCCATATTTGCATATAAATGACAGCCGTCCAAATACTTTGTGTCCAAATGACACCGTTTACATGGGTAAGGGATACTAAGTAAACTCACGTTCACGAAAAACGGACGCCTAATTTAAAATTTTGATGCTTTTTAAAGTGTCTGTTTCTAAATTAAAAATGAAAGTTGCCATCTGTCAATTATACGAAGGAAAACAAATTTTGATATTTAGGTGAAATTTTGAAACACCCAGTGGAATAGGTTAACAAAACAAAATATTTAAAAAAAGTTATCAGCTAGGTACATCGTTTCTCAATATGTTGTTTTTTCGTTCATCTCAATAGCTTCATTTTTATTGAAGATATTCGCTTTTGAAGAAGACAGTAATTATTTACAGCATTCTTATCATTAACAGCATGCCTTTGCTTTTGGCCCTCATCAATACACCTATGAAATAGAGTTTATTTTTTTCTAATGTCACTTTCATTAGGGGAAAAATTATATTGTTACTGTTTGTTGGGAGCCACTCAAGCAGAGAAAGTTTTACGTCCAAGTTGTACCCACTATTGTTGCATTAATTGGATTTGGTAGAGATCAATTTCCGGACTTCAAACTTTCTCGGCTTGAATAACTGCCCAACAAACAATAATATGATTTTTCAATGACAGTGACATTACATAAATCACAAACACTATTTCATAGGTCTGTTGACTAGGACCAAAAGCAAAGGCATGTTTTTAATATAAAAATTATGATACTAAAATATGTTAGTGTTTTCATCAAAAGCGAATATCTTGAAAAAAAATATAGCTATTGAGATGAACTAAAAATCAAGCTATCGGGAAAAGATGCACCTAGATGATAAACTAATTTTTAAGTTGCTTGCTTTGTTAACATATCTCACAGGATGTTTTAAACTTTCTATTTTAGTGAAAGTTTGATATTGTTAGATTTAGTTGAACATTTTGTTTCCCTCGTATAATTAACAGATGGGAAATTTCGTTTATAATTTAGAAAGAGGTACTGAAAAGTCAAATAATTTAGCTACAAATTGGTCCACTAGAACACAATATATTATAAAACTTTAAAATAGGTACATCAAAATTTTGAGGTGCCCGCAGAGTCGCCGTAGAATTTCCGTTGCTATTTCTAGAATATTTCTGGATAATTAAATAAGATACGGTTTTTTAGCGGTACTTTCAACTTTTTTAAAAAAATACTACTCTCTTGGAAGGTTTTCTCTCACCATTTCTAACACTTACCGCTAATAATGTCAAGGGCGCAGTTGGTAATGTAGGAGTATATGTCGATGCCTTCAGGTTTGGTACCTTCGTTACTCAGTATTTCAATGAGTTTTTTCCCATTTTGGTCAAAGGATTCAATAAATTGTATCAGAATTGAGAAATGAAAAGCTGGAGTTATAATGCGTCTTCTTTTCTTCCATTTGGTTCCTAAAACAATTAGTCTAATAATATTAAAGGTAGTCATTACACAAACAGTTTTTCCTCAAGATAAACTGCGCAGTCAGACCTACACAAGGACTGAGATTATACAGGGTGTCAAAAAATAGTATATCTAACTTTGGTAGGTGATTTAAGAGATAAAAATAAAACACAAAGTTCCTATGAACATATGCCCTAAAATGCTTCCTGAAGAAGTTACAGCCCTCGAAAGGTTAAATAAAAATAATATATAAGATTTTTTTTAAGAACATTGATAAACTGTTTTTCCTGAAATTTGGTACTGTTATACACATTTTAATGCCAAAGCGAATGGCGATTATGAAAAATTCCGTACTTTCCATTACGATAGAGAGTACTACTGGTGGTACTTA
The DNA here is from genome assembly GCF_002938485.1 of Sitophilus oryzae. NCBI lineage: Eukaryota > Metazoa > Arthropoda > Insecta > Coleoptera > Curculionidae > Sitophilus > Sitophilus oryzae. The sequence continues at coordinate 6,399,143 of NW_022146105.1, forward strand.
TTTTTTCCTTGCAGATACAGTAATTTCAACAAATGATATAAAAAGCTATAGCTTTTTTACGAAAACAGATGCTCTTCGTTTTCAAGATATTTGCATTTAAAGATTATGATGCATCGATTTTAGTATTAGTGAAATGATAAAATGTAAAGAAACTTTAAATAGAATAATCTTCTTATTTCGCTAATACTAGAATCGATAAATCGCAACTTTAAACGCAAATATCTTGAAAACTAAACGACGAGCACCTTTTTTACATAAGCAAAGTCCAAGTTTTAATTTTCATTTATTAAAATTACTGTATCTATAGGGATAAAAGATGTACCCCCAGTAGTCTTTCTACCCTAATGGAACATACCCTTTCAGGGCTGTTAAGGAATTTTACATTATCGCCATTCGCTTTGGCATCAAAATATGTGTAAGAGTACCAAATTTCAAGAAAACGGTTTACCAATGTTTTTAAAAATAAACAAAACTTTTGTTTTATTAAACGGTTTTATTAAGCTCGACCCGTACGGTATTTATTTATTAGGGTCAAAATTAGAAATTGAAATTTAAGTACCTTCCTGTTGTCAGATTGATCTGAAATTTGGTACACACCTTTAGTTCCGATGACAATACAATATAGTAATATCAATAACATTGTAAATCTAAGATGGCCGCCGGTACAAAATGGCGGATTTCATATTTTTCCACAACCCCCTCAATGGGTATCAAATGAAAGGGCTACACTAGTAGAATACTGTGATTATGACAAAATTTAAAATCCAAGATGGACGTCGTTACAAAATGGCGTATTACGTGAGGGCATGAGTAGTCGTGTCCAGAACAGTTGTGTCCAAGATTGTGTGACGTTAGAAGGACAGATAAAAAAAAATAGGTGATTAGATGTACCTACGTAGTTAGCGGTAGCTTTACAACCCAAGTTAAGGTAATAGGTTAAAACGTGCTGAGGACTGTATGGCATTAGGGTGGCTAAAAATGTAATGTCGCAAGCGTTTTCCCCTCAAGATTGGGCGCCTCTTGTTGTATATTATAGCCTTGCCCCTCTACTGAACCTCTGGGGGGTCGACCGTTAAAATGTCCATTACTCGTGGGAACAACACGGAAACAATAAATAAAAAAACAAACAAAAAATAAAAACGAAACTGCTACACAACGAAAAAGAAGGCTCGAAAAGGCGAAAGAAAAGTATAGAACGAAACATGCAAAAGAAAGTGAAAATGAAATCTATAGTCGACTACAGAAACGAAGAGAACGGTTAGCAACAGAAACACCTGAGCAACATGATGCCAGGTTGGTAGCACAACGTGAGAGACAAAGGCAGCTGGTAGAGTCAGAAACACCTGAGCGTCATGAGTCCAGGCTAGCATCACAACGTGATAGACAGAGAGAGTTGTTAGCGGCAGAAACATCTGAGCGTCATGAGTCTAGGCTGGCATCACAACGAGAGAGACAAAGAGAGTTGTTAGCGTCAGAAACACCTGAGCGTCATTAGTCTAGGCTAGCATCAGAACGCGAAAGACAAAGAGAGAGTTGTTAGCGTCAGAAACACCTGAGCGTCATGAGTCCAGGCTAGCATCACAACGTGACAGACAAAGAGAGTTGTTAGCGTCAGAAACATCTGAGCGTCATGAGTCTAGGCTGGCATCACAACGAGAGAGACAAAGAGAGCTAATAACATCAGAAACACCTTGTATAATAAAATCAATCAATGTTAAAATAAATATAAATAATAAAATATTAACAAATAGGTATTTTAAATATAATTAATTATTACAATTTATATTTTATTGTTATAATTAATTGTTATATATATTAATTTATATAATAATGAATTAAATAGAATGAGAGGAATATTTGGTAGGCATTTCCGTTAAATACTAAAAACTAGAAAATAAAAAATCGGTAAAAAAACTTTTAAGTTCAACGGTTTTATCTTATGTGCACTGAAAACTAGAAAATAATAATAACAATTAGGTATTTTGAACTTCTAGTTCATAAATATTTTAGTACTATGCAGAATAGCTTTTAGGCATATTAGACTAAAATAAAAACGTGGGGCCCATTAACTATTGCTGTAATACTTTCTTCTATACTAAGTGTGGATTGCATCGACTTACTATAATCGTAATTGGAGATTTTGACAATCAATAACCAGCCGTGGCGGCTTCACCAGCGAACGCCGAGCTCATGATCTACTAAAGTATAAAGATATGCTTTGCCATAGGTAGGATTTCAGAGGGGCCCCACGTTTTTATTTTAGTCTAATATGCCTAAAAGCTATTCTGCCTAGTACTAAAATATTTCTGAACTAGAAGTTCAAAATACCTAATTGTTATCATTATTTTCTAGTTTTCAGTGCACATAAGATAAAACCGTTTAACTTTTTTTATTTTTATCTCTAGAATTACCCACCGAAGGTACACCGTTTTTCTAACACCCTGTATAAGGTGCCCAGTTATACTGTAAATTATATTCAGCGGTTTTGGTAATGAAAAATATTAATTGACGAACTATACTAGTCCTGGTCACTTTATTTCCGTGGTCTGCACTTTAATGCATACGGCAGAGATAAATATATACGACCAGTTGATAGACAGAGAGACAAAATAAAAAACGGCATATTGTGTTGCCGGTTCGTACGAGAAATAAAATAACGTATGTAATTTTGTGAAGAAATAAAGAAAAATGTGAAAAATAAAGATCGAACCCTAGATACAACATTTTTCGTAAATACCTCTTTGTGCGGTTTGAAATTCTGATGCAAAATCCGGCAATATAGCATAGAGGAAATTTATCAACCTAACGTTTGTCTCTTTTTATACATTTGATTTTTCATTTAAGCTGTCATTAAGCTGTTAACATCCAGACCACGCAGTTTCGATGACCAGATCGGTATATTGTACCCTAGTTTCAAATTTGGACGATGTAAAAGAAACTGTTTGGTATGTCTTAGGATACATATTTTTTTATTAAATAAGGTATGTATCGACGATATTTTCAATCTAAATTTTAAATTTATGCGATAAAAATCAACGAAATATCAGTGTGTATGTTACAGTAAAAGTTGGAAAACAGTGATTGTTAACAATCACTAGTTTTTACTAGTAAGTAAAGCGAGTTTTTACTAGTAAGTGGGTAAGCTTTTGCTCACATTCACTGATTTGCGCCAGTAAAAGTTCAACAGCTATTTTTTAAACCAACTTTTACTAGTGAATGCTAACATTCCCTGGACGATAGCAGTGAGTTTGAATGATTCAGTTAGCGCGGTTGCTACATGTTGTAAAATATAAGGGTGAATAAGGATAAGTTTAATAATAGGCAATATAAAGGTAACATTAAATTGGGTTAAACGTTGGCAGCGTTGACAGACATCTGGCTTAAATTCGCTTTGATTTTTTTGTGGTTATGTATAATTGTTTTGTTATTGTTGTAAAAAGTGCTGTGCGGTATTTTCCCTATGGAAGAATTTTTCTGTGAAAAATTAAGGTAAACAAGGCCCTCGCAAGAATGTAATAGTGCTTGTTTTTCATTTTTGCAATATAATGATAACATAGCAAAAGTTAAGCGTGCAAGAGAAAAAGATATTTAGGAACCCATATTTTGAACAGGCGGGTTTTGAAAAAACGAATAACTCCCGCTGAAGAAAATTCGGGCATGCTCATTTTATCCACGATGAAGAACTTTATTAAAAAAAACCCTTGTACCAACAAGTAAACTTTTGTTTATGAATGTTTTTTTTTTTAAATTGTTTTGTAGGCTTTAAAATGTTTACTATGATTTCCCTTTTAATATTTAGAAGGTTATGTCGTTATTTTCTGTTTTAATAAATACACCAAATAAGTAAATTGTAATTTTAAAATATGTGGATCAGCTGGAATATTGAGGTGATTCAATATTCTTAAGTTTTATTTGTTCTAACTTCCACCAACATTATTCCTCACCACACTCACCCTGTACAATAGAATAACTTTTACTGGCAACCTTTAGTAAATGTTACTTTCACTAGTGAACGTTAGAAATTACTAGGAAAAGTCGACAAATCTCTTTAAAATACCACATTCACTGGTCCAATCCGTAATTGCTAGAATTTCTTAGTGAATGTTAACAATCACTGAATTTCCGACTTTCACTGTAACATAATATTGTCAAGGTGTATTACTGGTTGCATAACTGCGTACTGCTGGATAGTCGCGGCTTGCATTGAGGAACCTGGCGCATTCGCCAGAAAGTAAAGAAAATTATAGAATTCTTTAGAAAAATCTAGAAACAACCGCCAGGGGGTATATAAGGCCCGCGCTTTGACAGTTGGACAAGTTTAAGTTTAAAGTTTAAAGTTGAAGAAGATAGTCTGAAGTTTGAATAATACCGCGAAATACCGTTAGAGTAATAGTAGTTGCATAAGTTGTGTTGTAAATAGTATAAGTTGTGTGTACAGAGTGAAACAAATAAATTCGTTAAGTATTTTATCGTGAGTTTAAATAGTGGACCCACGGAATCCGTAACAATATACATAATTCAAGCTAGGCACGCTAAACGGAATCCGTTCTGTTCGTTTCGTTTCGTTTGCGACATGTGAATTATGCAATAAAAATCAACGAAATATCAGTATGTATAACAATTTCGTTGTAACTGGGTACTATTTCAAAATGGACAGCTATACTATTGGATTAATTTAATAAGTATACCTACCTCCCGACGTAACCAGACCGGTTCCTAACCAGTCGTGGAACATTTGATAATCCCATGATTTATTTATTAATTGCGTTGAATTTAGCACAAATTCGATTAAGTCGTGATCCCTCGTAACTACTCCACAATCGAATCCAATTTCCAGGTAAACCGATTTAGCGGGATTGTCCGTCAAGCGTATAAAATTCGTGATGATCTCTGGAAATAATTACACAAAATTGGATCTAGGAGAATTAAGGCTGACTTCACTATACCTTCCGGTTCCGTTCCATATCTGTTCCGTATACCTTTCGTATAATTTGATTGTATTCACACTATAAGACGTAACCATGGAAACGGTACGGAAACGGAGCGGATAGTGTGCATTGTCATATTCATTTACATGATATAATGTTTTATGTAAACGGACAGGAAACGGAAAGTAGCGGACACGGAAGGTATAGTGAGAATCAACCTTTACTCGAAAACAATTAACTTAAAATAAAATAACCCGAAAAGAGTGCCCGAAAATAAATATCCCCGAATTACAAATTGACAGAAAGAAAAATTCCCCGAAATGTCGATTTTTGGTTAACACGGTCCATTTAATAAAAAACAATTCAACAATAACGTATTAGACAAAATGAAGGATTTCTTGCGTCTTAGCACTGACGACGTGTGTACTCTTCATAAACTGATGTTTCTCCATGTGTCTAGCATCAGCAATATGGTTATGAGTGCTACTTTTTTTCATAATATTGTTGAGTTATTACACGATCATGGCAATTAAATTTTTCACCCCTTTTTTTTAATACAAATTACAATACCAAGAACTGTGGAGTAATAGTTTGTATTTTCCATTTTCATTACAAATTTGAATTTTACGTGTTTATACTAAGATAAGCCTAGATAATAATAAGATAAGCACAATAAATACAATGTTAGAGAAATTGGCAGGAATGACAATAACAAGGGCCTCACAACGATTGTTTTTTTTCGGGCAACTTTCTGATTGAGTGAACTCAATTCTGCTGCCATTGCAACACTGAAAAATATTTTTAGCAAAATTTACACTTTTTCAGCAAAATAAAAACACTAAATCACCACAATACACCAAAACACTTTTACTTTTACACTGGACGCGCGTTTCGCTAACCATGTTAGCATCATCAGCAGATGATTATAAACTAAAGTACAATCTACAAGTTGAGCGTTTATATACTCGCTCAGTGGGCACCGAGTGGGCGTGGCAAAATCTAGCCAGCCGAGTCAGAGCCAACTGAGCGTAACAGTTAGATTTCCGCCACTAGAGTAGTAGGAACAAAGAACTTGAAGGAATTGGACCGTTGACTCTGTTCATACTATCTTTACATTTATTAATTCTGATGCTTTCATATGCATCTAATTGCCTGTAATTTGAGACTTGTTTAATTAATCTTAAATTATTAAGATCTATACAATGTTCTTTATCAACAATATGTTCCGCAACGCAAGATTTATCCGGTCTACCATATCTTATCTGAGCTAAATGTTCTTTAAATCTAGTTAATATTGATCTTCTAGTTTGCCTAACATATTTCTGATTACAATCTTTACAAGAAATTTCATAAATACCCGACCTTTCCAGTGGAGGTGTTTTATTCTTTGGATTACCTAATAATTATTGTAATTTATTATTAGCACTATACACAAGTTTATAATTGACATTCTTAAAAATTCCTTTTAGACCACGGGATAACTCTCTATCAAACGGTATCGAAAAATATTTAGACGTATCTTTCTCCACTTGAAAAGTCGAATTTTCAGAAATCATTAACCTATATCTACGTTTTCTAATTAATTTATCAACTAGTGAAGGAGAATATCCATTACACTCAGCTACATTCCTAATGTAATCTCTTTCTATTTTATATCTTTCATTGGAAAGTGGGAAACTAAGTACGTGGGAAACGTGGTTTTTATTTTGCTCTGTAACACCAAAGGTTCCAACCCTCAACTGTAATACACTTTTTCAGTAAATTTACACTTTTTCTATAAATTTACACTTTTTGTACCAATTTCAGAGTTACTGACAATAGTGGTACGTTGTTCTACGAGTAGTTTCCATCGAACTCCGTTCTGCGCCAGTATATATACAAAAGTCTTCAAATGATAAGCAATTATGATGGGTCGTTGATATTTGGACCAGCTTTCAACCAGAGAATGTAACGTGAAAATCCGTCTATGCAACCTGTTATGCAAATCCCAGATGACTTAAGTTTGTCGTAACAATCGGTATGCCATAGAAACTCCTCTAAGAGATGCGAGGCCTTGTCGTTTTGTTTTGTTTGGTTTGGGAGCCGAAGCTCCTGGTCAGGTGCTAGGGGGAATCCCCTCTAGCACTTTGGCGGCTGGGTCTAAGGAACATCTCACTGTCTTGTGGCTGTAGTGTCGTGGCCAGGGAATTGCACCAAAACGAATAACGATGCCGAATAGGACTACACTACCGTCATATCAGGCACTCTCCACTCTCTGTGGTCATATATCACGGGCAGAGGATGTGGGATGGTCTTAACTTAACCGCCTGGACCAAGAGGAGACAACCTCACCAAAAACCTAAAGCCTATGATGGCGGGACCAGGTCAAAGGAGTGCGTGGCTAGATAGAGGATATATTTTCTCGATAAATCAATCTAACACGTGGCACTAGCCCCTACTGGTCTCAACCAGGGGGCAACCCGTTCTATTCTCCCTTAGACATGTGGGGCTCCTGAAAAGTGGACCGACTAATACTTGCGGTGTAACTGACCTCAAATCCAAGGAGGCAACAGAGAAAGAAGGATATATCCTCTATTATAAATTCGGGACAACACCGGTATTAGGTCTAAGGAGAGACTAAGTTAAAGAGGTTGAGAAAATGGAGACAGATCCTCGACTGTGAAAGGTACGGAGGGCTAAACCCTAACCGTGGGAAGGTGGTACCCTCGTAGGAGGTAGATCCCTCGGAGGATGAACATCAGAGCTATAACTCAAGAAATGGGGAAACAATAGATCTTCGCGGTGATTTATCTCCCCCTGTTAATCATTCTACATTCTATATGCTATAGAAAATTGGGTCCTTTGCTTTAGTATTGTTGCCTTCGTGGACAACGTCGCTGACATAATGTGTAACACCATCAGCATCCAAAATTCGTCACAGTTCTCTGCTTATTTTTTTGAGTTACAACCAATCCATTCTGAAGGCACGTAAGGTGCATTCACCTGTAGCCGTGTAGCTGGCCGGGCGTCGAAATTTATGCTTCCAAAAATCGTACCAGAATATCATTGTTCATGTTATTATTTTCAGTGTTATCCTTTCTTCATAGATAAATGAAACAAGTTTAGATTGGAAAGTGCCCATAAGGACAATGTAAACACTATTTGGCGCTATTCTTGCAACGGTCGCGACCCAAAACTTTTGAAAATTTCGGAGCGGTTCGGCTCATGTTCGGCTTTTTCCGGAATTATATCGCCAAATATTGTTTATTCAAATTTATTATTATTTTCTTTTAATTTTATAAATAAAATAGAGTGTGTTGCATACAAGAAACTTTATTTCATATAAGGACATGTATAAAATACCTATGAAACATTGGAAACCGACGTTATGCCACGATCCACGATAGTTTTTGCAGTTCACAGTTCACAGCACAGCTTTTTCAGATTTTAATGCCACTTTTTCACAATTATCACCAGTTGGAGTAAATAAAACTTGAATTAAACTCACAAGATAGCAATAATTACTTTGAAAATGGACGCTATAAACACTTTTCGGAATTTCTTTAATGAGAGCGGTTTAGATTTTGAAAGATTTTATGATTTTTGAAGATTCTGACTTTGATAAGGGAAAATTATTTCTGTTTTTGTTTGCCGTTGTTCTCATGTTGTTCTTAGCGACCGCTATAGCAGCGCCAGATCGCATATAACGGTCGCGACCCAAAATAATTTCGCGACCTAAAATTTTTACGGGCTTTCCAATCTAAACTTGTTGCATTTATCTATGCCTTTCTTCGAAATAAAATAAGTCGTTTTAAATGTCTTAACAAATGACGCAAACTTAGGACATAACCATTACCTGGAAACTTATATGGTGAAATTTTGATAAAATAATTTAGTACTCACTAAAAACACGGTATGTCGCTAGTGGTAGGAAAAATAATTTTTAGAGGTTACTAGTTTATTTGGTTGCCGGTGATATGCATATACAGGGTGTTTCCTAATTAATCTAAAAAATAAAAAATCGTTAGAAAACGGCTTAAGGCGGGCTCTTAATAAGTATATTAATTTTTTTCTCGTCAACCGTTTGATGAACAAGAAAAACTCAAAAGATCAATTTTGTTGAAAAAGGATGGCCAGTCAAGAAAAATAGTTTTTTCTTTAAAAAAGCAGTAGTGTACCATTTATGTTAAGCAAAATATCGATTTTTTTTTAATTTTTAACACCCTGTAGATCAGAAAGGAAGTACTTTAGACCTAATGGTTATATAAAAATTGTTTTAAGAACACATGAGGAATCACACCACAATTTTTTAGACTAATTAGAAAACACCCTGTATATTGTCAACTTGACAATGATTGTTGATAAATGAAAAAATACCTTTTCTGTGAAAAAAGCCCGATTTTCGCAGGAAAAATTTTGGTTTTTATTGAATTTGGGTCTGCGTCTGCCAATACCGGTATGTTTTTTAATATTCTATCTATCTAAATTTTAAATATGATAGTCAGAAATAGTTTTATTATTTATTATCTGTAAAAATGGTATACTCACAAAATAGAAATCAACCAGAACGCCGACTCTGCCGAATTTGATGACGTTTCACGAATCGCGACGCCATATTAGCAGCGGGTAACTCTCAGGGCCGGATTAAAACGGTTTCGCAGGCTGTTGTCAGGGTTATATTGAATAAGTATTTTTATTATCTGATGGGTATGTGATTACAGACTGAACGTAATACGTTATTTCGAAAGGTAAAGTTTATATTGTATAGATACCACCACATGTAATTTTTATGCAGCGGTTTTTTTGCAATTAGTAGGTAGGCAGATAATATATGCGTAGTCAAAAATTTGGAAATGGGTAGTTATTAATTAAAGGTCAACTTTCTACTCGAACCCTTGAGCTGCGTTTTACTGGTTGGCAAAAACCCGTGGTCATCCTTACACCTTTCTTAGAAGTTTTTATGGTCTGGGAAATTACGCAAATTGCGTTGCTATAGGTACGTTCTAAAGTGTAACAGTTTACAATCCTGAATTTATTTGTTAGAGGCACGTTCTGCGTTTTGGGTACACATTATCAAAATAAAAAAGTTTTTTTTAATGCTGGGAAAGTTTCGCTTGAACACAATGTTACCCAGATAAATCGGGCTCATTATAATAATAAAATTATGATTAGGTAGGTAGGTAATAAGTATTGTGTTAAGATGGGTTAATACAGTATTTAAAATAAAACAATCTATGCATTTGTTTAATATCTATTTATTTCTCCTTATTAATAATTTATTTTTATTTGTTCCGCTTTTAAAATTCGTTTTTATGTGATATATTCATATTATGCGATCGTCAGAATTAAACCCTGACCTGCCCTGATTAAACCGCTAACGCCGCTACATTGACAGGTGTTACCCGCTCATAAAGGAATTTTTAGGTTAGCCACCGTTTCGCGCGCATTTTGAGAGTCAACCTTCTGGTTGATTTCTATTTTGTGGTATACTTATAAGTTTTATCAAATATTGTGATTTACTTTCTACCTTGTAGTCAAAATTTATATTTAATAAACTGTAAAATATATATATTCTTATGTTTTATTAAAGTTACTCTGATATATTAATATATCAGTGTAACTTTAAAACTAAATCCTTTGAAATCAAATATAAACATAAAAAATATATACAGCAGAAAAGGCAAAGGCGCTGGGTTAAACGTAGTCTCTACTAAGAACACGGAGGGGCGCTTTGACCCAAAATTTTACTATTAAGTTTCATATCTATCTTAATAGAAGATTATTTTCTTTTATCTATGGACATAACCGTCCTCTATCAGATATTATGTCAAAATTGCTTTGTGACTTAATGCGATTTGAAAGTAGGTTTTAATGTATTCGTCCATAATTTATGATGAATATCTGTAAGTACTTCGTCGGCACAATGTCAACTTAAGCGGCCGAGAATAGCGTTGTTCGCTGCCTGTTGAGTTGCCCTTTTAAGTACTGAGTAACGAACAGGTCGATGCCGAGATGTCGTCTTGCTGGGTAGTATAATTCGCAATTTACATAAATAGTGTAAATTTACAAAAAAATTGTAAATTTACAGAAAAACTGTAATTTTACTGAAAAAAAGTGCTAAAAATATGTTTCAACGTTGGTATGGCAATTTTCCATTACGGCAATCTTCGTTTTGGTGCCGGTGATTTCCTTTCGGTCAATGTCACTTTAGCCATTGGTTTCCGGCAATTTTCCGGAAATGCACAAGATTAGTATAAAGTGATGTATTTTTTCATAAAAATCTGTTTTGTAAATAAAAGTATCACTAAATATTAACTTGTTTTAAATATAATAAGTATTAATCTGTTTTAAAATCCCGTAACTTTTTATGTTGTAGGATAGTACTCCGGTAATAACTTCTCATTACGTATAAAAGTATAGGGTGAATTCGACTCTCTCAGGTAATCGCGTTTTATGAAAATAAAAATGGAATGTTGGATATGCAAATGCAAAAATAAATATTGAAAATGGTATAAACGTGGAAAAATAATTTTGACGTTACATCCGCCAAGTTTCCTACTGTGTAGTTTCCAAATCGGTAGATAGATATCTTTTTTAAACTCGTATATCTAATAGTTGTTTAAAGAAATATGTTGTTATTTAAATAATTTAAATAAAAAAAGTATTGCAGAGTAAAATAGGCTTCACTGGCACCATTTTTATTTTATATTTTCCTTCTACTAGCCCAGGACAGCGAGTTTGATTGAGACGTCAAGTTGCAAAATCCGTCTTACAGCGTTTTCAGATGGAACCGTATGGACCGTACGCGCGAAGCGTCCGCGCGGATGTTGTTTCAATACAGCTCATCCGGACGGAGCATACGCAACCCATGTGAAATCGTTCATATAAACTCATGATACTTGCTCGATGTCGCGGGCGGTCCGTCGCGGACGCTCCGCTCCATCTGAAAACGCTGTTATCCCACAAATGTTGTTTGGTTTGGTAAAAACTGTTTTGAGTGCTCATTGAGTGGATTAATTGTTTCGTATCTCGTTTATCTCGAAATAAAAATTAATATTTAATTTTTAAACAGAAAAAATATAAAAATTATTCGGATAAGGCGGGTTTTGTTCCAGTATAATTATATATATAATAATTTTGTTGCAGTATATTGGGAAGCATATTGGCTATGAAATGAAGAACGCTATCATTTTATATGAACATTTTTATGGTAAATGTCATCGATCGTCATTTTCTAGCCAACTGGAAGATTGGCAATTAAATTTTTTACCCGTGTCTTTTTGATACATATTACAATACCAATAACTGTAGATTAACTGTTTCTGTTTTTCCTTTTCACTGATTATTCGACTTCTAGGTGTTTATACTAAGATAAGCTTAGATAATACCCTTGTATATGAATTTTTAAAGTAGCTCAACCTAAGACGTTTATGGATGTAAAGCACCAGATGGCGGGGCGTATTTCACAGTCTTTTACTACAGAAAAATATTTTTTGTTACTCTGAATTTTGAAGCGACCAATAAAAACAGAGAAAATAAAAATCGATAATTTTCGGACTGTGCCAATTGGTTACTAGTCGACCAGATACTTTTTGTCTATTAGATATGCTATAAAAGCTGGTAATTATTCAATTCGACCATTGTAAATACCCGACAAATTCCGCAAGGCCGACGAGGCCGATGCTTTTCACTGATAAGAAAAAAACTTGTTTGTTTAGATAATTTTCGAGATATTTTTTCTTTCTGAATGCACATTTTTAAAGTATTTTATATTCTTTGTCAGCTTGATCTATTATACTGGTCGCACGTATCGAAGTTCTGTTTCTTCTAGTTTTAAAAAATGTTCTTATTTCTTTGTAGTTGTTGTGGTTGTAGTAATTAGATTAATTTTATTAAGTTTAATTATAATGTTTAGTGTAGAATACCAGAATTAGTTTAGTAGTGTTTTTATAGTTTATTATTTTGTAGTTAAGTAGTAGGATGAATTGAAGGGATAATTTAGTTATTTTTTCTTTTTGTTTGGTTAATTAGTAAGTTTGATCATTTTTTCAGTGTAAAGTAGAAGAAGTAGTTGTGTAGTGTTTTTATAAGAGATTATATTCGTTTATTTTGTAGATGAGTGGTGAAGGTATTTGGGTATTTTTTCTTTTTGTTTTTCTTCTAATTGTAGTAATCCTATTAAGTATTGTGATAGATACACTATATCTTCTTTCAACTCCTTTGAAAAGTGCTTATCATATAATTTTGGTTTTCTGGTAGTAGAATATACGAAAAAAAAATCTGATCAACTTTATTTTAAAATAAATTAATCGAGTCTTATTAATCAAATAAATCTAGTCAAATGATAATAATAGTTAGTTTCTAAATACTATACAGGGTGAGTTTCCTACGATGTTCGCTATGGGTATCTCGGAAACTACTGGAGACAGAGAGTCGGTTAAATGGGGAAAGAACTGCAGTTTTGTGGGGTCTTAAATATGCGCCTTTCGGATTTTCGGTGAAGTTCAAGGCTTACTAGATATTACGAAAAAAAACAAATTTTGGCTATTTTAAAACTTGTCTCTAATTCCATTATAATCTACCGTATGATCGATAAAACGGCGTCAACGATGGCTATGAAATGAAGATCGTTGTCATTTTATATGTAAAATTATATGGAAAATATCATCGATCGTCATTTCATAGCCATCGCTGACGCCGTTTTTTATTCATCACGGTATTTTAGACAAAAGTTTTCAGATAAAAGTTGTAGATAATCACATACCTAATGAGTTTGTGTTTTCTGTTTTTTTCTAAAAAGCCTGTCATTTTGACATATGACACAAACATTATGTTTTTTTTAAATGGAAACCCTAGTTGGCCATGACTTCATAAAGAGCCCCATTCTTTAAGCTTTTCAGCGATATAGGTATAATATGTTTTTTTCGAAAAATTACAAGTTATAGCCAATTCTTTTCTTTCTTGGCTAATTCTCATACCAATAATACCATGCCAATTAGTTGTCATCAAAAATGTAAAAAGTTTTATGTTTTCAAAAAAAATATCGTAAAATTGGTAAAGCACTCAATTTAGAATAAAATAATCTAAGAATGAAATGATTCTTTTATAAACCTGCATTAAATCAAATTAAAATAGGTATATAACTTTTTTTTAAATATTAATTAACAGCAATTAGCATTATCATAAATTATAAATAATGTACCAACATATCGAAATAATAATTTTTTTGTTAATACGGCTTAGAATTCTTAAAATAACAGGCAAAAATAATCCACAATTTACAATAAAATAAAAGTTTCGTTTAAATTTCATAATCAGCTGATCGCTATTAAAGTTCGTAGAAACCCGGGGCTATATTATTACATTACTCTGAGGAAAATAACGAAAATAATCGATATTTTTGACTCCGCCCCGAAAGGTTCACGATTTGTCCTCCAGTTGGCAGCACAATTTGTCTAGTCGGTTGAACAACTCTAAGAATATTTAAACAAGGATAATACTAAGATAAGCACAAAATAAATTCAATTTTACAGAAATTGGCAGGGATGACAATAACAAGGGCCTCACAATAATTATTTAAACGCCGTTTTTTTTTTCGATCGTATTGTATTTGCACCCTAACTGGATTTATTAAATAATATACTATTTTAATAAAATTAAGTAAGGATTTGAAAAGACGTCAGTAGTAATATTATACTTGTGTACAAAACGTCTAAATACATGCGAGATTTGTAACAATAATGGCAATAAAAAGCAAATATGGTGGATAAGACGGATTTTGCTGCAGTAACGTAATTTGTAGTGAATTTTATACAGGGATAGGCCACTTTTACTGTAGTTTTGGCTTATATTTATGTAGATTTGAGGGTCCCACTATTAATATATGGTCATTAAGCCATTTTTTTTAAATGGATAAGGCGGGTTTTGCAACTTGACGCCTCGATTCAAAAAACAATATACAGGGTACATTGTTTTTTTTTAACTTGTTAACATTTTTTAACTTTTAATATCTCATATCTTCGTAGAAAATCAACTAACAATATATTTCTATAAAATTTTATAAATTTAGACAAATTTATGCAAATTATTGTAAATATTATTAAAATTAAACTTATTTTTTTCAGTTAATTGTTAGCAAAAGTGTAGGAGTTTAAATGAATCAAAAAATAATCTAATGAATGACTAATGTTTTGCACTCTAGACACTTACCTTGTTTTGTATTTATCTTGATACACTTATCTAATAACTTATTAGGTAAGGACTTTAGCAATAAGGAGACTGAGGATTTTTGATGTGATTAGAAATGACCTTGGAAATACAAATTATTTGTCGAAAAAATACGTTTCACACCAATTAAACCGAAAAATACAAACAAGCATTATCACATTATTATAAGGTTAACGGCTTCGAGATTACAATGGTAATGGGATTTTGTTTGTTTATATTTTTAATTTTAAAATTTAATTAATGTATTTTTAAATTATTTATTACTGCACATAATAATATCATTTAGTTAGATTTATTCAAATACCAAATTAATAATATTTTATCATACCCGTTGAATTCTCCCCTACTTCAAACAGTGACCCTATAATGGGCAACCGCGGCGCCGATGGTATCCATGATAACTTCCTCCTTTTTCGAAAAACACTCAAAAATTTAACGGTAAAGAACACTACGACAACAGCCGCTACTATTTGCAAAGCGTAATGCATCTTGACAATGTTGTAAATAAACATTAAAACTACGTTGTCGACCTAGAGATTATTATATATAGTATTGTTGCGGAGGCAATCATTATCTCTAATTGCCGCCGATTCATTTTGCTACGAGACGCTGTTTATTATTAAGGTGCGTCCACGTTGCTCGTGATCCTGCTCGCGCTCTTGCTTCTGATTGTGCTTGCGTTGCTTGCGTTGCTTGCGCTTCCTGTTTGTCGTGTTTCTTCCTGTTTCTCTCAAGATCTTTCGGCTCGCAAGCAACGGCGTCCACATTGCAATGTATAGTAAATTCAACCCCAAGGTGCACCTAACGTAAACAGTGACATGCGGCAAGCACGTGAACAGGAACGCTGTAGTAATATAACCAGGACCGCACTAAGGTCGGATATTTCAAATCATAAAATTATTATGTATATTTTTATGATTTTTTTTACTATTGCTTATATTTTATGATGAAAATTTATATTATTTAATTGGGTAATTATTGGGAAAACTGGAAATCGTCCGATTTTCACCAAAATTGGTATACACTCTATTTTGAGGTCGTAGATTGTTTGTTGTCGAATCTGAACCAACCAGCGACCTCTTACCGTTTTTTAGAAAAACGGAAAATAATTTCAACATTGAATTCTTCTTTATTTAGGTCTATAAAGTAATAATTTCATTATATTTTCATTATATCATAGTTTATCTAAAAGCCACACTTGATTGAGGATAAAAAAATATCCAAAATTTTATTTCCACTTTTCTTAACAAAATAATAAAATTGAGACCAGATGGAAGTTCGACATTTCATATTCTTCTTTCTCTCTCCTATGTAATGAGAGAGATAAATATATTCTAGACCTAATCTAGAAATTTGAAATTTTACAACGTTGCCATATCTTGTATTTTTTCGGGTGATTAGGGATTTTAAATAAATTACCTATTATGTGATCTGACAATAGTTAAATATACCTATATCCACAAAGTTACGCGAAAGAGTTTTGATTGCATTGCTTTCAACTTCTATGCGGAGCATATAATATATCTATGATGCATAGAATTGGTTAAAAAAGTAACAGAAAATAGCAAAAACCTCATTGTTTATCGAATACCTAACAAAATATGTGCTAGAAAACCTTAAAAATATGAGAAATTAAGAAAAATTCTATGTTGAGACTATTTTCCGTTTTTCTGAAAAACGGTAAGAGACCGCCAGGAAAAAAAGTTCAAATTCGTAATCTACGACTTTAAAATAGGGTGTATACCAATTTTGGTGAAAATCGGACGATTTCCAGTTTTCCCAATAATCATTCTTTGGCACGACCGATTTTAACAAACTTGGTGTTTTTTAAAAGGGCTTAATTTGTCCTTTAAAATAATTATCTTTTTATTTGGGACTACTGATTTTTTTTTATTGCCATTATTGACAGCAATATCTGAATATCGGTATACATAGGTATCTGTTTCTATAATACTATTTGCAAAAAAATGCAATGATGTAAACATTTTACATAATTTAATACATTTTTGTTTACTAAAAAAGCACTTAGTTCTAACTTACTTTCGTAGCCTGCTGTATTATCCGTTTTAAAGTCTAACGACATTTTTTTTGAAAAAAAAATATTTTATCAAATTTTATTTTATCAAAGAGTATTCCTTAACGCGCTATGCAAGCCGACCCTGTAAAAAATCTCAACCGCCTACCTCAACGGCTCTATGGCTGGCCGGCCAATCAGGGTAGATTTCGTCGCTGGCTCTCACCTGACACGTGCTGATCACGCACTGTGCATTTGTTTATACTGGTGCATTTTGAATTTGAATACGGTTTAGTGCTTGCGTTCAGGCTGTTCGGACATGGATGATGAAGTATTTTCAATAGCGGCTGCTAGTGCGATCATTATTGCAAAACGAAGGAGACAAAGAGAAAAAAAGGCGGTGTTGGATGTCTAATAATTTCAAAAGTAGATCCAAGCACAGTGAAAGTAAACATCTACGCGATTTACAAACAGAGAGAATGTTTTAATATTTTGTATCGCATGTCCGCTACTGATTTTGAAAGACTTATTAACTTAGTTGGCCCCGTATAGAAAGGAAAGATACAACTTTTAGGAAGTGTATTAAGGTTAAAGAAAGAGTTAAATAAAGATTGGCCATAAGATTAGGATTCTTTGCAACTAGATACTCACATACCAGTTTGGGCTATTTATTCAATGTTTCCAAGCAAGGCATTTCAAAAATAATAACAGGCGTATGCCAAACTATAAATAAAGTTCTCAAAGATCAGATTAAGATAAGTAGGCAATATAAATATAGATTTATATTTTATTAAAGGTATATTTAATATTATTAATCCAGGAACAAAACACAAATATTTGTAATTTTGAACAAAATAAAATAAGAAAAATCATCATACTGCAGTAAATACCGAATCCTATGAATGACACTAAAAACTTAACAAACAACGGAAACAGCTCGAGCGCTTTGAACCGCTGCGCCGTAACGTATGCTCGCATGGCTCCGAATCGTCTCTTTCACGTCTTTTTGATGTACCGCGACAGAGCCAAACAGTCAAAACAGGCATTTTATGAGATCGCAAGCACGTGGAGCACCGCGAACATCTCGCTCCGACTGTTTGCCATGTTTTTCGTATTTCACCTGTTCGTTCGGCCTGCTCGCGATCAATGTAGATGCAGCTTTAGGCTTCCCTCACAATGGATGCGGATACGTGCGAATTACAAAAACACATACATTCTGTTATTTTCTATAAGTAATTCAAGGAACAGTTTGACTAATACTTTTATTATTTTTTATCTCATACCTTTCCTAATATTATACAAGGTATTTCAAAAAACGTGCCATCTCTCGTGGGGAGATTCCTCACGTAAAAATAAGATTTATTTTTCATATCAACATATATCCGATTCTGCTTTGTTTTGTAGCTACAGGGTGTTAAAGTCTTAATAATATTTCGATTTATTAAAATTTTCTTCGTACTTTTAGTGTTCGAATGAAATTGTAAGGGTAAAAGTTACTATAAGTGCTACATATTTTAATGTTAAAAAGTCGATAAATTCATCGGGGCCGTGCATATGGGTTATCACTGGAATATTTTTCAAAAAAAAACATGTGCGCCACTGACTTTTTTCTTTTGATATCAAAATTGTGTAGGCCGTTTAATGCCAATTTTTTAATTATCCCTCCAATTTTTTAAATTATCTTTTGATATTTTGTCGAATTCGGCCTCCTTGATGTGCTAAACGTAATTTTATTGATCAAAATTAATAAAATTAGAATAAAAATAAAATAAATAAATTATATATTTTACCTTAATTTATTATTAAATATTATTATTAGTCCACCATACAGCAATTTCAAATAAAAAGATAATGATATTTAAAATAATTACAAAAAAACTAATTTTAAAAAGTTTCCTGTAACTCAAAACTATGCATTTCGATACACATATTTATAGGAACCTTTTTTCATATTTTTTATGAGGAATCAACGAGTAGGTACTTATTTGAAACTTATGCAAGTTAATAATATTACATTTTTTTTAAAGGTTGCTGTTGTTAGACCCGGATCAAAGCAAATTAATAAAATTACGTTTATCTCATCAAGGAGAATTTTAATCGGCATTAAACTGCTTACACTATTTCGCTAACAAGAGAAAAAAAGTCAGTGGCGTACATGCTTTTTTTAGAAAAATATTCCAGTGATAACACCATATGCACGTCCCTGGTGAATATGTCGAGACTTTTTTAGCTTTAAAATATGTCGCATTTATAGTAAGTTTTCCCTTCAAAATTTTATTCGAAACGCTAAAAGTACTTGAAAGGAAATTGTAATAAATTGAAAAAATATTAAGGCTAACACCCTGTAGCTACAAAACAAAGCAGAATCGGACCTATGTTGATATGAAAAATAAATCTTATTTTTACTTGAGGAATCTCCCCACGAGAGATGGCATATGTTTTTTGAAACACCCTGTATAGATATTCTATGGAATACCCAGGTATTTCATAAAATGTCTGGGTAAAGGGTATAATAACATTTAAACATATAATTATTATTGTATTATAACATTTAAATATACATACATTGCCTGAAGTCGTAGTCATTTTATAGAATACCTAGGTATTATACAGAATGACTTAATTTTATATTGTACCGGTAACATACAGGGTGAGTTTTCTACGATGTTCTCTATGGGTATCTCGGAAACTACTGGAGCTAGAGATTGGGTTAAATAGGGAAAGAATTGCAGTTTTGTGAGGACAAACATATGCGCCTTCCGGATTTTTTGAAAATATTTACAGTTTACTAGGCATTCCGAAAAAAAACAAATTTCGGCTATTTGAAAAATGCTTCCTAATTCCATTATAATGCATTTTAGACAAAACGTTAATCAGATAAAAGTTGTAGATAATTATGTCCTCAATGAGACTGTATTGTCAATGAGATAGAGTGTCTGGTAAATGGGGAAAGAATTGCAGTTTTGTGAGGTCAAAAATATGCGTCTTTCAGATTTTTGAAAAAAATTATGGCTTACTAGATATTTAAAAAAACAAATTGCGGCTATTTTAAAAATGTTCCCTAATTCCAATATAACCCATTATAGACAAAAAGTTTTCAGATATAAGTTGTAGATATTCGCATCCTTAATGAAGTTGTATTCTCCGTTTTTTTTCAATAGTCTGTCATTTTTAACATATGACACAAACATATATTTTTTTTTAAATGGAAACCACAGTTGAACACGGCTTCATTAAAAGCGTAATTTTTTAAGTCTTCCAGCGATAGAAGCTATAATATGTTTTTTTGTTCACAAAATTACTGAGATCGCAAAGTTACGAGCATCAGTTGCAGGAACAGTAGAAATGTCGGTTCGGGATTTATATTTTCGACAAAATACCTTCTTTCGACGACTAACCCTTTGCAAAAAAAGAAGGAGGATATGGGTGAATGAGATACTAAAAAAAGGAACGAATTTGGTGATTTTCAATATCGAGTCATTGCGATGTCCCATAAATATTTGCGCTCATGTACCAATTCATTTTTATTTTCAAGAGAAACCCGTCAGGTAAAGTACGAACAAGCAAATATCCGAACAAGACGGGATCTGTTTGTATATGTCGTAAAAGTATGCAAGTATATGCGCGAACCAACCTGCAGCAACTGTGAGAGCATTTGCATTGAAAATATGTAGTTTGAGTTTGGATCAGTCGTGCAAAGACCGACGTTCCCGTGTGTTTACGCTTCCACTGTACGACCAGCCTTAAATCACTCTGTTTTTTATAAGGCCCGACCGAGATCTCGGTCTCGGTTACAGTCATTCTCGGCTAAAAATCAGGCCGAGATCTGGGTCTCGTTCTCGGCATAAAAAGGCCGAGACAGTTCACGATTGCCAAATTAGCTTATTTTTGAGCTACCACTCCACCTATCGATGCGTGGATGAATGAAATACTAGTCGAAGTCGAA
Organism: Sitophilus oryzae; assembly: GCF_002938485.1. Classification (NCBI taxonomy): domain Eukaryota; kingdom Metazoa; phylum Arthropoda; class Insecta; order Coleoptera; family Curculionidae; genus Sitophilus; species Sitophilus oryzae. Next base: position 6,420,237 of record NW_022146105.1, read on the forward strand.
AAAAAAGAATGGATTTGATCCATATATGAACTAATCGAATCGCGACAGGGGTTTCCTGGACGGCCGAAGAATCGCCTTCGTATTTCGAAGCGTAAACAATGCACGAAATGTTTGATGTTAGTGTCTTATTAATGTAAGTTTTATAAATTTAACAGAATTGTGTTTTTATATGAATTACTCGTATATCTTACTAATAAGTAAAATTATTTTCGTAATTATTCATCTCCATACAGAGTTCTGAAAACAGCAGCTAATAAATTTCTAGTCTGTACGACCAACATGCGTCTATGTCAAACAATTATTTTCATATTATTTTCTATATGATGAACACTGCACAATTTGAAAGGGTGCAATGCTGAAAAGTAACTTTTTTAGCCTATAACATAGGGGAGAACCGGGTAGCCCCGCTCAAGGGGTAACCCCGCCCATTGTGTTTTTATCCTAACGACTCCTGTATTCCTAGCGGCATCTATCGTCAAGTGCGCATATTAAGGCAAAAGAAAGATTTGCGGGACAAACGCGCCATTATTTCAACTTTTCGCGGTCAGTCCTGGTCACTCCACTGAAAACGTTCAGAGTGGTAGGCCGGTATAGGTTATGTGTAATTTTCAGAACACCGTAAGTGAACCAAATTTTTATTAAATAGATATGTTTATATAACCAAAGTGAAGATAATTAATCATGGTTTATTGTTAGATATCATTTGTTTCATATTTGTGCTATCTTTTTTTAATAAAAAATACTTTATGAAAAATAGAAAAATCGGGTATGCCCGCCCAGAATGAGCGGGGCTACCCGAATCGGTTTTCTTCTCTTGTTTTTAATAATATATTTGTATATTTTATATATTAGATGCCACATTTTAGACAAAGACAAACAAATAGGGGCTCATGGACTGTTGAAGATTTAGAACGGGCTAAACATGCTGTTGTGGAAGGAATGGGAATAAGACAAAGCGCTAGAATTTTTGGTAATAATTTTTTACAAGGGTCAGGGAATTTTTATTAATATAATTAATTCTGGTTTTAGGGATACCATTCTCCACATTAAAGGACCGTTTAAAATCTAATGATTTGTCTAAACCTAAGCTGGGTCGCTATAAACCAATTTTTACTAATGACCAGGAGAGTGAAATAGTGCAACATTGCATATATTTGGCAAAAATGTTTTACGGGCTGACCCCAACCGACTTAAGAAAACTTATATTTGAATACGCCGAGTCAAACTCGATCACCCACCGTTTTAATACAACTAAAAGAATGGCGAGAAAAGACTGGTTTGGTGCCTTTATGAAGAGAAATCCACACATTAGTCTTAGAAAACCGGAGGCAACAAGCTTAGGCAGAATTTCTGGATTTAATCAAGAAAGTGTTGCGTTATTCTACAAGAATCTTGGCAGTACACTTGAAAAGCTTCAATTTGGACCTCATCGGATCTATAACATGGACGAGACGGGTATTACCACCGTACAAGCTCCGACCAAAGTGATTGGCCCAAAAGGCACCAAACAACTTGGGAAAGCGGTTAGCTATGAACGTGGGCGGAATATTACTGTATGTGGCTGTATCAGTGCATTAGGTTCTTTTATTCCACCTATGTTCATATATCCTAGGGAAAGGATGTCAGATCAGCTAAAAAGAAATGGCCCAGTTGGTGCAAAATACACCTGTTCTTCGAAAGGATGGATAACAGAGGGGTTGTTTGTTGAGTTGCTCCATCATTTTAAGCTGCATACTGCTTGTTCTATTGATTGTCTTCTTCTGTCGTGCAAATGGTATTACTGTATTATCTTTCCCACCTCACACGAGCCACAAGCTTCAACCTTTGGATCTCTCTGTTTACGGTCCTTTAAAAAAATCATATTCAAACGAGTGCTCCACTTTTATGAGACAAAATCCCCACCAAAAGATTACCCCATATGATGTGGCAGAAATATTTAATAAGGCATTTGTAAAGATCGCGAGAATAGAAAAAGCCCAAAAAGGATTTCAAGTTAGTGGAATTTGGCCTTATAACCCATCGATATTTAGCGAAGATGATTTTCTCCCAGCAACTGTTTCTAGAACCAATCTAATAACTGATGTAGGTCAGCCTCAAATTGTCAGCAAGGGCGGTGTTATTAATTTTGAAGCAAGCACCTCCAAAGCATCTACGGATCAGCTTAAAAATATCAGTATCTCCGAAGCTTCTGGCCAGAAAAGATACGTTGAATTTAAAGAATTATCACCAATTGTCAACACCAACAATAAAGGCCTAGTTACAAAAAAAAACTAGAAGCTCAATCACATCTAAAATATTAACAGCCACAACAGAAAAAGAATATCTGGAACAAAAAGAGTTGAAGAAGAAAACAAAAAATAAAAATTCTAAAAGCAAGAAGCAGAAGACTAAATTACATGTAAGAAGAGGTGTGGAAAAAATTAAAAAGAAAGTGTTTGAAGAATCTAGTTCTAGCGAAGTATCTATCGAAAACATATGCGATGACAACAGTTCCGACGACATGGAAGACTTTATGGAAGATGCAATGTGCATAATCTGCAATGAGTTCGGGAAAACGGAACTTTGGTTCCAATGTGGACTGTGTAAAAAGTGGGCACACAAAGATTGTACGGGCCAAGATGGTTCCAAGCCCTATATTTGCGATTTTTGTTTGTAGTATACCTTAATAATAAACATAAATGATTAATTTGTTACAGAATATGTTCGATTGTGTTTATTTATACTTTCTGAATTAATATTAAGGCTCTTGAGCGGCGTTACCCGATATGATGAGACGGGTGGGCGGGGTTACCAACCCTGTCGGGTACCCCCGTCCAAAGCAGACTTTTTTAAAAATTGCATAATTTCAATGAAAACACTTTTTTTCTGTCAGAATTAGCACATGCTCAGAAAAACAATGGACCAAAGAAGTGCATACACTATTGAATCGAAAGATAAGTGTCACGGATCATTTTTAAAACCTATATAAGCTTAAGTGGGCGGGGCTGTCCGGTTCTCCCCTACTCGTAGACTAAAAAAAGTAAATTTTTTAGTATTATCTGCCAATAAAACCGTTTCTGCCTCAAAATAACGTTTTTATTACATTATTATGAGATGTGTTTTCATATAATAAACTATTAAATAAATATTGCATCGTGTCTCGGTCTCGGTCTCGGCCGAGACTAAAAATCCAGGTTCGGTCGGACCTTAGTTTTTTAGTTTTAGCCACAGGAATATTCAGCAGAAATTGTTTTCTGAAAGTCATGGACACTAAGAGAATTTTACAAATAATAAACAAAATAATTATTTATAACATGACTATTAAAATTATTATTTATAACTAGAAACTGCATTATGTGTAAAATGCATATTCATAAATGCTAAATATATGGGTTGTTTGTTTTAATGAATCATGCATATATAATAAGTATAAATCATAGATTTAGTAAGAACAGATATCACATTGTGCATTTTAACCCGATCAAACAATCGGAGGTTAACTACGTACTGTAAAAAACCAACTGAGATAGAGAAGGCGACATTGCCACATCTCAAATTTGCGCCTATCTACTTAGTTTGCAGAATACCCTGTATATTATTATTGTTTTTAGTTTCTACGATAAAATAAAGGTGAAATTTGATCAGGTTTATTACACTTTAACCTTACCGTTTTTGAAAGATTTTCAATTTTGTGAAATTGCAGTCAAAATTTTAAGGCTTCATTTCTCCAAGGGTATCAATGTTTTTAATACTAAATATTTGCTGCAGTTTATTTTGATCAGTTATTGTGTTGCAATATCAAAATTAGGCTACCTTATACAGAGTGTCTAAAATTTTATTTTAAATAATTACTAGCTTATAAACAGCAATAACTTGTTTAATTTAAATGGAACACCCTGTACATTTTATGAGAATCAGATGCATAATTTAATTGTGTATAAAATTGTATTATACCATTTTTTACCTATAGCTTCAAGTTTGAAAATGCATTTTCTTGTAATTTTATATTCATTTATCAATATACCCATGGAATACTGGACATTTTAGATTATTTTTAAAGGAATTTTGCTCAACAAATAAACCAAGTTGGTTACCAGACCTTTTTTACATTTACTTGCTTAATTATATCTTATATCTGCCCCTTCGGTCTTGTTTAGACAAGTTTTTACCACCGTACAATACAAATACCTCTTCCATATAGTTTGTTTATTTTATTATAAAATAAAAAAAACTGTTTAAATATTTGTTAAAGAGGACCAATTAATATGATTCAGTATTCAAACTACATTAATTTGCTGTTTGCAAAATTAATTAATAATACGTTTTTCAAAAACTAAAAAACTGAATTTTTATGTGTATTACAGTGTGGTAAAAGTAACACATTTAAAATGATATTTCATTTTTTGACAAATGTTATTTGTAACAACAGAGACATTCATTTTTATAACTTATTATTATATTGATTTCTGATTCAAATCCACATTTATTTAGAATAATTTATTCAAACATAATTAAGTATGTAATTAATTACTATTTGGATTGGAAATAATGGTGGTATATTTAATTAATGGTATACTCTTTATGAAGATTTAAATAGTTTTCTTTTGCATACAAATGGGTTAGTAATATTATCATTTTGGTAAAAACGATAATATTACTAGCCTGTACATTTATTACATTTGTTACTTTAAAAACAATCTAAAATGATTGCGGTCTAACTAAATCGTTACTAATTACTAATTTTGAAAAGTTTTTTAATATCAAAAGGTACAACTAAAACCTAAACTATCATTTGAAATTAAACAGGAAATTCTAAATAATGTTTCCTATTCTAAACAAAAGAAAAATTTATTTATAAGTTTTATAACACATCTAATTAAATTTGGACGAAGCGAATATTTCTGTTTTGCTGTAGGTAATTTTTCTCAGAGATTAAACAGGAAGTTCTAAGTTCTCTTGTTCTCTCAGGGGAAAATACGTAAATAAAAAATGACTTTTTAAGTCAAAATTAAAAGAAAATGCATTTTCTATGAAAAACTTGAAGGGATAGGTAAAAAGTGGCATCATACAATTTGATAGACAATTAAATTATACATCTTGATTCTCCTGAAAATATGCAGGGCAGTTCCATTTTAAATTAAACAAGTCTATTGCCCTTTAAAGCTAGTAATTATTTAAAATAAAATTTTTAGACACTCTATAAGGTAGTATAATTTTTATTATTGCAACACTGTAACTGATCAATAAATAACTTCAGTAAAGTATTTAGTATTAAAAAACTTTGATACCCTTGGAGAAATGAAGCCTTAAATTTTTACTGCAATTTCACAAAATTGAAAACTATTTCAAAAACGGTAAGATTTAGGGTGTGATAAACCTGAATAAAAATTACCTTTATTTCAGTATTAGAATCTAAAATAGAACTAATATACAGGGTGTTCCATTTAAAAAAATAAACTATAGCATTTTTTTTACTTATTGCTTTACTTTTTACTTTACTAATTAAATTCGTTCCAAAAACGATACGCCACTGGCCAGAAAATAAAACTATAGCATTTTTTACTTATTTGGGACACTCTGTATCTTGTAAAATTATTTCTAAATTGTAGCTCTAATAGTCCTTCAACGAACCCAAAACTTAAAATTTGTAAAAATCTAATCGTTTAGCTACAATACCCCGTGTCGTATGTGGTGAACAACCCTGTATAATAAGTATAAATAATTAAATATTGTGATTTAGAATACTAAAGAGTAAACTAAAACTAGCTTCTCATTGTTTATTTGTTTGTAAACATATTTGTGTAATTAAGTCTTGTTATCATTTTTTTATAAATTAGTTGTAGTTGATAAAAAAAATTAACCAAAACCACACTAAAGACACGTCTACAGATTATGTTTTTACCTGTCAGGTATGACGGATTAAAGACTAAAGTATACACTGGAAGTTTAACCTGCGGATTTATTAATTATAGAATTCGTCCGAGCATTGAGCTTACTGAAGTTGAAAAAAAAGAATGAAATTTTACTACAAAAACTTTTTTTATGGTTTAAATTCACTTGTAAACACACTAAGCTAATAGTAAAAATAGTAGTTTGGTAATAAACATTAAATATCCCTAAACAGTTTTGCAAAATTATACAAGGTGTTTCAAAAAACATATGCCATCTCTCGTGAAGAGATTCCTCACATAAAAATAAGACTTATTCTTCATAAATACGAGTAGGTCCGATTCTGCTTTGTTTCGTAGCTAAAGGGTGTTAAAGTCTTAATAATCTCTCGATTTATTATAATTTTCTTCCAAGTACTTTTAGTGATTAGAATGAAATTTTGAAGGTAAAAGTTACTATAAGTGCTACATATTTTATTGCTAAAAAAGTGCATATATGGGTTATCACTGAAATATTTAAAAAAAAGCAGGTGCGCCACTGGCTTTTTTCTTTTGATATCAAACTTTGAATAAGAAGACTAAGGAAGGAGCATATCAAAAATCTTAGGTACACCGCGATGGGCCTCAAATATGGCCGACTTAAATTCCGGTTTATCAGTGTCGTTCTAATTTTATTTAAAAAATGTAAAACTATGATGTAGGGTAGACGTGGGGTAGACTCAATAATTTGTTGTTTTATTTTACGTTGTGAATAAATGTTGGTAGTTATTAAAATTGTTATAAAAATATATAATTCTAATTAAAATAGATAAGTTAGAATAAGTATTTATTAACACAAACATCCGATACGCTACTGAAGCAGGTAAGTCAAATTAACGTATCTAAATTCTTTGACATCTAATCTTTGACAAGTAATAAATAAATAAAAGCTAAAATGCAAGAAAAATATATAATTTAGTTTATTTAAGTGAATTTCATAAATGATCGGTTTACTACATGTATGTATATTATATAGTCACTTACTAGCGAAAAGTTGTTCCATTATTTCACAACAACTATCAGTAGTAGAATAAATAATAAATAACATAAAATAAGCTCCGTAAAGACTGACAAATCCAAAAAATTTCAAATCAAATTCAAATGTGTCAAATGAATCGTCAAACAGAACTGTCAAGGATCCCCACCCTAGAGAGCTTTTATGGTGGCTTTTCCGCCCACCATGCATGAATACATGGATAGCATTATGCTCCTTCCTTAGTCTTCTTATTCAAAGATATCAAATTTGTGTAGGTTGTTTAATGCCTCCTTGATGAGATAAAGGCAATTTTATTAATCACAATTAATAAAATTGAAATAACCCAACCTAACTTAACACCCTGTATATACAGGGTAGCGCCTCTTATACGACGTGGAGGCTCCAAGGAGAACGACAGTTTGTATTGAGATGAAATTTTGTGAGCATATGTAGGTTAATTCGGGGCACTTTCTAAAAATATAGAGAATTGTACAGGGTGACCGCAAAAACAGTTACATATCAAAGTTGTGTTTTTTGTAATATATTAATTTATTTTAGGATTCTGGGGGAAAAATAAAGGCTAGTTTTATTAGAGAAGTATATGACTAACTTGTAAGGTCTTTGACATATTTAACATTTTCTAAATGAAGAACAGTTTTTAAATTACAATAAAAGCTACCTAAATTGTAATATACCCGATATCATGCAATATGTAGTTAAAATAATTATTGTAGTTTAAATCAAATTAAAACTTGACACAAAAAGTTATACAGGATGAGACAAAATTAATATTGCACATTTGTCACCTCTAAAACCAAGTTACTATTTTATTTTAAATGGAACACCAGGTATATTATTCCAATATTCAATGGGGAATTCATGTCTCTTCAAAATACTATTAAGGTTACCTACCCCTGAAACATAGATTTTCTTAGATATTTTCATTTTTATGATTTAGTATCAGGAGATCTATAGTAAAATATCGGTGGTTGTGATATATCTGACATTTTGTAACTTCAGCTTAGCTGTCTAATTAGTTCAACTATAACAACTAGTAACCCATTTTGTGTCAGTTAAAACAAAAAAAAATATTAGAAATTTGTCGAAAATGCAAACTTATCCTACGTCAGGGAGAATTGACATGATTCTATACTGTGTGCATTTACCAAATTAATAGAATAGTTAAATGCTCCTGATTTTATCTAGTCTGGTATTTTTTTTTGAGGATATTTTAAAGATAGTGCTAAGAAGATGAGTAAAGTAATAGTAGCTGCTTTTCGAAGTAGAACTTCACATATGCTTTTTAAAATGAAAAGATCTTTTGAAAAGAGAGAATCACTTTATGCAGTTAACAGGAAAGGAAGCTTTTTGAACATTTTATTTCATCTAGTTAATTTTTGTCACACAGTTATAGGCTTATATCTAGGTAGTTTTAATTCTGTAATAATTAAGATATGTTTTAAACGTGTTCTTTTTATTACCGTTGAGTATTTTACTCTACATTCTTTAATTTTTGTTAAATTAACAAAAGGAATATTGCAGCCACCTAGATTTTTTATAATAATAGGTCGGCAGAATCATAAAAATTAAAATATCTAGGAAAACCTTTGTTTGTGGTGTAGGCAACCTTAATAATATTTGGAAGATATTATATGTATGAATTCCCTATTAAACACCGAAATAATATACTGGGGATTCCATTTAAAATAAAGGAGTAAATTACTTTTAAAAATTACCAATATTCCATATTAATTTTCTTTCACCTGGTATAACTTTTAGGCTCAAATTTTAATTTGATTTAACATAGAATAGGTATTGTTAAATATCAGGCTATACAGGGTAAATTAAAATTTAGGTAGCTAGGGTTACAAAAAATTATGTATGGTATTTTTTTAGTAAGAGCTTGATTTGTATTTTATCAATTTCTTTATTTAATATAGTACAAATTATTATTCTAAAATATTTGAAAAATACCACAAATATATTATAAGCTATAACAAGTTATTATTACTCTTCCTTGGTTACTTCTTCTTCTTTACTCTCTTCTGAATCATCGACTTCTTCGCCCCAAAATATTTCGTTTATCGCTTTCGCCAAACCCGGATTTTCCAAAATCGACACGTGGTTCCCCTCGAATTCTCTCACTTCAACGGGAGTTTCCGTCAGTTTGCTCAAACCATAATCCGCATCCTTCAAAACGACACTAGTCAGCGTCGGTTTAAGGAGGACTAATTTCGATTTTAGTTGGATATTGGGCTGCCATGTCAACAACGCTTTTAAACGTTTGTATATACTGACTGTAAAGACTTTTAGGTTCTCTACTGATACTTCTTTTTGGTCGCTTCCTATTTTTTCGGCTAGGGCCATTCGGGCTTCAAAGTCGGGAAGTTTGAGCATCGTTTCCTAAATTAAAAAAAAATATCATAAGTTAAATAGCTTCGGAATTAGGCCAGTAAGCGAGGGTTTTAGGGTCCGAATTCTGAACACCTGCACCGATTGATGTGAAATTTTAATAGGGATTACAGATATATGCAAGAAACAAAAGTTATATAGTAGCGATGTGTGCTTTCACCCTGGGGGTGAGTGCCACCCTTTCTCTGCGGTGAAATATAAATCACAAATTTTAATTGGAAAAATCAATAAAGGGATGAATTCTAAGCAAAAAATGTTCTATAACATTTTTTCAGAAAATTATTATTTTCCTAGTTATTTAGGATTGAAAATGTTGATTTAATTTTTCATGTAAAAACTGCATATTTTTCTGCCATATTTTATAAATAACTCGAAAACCTAGCGTTTTATCGCAAAACTCATATAAAACAAAAATGAAGCTTTTGGGATAACTAAACAATTCATTTGAAAAAAAATTGAAAATAATGATTTTTTTTTAATTTTAATTTTTTTACAGATCTCAAAAACTAATCTATATCTAACAACGTTGCTCTCTTTCAATTTTCTGTAGATCTCCACATTTCGTAGATATTACGTTGTTTTAGCATAATAGAAGGATAAGAGTAGTTGCACTCTCCCAAATATTTTCTGCTAGTTTTTACAATCTGTCGAATATCGGCAGATTGCAGAGCGTTTCAGTTGAGTTCCGTCCGTCGACCTGTGAGGTTCGAGCGTTGCGTCCCAGCACAGAGACGGATTGACAAAAAATGGTGACAACCATCCTTTGCTTGCTGTTTAACGAACTGCACCATCATTGACCAAAATTTACTAGTACCGAGAAAAAGCAGGAAATCCCGGTTCCTTTGAGGCGTTTGTACAGAAATTACCGGTTCCGAAAAACAGCTCCGGTTACTTCGGTTTAAAAAAACATAATTTCTTGATAATATGGTACCTAGGGTTCAAAACCGGAAATTCCGGGTTCTTTTGAGATATCAAAGAGCAGGGACTCGAAATCATTAATACCCGGTTCTTTTGGTGCTAAAAACTAAAAAATTATTCTTTTATTACGTGAGAAAGTTGTGATGCTATTTCTCATTGTTCTTGCTTCTTTTCTCTTTTGAAATTTCTGTAATGTTTATTAGCAATTATTGAAGTTTAAACATGTTATTTTATTATTTAGTACAATGTGTTGTTCAATGTATTAGTTATCCAATGAAAATCTTGTCAACCAAACCAAACAAAACAAGCACATTAATGTTAAAATTAAACTTGTTTTGAATTAAAAAAAAGTTGTAGAAAATCTTTAAAATAGATAATAATATAAAAACATGTCATTATATTTTTTTCCGCATTTTTTCCCAATCGGAAGATTTTCAGATACAGAAAAATTGTTACTTAAAGGAAATGTGAACATATTCTGTTTTCAAGCAAATTTTTACTCGATGATCATTTTTTTTATTTTATTTTATTGTGAACTCATATTTTCCTAAATACATCTCTGTGAAACTATAGCGAGTGCCACAACTATACCTTGCTTAGTTATAGACCACGACTATACAGCTACGCCAGTGGTCACGGGACGCGAGAACAAGGTCATATAAAGTGGCAGAAAAAGAACAAAGGATTTGACAAGGAGTAAAACTACTAGTTTCCTTATACTATGGTTTTAGTTTGACTTGCGTTGGAAGACCACCCTTGAGCCCTTAAAACCTAAAAATCTCGTAAAAAGAGTTCAAGACTGTTGTCAATTACAGATGTTAATTTGTAGCTCGTGTAATTTCCTACAAATTGATAGTTTTTATTTTTATGATTTTAGTCATGGGTTTTGTTGTTAATCTTTTTCCGAAAAAATGAGGTGACCATTTTATTTTTACGATGTACTTAAACAGCCGTTAAACGGTAGCTTACTAAAATGCCGTTAATAGATATTATGACGTCGTTGATGTCGGCGGAAAGTAATGCCTAGCGATAGGCATTTTGCAAGAACACCTGTGGCCCCGTGACTGTTGGCCCCGTTAGTTGGTTATTTGGTGGGGTTGGTTGGTTTTTACTAATTTATATTTGTTTTTTATATTTTTTTACAAGTGTCAAGGTTAGTTGCGTTGGTTAAGTTGGTTATTTGGTGGGCTGGATAGCGTTGGTTAGTCCTTATAAAATTCATATATTTCATAAAACCGTCAAGTGCGTCTCATCAACGACATCATACCTATTAACGGCATTTTAGTAAGCTACCGTTTAACGGCAGTTTAAGTACAGCCTTATTTTTATCATAACTCCGCGAGCTTTTAAGCTACGAACTTGAAAAGACCTTTTAAAAAAACATTTAAAAGGTGTTTTAAGTACTTTAAAAACGGTCATATTCATTTTCTTCGAAAAATATGTTCTTTCGCCATTATTTTACGGCAAAAGGTTGAAATTTTTTGTTTTCGAAAAATAAAATTTCACCTTTACAGCATGATAACTCAGCTATTATTACACCTACCGTAATGAACAAAAAATGAATCGTTTAGTTATCCAAAAGCTTCATTTTTGCTTAATGTGATTCATTATATAATATGATCATTTTTTTTTGTTATTTATAAAAAATGGCAGAAAAATATGCAGATTTTAGATGAAAAATCAACATTTTCAAGAATTCATCCCTTTATTGATTTTTGTAATTAAAATTGGTAATTTATTTTTCACTCCCTAGAAGAGGTAACACTCACCCCAGGGTGATATCACACATCCCTACTATGTAACTTTTGTTTCTTGCATATATCTATATTCACTATTAAACTTTCACGTCAATCGCTGCGGGTGTCAAGAATTCGGTGGTGATACCTTATTTTTATCCTCGCTTACTAGCCTAATAAGAAATCCCATAAAATTTTTATAAAATCATGAATAACTTTTTCCCAATTTATTTTACAGAAAAAATATTTCAAACTTTTTAAAGAACTCCTTAAAATGAATCTAATTCTACGTAAATTACTATGTATTACTTACTAAATGTGGAGATATGACTTCAAAAGGAATTCGTAAAGTCATCAGGTGCACCAACAAGCTCACTTGAATCTTGTCATCGGATCCGACTTCCAAAAGGTTGGATAGAGCCGTCAGATAATCTGGCGATGAATCTATGCATACTACGGTACCTCTGTAACCTCTTTCTTCCAGTTTTTTGGCCACTTGCAATGCCACTGATCCTCCGAACGAGTAGCAGATGATCTTAAATGGTTCTGATGGTGACAGCCTTTCTTCTATCGACTACAGAAATATTTATAGTTATGAGTCTGTACAGGATTTAAGTGTCTGCTAGTAATGATAAATATTTTAACAGAATAGCAAATTTATTTTCTATAAGTACAGACATGTGAGATTCATATCAATGCACGTCATCAAGCAATATGCTTGATGACGTGCATCGGAAAATGTTTTGCGATTACCGTATATTAATATTTCTTTGGAGATGGTAAACAGTTTTTTTTTCGAGAAAGAATACTGCTCTGTGTTAATTTCTGTAATATTATAAATAAGTGAAACGTTGAAATGATGTAAATCAGAATAAAAATAAAAACAATGAAAGTTTGTTACAACAGTTTTCTTCAACTCTCCAAAAAATCCTATAAGGGTATTTTGCCGAAGAAAATTTACAAATAAAATAGTTATTTTTTGTAAACACTGCTGCGTTAATCTAAACGGAAACTACTTGTCAGAAGTTAGGTTTACAGATATACAAATTTGCCTAACGAACAAAAAAAGCTTAACGTTTCGGAAAGATTATCTCTTTCCGTCGTCGGAAGTAAAAAAAATATAAAGAATAAAGAAAAAAACTATTTAAAATATTTAAATTCAACTATTCGAGAACACTTTAGTTTTTTAAAACAGATACGTCTACAAAAACAGTCGACGTTCTGTTAAAATGACATTATATCAAGTTAAACGTCAAAATTAACAATTACTACCTGATAACAATTACTTAATAAGGTAAAACCAAAAAAACCCAAACTTTCTGTATGATTATTTTTAATTTTTACGTATGTTAAGAATATAACAATAAATATGATATAATCCAATAAATTTTTTTTTAAATATTTTCGAAATTATGGTGAAGGGTCTTTATAAATTAATTTGACAATTTTTTTGCAATTATACAATATATAATGCATACATTTGTAAAATCGTTATTTTTTGGGGCTTACTCAACCGGGTCTCACAATGCAAATTCACCTCAAATATCCATTTAGTTGGTCATTGGCAAGTACTCTCTCATTGTATATGAAAATAACAAAACAAACATTTACTGATCTGGATAAAATTGATAATTAAATAGTAAGACTCACCCGGGGGTACTCCGCCCCCTAGCCACTGACATCACTGACATTCTATTCAATATATCACATTCCATATCTTCTAGCTAGTGTCAGCTGAAACAGTACAGGGGCTTCCCCCGGACGCAACTCTGCCGCTAAACAGATTTGCATCCTAATCGAATAGGCTAATTGGGGTACCTCACTACCCCAACGCCGCATCGTGTCAATCGAGAAGACAAGGGAGACCTCAAACTCTCAAGACCAACCTCGAAGGCAAGACGTCACTAGAAGCTTTCTTCTGGTCAAACGACCCTTTGCCTTACTGTACATGCAACGTTTATAGTCAAAAGACTCATAACCCCCAAATATCAGCTCTGTGACAAAAAACAACACAACAGCCGGCCGATCCGTCTACTACTGACCTGCCGCCGACAAGCTAAGCCTGTCCTCTTAGTGATAGCGCCCACCAAAATGATGTAGCATCTGACGTGGCACGTAATCTGACAAGTAACATGCATCTAGCAAAAGTTACGTCGAATTGAACAAACGACAATAAGTGTGTCAGCGCACATTGAAGTAGCGCTGCCAGAAACGTATCATCTTTCGTTGTAGCATGCCATGCCACTGCTTCAAAACTAGAACTGGTTCTACTTTTCGCCACGTGCTATTAACACGTTACTCGAATTTGGCAAAAATGAAGGACGATCCGGACTTCAATATACGTTTTGTATCACTGATTGAGACTAAACTATGCATTTATAACCAGACTCGTGCCGATTATTTCAACAGGAATAAACAGGACTTTCTACATCAAACTAGCACATCAAAGGTTTCTTTTTTCATTCTATAAAATGCTTGAAATCTTTCAGGATAGATATTCAATTCTTTAAAAATACTAAATCCACTATTCCTTTGTCTCTTTTTGCAAAAGGTGTGTATCCAATAGCGATGCTTTGGATAATTTTGGTTCATATTAATTAGGTTTACAACTGCTAACAAATCTTCATCCTCTGAGGGCTACATGTTTTAGATGCCACATCACTTATATGTGCGCTTCCTGAAAAATCATGCAACGCTGTTGCCATATCATTCCCATGTATGTGCCACGTCGTATGCTACGTCACTTTAGTGGGCGCTCTCCCTTACATCACAATTTTACCTGATCGTAAATATTTATATCGCTTGCCAATGAATCATACTATTTTCTCTAATCGACTTTCAAATAGAGTGTTTTAGCATTACTAGATAAATAAAAAGAGAGTTTCCGAAGGAATGCATATTGTTTATTAGAATAGTGAATAAAAAAAAGCTTTACAGTTCTTTAAAATCAAAGAAGCGATTGTTATTCATTACTAACATCTACAGATGCATAAGCAATACAATAAAGGATAGGAAAACAATATAACATGCGAACATCTTTCAAAACACGAAATATACTTAGATCCATTTTATCACATACTAAACCAATGAATACAGAACGACAAACAAAAAATGTAATATACAAAATACCACGTGAATGCGATATGCGATAAATTTTACATTGGTGAAACATCTAGACCCTTAAATGTTCGAATTAAAGAACATAAAGGTTATTTAAGAAAGGTAGATTTTCACAAATCTAAGATTTGTCGGTATTCATGGGACACAGGGCACAGAATAAATTTTAATAACGCCAAAAATATAATGAAAGAAGCGATAGCCTCTAAAAGAGAAATAAAAGAGGCTTTTTTAATACAATCTAATAAAAATAAATGTATTGCTCATGCATCTGTAGATGTTAGTAATGTATGGCAATCGCTTCTTTGCTTTTAAAGAACATAACATTATACGTAAAAATTAAAAATAATCATACAGAAGGTTTGGGGTTTTTTGGTTTGACTAGGTTTAACTTGATATAATGTCATTTTAACAGAACGTCAACGGTTTTTGTAGATGTATCTGTTTTAAAAAACTAAAGTGTTCTCGAATAGTTGAATTTAAATATTTTAAATGGTTTTTTCTTTAGTCTTTGTATTTTTTTGTTTCCTACGACGGAAAGATACAAAACTTTCCGAAACGTTAAGCAACTGCTGACAAATACTTTCCCTGTGGACGAACGCCAGCAGTGTTTACAAAAAATAACTATTTTATTTTGTAGATTTTCTTGCAGTGGCGAAATACCCATATAAGATTTTTTGGAGAGATGAATCCGCCACATAGGTATCGACATTTTTTAGTTTTCTTCAACTGTCTTCCAAATTGCTTTAACGTTAGAAGATTTGTTTCCGAGTTCTTACCTCAAGACAAACATCAGCCATGCCATCAATGGTGTCTCTTTGAGACGAGTTGCAAAACTGCAAGCCAACTAGATCTCCCTTTAAACTGGGGTAAAGTGGTTTTAATACATCCACCAATCCCTCTATTCCAGGGAATAGAATTATTGGGTTTGAAGATGGTACCTCGGTCGGATCACCCTGTAATGAGAGTACTGGTATTTCAGGAGGATCTTCAGCAGAAAGATGTCCAATGATCATTTCGAAGCCGTTCAATGCTCGTTCCTTCTTACCTCCTAAAAATGGTAAATTATTAGACATTTGCTATGACCAAAATACTACCAAAATATGTACAGTGTCTTAACAACCCAAAAAAGCTCACCATTAAGTTTTCTGTTCGAAATTATTTTTAATTGATTTTTATTTTATGAGGTATGAAATTAGAAAAAATTGCTTTTAAACAAAATATTTGCATAAATTCGCGATATATTGATGCATAAAGCATCATTTCAAAACATTATATAATCGATAACATCAAAATATACACCGGGTGGGTTTCAAAAGTGGCCCACCCCTATAACTTTTTTATTTTATCAGATAAAAACGAGATTTGGTATGTTAGTATATGACATAAATTAGGATTTATAGACCTGTTCAATTCTTTTCGGTCACTTCCTGTTTCAACGGAAATGACTACAACTTTTGATTTTTAAATAGCACCCTCGATATTTTTCTAATTTATGCTATAGAAAATGACACTCTGAATATATTGACATATCATATATCAATTTTTGACATTTTCGCTTAAAAAAAATGACACTCTGAATATATTGACATATCATATATCAACTTTTGACATTTTCGCTTAAAACAAAATTATATTTTAAATTTCAATCTAGACTGCCATGCTTGTGTTAAAAATACTAATTTTTAATCAAGGAGCATTGGAAAAATATATTTGATCGTTTAATATTTTTAGTGTCTTGTCCTGGCTGGTTAACAGGTGACCAAGTCGTATTTTTAATCATATCTCAAGTTTTTCAAATTGAACGAGGGTGGTTCATTAACATATCTGGAGAACGCAGTTTTTTACGAATAATTTGGTACCATACACTTGGTATTTCGAGTCAAATTGTCGTAATGAATTGCATGTTCGAAAACCATATGTTATGAACCATATACGAAAATGTCAAAAGTTGGCATATGATATGTCATTCTATTCAGAGTGGCATTTTCTATCGAATAAAGGTAAGGTTAAGGAAATTTAATTTAAAAAATGGTCATACTACACTGAAGGACATTAGAATAGAAACTTTATTAGAACCTCGTTAAGTAATAAAAATAATAACATTCCGCTAAAAAAATATAACTGTAAAGCAAAAGTCAAATTTGAATAATTATTAAGAAATAAAATTATAATCTCAAAAAGGATGGCTGATATAGGGTGTTGTAGGCTTGGTGCATTCTCCGCCGGTGCTGCCACCATCGGAAAATATCGTAAGCAACTGGCCAATACTATTTAAACCCGTCTATTTGTATACAGACCGGACCACCGTAGTAGTAACATAGGCAGAACCGGACGAATTAGCGTATACCCGTCCGCCGGATAAAAAGCACGCGAAAAAATGCGATAAAATAAAAATAGGTAAAATATGTGATAAGAATGTTACAGAATTTGTATTTATTCGTGTTTTTATAGCCAAAACGAATACACAGATTCTCGCTACAGCTCTCGTGTAAAATTTAATTTTTAAGTACGGTACGTCTTGGTACAGTACAGTAGTAAAGTACAGTACAGTACGTGGCTACGGGGTATCCGTGAGAGGGGAAACGATATTCTCTCGATGTTTTTCGTAAACAATTAGACGACGCATCCCATCAATAAAAATTCGACAAATTTGCAAGTAGGCAATAAAATGAGTGGGCGGAGCGATTTGCGGTGACGTACTCGTCAAGTTGACGTATAAAATATATTGCTGTTTATTTAAATGTTTTTTGTCAGCATTCCTTTCATAGACACAGATCCAGCAGACGAACTGTAAAATAATGGATGTTTACGAAGTTCGTGAGAAAATTCAAATTGTAAATTGTAAATGGCATTTCCAAAAAGGTCTTATCAGGATATACAAACAATTTTTCCACAAACTTTTGTAAACAGGCCAATTCCATCTTTACCTACTATATCAAGAGTTATTAATAATTTTGAAAGACATGGTGGTGTCCACACAAAAACACAAAATGCCTGATATGTTGATTAATGAAGAACAGGAGTTAAAGCCAGTGTTTGGGGTGGTTTTGTAGGGGAGCATATGATTGGTCCATTTTTTATAAAGGGTAATTTAACTGTTGCAAAGTATTTGGACTTGTTACAGCAGCAGATTGTCGCTAGAATTCGTGAGTGATTGGGAGAAAGATTCCACAATGCCTGGTTTCAACAGGATGGTTGCCCTGCCCACAATACCCGTATTGTTCAAGAATATTTGAACAATACTTTTCCCAACCGTTTAATTAGTGAACATGGAACTATTTTGTGGCCCGCTAGATCACCAGATCTTTCTCCCAATGATTTCTTTTTGTAGGGTTATGTAAAATCCAAAGTGTATGGTCATAATAGGGCTAATAATCTGGATGAGCTTCAAGTAAAAATATGAGAGGCTTTCCAAACTATTAGCCCTAATATGTTGGCCAATGTCAGACGGGGATTTTACGACCGCCTAGGCTTCTGTCTAGCACAAGAAGGTGGCCTTTTTGAACACTTCTTATAACTTTTTTTTATTTAGAGTAATATTTTAGTTTTTTTCGGGTTTAGAGAATTTATTTATTTTTAATTTTGGCCAAACCAAACACACTCAAATAATAAATATTTAAGTATTTTTATTTTAAATGTTACCTTAAGTGAAGGTAAACACTTAAAATGAAAATAATAAATACTCGGCACTCCTCCAGTGAATCTCTAGTACGAACGCAAATCGGGTAAACGTAAATTCGTCCGGCAACTTGCTATGTTACTAATAGCCTGGTCTTCTCTGTATAATAGACGGGTTTAAATAGCGAGCAAGCCTATAATGCGTAACTTTGTATAACTATGTTATATACCTGCACTTTCGTTTTCTCGTTCATCTTGAATCTCCTGTAGACGAGCGAAAGTCATCGATTTAATATCTTGAGGAGTCAAAAATACCTCAAATTCCCTCTCCAACGTTTGTTTGATCTCAACAGCCGTCATGGAGTCCATTCCTACTTCAGCTAACGTTGCTTGAAGAGAAATCGTTTTCAAATCCTTAATACCTGTAAATATATTTATTCTTTTTATTCATCTTATAATTGGATGTAGAATGACGTACCTAAAATGTTAGCAACTGCGCTAACAATATTATCTCCCACACCAACTCCTGATCTCTTCTCAGCCACCACAATACTGGAAACTACAGGAGCTTCATTTTGTCGTAAGAATAGGTTAAGAGATTCCATACAACTGAAAACTCTTTGTTGCAAGGTTCCACCAATTTCAATTTCGATAGCTTCTTCTTGCATGTCAGCGACCAAACCAACCTATGAAATAATATTGAATGATTTAGAATTAAGTGAAAATAAAAAATATATACAGGGTGGTCGAAATTGTGTTCGGGAAGCTTTGGTAGCACATGCTTCAGATAAAAATAAGCAAAAAAAATTGTATAAATTTATGTCCTAAAATGCTTCCTTTGGAGGTAGAAGTTTCAATTTTATTTCGATTCCTTCCAAATAATTTCTAAACAAACGTCGATACTTGGATGAAAATTGGTGTCTGGGTGCTTTTTCGCATGAAAAATTTGACTTTAATATCAATATGGCTCCTATTTGCAGGGGGCGCCACCTCTTTATTTTTTAACTATTTGGAAGAGTAATAGCTTTTCTTTCGTACTTGTATTACGCTATTGAGTGAAAAAAAAATATTTCCGCCGTTTTTTACGTAAAAAAGTCTTTTCGTAAAAATCGTTGAAAAAACAATGGTACTCAAGACATTTAGACAATACAATTTGGACAATATAATCATCATTGAATCACCATCGTCACACACAATCGAAATTATATTTCTCATATCAAAAAACATCCGGACACCAATTTTCTAAGAAATATTGACGTTATTTCAGAAATTATTAAAAAAATCGTAATAAAAATGAACTTTCTACACCCTATATCTTCGAAGTATTTCAGGACATTAGTATTTCAATAAAACACGCTTTTAGATGTATCAAAAGTGAGTGAGTTTAATGAGTTTACAATAGGGGTAATAAAAAGGTGTTAAATGTTAAAATCCATGTTGGTCGGTTATGTATGTTTCACAAATAACCAACCACAGACTCAGTACTATTTTAGGCATAACTTTATAGGAACATTTTTACATTGTTATAGTCTATAAAATGAATAACTTTGAATTTTGACCGTTATTTTTAACAACATGGTAAATATAAAATCTCTCTGCCAAAAAAGTTACTGATATTCTTTAAATTGGGTGCCTGAACGAATCAGATAGGTAACTCTTTTTACTTTCGTGAATTAGAAAAGGAAAATAATAAAACAAGTGACATTTCTTCCTCTTCTTGCAAAAATCAACACGAAATGTCATAATTGTCAAAAGTAAAATGTCATCAGCTTTTGATATTTCTAAATATCAGACCAATACCGCCTCTAATAGAACAGCCTCGGAGTGAGATTTATGACATCACGCTAGTTAGATACTACGGATTAATAAATATGTTGTAGACATGGAAAACATAATTATTCCGCGTATTTTTGGTTTGTATTTTAAAAATTATATAGTTTACATGAAATATACAGTTAATAAATACAATATATATATACCAATTTATAGTAATAAATAGTTTGATAAATAAACTATGAACCATACAAATGCAGCAAATGTTTTACAATATACAAATAATGAATAGGTACATAAGATAATGGGTAAAATGTAAAATATATTTTAAATTTTGGTGTTTTAAAATCGATCTAATTTAACAAAAAATATTCAATATCTACTAATAGTGATGTATTATTATTTGCATTCACAAAATTTATATGTATATTTTGCAAGTATCAATGTTCGAAAAATTATATTTGCAAATAATACAATATCATAGAAAAAAATGCGTCAGCGATGGCTATGAAATAAAGATCGCTGTCATTTTATATGTAAAATTATTCTAAAATTTTTGATTTTCTTGGGATTTAGGTTCGGGAAAAACGCTGATTAAGTTTTCATTTGGTTTATCATTATTTTTATTTGGTTAAAAAAAAAGTTTCAGCTAACATTACAGCCTTCATCAGTGTTGTGTCATATGAAAAAAAATAGTGTCGAATATAATCGAAAAAATTACATATAAAATATTCATGGCTGAAGTCGTACACCATAAACTAAAACACTTTTACTTTTACACTGGACGCGCGTTTCATCGTAACTGTAGATAGTTTTAGTGTTAAGAATCGTCAATGTAGATAGTTTCATCGTCAATGTAGATAGTTTTAGTGTTAAGAATAATAAATTAAAAAAATATGTGGTCATCTTTTGACAAGTTTATTTTAGTTTATTAATTTCAGTAAACATTATGTGGTGTGTGGTGTGAATATTAGTATTATTAATAGTATCTAACTAGCGTGACGTCATAAATCTCGCCCCGAAACTGTTCTATTAGAGAGGGCATTGCGTCAGCATGGCCGCAAATTGCAAACCTAATAAAACTAACACTAGAAAAGCCCGCGGGAACTGTCAAATTCAAAGTTATTCGTTTGACAGACTATATATTCAAAATATGCTGCCGAAGTTTACCTAGTTCAATTTGGACCACTCTGTATATTTGTAATTTTAATGTTCCTTTATTTCTACTACCATAACTTACCTCACCAATGGCTCCCCATTGAATAGCTAGACCTGGTAAACCTTCAGCTTTTCGGTTTTCGCAGATTCTTTCCATGATGGAGTTGGCCATACCATAATTAGTCTGTCCACCATTTCCTCTACCGCATGATACCGAAGAGAACATAACAAAGTCTCTGAAATATTAACTTGGCTTCGTTATTTTTATTTAATCAAATGTTAGAGTCTACGACTAGCTACAGCTTTTAAATTTAAGGTTGAGTTTTGAGTTATTAAGTATTTGCTCTTTTCATTACTGTTTAAATGACTGCATAGGTCTGTGGTATGTTTATGGGGGTTAGTTAATTAGGCTTTTTAATGAAAAATTAGGACCAATAATGAAATTTTAGAGGTACACATTACTTACTGAATTGATGTTTGAAATTTTAGTGTACAAAAACATCACAATACCGGATGTGTCTCGAAAGTGGCTCACCCTATAACTTTTTCATTTTTTCAGATAAAAAAACGAGATTTGGTTGTTAGTATATGACATAAATTTGGATTAATTGAAAACAAATTCAAGGAAAAATAATGGTATTTAAGATAGTTATAAATACCTATTTTTTTAAAGCTTTTACATCCCGTAACTTTCGAACAATGCATTTCCGCATCGTTTATAGGAACTTTTTCATATTTTCGATGAGGAATCAATGTATTTGATGAATTATCTCATCCAAGAAAGTGAAATCGATAAAATATCAAGTGACAATAACTTTTAATCAACATTAAATGGCCTACACAATTGTACTAACCAGAAAAAAAAATCAGTGGCGGATATTTTTTTTTAAAAAAAATATTCCAGTGATAACTCATATGTAAATGTTAAAAGTACTTTTATAAATTACTAGCGTGTACCAGCGACTTCGTTCGCGTCGAATTAATCATTTGTAATGATGATGATAAAGCAAAGCAAGAATTTCCATTAACATACAAACTGAATAAAATTTTCTCACATTTATGTCAGCATGAGAAAAAACAATATGGCCATATTATTATATAACTTGGTAATATTTGAGGGTTAGTTTCATCTCGTTGGAATTTGACTTTCGAAAAATCCCTTTGCCAAAAATAAGCTCTTTACGTCAAGCAGTTTAAGCAGAATCGTGGTCAAGAAATTACCCAACTTTTTGAAACACTCTGTATGATTTTTTAAAAAAAATCAAAATATGTAAAATAACCGAATAAATTATGCTTGTCCAAGCGTTTTCCCGAAAGACTAACCGTTTTTTAAATCACAAATATTGTAATATTTGAGGGGCGTTTTCACCCTCTTGGAATTTGAGATTCGAGAAACCCCTGCTTATCGAACCTCTACACCCCACAGTCAATCCGTGTGCCAAAAATCAGCTTTAAACGTCAAGCAGTTTAAGCAGAATCGTGATTACTCAATGGTCATATTTTATGAAACACCCTGTATAAATTTATAAAAAATCTTAAAATATGTAAAACAAGAATTTCTAGAAATATGTAAAACAAAAATATACATGTTTAAGAGTTTTTCCGAAAAACTCACCGGTTTTTAAATAAAAAATATTTTAATATTTGAGGGATAGTTTCACCCCCTTAGAATTCGAGTTTCGAAAAATTCCCTTCTTATCGAACTTCTACACCCTAAAGTCAATCTGTTTTCCAAAAATCAGCTTTTTACGTCAAGCGCTTTAAGCAGGATCGTGATTAATCAATGACCAGATTTTTTGAAACACCTTGTATACATTTTTAAAAAATCTTAAAATACGTAAAAAAACAAAATAAAATATACGTGTTTAAGCGTTTTTTCGAAAAACTCACCAGTTTTTAAATAAAAAATATTCTAATATTTGAGGGTGGTTTCACCCCCTTAGAATTTGAGTTTCGAAAAATCCCTTCTATCGAACCTCTACACCCTAAAGTCAATCCGTTTTCCAAAAATCAGCTTTTTACGTCAAGGGCTTTAAGCAGAATCGTGATTAATCAATGACCAGATTTTTCAAAACACCCTGTATACATTTTTAAAAAATCTTAAAATATTATTCTGAAAATTTTTCAGAATAAATAAATACCTAAATATTAAAACTTAATAACCAAGTACTGAAACATACAGCGCCATAATATCTCGACCTCCGCCCGTTATGTTACGTAACAGATTACAGTTGAGGGTTGGAACCTTTGGTGTTACACAGCAAAATAAAAACACTAAATCACCACAATACACCAAAACACTTTTACTTTTACACTGGACGCGCGTTTCGCTAACCATGTTAGCATCATCAGCAGATGATTATAAACTGAGACGTAACAGGTTGAAAAACAATGTATCTAAATCAACTGATGCGTTATTCTCCAACCTGTTTCGAACCTCCATCGACAATCGACCGATGCAGCAGCGTTACTTTCCCACTCCGATTATCTCGACCGCCGCTCTGTTATGCTCGTAACAGGTTAAAAAACAACGTAGCTAAAACAACTGATGCGTTATTCTCCAACCCGTTGCGAGCCTCCATCGACAATCGACCGATGCAGCAGCGTTCCTTTCCCACTCCTGTTATCTCGACCGCCAGGCGCTATACCCGCAACCACAGAATATACTAACGAAAAAGAAGCCCAAGTTCCTTGTAATAAATCGGTTCCATTTTCGTAACGCCATCTCTCGACAAAGCTGACATTTACAGGTTAGCCAAAGGGGTGCGGTTTTTATTCGCTATTTGCAATTTTATTTTTAAAACATATTATCTGAAACAATCACATAATATGTCTTAAAAATAAAATTACAAACGGAAACAAAAGGAATTAAATAATCTGAAAATCTACAAAGTTTATTGATAAAAAGTTAGGCTATGCAAATTGATATATTAAGTATAACCTCTTTGGTATAACATTGTTAAACAAACATTAACAAATCATAACATATCAGATCATAGAACTAAAAAAGTACTATTACATAAAAACAGGTGATACAATACTTCAAAATTAATTTTAACATAATATCAAAACCGAAAAATCAAACTGCAAACACAACCACACTTATCACAACAGAAATTAACACACACTTCCGCGGCAAATGTCCAAGAAAGACTGATCATTCTGATTGGTCCTGGTCCGGTCGTAGCTCACGTCGTATTATCGGTAAGCAAAATCCCTGTCCAAAAATCTTGACGATCAGCGCCATCACCCGTCATAATTGGGAAACTTTTGCTGAACCATTTGGAATATTTCACTTACATGGCCCTGCCCGCAACTGTTTCAAAAAAGCTGCTTCTTTTATATCCTATTATTTTTAAGCTGTTGTAAGCCCAACATGCCGCGCCGCGCCGCGCCGTAGCGCATACCCCACTCCGTTGTCCATTGTATCCCGCCTGTATCGAGGGTTGTCGAAATAACATGTTTTCCATCCATACCAGTGTTGTTACAATAGGTACAATTGTACTATTTTGGGTACATTTGATAGGCAAGGAGTACATAGGTAAAATTGCAAGAAAAAATGTACAATTCTTACTTCTCAAACACAAACTAACCCAAACTTAAACCCACGTACATATTTTTAGACGAACGGTGATACGCGATGCGTGTATTTGAAATGCAGGTTGCTAGGAGCAGAGGCACAAAATTATACATCACTTGAAATGCTGTTCAAGCCGCACGGATGTCAAACGTAAGTTTGATATCCGCTGTTCAAGCCGCACGGATGTCAAACGTAAGTTTGATATCCGTGCGGTGACTAGGAGGGGGGCTAATCACTGCGACCTTAGAGATCTATTGTGTCCCGATGTCAAACGTGACGTCACGCAATTAGTTCCCATTTAACCAATGCTATTCAACGCTCTTTGTAGCTTCTGTATTGCTGTCCTCCATTTGCGAGCCAGAGTTCCGATTTAAAATTCCAGAGCTTTACGCCCTGGGCTGCTCAGAACGGTTCTGAGAGGGGCTGTGCGAGATAGCCTGGTGCCTCCATATGGCGCGGAACCAGTTCTGAACTTTATGACTCAATTGAATGGAGGGAGAGTATCGCGTTCTTAAACAGTTCAGAGCTGCTCAACTGCGTGAAAGGAGGTTAGCATATGGTGTATAATTCTGTGAGGGTGCATCCACATTATCCTTAAAAAAAGTGGATCGGCGGCGGCGCCATCGGCGTAACGACCTTGAATCGATTTCCAGCAATTCTATTGGCTGAAAAAATTCATCTGTCAGAAATTTTATCTGTCAAATTCACCTGGCAAAAATTTCAGCCAATAGAATTGCAGGAAATCGATTCAAGGTCGTTAAGCCAATACGCCGTTCCGCTGTTTTTAGGATAGTGTGGATGCACCCGTACCAAAAACTTGGTAAAAAGGTACAGTACTTCTGCTGGATCTGTGTCTATGAAAGGAATGCGGACGAAAAACATTTAAATAAACAGCAATATATTTTATACGTCGATTTGACGAGTGCGTCACCGCAAATCGCTCCGCCCACTCATTTTATTGGCTACTTGCAAATTTGTTGAATTTTTATTGATGGGACGCGTCGTCTATTTTTTTACGAAAAACATCGAGAGAATATCGTTTCCCCTCTCACGGATACCCCGTAGCTACAGAACGGACAGAAGTACTGTAAATAGAGAGATCACATGACCCCACATTTTTGCACCAAAAATGTACAATCCCACTTAAAAAAGTACAATTTCGACACCATTTATAGTACAAAAATTTTTGCCCTTGTAACAACGCTGATCCATACTAGTTGTTTTTTGGAATTGCTTCGAGCAGCATCGAATTTCGTGGCGGTGCAGTTTCGAAAAATTCCCTTCTTATCGAACTTCTACACCCTAAAGTCAATCTGTTTTCCAAAAATCAGCTTTTTACGTTAAGCGCTTTAAGCAGGATCGTGATTAATCAATGACCAGATTTTTTGAAACACCTTGTATACATTTTTAAAAAATCTTAAAATACGTAAAAAACAAAATAAAATATACGTGTTTAAGCGTTTTTTCGGGAACTTGGCCGCTTTTTAAATAAAAAATATTGTAATATTTGAGGGGTGGCTTCACCCTCTTGGAACTGGAATTTCGAAAAATCCCTTCTTATCGAACCTCTACACCTTAGAATCAACCTGTATGCCAAAATTGAGCTTCTTACGTTGAGTGGTTTGAGCAGGATCGTGATTAATCAGTATGTCAGTCACTTAAGGATTTTATATATGTATTAATATAGATAATAATAAATCGAAGAAAAATGAAGACAACCCTACGAAATAAAGCAGAGTCGGAACTATGTTGATTACATAACAAATAAATCCTATTTTTACGTGAGGAATCTCCCGACGAGAGATGGCGCAGGTTTTTTGAAACACCCTGTATAATCAGGAAATACAGTGGTCCGATTCTACTTTGTTTCGTAGTTTCTGGGTGTTAAAGTCTTAATATTTTCTCGATTTATTATACATTTCTTCCAAATACTTTTAGCGTTTTGAATGAAATTTCGAGAGTGAAAGTTACTATAAATGCGACATATTTTAAAGCTAAAAAAGTGTCGACATATTCACCAGGGACGTGCATATGGGTTATCACTGGAATATTTTTCTGAAAAAAGGATGTACGCCACTGACTTTTTTTCTCTAGTTAGCGAAATAGAGTAAGCAGTTTAATGCCTATTAAAAGTTCCTCCCTGATGAGATAAACGCAATTTTATTAATTTGCCTTGATCCAAGGCTAATAGCCTTGTTAGGCTAATAGCAACCTTTAAAAAAAATAATATCATTAACTTGCGAACATTTTAAATAAGTACTCATTGATTCCTCATGAAAAAATTGGCACCGGGAGGCACGTGCATAGCCGCCCATACTAAAATATATTAATAAAAAGATGGTATAGTAAACGCCACGAATGTTTGGGAGTGATTAATTTCTTGATGAAGTTAGAATCGACACGCGCGCTATCATTTTTACATTAAAAACGAAAATTTTTACCACAGACGTAGGTTTTTAAAGGCCCGGTCTAATCATCTACCTGCGCTCCTCCTACTTATTCTAAAATGTTAGCGTGAATGACAAAGACGATACTATAACGCGTTTCTTTGATTGATTCGTTTTTATGCGTCAGTCCATTGGTGTGCTTGCAGTGCGACCAATGGGGCATTCCAGTTTATATTTATAACCAAATATATGTTTTGACCTTTGAATAAGAAGACTAAGGAAGGAGCATATCAAAATCTTAGGTACACCGCGATGGGCCTCAAATATGGCCGACTTAAATTCCGGTTTATCAGTGTCGTTCTAATTTTATTTAAAAATGTAAAACTATGATGTAGGGTAGACGTGGGGTAGACTCAATAATTTGTTGTTTTATTTTACGGTGTGAATAAATGTTGGTAGTTATTAAAATTGTTATAAAAATATATAATTCTAATAAAAATAGATAAGTTATAATAAGTATTTATTAACACAAACATCCGATACGCTACTGAAGCAGGTAAGTCAAATTAACGTATCTAAATTCTTTGACATCTGATCTTTGACAAGTAGTAAATAAAAGCTAAAATGCAAGAAAAATATATAATTTAGTTAATTTAAGTGAATTTCATAAATGATCAGTTTACTACACGTATGTATATTATATAGTCACTTACTAGCGAAAAGTTGTTCCATTATGTCACTCAATTTTTGCCGAGATCTACCGCACGCTACACAACTAACTATTTTAGAGTCTTTTTCGATAAATCGCGATAGTGTCACTGTAAATTTAAGTTCTGCCACAATTTCCATCTAGATTTACTACTTTTATACAACTATCAGTAATAGAATAAATAATAAATAACATAAAATAAGCTCCGTAAAGACTGACAAATCCACAAAATTTCAAATCAAATTCAAATGTGTCAAATGAATCGTTAAACAGAACTGTCAAGGATCCCCACCATAGAGTGCTTTTATGGTGCTTTTTCAGCCCACCATGCATGAATACATGGATAGCATTATGCTCCTTCCTTAGTCTTCTTATTCAAAGGTTTTGACAAGATTTTGACAGTTAAAACAACAAATTACAACAGATTATATATTGATTATTATATGACTTGAAACACACACGGCACTGGAATTAAGTTTTATGTGACCTTGAACAGATTAATTCACATGGTAGCGACCGATGAATCACTCCCAAACATTCGTGGCGTTATTGGTCCGCGGTTATTTCCCCTATCCGCCCCCTGGGGTCGCATCCGATGGGAGTTTGGAGTTCTCCACACGGATTTTCTCAAAAACGGACTACGGAAACACGGAATATCTCAAAAACTGCGACTTTGACTGATTTTGATGTTATTTCAAATTTTGTTGCAAATATTATTCCTAATCTAAAATTGAAAACCGCGTTTCGCTAGCTACTGTAATTTTGGAGTTACGATTTTTTAAAATTTTTAACCCTCTCCCATACCCTCTTACAAACCCCCCACCCCCACCAAAAGTTAATGGCCAGATTCTCGGGTGCCACAGTATTTTTGTACCAAATTTGGTTAAAATCGGTTTAGCGGTTTTTGAGTTATCTTGTTACAGACAGATGGACAGACAGACAGACAGACCCCATGAAAATATTTTGTATTTACGTCATTTATGACCCAAATAACTCATTTTGAGTGAAATTAAAAAAACTTTTTTTTTAATTATTTTATTAACTGTACTTTTTATTTTTTTATTAACTGTATTTTTAGCCGACCATACCTGTTGGTATGGTCGGCTAAAAATACAAAAAAAAATCCTCTAAACATGGGTATAGAAATGTATATCTCCAAAAAAAACCTATATGAGTATTTCGGCACTGCAAGAAAATCTACAAAATAAATTAGTTACAGTTGAGGGTTGGAACCTTTGGTGTTACACAGCAAAATAAAAACACTAAATCACCACAATACACCAAAACACTTTTACTTTTACACTGGACGCGCGTTTCGCTAATCATGTTAGCATCATCAGCAGATGATTATAAACTAAATATGAGTTTATTAAAAAAACTAAATATGAGTTTATATAATGCGTTTATAATCATCTGCTGATGATGCTAACATGGTTAGCGAAACGCGCGTCCAGTGTAAAAGTAAAAGTGTTTTGGTGTATTGTGGCGATTTAATGTTTTTATTTTGATAAATTAGTTATTTTTTGTAAACACTTCTGCGTTAATTCCAAACGGAAACTATCTGTCAGAAGTTGAAATACCCATATAGGATTTTTTGGAGAGATGAATCCGCCACATAGGTATAGACATTTTTTAGAAATGCATAGTTTTCGAGCTACAGGATGTTAAAACTTTTTAAAATTAGGTTTTTTGGAATAATTATTTTAAATATCGTTATTTTTTTATTTTAAATTGCCGTAGGTTGGACTAATAGTAATAATAACTAATAGTAATAATATTTAATAAAAAATTAGGTAAAATATAAAATTTATTAATTTTACTTTCATTTTTAACTTTATTTTTTTTAATTAATTTTATTTTAATATTTTAATTTTTAAACGGCCTACGAAATTTCGATATCAAAAGAAAAAAGTAATTGGCACACCTGTTTTTTTTTGGAAAATATCCCAGTGATAACCCATATACACGTCCCTGGTGAATTTATCGACACTTTTTTAGCATTAAAATATGTAGCACTTATAGTAACTTTTACCCTCAAAATTTCATTAGAATCACTAAAAGTACTTGGAAGAAAATTATAATAAGTCGAAAATTTATTAAGACTTTATCACCCTGTAGCTACGAAACAAAGCAGAATCGGACCTATGTTGAAATAAAAAATAAATCTTATTTTTACTTTAGGAATATCCCCACGAGAGATGGCACATGTTTTTTTAAACACCCTGTATACTAAAATATGCTTGTACCTGAGTTCTGGACAGTATTTGCGGGTGACAATATCTAAGTGGTGAGCTGCTCCGGCTTTTGGTGCAAAGCTCGTCTTGAACATTTCTTCGGTCTGATTTGCCAAAATGGCGTCTTGCAACACCACGGCCAAATTGAAAACGGCATGGACTGGTCCCAATTCGTTAGCTTTTTTGATCAAATCTATGCATCCGCTTTCAGTTGTAATGTCATCAGTAGCAACCCGCACCGTGCATCCGTAGGATCTCCATACTCTGTTTAAATTTCATATTATTTAATTATATTATTCAATATATTATATTTTAATTAGTATTAAAATAAATTAATTACTTACCCTATTCTGTAACCTTGATAGCCTGTTGTGATTCCGGATCTAGACGTTAGAACCAATTTTTTGCAACCTCTTAATACCAACCAATCAGCCAACTCTAGTCCAAAGCCTCCCAAACCTCCGCAGATGATATAACTCTTGTCGCTATTACAGTAGTATCTACAAAGCCAATTTCAAATTAAATATAATATTATATTATATACAGGGTGTCCAAGAAATAAGTGCAGATATTTTAAGGAGTGGTAGATCTAGTCAAAAGAAACATTTTTTATCTTTACCATTTTTAAAATAAATTGAAAATAACCGAGTTTTTTTTAGAGTTGTGTTGTGATTGAACTTGCATCTTATCTTATAGACCGAGAGCTGGCTACATAAAAAACCTTATCATCGTTACATGGCTAATTTTTTGTGTGAAGTATCCTTTTGTGTAGCCATTGTGAAATAGTCATGTCTGCCAGCGCGATCCCGGGGCTTAAAGCGGGGGCGGCCAATCGAAAGGGTGAAATTTTGACACTAAAAATATTATAAGGTACACGAGTTATAATTGCCAAATAGCTTTTATTTATTATTAGGAAACGTGTAAATTGTTGACAGACATTTTTCTCGTGGCTGAAATGCCGGCAGACAACGCGACAGAGGCATAGAATTTTGACAAAAGAAAATCATCGCATACATGCATGTCGGTTAGTGGAATGTTACGTTTATTGTAAATTAATTTTAAAAGCCGTATGCAAAAGGGCAGACAAAAAAATCGTTATTGAAATAATAAAAAAATACATTTATAATACAATCGTACATTATATGATTTATCTATACTTAAATAGATGAGGCGGCCAGAGTTCCCTGAATAAAGCGCTAGAGCAATATCGCGCATTTGATAACTGTCTGCAGCTGATTGAGCCACGATCTTTTTGTCTGCCCTTTTGCATATGGCTTTTAAAATAAATAAATATGACGTTTCACCAATCGGCATGCAAATATGCCATAATTTTTTTCATTCTTCAAATTTAATTTTTTAATAATTTTTAAAATTTCATGCCTCTTTCGCGTTGTCTGTCGTAACCATAAAGTAAAGCCGTAAGCATGGTAGGTTAAAAAATTATACCGTGGGTAAATTTGCGGTGAACAGGCAGTTGTACAAAAGTTTTCTAAAATATAAAGGAAATTTTTTAAAAAATGCACGATTTTCAAGGCGGGGGGCGTTCCTTGAAAGCGCTAGACTAATATCGCGCTTTTGATAACTGTGTGCCGCTGATTTAGCCACGATCTTTTTGTTTGTCCTTTTGCATACGGCTTTTAAAATGAATAAATATGACATTCCACAAATCGGCATGCATGTGAGACATATTTTTTATTCAAAATTTCATGCCTCTTTCGCATTGTCTGCCGGCATTTTAGCGACTAGAAAAATGTCTGCCAACAATTTTCCACGTTTCTTAATAATAAATAAAAGCTATTTTGACAATTTTTACTCATGTATCTTATAATATTTTTAGTGTCAAAATTTCACCCTTTCGATTGGCCGCCTCCGCTTTAAGCCCCGGGATCGCGCTGGCAGACATGACTATTTCATAATGGCTACACAAAAGGATACTTCAAGTAAAAAATTAGCCATGTATAGTCAGCTCTTAGACTATTAGTAGAATCCTTACCTAGGTACGCAGGGATACGGTACTCTTGAAGGCTCTACTACGAGATCTTCTTCTTGCCGGATGTTAATCAAGACCTTTCCGGTGTGTTTTCCGGTGCCCATATATCTAAAAGCTTCTTCAGCTTGATCCTTTTCAAATATGGTTGCGTCCAGTGGTTTTAGTAGACCTTTACTTAAGGAATCCAATATTAGCTTAACAAGCGTATGCTTGATCATATTTCTTTGTGTTATAAGCGCATCCAGCATAATTCCTAAAATAATTGTACCATATGAATACATTTCATATGCAGGGTGTTCCAGGCATGAGAGCGTGCATTAGAAGTTTCTAGAGAACTACAGTACGTCTGTCCGTTCTGTAGCTACGGGGTATCTGTGAGAGGAGAAACGATATTCTCTCGATGTTTTTCGTAAAAAATTAGACGACGCGTCCCATCAATAAAAATTCGACAAATTTGCAAGTAGCCAATAAAATGAGTGGGCGGAGCGATTTGCGGTGACGTACTTGTTAAGTCGATGTATAAAATATATTGCTCTTTATTTAAATGTTTTTTGTCCGCATTCCTTTCATAGACACAGATCCAGCATCAGACGTACTTTACAATATTTGGACCGGAGATTTTTTGCACATCATTGATTTACAATAAGATCTATGGACTAAAAATATTTTCAATATGGCGGCACTTTTAGAAATACCGGAAGTTGACAGAAACAAAATTTTATATTTTAAATGGGTACCCCCCATCTCATTTTTATAACATATTTAAATTTTCTATAAAAAATTATGAATTTTTATATCAAACACTCTATACTTAGCATTAACCGTATTTGAGAAAAAAAATATTAAAAATTTTATATTATACAGGGTGTCCCAGAAATCAGTCCAAGTATTTTAACGGGTGGTAGATCTCGATAAAAGAAACATATTTTCTCTTTATCGTTCAAATAAGTCCAAAATAACGGAGTTATTATACTTTGAAAATTTCCAAAAAAAAATATTTTTTGATAAAATTTTTAGAACCACTATACCTATGTTGCCAAATTATCAAGAAATTATGTTTTTTAACTAAAAATTAAAAAAAATCAAAAAATTTCGAATTTTCAAAATTTTTTTTTCGCGGAAAAAACCTCATAGGGGTGTTTCTGGGGTTGAACTATACTACCAGTTAAAATACTTGCACTTATTTCTGGGACACTCTGTATAGGAAAAAAATTGGAAAAAATATATATCATTCAACACTACTTGCCGTGGAAACTGGCATTTTTCTTTAGCAACTGGAGCTGTAACGGATTGTTATTTCCCAAATCGAATTTTCCGATTTCCAGAAACCTTCCGCCTTGGGCCAAGCAGCGAACTGATGCTAAAAGCTTTTCCTCGGCTAGAGAATTTAGAACGATATCCACTCCTCTTCCTTTCGTGGCTCTCATGACTTGTTGCTCGAAGCTAGTGTCTCTTGAGTTGAAAATGTGATCGTCTAAAAAGTTAATTCAAATGTTATAAAGTAAGATTGTACATTTTTGATAAAATAAATTAATTTCAAATATATACAGGCTTTTAAACATAACCTGCTCATTAAAAGTATTTTAATAGGAATCTAAATGGTTTGGGCTAAGGACACTTCGAGGATATTTAAAATAGGATTTCTATACCCGTTGGGAGTTAGACTAGCTTCTGCGTCCCACTAGTCAACTAGCATACTCTACAATGTTGCCGTTTGTTGTCTCTTAATTTCCTGATTTTCAATTGTGGCATACAGGTTGATTCTAGGGTGTAGAGGTTCGATAGGAAAGACTTTTTCGAAATTCCAGTTCCAAGGGGGCGAAACCACCCCTCAAATATTAAAATATTTTTTATTTAAAAAACGGTCAAGTTTTCGAAAAAACGCTTAAACACGTATATTTTATTTTGTTTTTCCACATATTTTAAAATTTTTTAAAAATATATACAGGGTGTTTCGAAAAATCTGGTCATTGATTAATCACGATCCTGCTTAAAGCGTTTGACGTAAAAAGCTAATTTTTGGAAAACGGATTGACTTTAGGGTGTAGAGGTTCGATAAGAAGGAATTTTTCGAAACTCGATTTCTAAGGGGGTGAAACCACCCCTCAAATATTAGAATATTCTTTATTTAAAAACCGGTGAGTTTTTCGGAAAAACTCTTAAACACGTATATTTTATTTTGTTGTATTACATAATTTAAGAGCTTTTAAAAATGTATACAGGCTGTTTCATAAAATATGACCATTAAGTAATCACCATTCTGCATAAACTGCTTGACGTTTAAAGCTGACTTTTGGCAAACGGAATGACTGTGGGGTGTAGAGGTTCGATAAGGAGGGGTTTCTGGATTGTTTTTTCCCATGCTGACAAAAATGTGAGAAAATTTTATCGTTTGAATGTTAATTGAAATTCTTGCTTTGCTTTATCATCACCATTACAAATGATTAATTCGACGCGAACGAAAGTCCTGGGTACACGCTAGTTTTCTGTATAATGCCAATTACCAATATACGGTTTGTTGCCTCGACTTTATTTTATTTCATTCTTAACTCTCAAACACTGGCTATGAAAAAAATGAACACTGGTCAATATTAATGCCGGGTTTATACAACATTTGCATAAGTCGTAATCATAATCACAGTTTTAATCATCGTCATAATCACAACGCAGTTTTAATGTGCGTTTATAGAACATTTTCATAATCATAATTTTTATATCAGTGAAGTTGGGTAACATAATTAAAGGGTAAGTTCATGGTAGATGTCAACAGGTTTATAAGAAGTGGATAGTTTAACTTTTATATGACTATGATTGTGATTACGACTATATAAATGTTGTATAAACCCGGCATAATTTGCGCAGAGACCTAATTATCACTTAAAAAAATTTATCATTTCTAATTTTCAAGAAATCTTGAATTTAAAAAATCTTGCAAGACTCTTGAAATTTCTTGCATATTAATGTCTTGTCTTTAAGAAATTTTGAAAGTCTTGTCTTGCATTTCTTGCAAAAGTCTTGGTCTTGCAAGACTTTTTCAAGACTTTTGTGCAACACTAATTGGTATTATTTAAACCATTACCCAAAATAGTTCTATTATTATCCCTCAATCAAGGATATTAAGATCAAATTTTCCATTCTTAAAGAGGACAAAGAAAGACACAGACAAAGTGAACCATCACTACTAATATCCTATGCACCATCATTACTAATATCCTGGATGACAACACTTTGACTTACACTTGACTCTGCCTCATATACGTATGAGCTCTACTTACTAGCATCATATACTAGAATATACTATATTAAGTGTATTTTGAATATCTATATTACAATTACCTGTTAACTCTGGATGCAACTTCTTTAGTAATTCGCGTTTTTCTGGCGTACCGACTGTGGTATATACCGTACATCCCTTTCCTAGGGCAAGATTTATTGCAGCCTGGCCAACACCTCCAGTTCCGGAGTGAATCAATACAGAATCCGTAGGTTTTAGTCGTGCTATCTGAAAATAAAAAAAAAATGTATGGAATTTCGTAATTAGAAATGCACGAAGAAGATTGATTACCACAATTAAACCATAGAGGGCGGTTGAATAAACAACTGTAACCGTGGCCGCTTCTTGCATTGTCCACGATTCGGGAATTTCAAATAAAAGCGATTTTTCAGCTTTAACGTAAGACGCACATGCGCCTTTTGTTACCATGCCCATTACTCTTTTTCCACTGAAACAAAAAATATGCACTTAATCATACAGTGCTTTTATTTTAACTGTGAACATAGGCGTCAATCATTGTAATTTGAAAATCATGCCCCCGTTGTCAGTCCATAACCAACCTTTTATCATCAATTGATGAAATACCGATAAACAATACTGTTTTTCCGCCGAAAAATTAGTAGACATGAATTAAAATTCAAAATATTTTTCTTCATCGAAATTTAGGATTTTTGGTAATTTTTTGAGCTATAACTAGTTTTAGCTAAACAAAAAAATGTTTTAAAACAAAAATATTTGTAGTTGTAATTGCATACTATTCACTCAAATCCAATGCAATGCTATTTTGCTAATTCAGTTTGGTTAGTCAGTTGTGTTAAGCCCTATGTTCACAGTTAACATAAAAGCACGGTATTTTATGAGAATACATATCTTGATCTCATAAAAATTCACTGAAATTAAGACTTTTCTTTATATACAGGGTGGTCCGAATTGTATTTGGGAAACTTTGGCACCATATTCTGCAGATAACAATAAGTAATACATTTATGTCCTAAAATGCTTCGTTTCGGAGATACGGGGTAGAAGTTTCATTCTTATTATGATTTTTTTCAAATAATTTCTGAACTAACGTCGCGTCGATATTTGAATGAGAATTGGTGTCTGGATGTTTTTTTTGGTATTAGAAATTTGATTTCGTTGTCAATATGACTCCTACTTGTAGGGGTGCCAACTACATATTTTTACCTTTGCGGTACCAGTAATAAAATATACATTTCCACAACTTTTTGGCTTAAAAAATGTCTCTTTGCAAAAATTGTTACGAGACCATTACTTATCTACTACCAGGGAAAGAAAAATAGACAAACAGACAAATTGAAACCACCATTCTTGTAGGTAGGACTATTGCATTTGCGAGTTATCTAGAGTTATCTCTGGATAAGAAAATTATCCTTGAATTTCCATTGGAAGAAAATACAAAGAAGGTGCTCTCTGGTCATGTCGCAGAGTTTGTGGCTGAAACTGGGAATTAAATTCCAAAAGTATGTACTGGTTATATGTGATAGCCATCAGACATTTTTGGTGCATTTGCCTTGTGGCAAGTAAGCCAACTAGTAAACAACAAAAATAAGTTGCGGAAATTACAACAAGTGTGCATAGCTGTTACTAGTGCCTTTTATTCCCCATCATCAAAAGTTATGGAAATGCTACTCGACTTACTGCATGCTCAACCCCAGCGGTGTAATTGACTTCAAATCCAAGGAGACAATAGAGAAAGAGGGAGATTATATCCTCTATTAGATATTCGGGACAAAACTATCAGATCTGAGGAGAGACCAAGTTAAAGAGGTGGAGAAAATGGAGACAGATCCAGCCTCCACCTCACGGGTACCTCAGCCGGAAACAAGGTGCCCCCTACTGTGATGGGCTCGGATGGCTAAACCCCAACAGTGGAAGGGTGCATATTCTCGTAGGAGGTAGATAACCACTTCTCGGAGGATGAACGCCTGTTGTCAGAGGAGGTTGGGAAATACCCTGTTATCCCTACAACAGGATGTATGATGAGTTAGAGAAATATAACTCAACAAAGGGGGATACAATAGATCTTTAAAGTTGCGGTGATTAACCCTCCCTCTTACTCATTCTACATTCTACTGCCTGCCCAAATAATTTTATAGAGAGAAGCGAGCTGGGTGATTCTATGTAGATTTCTAAATATGGCACG
The DNA here is from genome assembly GCF_002938485.1 of Sitophilus oryzae. Classification (NCBI taxonomy): domain Eukaryota; kingdom Metazoa; phylum Arthropoda; class Insecta; order Coleoptera; family Curculionidae; genus Sitophilus; species Sitophilus oryzae. The sequence goes on from NW_022146105.1 coordinate 6,458,192, forward strand.
AGATCACCAAGAAACATATTCAAATTCGTAAGAATCTACCAGAATATAGGATGTAGAATGGTATGGGAGGGAAATCTAGTCAACGCGAATTTATATACCTATTGTGTCCCCCTTTCTTGAATCATCACTCATCATACAGTTTCAGAGGGCTTTTTTTTCAAAAGCTAGTATCTGAGACGGTTTTACAGGGGGTAGTTCTCCATTCCGAAATCAGTCGTATAAAATTTCAGAGCACAAATAGTTATCTTCTCGAAGCACTGAGTGATGGGATGCTCTGGTGTTTCCCCATTTTCTCCAGGTAATCTGCATTCGTCGTTGTTTCTTTAAGATAGCTTTAATATATTGAGGTATTTGTTGAGGAGACAGTGTTCTATTGAAAACCCCGTGGCAATCCGAAGATTGTTCTAAGTTAAATCAAGTAACAAGCCCTGGTGGGACAAGAAGCTGGCCAATCTTAGATCGGAGGTCCGACGACTCTTCAACAAAGCCAAACCCAGCGGCGAATGCCGGCTTTACACCGAGACGTTAACTGAGTATAATAAGGAGATTAGACGAGCAAAGTGGTCAGATCTTTTTGCGATGGCACCTGTCCCAGAGCCACCTCGTGATATTGAAAAATAACAACAAAAAGTAACAATAATTGAAAAAATTGCAAAATGTTTGTGGCAGGTTCATTTTGTTCTTAAAAATTAACCAAGGCATGTGCTGACATAAGTCAAAAACAAAATATTTAGGAGACATGGTTCTGACTGAAAAATAATGTTTTAGGAAAATTTGTTTATATAATATAAAATATATAACATGTACATGGTACTATTTAAAATGTTTTGCATTAGCACACTTAACCAGTTAAACCGGAAGTGATATTTAACTTATCGAGAATGTGTATTTTGACGAACGACTATATTATATCCAAATTTCGTATTTTAACGACAACCAGAAATAAAATATCACTTTGTATAGAACTTTCTATATTGTTGCGTGTTAACTTACTTTAGTAAACGGCCACTAAATTCGAAACCTTGTACGCATTCCTGTTCCCTCCTGTCTCTGGTAATTGTATCCACATTGATTCTTCCTGTAGCTGACATAACGTCTCGGAAGTTTAATGCAGCATAGTACACCTAAAAATAGAACATAGGCACAATGGAGGATAAAAATTATTTATGTATGTGTAATTATCATTAGCTATCGAGGCTCTCAATTGGAGCTTCATAAAATGTAATGTTTTATCAATTTTAAATAAATGATATAACATGCGAACGCGAGTTGTCTCTAGATATTATGTTACGACAAATTATTACAAGAAATCAAGAGAGGACTGTGTATAGCACGCAATTCCATAATCAAATACTCGATAAAATATGGAAAGATTCGGCCGTTTCAATCAGCAACAAAGTAAGACTACTAAGAGCCCTAATTTTTTCCAATGTCACTTATGCCTCGGAGACCTGGACGTTGAAGTTGTTAATGCGACGTAAAATCGATGCTTTTAAAATGTGGTGTTATAGACGGATGCTAGCGAACACCGTATACAGCCAATAACTCCTAAAAGATAGGTTTATGTTAGATATCTTTTAGGAGTTACTGATACAGCCGGCACCGACGAAATAACAACGTCGGTGCCGATACAGCTCATCGTACATACATTTCAATTATCGAACACGTGAATATCGAATCTAGACTGTCAACATCTATAAATCAATCTTATTTAAGATACTTTGGTCACAAATCCAGGACCATCAATGGCCTGGTAAAACTAATTGTGGAGAGAAAAGCAAGTACTGTTGGGTGGACCAAATAAAGACAATAGGCCACTGCTGCGCGAGGCTAGTACTGCTGCACAGAACAACATGAAGAGATACAATAAATGTGATTTTATAACGTCACGATATGTTCATAATGTTACGGCAGGTTCAGAAGACATTATGAATTATGCCCCTTTCACATACAAGATTTTATATGGTAGATAAAGCACAATAACGATTTTTTAACTCTTTGCGGCAAAATACTCCAAAAAAATCTAGCGATTGCCGATACAAAACGTAAACGAATAACTAAGCTAAACAAACGATTCCAAAGTCTACCGCGACATTTATTGAATAAACGTATTATTTCAGTATAGGAGCGCCTAGTAGCGTCAACCTGTAACGCGGGACATACAATAAACCGACGTAGCTTACCAAAAATGCATTAGATCAGGTGGGTCACATTTTAGTCCACCGTACATCTAGAGTTAAAACATTTGTGGTTCAAATTTTGTCCCTACATACCTCAAAGAGTGTCAAACATGCTATTTTTATCACCAAATTTCAAATCTTTGAACAAGAAGACTAAGGAAGGAGCATAATGCTATCCATGTATTCATGCATGGTGGGCGGAAAAGCCACCATAAAAGCTCTCTAGGGTGGGGATCCTTGACAGTTCTGTTTGACGATTCATTTGACACATTTGAATTTGATTTGAAATTTTGTGGATTTGTCAGTCTTTACGGAGCTTATTTTATGTTATTTATTATTTATTCTACCACTGATAGTTGTATAAAGGTAGTAAATCTAGATGGAAATTGTGGCAGAACTTAAATTAACAGTGACATTATCGCGATTTATCGAAAAGACGCCTAAAATAGTTGGTTGTGTAGCGTGCGGTAGATCTCGGCAAAAATTGAGTGAAATAATGGAACAACTTTTCGCTAGTAAGTGACTATATAATATACATACGTGTAGTAAACCGATCATTTATGAAATTCACTTAAATTAACTAAATTATATATTTTCTTGCATTTTAGCTTTTATTTACTACTTGTCAAAGATCAGATGTCAAAGAATTTTGATACGTTAATTTGATTTACCTGCTTCAGTAGCGTATCGAATGTTTGTGTTAATAAATACTTATTATAACTTATCTATTTTTATTACAATTATATATTTTTATAACAATTTTAATAACTACCAACATTTATTCACAACGTAAAATAAAATAACAAATTATTGAATCTACCCCACGTCTACCCTACATCATAGTTTTACATTTTTTAAATAAAATTGGAACGGCACTGATAAACCGGAATTTAAGTCGGCCATATTTGAGGCCCATCGCGGTGTACCTAAGATTTTTGATATGCCCCTTCCTTAATCTTCTTATTCAAAGTTTCAACTTAATTTTGGTTAAATGGAGATATACCGGGTGGGTCTCAAAAGTGGGATACCCCCTATAACTTTTTTATATTTTCAGATAAAAAAAACGAGATTTGGTATATTAATATATGACATAAATTAGGATTGATTGACGTATTCAATTGTTTTTGGTCACTTCCTGTTTCACTGGAAATAACTACAACTTTTAATTTTTAAATGACACCTTCGTTATTTTTTTAAATAATTCGATATAAGATGACACTCTGAATAGAATGACATAGGTATCAAATTTCAACTTGTGACATTTTCGCATATGGTTTATTTGAAATTGTAACATGCTGTTCATAACGACAATATGACTCGAAATACCAAGTGTGTGGCACCAAATTATTCGCAAAAAATGCTTTTTCCATATTTGCTAATGAGCCACCCTTCTTCCATTTGAAAAAAAATGAGTTTTGATTAAAAAACTATTAGGGCATCTTTTAAAGGGGCCACGACAAGACACGAAAAACATTAGATGATCAAATCTATTTTTCCAAGGCTCCTTGATTAAAAATTACTGTTTTAACACAACCACCACTCTAGAATGAAATTTAAAATACGATTTTTTTGTAAGCTAAAATGTCAAAAATTGACATATAATATGTTATTCTATTCATAATGTAATTTTCCATTGTCATTTAATAATCAACAGTTGTAGTCATTTCCGGTGAAACAGGAAGTGACCAAAAGCAATTGAATACGTCAATCAATCCTAATTTATGTCATATACAACATACCAAATCTCGTTTTTTATCTAAAAAAATAAAAAAAACATAGGGGTAAGCCACTTTTGAGACGCACCCGGCATACCGTATAATCGAAAAAAAAAAACGGCGTTATAAACGGCTCGGAATGACAATGATAATTTTGGCGAGGTCGATCTCTTGAAACAGAATATATTAGGTTACTGAATATTTGTTGTTAAATTGCGGAACTACATGGGAATATTTTAGTGTAAATGTAGTAAACCTTATTAACATTCAATGCGTTGAAACACCCGTCTTGTAGATGTCGCCGCTTATACCCATTTTATTAAATAAATCGTATGCGGATAAAAAATATCTTCGAATTAAGTAAATTTATTTCTACATTTATTCTTAATTTTTGCAAATAACGGCGGCAGCCTGTGGTTTAAAATTTCACCATACATCTTCTTAGTTATTATATTTTGTATGAATTAACTTGGTGCTAGGTAAGATTTATCCATGATATTTAAGATCAGCAAATCATTTATATAATTTTCTAGCCATTATAGCAAAGAGTTACAAGAGAGAGAGAGAGAGAAATACACGAGGAACTTAAACTATCGCCTTTTACTTCATCAAACCGACCCTCAAAATTTCCCCCTGTTACATCTTGGCGCCCAACGTGGGGCTGGCGAAGTATTATATAGATAATAGAAGAACTACTGACTACGTGTATTTATCTGAGATGAATAACGGTGCCACCCCAAGGACTCACAGCTATGACCTTCGTGGTAAGGGCCAGAGTCGACTTTTGGATCTACGAGGTCGACAATCTCTTTCGGATCCAATAACAACATCGCCCACAACGCCTCAGGGGCCCGTACCAACTACGACAGCCACGACGGTACCGAACACAAGTCCAACGATACAAGGTAGGATCTTTCCAAATTCTGTATTATCTGGACAGTTTATAAGAGGCAATAATAACGAAGGGAATCAGGGAGGCAACTTTATGTTTGTGCCGCCACCGCCGGCAGTTCATATGCCAACGGCAAATTTCATGCCACCGCCATTTTGTAATCCGACTACCTGTTCCATGCAGCAAGAAGATTTAAAAACGATAATTTCTAGTGTTATTAATGAAGTACATAAGTTAAATATAAATAATAATAATATCAATTCTAATCAGGGCCATTTTCAAAATATTTGTACTTTTAAACCAAACGCTGACGTTCCTATTTTTGATGATAAAGGGGATATACACCCTGTAGATTTTTTAAATCAAATAGAAACCATGTATAAGTCACAAAATGTTTCTGTAGATCAGTTTTTAGTAGATAGTATAACTAATTTATTCTTTAGAGGAAACGCAAAAATATGGATGAACGCTTTCTTATCAACTTTCACTAATTTTCAAGATTTTAAAAATCAATTCTTAGCTCAATATTGGAGTCAATCTCAGCAACTTAAGATTAGACTGAAATTAGATTCGGATATTTACCCTATAAATGGCAGCGCTACATTTACAGAATATTTTATTCCTATGTAGTTTTGGCTAAACATTTAGAACCTGCCTATCCGCCCCCGCAATTAATTCAAATTATTGCGCGACATTTTCCACCAAGTATTTCTTGTACTTTAATCGGCGCAGTTACATTTCAAGATGCCCTTCAGCGTCTTAGACAGGCCGAATATTATTTTAGTGCTAGTACAACGGATTCTTTTTCACATTCAACAAGATCGGAAAAAAATTATTTTTATAAACAAAATAATTCTAGACATGGATCACAATCACAACAGATGTCGGGACAAAATCAGACAAAAAACTTATCTAGTATGCAAACTGTGGATAATGTTGAATGTGAGGAAAATTCGGAAAACTAGATTGCTTTCCACAGACGAGCCCGGCTGTGGAAAACGTTTTAAAAGGGGCTTTAGTTTTAATAATAACGTTAGAGATGAATTACTTAAAGATGAGTGTAGCTTTAAGCACGAAATTGTTAATTATAGATCGCCGATTATCGAAACGCAATTGTATGGTTATTCTTTTCCCGCTTTAATTGACACTGGAAGTGAAATCTCCGCAGTCTCTGAAGACGTTTGGAACTCTTTTTCTGATAAAATTAAAAGTGACATTCCATCTTTTTCGTGTTCTGGTATAAGAGTTATAGGGGCGTTTAAATAAAATCAAAGAAAAATACAATTACAAACTTTAATTTGTTTTTCGTGTGAAAATAATATTTTTTACCAGGAATTTTTTGTCATACCCGATCTTGTTTATTCAATTATTTTAGGAATTGATTTTTTACGAAAATACAAAGTACGTATCGATTTAAATATAAATATAAATAAAATATTTTGTTCGGTAGGCGATGAAGAAATTGCTTTATCAGAAAAAATTTATTCTCACGAATATAATGGTAGAGAATCGTTAAATTTGCGCAGTTTATCAAAATACGAGAGTTTTGTTACAGCAAATGCAGTTGTGCAGTCAACTGATATACAGAATGTCACAAAAAATACAAATTTAAGTTTTAATGAGAAACATATGTTTAAAGAATTGATTAGCGAATATGAATCGATTTTTTCAAATATACCGGGTCGTGTAAAAAATTATAATCATCAAATTAAACTTCATAATACCGATCCATTTTTTATTAAATCATATCCGATACCCGTAGTTTATCGAGAAGCCGTCAATAAAACTGTCACGGAAATGGAAAATCTGGGTATAATTGAACGTGCTGCACTCCATACATATCACCCGTAAGAGTTGTAATCAAAAAAGATAATTCAGTTAGAATTTGTTTAGAGCGCGCAGACTTAATAAACAGATGGAAAAAAAAGATCACGAGTGTCCGAGGTCAATAGAGGATATTTTTAAGACATGTAAATTGAATTCTTCTTCAGAATTAAAATATTTTTCGCGTTTGGACACTACGAGCGGGTATTGGCAAATACCATTGACAGAGGATTCGAAACAGTATACGGGGTTTATGATTAATTCAAAAACGTATGTTTTTCGTGTGCTGCCTTTTGGGTTGTCAACGGCCGCTTCGTCGTTTATACGCATGATCAGTAAAATTTTCGGTCCGGAGTTTGACTCATTTTTAACCGGATATATTGATGACATGCTTATAATATCTGATTCGTTTGAGCAACATATTAAACATTTAAAAATGGTTTTCAAACGACTCCAGGAATTTGGGTTAACCCTTAATATAAGTAAATGTGATTTTTTTTGTGATCAACTTAATTTTCTGGGATATGTGATAAACAGTAATGGTATTAAACCAAATCCGTCTAGGGTAAAAGCTATTGTAGAATACACGCGACCACACAACGTTAAGCAACTTCAGCGCTTTCTAGGCTTATGCAATTTTGACAGATCCTTTTGTAAATCGTTTTCATCATTTTGTGAGCCTCTAACGAAATTATTGCGGAAAACTGTTCGATGGGAATGGAAAGAGCCACAAGAGAAAGCTTTTGAGAAGATAAAGGATTTATTAATAAATGCAGCAATGCTTTATCATCCGGTTTTGTCAGCCGAATGGCATGTCAACATAGATGCAAGCGAATATGGTTTAGGGGCACAACTTTACCAAGTGTTGGATGGTGAATCTCGTACGATAGCTTATGCGAGTCGATTATTGCTTCCAAGAGAAACGCGGTACCATAGTAATGAAAAGGAAGTTCTTGCGTGTGTATTTGCGTTAACTCGATGGCGTGTATATCTATTGGGTCGCCATTTTACGGTGCATACTGATAATAAAGCTTTAACGTATATTAACACTTGTCGACTACTCTCGCCGCGAATCGCGCGTTGGGTCCTAGCCTTACAGGAATTTGATTTTTCTATTGAGCATATTTCGGGAAAAGATAATATTGTAGCAGACGCGCTATCACGGGACAGTGCTAAAGCTCCCCCTTATCCGGAGAATAGATTATTCAAAATTTTATCAACTCTTAAATTACCCACGGAGTTTTTAAGAAAAATAAAAGCTATCGCAGTAGTGCAACGCGATGATAAAAAATTAAATGATATTATATCGGCACTATCATCTGATTTAAAACTACAAGAACGATTTGCACTCCACCAAGACGTATTATATTATCGACAAGCATCCGATGAACCGTATTTGGTTTGTGTTCCTAAAGTGATGCAGTCTGATTTTGTTGAAGCATATCACGAGATGTTGGGCCATTACGGTGTATATAAAACGTGGTCAGCTCTTCGCACCGAGGCTTGGTGGACGAATATGTATGCTACTATTAAAAAAATATTACGACACTGTGACGTCTGTCAAAAGACAAAGATATCGCGCATGCCTAAACCACCTATAAATCCTATTATTCCTGATGCTAAAGGTGACTTAGTAGCTTTAGATTTATATGGTCCCCTACCGCGAAGTCGTGCTGGTGCCAAATATGTTTTAGTAGTCTTGGACGTATTTACTAAATACATTGCGTTATATCCTTTAAAAAATGCAACCACTCGAGCTGCACTTAATCGTCTAATTTTAGATTATTTTCCTAAAAATGGCCGACCAAATCGTATTCTTTCAGACCATGGTTCTCAGTTCACTTCTAAACGATGGCGAGAAACTTTGGAATCTCTAGGTATAAAGGTTATTTTTAATTCGATTAGACACCCCCAAGCAAACTCTTCCGAAAGAGTAATGAGGGAACTAGGACGCTTGTGTCGCGTATATTGTGCGGGGCAACATACTCGTTGGGCACATGAATTAAAAAGATTTGCTGTCTTGATGAATTTTGTAGTTCACGAATCGACAGGTTTTACTCCGCACGAATTGCAGCACAACACCACCGTGCCTAAATTTCTTCCGTCATTTCTTTCAAATCCCATCGGGACACAGGATGTTAGTTCGGAGAGGAAAATGTGGCTTGCCAAAGAAACATTACAAAGTCGCGCAGCACGGAGAGCTATTAACTATCCAAGTCGACCATACCCGGTATTTAAAGAGGGAGATTTAGTTTTACTTCGATCTAATAATATATCCTCTGCTTTAGTGCAGAAACAAAAAATTTCTTTTGTTATTTGAAGGACCCTATCGAATAAAGAGTGCTGTAAGTTTTAATACGTATATGTTAGAGCACCCGGAATCGTTTACTGAACGCGGCTTATTCCACGTAAACCATCTTAAGGCATATCACCCGCCATAAATTGTGTGAGCTATATAGTTATAGCACATATATTGATACTATTTATTAAATTTATAAATTATGTGAACCTCGTGTGTTCTTCGACCTCTCAGTTCACAGGGAGGCAGATGAAACAGAATATATTAGGTTACTGAATATTTGTTGTTAAATTGCGGAACTACATGGGAATATTTTAGTGTAAATGTAGTAAACCTTATTAACATTCAATGCGTTCAAACACCTGTCTTGTAGATGTCGCCGCTCATACCCATTTTATTAAATAAATCTGGTATGCGGATAAAAAATATCTTCGATTTAAGTAAATTTATTTCTACATTTATTCTTAACTTTTGCAAATAACGGCGGCAGCCTGTGGTTTAAAATTTCACCATACATCTTATTAGTTATTATATTTTGTATGAATTAACTTGGTGCTAGGTAAGAATTATCCATAATATTTAAGATCAGCAAATCATTTATATAATTTTCTAGCCATTATAGCAAAGAGTTACAAAAGAGAGAGAGAAATACACGAGGAACTTAAACTATCGCCTTTTACTTCATCAAACCGACCCTCAAAATTTCCCCCTGTTACACTCTAAATGTCATTTACTAAAAATTAACACTAATTATAGAACGATTAAAAATGAGTAAAACTTTTATAGAAACACACTTCTATTTCCAAAAATAATTACTACACCATTTAACATTTTTTATAAAAATAAATTACAATCTTCTTAAGGCCAAAATTAAAAAGAATATAGACCGCGGAAATGACGTCGAATATAGACCGAGGAAATGAGGTCAATCCCTAGACCTCCCAACCAAAATTATCATCGACTGTCATTCCCCAGTCGTCTTCGACGCCGTTTTTTTTTTGATCGTATGGTACTTATTAACATTATAACTTAACAATATTTTTCTGTTTAGAAATACTTACAGCTACCCATGTCTCTTCGGGTTCCTTGCAAGTTGGATTTTCCAGTGAAAGTGGCCCTTCTATCCAAGTGAGCGACTTTAAATCACCTCGAATTAAGGAGTTCAAATAGTAATGCTCCCTCTGAATTATGTTGCTCTGATCAAAAAGCAAATGTCTATATGTGCCCCATTGTCCGTTCTTGTAGACGTTCAAAGCCAGTTGCTTTTTCAGTTGGGATTCATAAAATGGTAGATTTATGTCGAATTCGGGCACTTCCGTATCTGGTATAAATACTAATTTGGATCTTAGACCACCTGGAAAAAAGAACCATATTTTGTAGCTATCGATAAATTTTGTTTTTCTTTATACTCCAGTCACGATAAAAGTCTGCTAGTCTTTATACAGGGTGAGTCTATCTAAATAAAAAGTCTATCTAAATATAAAAGTCTTTATACAGAGTGAGTCTATCTAAATAAGTGCAAATGTTTTCAGGGTTGGTAGATCTTGATAAAAAAAACATATTTTCTCCACAAATAAGTACAAAATAACCGATATATAGTAAACGCTACGAATGTTTGGTGTCATCGGTAGCTACCATGTGAACTAATTTGTTCAAGGTCACATAAAACTTAATTCCAGTGCCGTGGTGTTTTAAGTTTAAGCGTTGCTTTAACTGTCAAAGTCTTGTCAAAACATATATTTGGTTATAAATATAAACTGGAATGCCCCATTGTTCGCACTGCAAGCACACCAATGGACTGACGCACAAACACGAATCAATCAAAGAAACGCGATATAGTATCGTCTTTGTCAATCACGCTTACATTTTAGAATAAGTAGGAGGAGCGCAGGCAGATGATTAGACCGGGCCTTTAAAAACCTACGTCTGCGGTAAAAATTTACGTTTTTAATGTAAAAATGATAGCGCGCGTGTCGATTCTAACTTTATCAAGCGATGAATCACTCCCAAACATTCGTGGCGTTTACTATATTTTACTTTGAAAATTTCAAAAAAAATGATATTTTGCTTAAATTTTAAGAACCGCTATATCTCTTCTGGGTTTTCTTTCTTGTAAATAATAATCTACTACCAATGTTGCCATATTATAAAGTTATTATCTTTATTAACTAAAAATTTCCAAATTTTTTTTCAAAAAATTCCATTTTTTGTTGCACTTAAGTAAATAAATAATAAATAAATAAATAACGCTTTATTGTACAAAAAGCCAAAATAGCTTCAACGACAAGGCATTTAAAAAACAAACAAAAGCACAAAAAATATACAAACAATAAAAGATCTAACCAAGCATAATACAATTCAAAAAAAAATACGCCATTAAAATTACAAATAGAACATACATGGATATTGCAACACAAAAAAAACGTATCAATAAAAATTTTACAATTGGATAATTGTAAATGGTTATAATAATTTAAGTGTGTTATTATAAAATATTAAATACTAGATTTTTAACCAGTGTTTGAGATGCTCAAAATTTTAAAATTCAAAATTGTTCAAGATTAAATATCAACAAAAAGTCGTTTACCGCATATACGGCTCTCTCCAGTAAGGATGATTTCAGAGCTTTGCTTATTGAAGAATCACCCTGTATATGAAACGTGGGACACGAATACGAAGATATTATATTTTCCTCTATAATTTATTTATCCATCCAAGAAAACGTTTATAGACGACGATTCAATCTTTTTGTATGAACAAAAGATATTCTAGAATATGTTATAGAATTCAAAATTAATCTGCATCTCTACCAAGTTTAAAAAAGTCATTTTATAGATCAGAATAGAATTAAATAAAATTTTATTTAACCCTTAATTGCTGACATGGAGTCTGAGAGACTCCAATTTGCTTGAAGTATTCAAAGATGTGTCAGAATTATCGTACAGGGTGAGTCAACGATAGAGCAAAGTACATTATCTCATTTGTTTCGAGGCTTATAAAAATATTAAATACAAAAGTTATAGGGAAGGTTAGGATAAAGTTGATTTTATTTAACCCTTAATTGTTGACATGGAGTCTGAGAGACTTCAATTTGCTTGAAGTGGTCAAAGAAGTGTCAGAATTATCGTACAGGGTGAGTCAACGATAGAGCAAAGTCCATTATCTCATTTGTTTCGAAGTTTACAAAAAAAATATTAAATATAAAACTTATAGGGAAGATTAAGATACACATTTTAAAATTATTATAGAGTATACAGGGTGGCGCCTCTCATACGCCGCGGAGGCTCGAAGGAGAACGACAGTTTGTATTAAAATGAACTTTGTGAGCATATGTAGGTTAATTCAGAGCACTTTTTAAAAATATAGAGAGTTCTACAAGGTGTCCCCAAAAAAAGTTACATATCAAAGTTGTGTTTTTTGTAATGAAACACCCTATATATTAATTGATTTTCGGATTCTGGGAGAAAAATAAAGGTGAGTTTTATAAGGGAAGTATATGACTAAAATGTAAGGTTTCTGACATATTTAACATTTTCTAGAAATAAAGAACAATTTTTAAATTACAATAAAAGCCACCTAAATTGGAATTTACTCGATATAGCCTAATATGTAGTTAAATTAACTATTGTACTTTAAATCATATTAAAACTTGATTCAAAAAGTTATACAGGGTGAGACAAAATTAATATTGAACATTGGTCACCTTTAAAAGCATGTTACTCTTTTATTTTAAATGGGGCACCCAGTATATTATTCCGATATTCAATGGATAATTCATGTCTCTTCAAAATATTATTAACGTTGCCTACCCCTCAAACAAAGATTTTTCTAGATATTTTCATTTACATGATTTGATCTGAGTAGATTTTTATTATTTTGATAAAATCTAGGTGGCTGTGATATGTCTGACGTTACTTCAACATAGCTGTCTAATTAGTCCAACTTTAACAACTAGTTATAATTTTGTGTCAGTTAAAACAAAAAAAAAAATCTCAGAAATTTGCCGAAAATGCAAACTTATCCTACATCAGAAAGAATTGATATGATTCTATTAGTTGGGGAATGCAGTGTGCATTCACCAATTAATAGAATACTTAAATGCTCCTGATTTTACCTAGTCTTGATTTTATGGGGATATGTTAAAGACAGTGTTTAAAAAACTCGACCTACTATTGTCGACAACATGAGAGAAATTATTGAAGCTGCTTTTCGAGGTAGAATTCCACATAATGCCTTTTAAAATAAAAAGATCCTTTTGAAAAGACAATCATTTTATGCAGTTAGCAGAAAGGAAAGCATTTTGAGCATTTTATTTCATCTAGCTAATTTTTGTCACTTAATTATAGGTTTATATCTAGTTTTAATTGTGTAATAATTAAAATATGTTTTGAACGTGTATTTTTTTATTACCGATGAATATTTTACTCTAAAGCCTTCAATTTTTGTTAAATTAACAAAAGGTATATCCACAGCCACCTAGATTATATCAAATAATATCGATCTACTGATGCAAAATCATAAAAATGAAAATATCTAGGAAAATCTTTGTCTGAGAGGTAAGCAACCTTAATAATATTTTGAAGATATATAAATTCCCCATTGAACACCGAAATAATATACTGGGTATTCTATTTAAAATAAAGGAGTAACTTGCTTTTAAAAGTGACTAATGTTCCATATTAATTTTGTCTCACCCTGTATAACTTTTCGGGTCAAATTTCAATTTTGTTTAACATACAATGGTTACTGTAATTAAATATCAGGCTATACAAAGTCAACTAAAATTTAGGTAACTATTTGAAATTTAAAATTTATTCTACATTTTCACAAAATGTGATATATGTCAAAATTCTTAGATTTTAGGTATATGCTTCTTTAATAAAACCCACCTTTATTTTTTCCTAGAATCCGAAAATCAATTAATATATAGGGTGTTCCATTACAAAAAACACAACTTTAATGTGTAACTTTTTTTGGGAACACCCTGTATAATTCTATATATTTTTATAAGATGCTTCCAGTTAACCTACATACGCTGACAAAATTTCATTTCGATATAAACTACCGTTCTCCTTGGAGCTTCCGCGGCGTATGAGAGGCGCCACCCTGTAGAGAGTGCGGTTCTTTGATGTCTCAAAAGAACCGGGAATTCCCGGTACTTTCGGTACCGGGATTTCCCGGTTCTGAACCCTAATAGTAACGATCACTCAAAAACAGCTAAACAAGCTCACTAATGACAGAACTACTCTACGTAGCCCATAATGAAAACTTGCAAAGATAATAGAGTAAGGCGATAGGTCAAATTTTATTTCATACACTGTTGACTGGCATGAAAAAGACCCTAATACCAAAGATTATAAGAGTGATGACTAGTGATGACATGAAGTGAAGAAATTTGCTGTTCTTTTTTTAACGTTCTCTAGACGTTTTTTAAAATATCGTCTAATCTAAGTTGCAGTAACAATGCATTTATAATTTTATGGATACTTGTAGAATATTAACAATTACCTGGTTCCCTACGGATGCAGTTGAATAATCCCATAATACCACTTGCCGTCTCTCCTAAACTATACAACAGAACGTTTCCATCCTTTTCTTTCTCCAATACACTTCGCACTTTCGGCAACCATGAAAATTCCGTATCTGAGGATGAGATCTTTATAACGACCGGTGGTTTGAACTCGGTTACTTTTCTAAGGAACACTAATTTTTCTTGTTCGGTACTGAAGACGGTTATCAAAGTAGTTTCGTCGGATTTGCAAGATGACGGATCGAAATCTAAAGATTCTCGCGATAGGATGAATCCTGATTCTTGAATTGATCCCAAAGCTACATTTAACACCTGAAAATGAAGTGAAATGTCCGTCGTAACTTATTTTTGTTTATTGGTATAAAAACAACTAAAGATAATTTTGATTTCTAAGTTGAAGCTTATTCTATTATTGCTAATGTCCAATGGAGAAACAGACGGTACAAGCATTGCAAAACATTTATCCAAGGATATTGTTATATGTACATATTTGTCGCCACTGCAAGAAAATCTACAAAATTAAATAGTTATGAACAAGAAAGAAATCCCTCACTATTTCTTAAATGTATAAAAAAGAAGGAAAACAAAAAACCAGGAAGCAAAGGTTGATGATGGCTGAGCCATTTAATATTTTTCTTCTTTTTTATACATTTCCCTCACTATTTCTTGCTTGTTCATATTGGTACCACGGCTAAGGGTATTGCGGCGTGTTGCTGTCGGCTACCTCCGCGGCTATTCTGGACGAAGCCCGCAATCCTGGGCGACTCTGGTTCTTGGCTGCAAATTGGGGCTTTAGGCTCCCGTTTGCTTCTTTTATTCCCATCATTTATTTTCGCTGCTGCATCAATTTTTTTTCCATCTCCTGGGTTGCACACGGTGCCTCGTTGCTTCGTTTGCTTCCTGGTCTTTTGTGTTTTGAGATCGATTTCATCGCTTCCTGATTCCTTACCGTACTGATGAAGCCTGAAGGCAGTTACATCAGTGTACACTAGTGTAGGTTTGGTTGTGTGAGTGTGTGAATGTGCGTGTCTGCACTGGTATACACTGGTCTATACGGTTACGAGTTGTTGAGGGATGAGCCATTTAATCTTTTTCTTCTTTTACATAGTTATTTTTTGTAAACACTGCTGCGTTATTTTTTTAATTTGCATCTGTAGATGCTAGTGATGTTATGACAATCGCTTCTTTGATTTTAAAGAGCATAACATAAATAAACATAACTTACCTAAAAATTAAAAATAATCGTACAGAGAGTTTGAGGCTTTTTGGTTTTACCTTATTAGTAATTGTTATCAGGTAGTCATTGTTAATTTTGAGGTTTAACTTCATATAATGTCATTTTAACAGAACGTCAACGGTTTTTGCAGACGTATCTGTTTAAAAAAACTAAAATATTCTCGAATAGTTGAATTTAAATATTTTAAATAGTTTTTTTCTTTATTCTTTGTATTTTTTTTGCTTCCGGCGACGGAAAGAGATAAACTTTTCGAACTTAACGAACAAAAAAGCATTTTTTTGTTCGTTATCGTTAGGCAAATTTACTGTTTATCTGTAAACCTAATTGCTAATAAGTGGTTTCCGTTGGATTAACGCAGCAGTGTTTACAAAAAATAACTATTTTATTTTGTAGATTTTCTTTCAGTGACGAAATACCCATATAGGATTTTTTTGGAGAGATGAATCCGCCACATAGGTATATTTAATATACAGGGTGTGTCCCAGAAATAAGTGCAAGTATTTTAAGGGCTGGTAGATCTCGATAAAAGAAACATATTTTCTCTTTATTGCTTTTCAAATATGTCCAAACTAACGAAGTTCTTATTTTACTTTGATATTTTCCAAAAAAAAAAATGTTTTACTAAAGATTTTTTACTAAAATTTTGAGAACCACTGGAACGTCTCTGGATTTTCTTTCTTCTAAATTTAATCTAATACCTATGTTGCCATATTATCAAGAAATTATGTTTTTTAACTAAAAACTAAACAAATTACCAAAAAAAAATTAAAAAAAATTCGGATTTTAATTTTTTTTTTCGTGAAAAAAACCTCATAGGCGTGTTTCTGGGGTTGAACCCAGTTACCATTTAGTTATACCAGTTAAAATACTTGCACTTATTTCTGGGACACCCTGTATAATAATTAGGTATATATGTTACTGTAAATATCCGAAATGCGGTAAGACCTAGGATAAGCGCGGTAAAACCTAGGATAAGCGCGCTAAACGTAGGATTTACCAATGAATTAACACCCTCCAAATAATCACGCTAACCAACTCGAAATGCGGTAAAACCTAGGTAAAACGCGTTTTACCGCATTTCGGACATTTACAGTGACATATATAATACTTAGGTAAATATAATAGGGGTAATTTTAATATTTTTAAATTATAGTAGAAATGACTTACTGTGTGCCGTTCTAAAAGTTTCGAGCCTATAACTAAATGACAGTCGACTTCTGTAAGCAGCTTTTTGTCTTCCACAGTGACATTTCTAACTTCAATTTCAGTTTTACTTAATACAGTGATATTTGGTTGAATTAATGGTTGATCAGCCAGAACATCAAAAGCAATATCACCTAAAATGTTTGACAAAAAATATAAATATTTAGTACCTATAGGTTAAATTTACAAGAATTTATACACGCAAAAAGAGAGAAGGATTAACTTATAGAATTGGACAATGGTACTTTAAATAAAGTAATATTTTATATAGACTCAGATGCAAAAAAACGCAACGGAGAACACTGTACAACAATTTCGTTTGTAAATTTTCCTAAGATATAATGTTACGGCGAGGGGTGTCTCACTATTGGAATTACATGTACATTTTCTTGGCAGTCGCTGGCAGTCATTGGCAATCTTATGGCAGTCGCCTATAATAATTACATGGCAGTCATAGGCAGTCTTCTTCATAGTCACTGGCAGTCACTTAGCAGTGGAAGGATATTTTGGCAGTACGTGTACATTTTTTACCCGAGTGAGACACCCCTCGTGTTACGGTCAGTACCATGACTCCTTTTTGTTTTTTGATTCATGTCAATACATATGCTTTGATTAATTTTTAAGAACGAAATGAACTGATCACGATCAATTTGTAATTTTTTCAATTATCATTACTTTTTGATGTAATTTTTTAATATGACGAGATGGTCTTCGTGACTATTTTCGTAACGTCATATTACGCTACATTGGCGTTACTCTAAACTAAATTAAAAAAAACGTTAAAGACTAAATACACAGTTCTGGTTTTAATAATCAGTAATAACGATAACAGGACCAACGATATTAAAGAGTAATATCTGTAATAGGTACTCAAGTATTCAACAAAAAAAAGTAAAAAATACCCTAATATTTTGTATTGCCTCCTTTGGATGCTAAAACTTCCTGTATATGTCCATTCATACTGTTATTGAGGCTGCATATATCATATTGCGTTATGTTTTCCCATTCTTCTATAATAAGGACCAAGCCAAGTTTATTAAAATAATCTGGTACCCGTTTCGCGATCTCTAACCCTCCTACCAAGAATTTCCCAAACGCCGAACATGATGGGTAGTTCATAGTAGTATATAGTTCACAATAATCACCAAAGCCGCCTTGTCATATTAAAAAATAACTTCAGAAAGAAATGACAACTGAAAAAATTGCAAATTGTTGGTGGTAAGTTCTTTTCGCTATTAAAAACCAACGATGGCATTTATTGACATGATCCAAAAAACAAAATGCTCAGTAGACATGGTTCTGACCGTAAAATTATATTTTAGAAAAATTTACACACGAAATTATTGCACAGGGTTTTTTAAAGTTAAGGTAAAAAAACAACCCCTCGATTAACCCTGAATAATATGCCAAATACTAAAGTTTTTAAAAAAACGGAGTTTACAAATTTTATTATGACATATAATTATATACAACTTTCAATAAAAAATTCTCCGTTGCGTTTTTTTGCATCTGAGTATAATTAAGTTGAGAATATTTATATCTTGTTGAGTAAATCAATTTCAATTACCAAGTATGAGATTTTCTTCCGGAGTTGCTTCATCAACCAATTCGGCTACTTTAATGTGTATACTGTAGGCGTTCTCCAGGATAAGTTGCATGTTGACTCGAAGAGCTTGTTCCAACTTGAGATCAGCAATGTTTGGTATGAACACGTGTTTTTCTAGAACTGGACTACCTAGGTACTTTCTTCTGGCTATGGAACTTGCGATGAGACCACGGATTTCAATACCACCCGATCTAAATTCATGTGTGTAATAGTATTAATTTATATGGTTTTTATACGAAAATTAGAGCAAATTAAACTTTCAAATACATGCATTTTAATTAAATTATTTTATTTATTTAAGGATGAAATGGCGTTCGCAGGTTTAGGACTATGAATTTAACAACTTTTATTTTTTAAAAATTGCCGACGTTTCGACGTGTATTTTCGTCTTTATCAAGGCCATTTTATTTTTAGTTTTATTTATTTACTTTTATTCTGCTTAGCTTGATTTTCATATGTCCGTTATCCGTTGATACGATGGTCCGATGGCGCTCTGATTGGTCATAGCGTTTTCGCGCCACTTTTCATCCGTAAATTTTTTACTCCAGCCCGTCAACGAAGAAAGATTGTACGATAACGGACGTTTTGACATTTTTTTGACAAATTTAATGTAACCTTAATGAAAATATAATAATACAAGAACTAGCACCGTCGGGAAAACGAGAATTTTAAGAAAGCTGGTTTTTTAATAAATCTTTTATTATGCTCTCCTGACCAAAGTGTGGGCCGTCTGGCTGCTGGTAGACTACTGCGGTTCACTCATGGTTCACTACTGCGCATCATATCTGTACAGGGTATCCTATGTTCGTGTTTTATGGGATTTCTCGTTTATGAGTAGAGACACAATAATGCGATTTTCACGTTACTTTGCTACTTTTTTATGAATCTAAATATGCTACACATAGGTTTGTCCTAGCCTCCTTAGTTCCTGAAATACAGGGCGAATTTGTGATGTGCAGTAGTGTACATATACATTGAATACAAGTATGATGCGCAGTAGTGAACGCAACGTTTACCGGCAAAAATATGTTAATTAGATCCAGCGTTGTTAAAATTCTCTCTCGAAAACGTTGCTAGCTCTTAAACTATAAGTAAAACAGCGAAATCGTTATGGAAATGAAAATATAAAATGACACCAATCACAAGAAAATCGTATATCTGATGAATGAAAATGCAGTAAATTAAAAAGCTGCGTAATTTTCTAACCAATCGAAATCCTTAAATTCAACCAACAAAATTAATATCGTATCGTCGGACAACGGATGCAGGAAAATCAAGCTTAATTTCTTTAGGCATTGATCTGTTATACAGGGTCGTCCGAACTGTATTCGGGAAACTTCGGCATCATATTCGGCCGATAATGTAAAAAGTTCGTATAAATGTGTGTCCTAAAATGCTTTATTTCAGAGATACAGGGTGTAGAAGTTTCATTTTTATTTCGATTTTTTCAAAATAATTGGACACCAAACTAATATTTCGATGAAACTTGATGCCTGGGAGTTATTTGAGACGGGAAATTTGATTTCGATGTTAATGTGACTCCGGCTTGTGGGGGGCGCCACCTGAATATTTTTTAACTAGTTTGAAGAGTATTAACTTTTCGTCCCTACCTGTATTAAACTGCCGAGTACAAAAATACACGTTTTCGCCATTTAAAAATTGAACATTGAATTATTAGACTGAAATCATAAATTTGAAGTGTTTTGTGTCAAAGGTGCAATAGATAGGTACTGTTTCATCATATGTTTTTCTAGAAAAAATTATGATTAATTTAAAAAAATAAAAAGCCCGCAAATTTATAATTTTAGTCAAATAATCTCTAGTTAAAATGTAGTTGACATGTTTATTTTTGTCAGTAATGACATGTATTAATAATTTACATTTCAAAAATCTTGAGAGTTATAATAGTATACCGAGAGCGGTTAGTAGTAGCGACCAAGAGACCTTTTTAACGTAAAAAAAAGGCGGAAATGTATATTTTTTCAGTCGGTATTTTTATACAGGTACAGACGAAAAGTTATTACTCTTTAAACCAGTTAAAAATATGTAGGTGGCGCCCTCTATAAGTCGGAGTCATATTGACATCGCGTATGAAATTTTTAA
Organism: Sitophilus oryzae; assembly: GCF_002938485.1. Taxonomy (NCBI): domain Eukaryota; kingdom Metazoa; phylum Arthropoda; class Insecta; order Coleoptera; family Curculionidae; genus Sitophilus; species Sitophilus oryzae. The sequence goes on from NW_022146105.1 coordinate 6,478,781, forward strand.
TTTAAAAAACACCCAGAGACCAATTTTCAACCAAATATCGATTTCGGAAAAAAATCGAAATAAAAATGACACTTCTACACCCTGTATCTCCGAAACTAAACATTTTAGGATATGCATTAATACGAACCTTTTTTACTTATTTTTATCTGCCGAAGTTTCCGGAATACAGTTCGAGAGACCTTGTATATCTACGTACGCTATTATGCCACTTTCCTTGGATGCGTAAACTGGAACATTCGGTGTATCCCCAAACGTGTTACTATATTCAATATGTTTCTTCGCATCGATAGTCAATCTCGCAATGGTAGTGGGAACGTAGAGTAACCGCGTGTCTTCTTGTAGAATCTTCATCTGAAGCATATTGTCCATGAATGCCACCCAGTTTCCATCCCAACTGATTGTGGCTACTTGACCGCTGATATCGCAAGACTGGATGCCTTTGAACTTTCCGCTGCAATCAAAATAACCAATATTATTCAATCAAACTATCAGCCGAACAAAAGAATACGAAGTTCCACCAGCTATAGCCTTTGTACTCGTAGACTTTGAGATGGCTTTTGATATATCCTAAGGCAATAATAGAAGCCCTAGCGAAACAAGACGTTGATAAGTCTTATATAGAAACTCTCGCCAATATATATAAAGAAACCAAAGCAAGAGTACCTAATGATATCTAAAACAACATCAGAGTTCCCAACCGGCAAAAGAGTATGACACTTTGGTTTCCCCAAAGCTGTTTACAGCAACACTAGAAGAAATCTTCCGTCAACTAGACTGGACCAACAAAGTATTAAAATAGATGGAGAATATCTTAACCATCTAAGATTTGCTGCTGACAGTCCTAGTTTTAATTTCTAATAGTCCTGAAGAACTACAAACACAAATTAACGAACTAAATACAGCCAGCAATAAAGTAGGTCTCACAATGAGTTTAGCAAAAACTGAAGTAATACACACCGAACTAGTAGACAAAAAATACATTCTAACTAGTAATACAAAACTGGAAATAGTAGAAGAATACATACCGGGTGTTGCATCGTCGAGCGGGACATAAGAAATCCCATATAAATTTTAATGGGGTCAATTATTGGCTTCCCTAATTATTTTAGAGAATAATTCTATTTAAGTTTATTGAAGAGCACTAAAACCCACATTCAAAAGAATAACTTTAGATCTTTTTGATTAGCTTACGAGTTGATTAGTTTACCAGTTATCGCCGATTTCTTTTTAAATATTTCTCCTTTCTTATGGCCCTGTATTTGCTTATGAGCACCAGTCAAGGTAAAAGATAACTGTCAAATGAAGTTGTCATTTCAGAAATTTATCTATTTAGTGCTTTATTATTATTATTAAAAAGTCATACCTACATCGAAAATATTATACATGAATTACACTACCGAAGAAAAAGCATTGGTGATTAAATGGTATTATCAAGGAAATAGTTATCAAAAGGTGTCGGACATGTTTGCTGCTCTGTATCCGAATAGACCGATACCTGGAAAATCTACAATCGCAAGGAATATCCAGAGATTTGAGACCAAAGGTACCCTAATAAATAACTGCAGCTGTGAAGCAAGGCAGGAACAAAGAGAAGATGCAAGAAATGATACCGACTTGGAAGTTTTATTGTGCGTGGAAGAGAACGATGGAAAGATCAGCACAAGGAAACTTGAGGATGAAATAGGAATAGATCACACTACAGCGTTTCGAATTTTGAAATGACATAAATACTATTCCTTCAAATATGAAAAGCACCAAGAGCTACGAGATGGGGACGAAATACGCCGGCAGGCGGTTTGTTTTGATATGATGGAAAGAGCAAACACGGATAAGGAATTTTTAAAAAACATATGTTTCACTGACGAATGCACGTTTACCTTAAATAATGAACCCAATGTTCAAAATTATCGATATTGGAACAAATAAAACCAACACAGGTTTGTCGAAACAAGGACGCAATATCCACAGAAAGTAAATGTTTGGGCAGGGATATTCGGACACAATATTATCGGGCCATTATTTCTTGCGCGAAATTTAAATGCAGAATATTATTTGGAAGTACTCGAAAATCATATTTTACCTGCTTTACATGATGCCGCTAGGGAAAATCAGGCAGTTTGGTACCAAATGGATGGCTGCCCGGCACATAGTACCCTGGCTGTTCGGGAATATTTAGACAATAGTTTTAACGGAAACGTTATTGGCCTAAATCATATAGTAAATTGGCCAGCAAGGTCTCCTGATATTTCGCCAAATGATTTCTTTCTCTGGGGCCATTTAAAAAACAGGATATACAAGGATAAAAAATACCCAAATCTAGACGAGTTAAAAAATGCTATTTCTGCCGAATGCAATAAAATTTCAGTTTACCAACTAGCGAATGTAAGAAGAGAATTTTATGATCGCCTGGGTTATTGTCTAGCAGTCGATGGAGGAATATTTGAACATCTTCTTAAATCCTAAAGTTCTAACAATTTAATAGTACGTAAATTAATAAGTTTATGAATATTGTAATAATACTATAATTAACCTTGTAATTGATTACTTTATTTTACTTTAATTCATATTAATTTGTATTTATAAATACATCTTTAAGATTTCCGATGTAGGAATGAGTTTTCAATAATAACAAAGCACTAAATAGGTAAATTTCTGAAATGACAACTTCATTTGACAGTTATCTTTTACCTTGACTGGTGCTCATAAGTAAATACAGGGCCATAAGAAAGGAGAAATATTTAAAAAGAAATCGGCGATAACTCGTAAACGAGCTAATCAAAAATATCTAAAGTTATTCTTTTGAATGTGGGTTTTAGTGCTCTTCAATAAACCTAAATAGAATTATTCTCTAAAATAATTAGAGAAGCCAATAATTGACCCCATTAAAATTTACATGGGATTTCCTATGTCCCGTCCCACGATGCAACACCCGGTAGACTTTGAGAAGGCTTTCGAGGTGATATATCCTAAGACAATAATAGAAGCGCTAGCGAAACAAGGTATTGACAGGCCTTATATAGAAACTCCGCCAATATATACAAAGAAGTAATGATACATAAAACAACCCCAGAGCTACCAACTCGCAAAGGGTATGACAGGGAGACGCAATATCCCCAAAGCTGTTTACAGCAACACTAGAAGAAATCTTCCGCCAACTAGACTGGACCAACAAAGTATTAAAATAGATGGAGAATATCTTAACCACCTAAGATTTGCTGCTGACAGTCCTAGTTCTAATTTCCAATAGTCCTGAAGAACTACAAACACAAATTAACGAACTAAATACAGCCAGAAGTAAAGTAGGTCTCAAAATGAATTTAGCAAAAACTAAAGTAATGTACAACGCACTAGTAGACAGAAAAGACATTCTAACAAGTAATACAAAACTGGAAATAGTAGAAGAATACATATATTTGGGACAACTAATACACAGCTCGGGATCTTTACTACCAGAAATCAATCGAAGAATTAAGTTGGCATCGAGTACTTATGGAAGAAACTTAATCATATTCAAATATAGACTGCCACTTTATCTAAAGAAGAAAAAAAAATGTGTACAACCAGTTATGGCCTATGCATGTAAAAACTAACATTTAAAACAAACATTATAAGGAAACTGCAGGTCGCACAACGCTCAATGGAACGAAATATGCTGGGAATAACTAAGAAATACCGTAAAAGAATAAAGAGGATATGACAAAAGATCCAGGTAATAGATGTCATCCGCAGAATCAAGTGGCGATGACGGACAACAGATGGAAGATGGACCACAAAAATTACAGCATGGTACCCACGAGGAATTAAGAGACCTAGAAGAAGACCGAACCTGAGATAAAACCATGATATTAATAAATTAGCAGGGCCAACAATAGACAAGAATGGACCCAACTACTAAGTGAATATCCAAATATGTGAGGGAGGCTACACCATAATTGGAAATGATTGATTAAGCTAAGAATTATCAACAAATATATCTCCGTTGAATTATTATCAATTGAGATCAATTATATCTAATTTCTAATGTTGTTACATACACGGAGACTATTCAAAGAGCAACTGCTAGTTTATAGGATATTGAAGTTCTTATAACGTTGGAACTTTTTAATTGTTAACGTGCTCAAACAATTTAGGAAAACATGCAGAGTCTTTGTTTTGAGATCAGTAACAAAACAGTTTAAAATTCACTAAAGGCATTGAATAAAAGATATACCTAATTATATTCTATTTCAGCAAACGCTAAAAGAAGAATACTGAATAGTTACCTGTAATTATAGCCTCTTAATCTGAGTTCCTTATAAACATCTTTTCTCGTCATATAAGGAACAGTCGAATTGGGTACTCCAACGGGATGTGGCAGAGGCGTTACTTCATCTTGGTCGTCCACAGCCAAACGAATTCTACCTGTTACTACAGTTGCGTTACCTGCAGGAAATAATGATTATAGGTTATTAAAATAATACATTCTGTGTTTCTATATTTTACTTAAAGCTAAAAGCTTACTTACTACTTAATATATTCAATTTTTTTGTAATTTTCCCAAAGTAATTCTAGAAATGTCGTTATTGCAGTCGTGTGCAGAGTACGTATTTTCGACAAAAATTATGGAAAAGTTTGGCTAAGCAAATATTAAAACAAGTCATTTTAATGACTTATCTATGTTCTAATGATTCGAGTTTTTAAGCCAAGTGTATGGTGTCCATAGTTTTCAGTTGTTTGATGTTTGTTTTCTTTATTACATTCATTGCATTGCCTATTGTAGCTGTTAATTGTGAACCACCGATTATAAATTGCTATTTTAAAATTGTGAAAAGCCCTTTATAAGATTAAAATGGTTAAATATATATCCTAAACTATCATTTGAGATTCGGGGTTTGAGACGGGGGGTTCTAAATAATGTTGCCGATTCTAAACAATAGTACCGCATGATCGAAAAAAAAACGGCGTCAGCGATGGCATGAAGATCGCTGTCATTTTATATGTAAAATTATATGCAGAATGTCATCGATGTTTATTTCCAAGACAACTGGACACCGTTTTTTTTTTCGTATCGAGAAATTCTGGTTACAATCGTTGAATTTGACTCTTTATGTCAGTTTCATAATATATTTTCGTATTTTTGCTTAAGCCCCATACTCACACTTCGCTCCTTCCTCGCCTTACTTCCTCGCGTTACTTCCTCGCGTTACTTCCTTGCGTTCCTTCGTCCCTTCGCTTCCTTCCTTCGTCCCTTCGATGCTTGGAAATTAGTCAATTATGCAACAACACACCACAAAATATTTTTAATAGAGCAGCTACATGTTTAATACAAAATATCTAGTACCTAACCTCTAAAATTTTTAAAAAATCCGAAAGGCGCATAATTTTTATTTTATAAAACTGCAATTCTTTGTCAAAAATAAAAATTTAATTTTAATAATATATTTTTTTTTAATAAATCCCAATATTTCAGTATGAATGTACAAGGCGAGTCAACAATAGAGTAAAGTTTATTATGTAATTTATATCGAAACCATGAAATATGACATACTAATTAAACGTTAATGATGTCAATCCCCATTTCTTCAGATATTTTTGTAAAGGCATCATGCACACTATTTCTATTTTTTTATTTTTGTCTTGTATGAATACAATATGAAGACAATATTGTTTTTTTCTTCCATTTTTTAGACTATTGTGTGTGAATTATTTTTATATCGACTGGCGATTGCTAGATGTACAGGATGTCCCATTTTTCTGTGTTTTATGGGGTTTCTGGTTTATAAGTGGAGATATAAAGATGCCGTTTTCACATCATTGTTCTACTTATTATGAAACTAAATATGCTACACACAGATTTATCCTAACCTTCTTAGTTCAAAGTTATTTCTTATTTCTTTCTTTTACTTTTTATTTTTTAATTAGTAGAATTTTTTGCATTTTTCGATAACATTTGTATCTCGATTATCTTATAACTTATCGAAAAGGTGAAAAGGATCAGTTATGGGCGGTGGGTAAGTGCCCAATTTGTAGATAAATAAAATCTGGGTATATATGTATATACCTACCTGTAGATTTAGATGAACATCCTAATTTTAATAAAAGGAGTTTCCGACGACCGCATAGTAAATGTCCGGTATAATACCGAGAATAGAAATATACCAATATATTTATATATAAGGAATATTGTAGATATACTCGTATTCTTGATATTACTGGTATTATACCGGGTATTTACTATGCGGTCGTTGAAAATAGCTTTTATAAATTTAGACTGTTCATCTAAATGTACAGGTATATACCGGATACCCTAATTTTGTTTTTTTCTACCTATTGAGTATTTACCCACCGCCTGTGTCTCGTTTTTCAGGTAGAATGCAGTGACGAAATTAGTTCTTCGTTGGGAGCTGTCTATTTCGAAAAATGACTCAAACTTATGTTCTTTTTTTTAAACAGGACACTCTATATATTATTTTTTATTTTATTTGCCTTGTTATGAGCTTTCTAAAATTATAATATACTCTATATTTATTTATTAATAAATAGGTACTGCTAAACTAAACGGCTCTTATTTTATTTAACTTAATTTTACCAGATAATTTTGCTTTGCATCGTGATATTTTGATAAACTACACGGAAACTGAACTTGTGCTGCTTTTAAATAACATGCCAATAAACAACATTTTACGTAGAATAAATTAGTTGATTGTTTTGATTATCTAATTTAAACCGGCCGACTATGTAATAAAGTTAAATAATGCATTTTTACCCCGTTTAAAAAAATAAGTATTTTAGAAAGCCCGTAACAAGGAAAATAAAATAATATACAAAATGTCGAATTTAAAAAAACATATAAGTTTTAGTCAATTTAAAAAAGACAGATTCCAACGAAGAAATAGTCACTGCATTCTACGTGCAAAACTGTACGGGAGACCGTTTTCGCCTTTTCGATAAGTTATGATACAAAGGGGATCGAAAAATGCAATCATTTCAGATTCGCCCTGTATTTTAGGAAGTAAGAGAGCTAGGACATATCTGTATGTAGCATCTTTAGTTTCATAAAAAAAGTAACAGCGTAATGTAAAAACCGCATCTTTGTATCTCGACTCATAAACGAGAAACCCTGCAAAACATACGAAAATGAGACACCCTGTACAAACGTACTGCCAAATCAAGAAATCAACTACGAATGAAATCCAAGATCGATTTATATATTTTATATATTTTAATATTTTTTTGTGTTCGTGATAATTCCTTTGCTACTTCGTCCAAAAACCGACAGTACGGGGAAGGAGCGTTTCGAGGAAGTAAACGGACGAAGGACCGTTTTGACGAAGGAGGAAGGAACACACATAAAATCGACAATTTCCCATAGTAAATATATGATTTTTTGACGAAGGGACGCGAGGAAGGAACGAAGTGAAGTAGCGAAGTGTGAGTATGGGGCTTTAGGCGTAAAAGTGCTTTACTTTTATGCCTAGGCGTTAAAATGACTCTTGTTATCTTGCAATCACGTCGCAAAAATTAATACTTTTTTGACGTTTAAAAAAACATTTATTTATAAGTTTTATAATATGTCTAATTAAATTTGGGCAAAAGGAATATTACTTGTTGCTGTAGATAATTTCTCATGGAAAATAGGTACGTAAAGAAAAAGGACTTTTTAGGTCGAAAAAAGTAAAAGGGACAATTTGTTCTAAAAAAGGACTGTCCTTTTCAAAAAAGGACAGGTGGCAACCCTATAGGTAAATGTCAATAGTCGTTATTTCTAAGTCAACTAAACGACTTTTTTCGATCATACGAAATATTCAGTACCTATAAAAGAATTTCTATTTTTGTTGTTTATTCTATCTTTAATATGAATAAATTTTCAATATACAGGGTGGCGCACCTCATTCGCCTCGGTTGATTATACGAAAACGGAAAGATGTAGAGACAAAATATTTTATGGGTATATGTGGGGAGGCAATGTGCACAATTTAAAATTATTTTGAAATATACAGGGCGTCTCAGAACTAAGATCCATACCAAAGTTATATTTTTTCTTATGGAACACCCGGTATTTTATTTCATTTTTGGATTCTTGGACCCAAAAAAAGACATTTATTATAAGGGTTAAATATGTTTAAAATCATTGGTTTTTGAGATATTTAAAGATATTTGCATGCTACAAGGAAATTGATTATCAACACCCTGTACATTACTTTTTAGAATTAATTCTTGTGCTGAGTTTAAAGGTAAAGAAATAAACTTTACTGAAAAATGTTATTGCTTCCTTAAATTTATACAGGGGTACCAAAAATTAGTGATCTATTTTAAGCATTTATTTTACATAAAAACTTTGTTATTTCAAATGCAACACCCTGTATTATTTTAAATAAATCGAAGCAGAATCAAAATTGCCATGGCGATACCAGCCATCTTGATTGCCATTTTATTTAAAAATCGCTTTTTATTCAAAATCTGAAATAGATAGGTATATGAAACCCTACTATAGTTTGAAAGAGAATTTGATTCTGCTTCGATTTATTTAAAAAAATACAGGGCGTTGCATTTGAAATAACAAAGTTTTTATGTAAAATAAATCCTTAAAATAGATCACTACTTTTTGGTACCCCTGTATAAATTTAAGGAAGCAATAACATTTTTCAGTAAAGTTTATTTCTTTGCCTTTAAACTCAGCACAAGAATTAATTCTGAAAAGTAATGTACAGGGTCTTAATAATCAATTCTCTTGTAGCATGCAAATATCTTTAAATATCTCAAAAACCAATGATTTTAAACATATTTAACCCTTATAATAAATGTCTTTTTTTGGGTCCAAGAATCCAAAAATGAAATAAAATACAGGGTGTTCCTTAAGAAAAAATATAACTTTGGTATGGATCTTAGTTCTGAGATACCCTGTATATTTCAAAATAATTGTAAATTGTGCACATTGACTCCCCACATACACCCATAAAATATTTTGTTACTACATCTTTCCGTTTTCGTATAATCAACCGAGGCGAATGAGGTGCGCCACCCTGTATAAACACGGATTTTTCATCCAAAGATATTTTCATCAAAGGTACCTATTCCAGATATTACACATTTTAATATGGCAACACTGCCGCTTTCAGTTCCACAGTGTTTTCGATATGCCTTCGCTAGGCGAATTAGAAAAGATAAGTGTTTTATGCGTTGGCTGCAGAACGAGTAGAGGCTCCACCTTACAGCACTTGAGATGTAAGAGAAATTAATTTAGCCTTATTAGGTATTTGCCGATTATGTTGCATATCTTTCCAACTCTTTCAATCAGCGGTATTACTCCTATATACGGATTTATTTTTCTCTCTAGACTACTAAAAACCTTGGCATTTCTGCGATTCATACTGAGTCGACAATTTTGGTAACCATTATTAACTTTTAATAAATAAATGTATTTTATAATCTTTTATTTTTAATTTTATAATCTTTTTTTAATTTGTTGTTTTGGTCAAAAAAGCATCCAGAAGGAGGGATCTGAAATGCTAGAAACAACAGATTTTCTTGACTTACCTTCAGCTACTTCGAATTTTCCGGATTCTTTCTGAATAGTAACGGTGAGATCAAGTTTGGCCTGAACGTTGGCAGGCATCTGCAGTGCCCTAACAAATCTACAATTTTCAAACACAACTTTTGTGTCAGGAACCAGTAGACACTGCGAGTCGGCAAAAGTGTTCCATACTATATACAAGTATCCAGTAGCAGGAAACAGATTCCTTCCTTTAAAAATAGAAATATTGAAACAAATGAGACGAAAAAGAACACTATAAACAAATGTTTATTAAATACCACCATATTGAAATAATTTAAAATAACAAATTTCGGACACGTTTCGCTAACATAGTAGCTTTCTCAAAACTGACAAATTCCTACTGCCTACTTATACTCCTATTATTATATTACTATGGCCTATATTTTTTTCCAGATTCGAAAGATGTTTTTAAAAAACAAATAAGAAGAAAAGAAGAAGTTTCGCTAACATAGTAGCTTTCTCAAAACTGACAAATTCAGTTGGCAGTCAACCTCGCAAGAGTTGCTTAGACGAGGAGGAAACCGGCGATACGTCTTCTAAAAGAAAAGAAGAAGTTTCGCTAACATAGTAGCTTTCTCAAAACTGACAAATTCCTAATGCCTACTTATACTCCTATTATTATATTACTATGGCCTATATTTTTTTCCAGATTCGAAAGATGTTTTTAAAAAAGGTTCAACAAAGGGCTTTTACTGAAGTCTAATTAGCAGTATAATAAAACAGGGGAATCTTTAAATTTATGTATTCCCAGAGATTCTAGGCAGTATAATTTGGCACCTTCATATTTCGAAAATTGTAGCAAAATTATGACAATTCTCAATGAAATGGTTAAAATAATAGGATTCTAATTTTTATTTGTACACCTTGCTTATTTATTCTTATTGGAAAACTTCTACCTAGTTTTCCTATACAGGGTGTCCCAGAAATAAGTGCAAGTATTTTAAGGAGTGATAGATCTGGTCAAAAGAAACATATTTTCTCTTTGCTATTTTTAAAATAAATTGATAATAACCAGGTTATTTAACTTTGAAAATTTTAAAAATGAATGGCAATATTTTGAGAGCCGCCGGCAACAATGATCGGCAACGATAATCAGTCACAAATACCAAGCAATTACCTAGCTCTTGGCTTGTTCGACGTCCTGCGTTGACACATCGACTATTGAAAATTTGTTACATCTTTAAAAATAATCTAAAATGTCATTATTCCATGGGTATATTGATAAAAGTCTAAATTATATGAAAATTCATTTTCTACAAAAACTTGAAGAGAGAGTAAAAGTGGTAAAATACAATTTGATAGACAATTATATTTTCCATCTGATTCCCGTAAAATATACGGGGTGTTCCATTTAAATTAAAGAAGTTATTACAGTTTAAAGCAAATCATTATTAAAAAAATAATCCTCATGGGCGATTTGAGCGGAAGAACGGGTAGTGAGCGAAATAATAACGTAGTTGGTAGATATGGGGAAACTACAATAAATGATAACGGAGAGAGACTAATTGATTTGTGCTCGCGAAATAAACTAAGAATCATGAATGGATTTTTCGAACATAAGAACATCCATAAATACACCTGGCACCAAGAAACTAGACAACTTACATCAATTATAGATTATATTATTGTTTGTGGAATTATTATTGGATTGGAAAATCGAGGACATGAGAGCTTACAGAGGTGTGGAGTATGGTAGTGACCATTACTTAGTGAAGTCAAAAATGAAAATAAAATACAAACATAATAGCAATGTAAATGACAGCACGACGGATCATCGCAGAAAAAATCAAGACCATCAGATATAAAACATATTTATTAAAAGAAAGTAATGTTAAATTACTATATCAAAATCGTCTAAAAGCAATTCTAGATGACCAATACAAGGAAAAGTCGCCAAAAGAACTATACACATATGTGGTAAACGCTCTGAAAGTTGCAGCAAGTGAGGCTTTAGGCGAAGAAAATACAAGAGAAAAATCTGATAACGATGGATGGAACACAGAATTGGAAGAACAGAAAAACGTAAAGCAAAAAGCATATCACAAATAGATATGTACAAAATCACCTGAAGACAGGACAGAATACAAAAAGGAGCTCGCTACTTTCAAGAAATCGTTAAACAAAGAAAGGAATGAAACGTGGGAGAGAAAATGTGCTGAAATTAACTCATTTCTAGGAGGCTCAAGATCAAATGAAGCTTGGAAATTTATAAATAACGTCAGATCGGATAAATCGCCTAAAGTAAATATACCTTCTATCAGCCTAAATAAATTCCAAGAACATTATAAAAATGAATTGAAAGAAAGAATATAGAACTCGAGGAACATATATGACGGTGAGTGTAGATATGGTTGAAAAGGCTTTAATTGCAATGAAAAACGGAAAGTCTAGTGGTCCTGAAGGAATACCAGCGGAACTTCTGAAATGCCGACCGAAAATTTTGAAAGAAATTCTCGCTTGTATTTTCACTACATATATTAACGGGGAGCCCATACCTGATTCATGGAAAACGTCATGGATAACTCCGATCCACAAAAAAGGAACGAAAGATATTTGCACTAACTACAGATGTATAGTATCGGCAACGAATAACTACCAAATTCATCTCCTGTTTGTGGACCTTAGTAAGGCTTATGATACGGTACCAATTAAGAAACTATGGGAAGTTCTCGAAAAAAGCCCAATAAATATAACACTAATAAAAGTGGTACAGCAACTTTACTGCAATTGTTCCGCAAGAATTAAAATAGGCCCAACTCTATCTGAATTATTCCCAATATCAAAAGGTCTAAAACAGGGTTGTTGTCTGTCCCCAACTTTATTCAAAATCTACCTACCAGAAGCTCTTAAGCACTGGCGCAAGAAGTGCTCTCAGATGGGAATACCTATTAATGACAACCTTTCTCTGTATACACTGCATTTCGCCGATGACCAGATAGTAATGGCCTAAGACAAAGAAGACCTAGAATACATGACCAGAAAACTAATAGAGGAGTACGAGAAATGGGGACTGGAGCTAAACAAGAAGAAGACAAGATCTATGTGTACTGGTGGCGAGTTGGAAGACCTAGTATTAAATAACAATATAAAAATTGAAGCTTGCGAAGAATATATGTATTTAGGGGTAAAAATCGCAAGCAAAGGGAGATGCGAATCGAAGAACGGATTGGTAAAGGCAGAAAGGTGATAAAAGCGCTGAACTCGGTGCTTTGGTCTAGGGATATCTCGGATCACAGAAAAAAACTGATTTATAACGCGATTCTAAAAAGCGTAATGTTATATGGCTCTGAGGTATGGCAGTTAAGCGAAAAACATAAAAAGAAGTTTTTGTCGACCGAAATGGACTTCTGGCCAAGATCAGCCCGAATCTCCCGTTTAGACAGTATTAGGAACGAGAGAATACGTGAAAAAATGAAGGTGGAGGGTAACATTGTACAAGATATATAAGAAAAACAACTGCAGTGGTACGGCCATGTACAACGAATGGCTGACGAAGAATACCAAAGCAAGTGTTGCAGTGGACCCCTACAGACAGACGTAAACGAGGCCGACCTAAACTTTCCTGGAATCAAGGAATCGACAGAGCCATGTCGGAAAGGAACCTACTACCAGGAGATTGGGACAATAGACGGAGGTGGCGCATGGAGACCGGAGGGCGACGAAGGACGCTGTAAAACCGGACTTACATACATACATTATTAAAAAAAAAGTTAGACGTTCTGTATAAGGTAGTATAATTTTTATTATTGCAGCACAAAACTTAGTAAATAGAGAAACTTCAGTACAATATTAGGTTTTTAAAACTTAAATGCGCATAGAGAAATGAAGCATTAAAATTTTTACTGTATTTTGACAAAACCGTAAATAGTAACCTTAAGGTTAACCTTAAAGCTTAATCAAATTTACTTTTATTTTAATCGTAGAAACTAAAAATGTAATAATATACAAGGTGTTCCGTTTAAAAAATACAACTTTGATATTTTTTATTTATTTGGGACACTCTGTATCCTGTAAAAATATTTTTAAATTGTTGCTCTAATAGTCCATCAACGAACCCAAAACATATAATTTGTAAAAATCTAATCGTTTGGCTACAATACTTCGTGTCGTATGTAGTGAATAACCCTGTAAAGGATATAATAAACATTTGTTTAATTTTTATTTTTATGGAGTTCCACCAAGAAACGGCAGAGTCAATTCAATTGTAAAAAGGGATTAATGCTTTTAAAAATCAAGGCATTAAGAACTGTACCGTCAATAGTGTGTCCGGCGATGTAAGCATAATCAGGATGCTTCAAGCATGCTTTGAACGATCTTTCCTCAGTCTCTGCGTTATCGGTGCAACTGTATATACTAACGTGCCAGTCTTTTTCGTGTTTGAATTTAATAGCTGGTGAGATCATTGGCGTGCCTCTGCTAACTGGGAACTGAACTTTCGGATAAAGATGCTGAAGTTGGGGATTGAATCCCAATTCATACAATCTAAAAATAAATAATATGTCTCCAAAAAAATCCTATATGGGTATTTCATCACTGCAAGAAAATCTACAAAATAAAATAGTTAATTTTTGTAAACACTGCTGTGTTAATCCAACGGAGACTAATTGTCAGCAGTGGCTTACAAATGAACAAATTTGCCTAACGGACAAAAAAATGCTTAACGTTTTGGAAAGTTTATCTTTTTCCGTCGTCGGAAACAAAAAAATTCAAGGAATAAAAAAATACTCCGAGCCTCAGAACGACGATCATAATAACAACCAAATTATAAATTATTTATAGGTTGCAAATATATTATTTATAATTGCTCTTGAAGTTGGCGCGAACCGCAGTAACCGCATAGCGACGTGTTCCGCTCTAGCCGTCGCGTTCCTAGGATCGCGATTTCGTCGGTCGCGAACGGTAGTAACTAGTAACGATCTAGACTGCGTCGTGTTTCGGTTCAGCCGTCGCGCTCCTAAGGTCGCGAACAATAGTAACTGGTAACAACCTAGACCGCGACGTGTTTCGCTCCAGATGTCGCGCGACTGCTGGAGCGCTACTAGGGTCGTGTTTTCGTCTGTCGCGCTTTAGTCGGTCGCTATTGACGTTGATGCTCCCGTTACAGTCGATACGTTACTTTCGAAAGCGCGATTTTCGGTAGGTCTAGCTACTAGGCATTTTTGATTGCAATAATAAATACATGTTAGGTACATTCATCATCATGATCAACCAGCCTGACGTAGGCCTTCCTTAAACCTTTCCACTCTTCACGGTCCTGTGCCTATTGAATCTAGTTTGCTCTAAATCTCCTTAACTCATCTGACCACCTTGTCAGAGGTCAGTCTCTGCTTCTGATAGCATCTTGTTTATGAATTGATATTGTTTATGAATTTGCACGGACACAGAGATAACGGCAGGGATGGAAGTAGGTAGGTACAATGGCCAGAAATACCGCATAGGTGACACTTTGGAAGCTGGAACCTCGGTTACAGATCGCGGTATTTCTCTGGAACGGTCGCTATTGTAACGCGACTCGCGTGAAACCGGTATTCACATCACTATTTGAATTACTTAAAGAATAATTTAAAGCTTATTTTTAATTACTTTACTACTTAATATGGCTTTTAATAATTGTTTTTGTCGGTTAGGCAAATTTGTTATACATGTAAAAAAACTGAGAGGCTACTATAAAATATTATTTAAATTTCTCTTGCAGTGGCAAAATACTCATTTTCAAGAGATATTTAATTAAAGCTTAATAAATGAGATTAGATCACGACTATTTCCAAAAAGGTTTTCTTATTATTACCTTCCAATCGATAATAGGAATTCTTGCAACCCTCCTTCTGTATTGACAAGTGAGACTTTCTTCTTGCTACTTTTTAAAAGCTCACCAACCTTACCGTTGCCAATTTCAAGCAAGACGAAACTCTTTTTGAAAAGCTTTCTTACATTTTCTACCACACTAAGGCTTCCGATACTCTTCGATACGTAAATAGCACTTAATTCTGTAGATTCAGTGTCTACAATGACGTTCTTACTTAATTTTCGTGGTTTGGGAACAATCTTGGCCAAAGTCTCTTGTAAATTCTTTACTGAAATTATTATAAGAAAAACATTAATTTGTGTTTAGTTAATTTTAATTAAAACAGTACCAATTTTTTCATTTGTTTTTAGTAAACTGTAAATATCGGTATGACCATTCTTATTAGCAGCGTGGGCAGCAGAACCAATGGCAAAAGCTAATTCGACCACTTCACTCAGAGTTAAAGCTCCATCAAAATATCCACAAACAAGAGTTCCCAAAGAAAATCCTCTATCAACTCCGAACACTCTTGTAGGTCTTATTTCAATGGCTCTTAGAATGTTAGCCAGAGCTAACTGTAGAGTCACATTGGCTAAACATATGTCCAGAACTGATTGGTTGTCGTTTTTCAGTAATAAGTCCATTATACTGATGCGTTTTGATGTTAGGACTTCGTGTATTCTTAAAACATAAATAAATTAATATTTAAATCTTCAAAGGCATGTAACTAAGTTACTTTTGAACTGTTGCAGCAAAAACTGGCACTTCTAAAAATTCTCTTGCTCGTTTTCTGGTAGCTTCGCTGATGTCGCCGAAGCATATGAAAAGAGAAGGTGCCCGAGAATCGAAGTAAGAACAGGATCGAATGATTTCGCGGGATTTTGATGCCAAAACGTAGCCCCTGTAGTTGTGAGGTTCGATGTTTTTCCTGAAATTATACAAGAAATAATATATGAGTGAGTAAGATATAATAATTTTAGTCAAGTTGGCAAATGCAATTTTGTATTTTAATGATTTCATTCATTTTTAATAAATAAAGTGGCATAACTTCTTACATAAGTACGCATTTTTATACAGGGTGGTTGGAACTGTATTTAGGAATCTTCGGCAGCATATTCTGCAGATAAAAATAAGTAAAAAAGTTTATATAAATGTATGTTCTAAAACGCTTAGTTTCGGAGATACAGGGTGTATACAGTTTCATTTTTATTTCGATTTTTGCAAATAATTTATGAAGTAACGTCAATATTTGGATAAAAATTGATGTCTGGGAGTTTTTTGACATGAGAAATTTGATTTTGATGTCAATAGTACTCCTACTCGTTGAGGGCGTCACTTACATATTTTTAAACTGGTTTGAAGAGTAATAACTTCGTCCGTACCTGTATAAAACTAGTGAGTTAAAATATATATTTACGACGTTTTTTACGTAAAAAAAGTCTCTTTGTAAAAATCCCTACGGGTAAGGGTTCTCGAGATATTTGGAGTCGAAATTATCAATACCTGTCATCATTGACATAAATTAAACACCTTGACTAAATAGTTATTGGGCTGAAATCATAAATTTGAAACTTCGAATAAGAAGATTAAGGAAGGAGCATATCAAAAATCTTAGGTCCAACGCGATAGGACTCAAATATGGCCGACTTAAATTCCGGTTTATCAGTGCCGTTCTAATTTTATTTAAAAAATGTAAAACTATGATGTAGGGTAGACGTGGGGTAGATTCAATATTTTTTTTTTATTTTACGTTGTGAATAAATGTTGGTAGTTATTAAAATTGTTATAAAAACATATTATTATACTAAAAATAGATAAGTTTTAATAAGTATTTATTAACAGAAACATCCGATACGCTACTGAAGCAGGTAAGTCAAATTGACGTATCTAAATTCTTTGGCATCTAATCTTTGACAAGTAGTAAATAAAAGCAAAAATGCAAGAAAAAATATATAATTAGTTAATTTAAGTGAATTTCATAAATGATCGGTTTACTACACGTATGTATATTATATATACTCTGTTTTTTTTCTCAGGTAAGATTTCGACAGGCGATGACAGAAAAAATGCAGATGACGTCCATACCAATCCATTTATTTAACTAAACAAAGTTTCTAATATTTTTTAAGTTACCTATGGATGGGTTTCAATCCGTCATGCGTCATCTCTTGTTGTTTTTTAAACAGTTTTATTGTATTTCAATATTATTGGTTTGACGGAAAGGTGAAGGAAGACAAACGAACGCCGATGCGTGTGAACTCGTCTTAAGATTTTTGAGAGTTATCAAAGTTTTGCCAATTTATAGGTTATAATTTTGTGTCAAATAGAAATGATAAATATTTTGCATTTTGCATTTTGGTCTGTGTTATTACGTGTGTTTCGTGTTTTTTAAAATTAAGTGGAGGAAAACTCGCTGGAAAATTAAGTGCTGACCCAGACCATAGTTTACAGTTAATATTCGGTGCCTATAGAGACCGCCAGAGACAGTTTGCCAGAGATTATGGCCAGAGAGATTATCCACAAATAAAGTTTGTATACTATCTTGTATATGATAGCAAAAACTGGAGTGTCTGTAAAATAGCAGCACACGATAGGTAAATAATAATCATATTGAATAATTACCTATATTGATAAAAAGAAAATCTAGGATCTAGTGGGGTTGCAGTCGGAAGAGTTTGACAAAGAATTAATACACTTTGTTAATTGTCAAGTTTTCGGAATTTATTTATTTCTTCCTCAGGTCTTTTCTGTACCACGTTAATGTCCTGAGGAAGGAATAAATAAATTCCGAAAGCTTAACAATTAATAAAGTGTAATTCTTTATCAAACCCTTCCGACTGCAACCCCACTAGATCCTAGATTTTCTTTCTCACTAGTCAGTCGAGACTACTTTCTGCTATATTGATAAATGTAACAATAAATGCAGGATGTTGCTTGAGCTTGAAACACGGTTTGAAAGCCGGAAATCTTTTTTGGTATGTGTTTTTTTTAAATACGCCCTTGCTGGTTTTGTTTTAACACATACTGTAATTATTGTTTTTAATAAAATAACTCGATTATAGATTTTCTCAATTTTATACAGTTTTATTCACAATATTTTGAAGTAATCACTTGTCACTCAATTTTTAAATATATTAATTTTCTGCTATGCGTTCCAATTGTACTAATTTATTTCTTTGTAAAATAAAATAAACTAATTTGAAAATAAAATGACAGACACATCTATCACTGTCAAGGATCTTGTCGTTGGACAGACTATAGTCACTTACTAGCGAAAAGTTGTTCCATTATTTCAATCGCTTTTTGCCGAGATCTACCGCACGCTACACAACCAACTATTTTAGAGTCTTTTTCGATAAATCGCAATAGTGTCACTGTTAATTTAAGTTCTGCCACAATTTCCATCTAGATTTATTACCTTTATACAACTATCAGTAGTAGAATAAATAATAAATAACATACAAGAAGCTCCGTAAAGACTGATAAATCCATAAAATGTCAAATCAAATTCAAATGTGTCCAATGAATCATCAAATAGAACTGTCAAGGATCCCTACCTTAGAGTCCTTTTTCCGCCCACCATGCATGAATACATGGATAGCATTATGCCCCTTCCTTAGTCTTCTTATTCAAAGATTTGAAATGTTTTTGTGCCAAAAGTCCAACAGAAACTATTTTATCATCATTTTTTTCGAAAAAACATTTATAATTAATTTAAAAAATAAAAAGTTCCCAAATTTATCATTTCACTCAAATAACTATCTATTCAACATGTTTATTTTTAGTCAATAATGTCATGTAATGACTATTTCCATTCTAAATATCTTGAGAACGGTTGCTCGCATTTTTTATCAAGACATTTTTCACGTAAGAAATCACGGAAATGTATATTTTTTCACTCAGTCATTTTATACAGGTACAGACGATAAGTCATTACTCTTCAAAACTATTAAAACACATGTAGGTGGCGCCCCCTACAAATCGTCATATTGACATTAAAATCAATTTTCTCATGTCAAAAAATTCCCAGACACCAATTTTCATCCAAATATTGACGTTACTTTAGAAAGTATTTGGAAAAAATCAAAATAAAAATTAAATTTCTACACCCTGTATCTCCGAAACTAAGCATTTTGGGACATACATTTATACGAACTTTTTTACTTGTTTTTATCAACAGAATACGATGCCGAAGTTTCCGGAATACAGTTTGGATCACCCTGTATAACAATAGACCTTTTACCTGAATATATCCTGGATCAATCTTATGTGTTCTACATCTAGCTTGTTTGAAATCACATCGCTTAAAAGTACATTGACTGCCTCCGGCGTTCTACCGCTAACGCATACCAGCCTGGGAATACTGTCTTGCGGCTTTCCTTGATTTAGTTTCTTTTTGGCATTATGTTTAAGAAGAACGTGACAATTGCCTCCACCAAAGCCGAAACTGTTTATACCTAGGGGTAAATACATATTCAAAAAAATATTTCTAGATCTAAAATTTGTAGTTGTGTCTAAAATTGAATTTGGATTTTCATTAATTCATTCATTCAGTAACCAATTATTTTTATTGAAAACAAAGGAAAAAAACAGAAATTATGTGCAATAAAATTTGAATTTGTCTTTACTCAAATGCTTATTGATTGTGTTTCATTCCACTCTTTATTCAAGTTTTATTTTTACCTACTAATCCGTTATCGTCTTTAAATGGAGTTTTCTCAGAGACTACTTTAATTGTACCATCAGCTAATGATTTGACGCCCTCTCTGGGTACATTGTAACGAATGTTTGGTGGAATGATACCAGTCTCTAAACCAATTATGACCTGCAAAGTGAGTTTGCAAGTAAGTATAGGAATATGAATAAGAGTATAATGGTAATAAGTATAAGATTGCTTTTATTTATCCATATTTATTCGATTTTTTACTACGGTCCAAAAAGATTATCTTGAATTATCCGCCACGGACGAATGCCTCGGTAGAGTGCAGGAGCAAAGGAAATGAAAGCCCGAAATTCTTCTAGTATCAATACCAAATCATAGAGAACACATACTGAATCGCATTTAAAGAAATTTTAGAATATAAAATAGAAATAAAAAAATATTATACCAACACAATAAATGGAAAGGTGAAAAAGCGAACAATAGTAAACCATGTATGATCAAATAAACGCTAGATTCAGTGGATAGAGTTACATTTAAAGAAGCAATGAATGCAAATTTAAAACAATGACAATAGGTGCTTTAAGCCGATAAAACGTCGAAGTTTCAAGAAGATATGAGGAATAAAGTATAACTCTTTTGTATTTATTTTAGCTTAGGATCAGAGTTGGGCAACGTCGACAATGACACGTGGGATACTAAATCGTTGACGTGTCAACTATGATGTCGATATCGACTTCCTAAGAAACGTCGTCAATGTCGACAGGTAACAATTTGGTATGAAAATTATAGTGAGATGAACCGCCTATTTAAAAATAGACATATTTCTTTAAATTCAAAACATTCAGTTTTAAGACACTCTGTATATATGAATAGGACTGTTGCTCTTTGGAATATTATTCGCAAACTGGGGGGAGTGAAGTCAGGCGACTACCAGAGATGGTAGTTGTTATATAATAGCTTTTAGACTACCATTCGAGACGCACATATATTATTTTTGGTTCGTAAGTTTTGTGACAAAGAATGTTAGGTAAAGTAAATGTTTTCTCATTAATTAACTAGTGTTAACTAAAGAATATATTTCATTTTCCTGTTGTGATTCTGTTTTAAAGCTTTTCTTTATTTATTTGATCTGACAAAGATAATATATAAGATGTGTATGTATTTAGTGGAATCGATTATGTTGTGAATAATTTCAGTTTAGAAGTAATCTAAATACAATCGTTTGCTGTCCATTCGTGCCGATGTTGTGGTTCAGTGTGAGAATAAGGGCCTTGTTGAGGGTACTAACATTTGAATATAGCACGCAAAAGGGCAAACAAAAACAATAAATAATTACTAAACCAAACCTTGAACTTTAGCTTCTAGTTCCGCAACAAGGGTATTAGTACCTACGGGTGGGGACCTGTTAAATTAGCAAAAAACTTCTTCCGTTTTGAATGTAATAAATGTGGCATGTTTTGAAGGTATTATCTACAAGCCTTGATATGAGGACAGTTTCATATTATTATTAGGACATATTTATATTATTATTATTTATCTTTTATTAAAGTTCAGGACATAGTTAGATTCTCTGGAATAGTGATCAGGGTTTCCTCTGCCGTGCTCTTTTACTTATTCGACCAATGTGTACTACCAGTCATGATCTATGAATGCGAAACTGGACACTTAAAACGGACATTATAAGCTACACGTCGTACACCGCTCAATAGAACGAAATATCTTGGGAATAACCAAGAGAGACCGTGGATACGACAAAAGACCCAGGTAATAGATGTCATCCACAGAATCAAATGACTCAAATGGCAATGGGCAGGACAACTGGCAAGAAGAACGGACAACAGAGGGACCACAAAAATTACTACATGGTACCCACGAGGAATTAAGAGACCTAGAAGAAGACCGAACCTGAGAGAGACTACAAAGAGAGTATGTGCTACACCATAATTGGAAATGGTTGAATAAGCTGAAAATGATGATGATGATGATAATGTGATATTTTATACCACCTCGAAAGAAACATTAATCATTAATTTGTTATGTTATTATACCTTTGTAATAGAACACATTCCAGAAGAGGGCTCCGTATGTCCTACGTTAGATTTAACAGATCCAATCATTAAGGGCGTCTTTCTGTTCTTAACGAAAATAGTTTCGATCGCTTGCAGTTCCTCAGGATCCCCAATCTTTGTTCCCGTACCGTGAGCCTCCAGAAAACTGAGATCTTCCGGCTTAACTTCATCATACTCTTCGTAAAACTCCCTAAACAATTTTATTTGCATATCCCTACTCGGAAACGTGATTCCAGAATCCTTGAAACCATCACAGTTGGTTTTGGCGTGCAACACATGGGCGTAGATACGTTTCGCGTCTTTCGACTTCTGCAGGATGAGGGCGCTGATAGTCTCTGACCTGGCGTATCCGTTTCCGGCGTTATCGAAAGCTTTGCAGGACCCGTCGGTGCTGAGGACACCCAATCGAGCAAATTGCAGTGAGACGATGGGGTTGAGGCATAGATTGGCGCCTCCAACTATGGCCTGGTCGCACTGACCGCTTCGTATGGCTCGGTAGGCGTGTTCCAAGGCGTATAACGAGCTGCTGCAGGCCGTGTCGCAGGTCATCGATGGTCCTTTTAGTTTAAGGAAGTAGCTGATACGGTTGGATACCATTGAACGGTCACACCTAAAATGCATTATGTATTGTACCGTGTGGTGCATGGAAATACAGACATATGAAATCATATGTAAATTTTGAAAAGACCAAATATTATCTCCCCAGATAATTTTATGCAAAGTTGTATTATATTTTTTTGAAGAGGCGTTAAAGTTGTATTTTCGTTTAGAACTTAGTTTCATTTCGAATAGTCGTTTAAAAGTTATTTGCAAAAATCTATCTTCAAATTAGTAAAATTTATAATACGGCCCAGAGAAGCAGAATTACTATACAATTAAATTAAATACAATTATTTTACAATTAAAATACCAGCCAAAATGTGATTGTCTCATCGTCAAATTCGATGTCACATTTTATTTACAAAAAATCGAAGGCACCAAATAGAGTAATTTTGTACTTATAAAATAATTATGAATTTCCCAACTTCTGAAAAAGTTACGATTGGCTGTGAAATTTTGGCTGTGAATGAGGGATTATGTACACATTTTATTAATTAGCATAGATTAATAAAGTTACTTTAGTTTCAAATATTTCTTTTGTTTGTTAAATTATTGTGGATGTATGTGGTATGATCGAGGCCTGCGAGTGATCGGGTAATGAACAGCAAACAAGTCATACACCGCGCATACTATTCTCAGTTCAACTAATTCTTTTGCAGATGATCATTCCAATTCAGAAAAAAATTAACCACTCTTTTCAAACCAAGTAAATTATTGTCAACCAAAAAATGTGACATCGAATTTGACAATGACAAAATCATATTTTTGCTGGTATTTTAATTGTAG
Source organism: Sitophilus oryzae (assembly GCF_002938485.1). Taxonomy (NCBI): domain Eukaryota; kingdom Metazoa; phylum Arthropoda; class Insecta; order Coleoptera; family Curculionidae; genus Sitophilus; species Sitophilus oryzae. The sequence goes on from NW_022146105.1 coordinate 6,502,219, forward strand.
TTTGCTCTGGGCTGTATTATATTTTTTTAGTAATTTGAAGGAAAATTTTTGAAAATATTTTTTAGATACCTATTCCAAATAAAACAAAATTCTAGAAGACAGTACAAGTTTAACGCCTCTTCAAAAAGTCTGATACAATTTTTGCATAAAATCATCTGGTCCTTGCATAAACTCATCTGGGGGAGATAACATTTGATCTTTTCGAAATTTACATGGGATTTCCTATGTCCCGCGTTCCGATGCACCACACGGTATGTGGTCCAATTGTCCTATTATTGTGGTCCAATAATAGGAGAATGTCGAGTCAGCTCTAACTCAGGAATTACTATTGATAGATGTTTAAGGGGAACAAATAGGTAAATTGGCAAAGGAATATTGCTATGAATTATTTTCAAGTTCCAGAGATTATCGTTATAGTAACAGCAACAGAATATCTAAAATACAAATTTTCTCTGATTTCTTTTTAGTTGAGCTATGATCTTTTTCTTATTAAATATGTTCTGAATCTGTTTTTGTTTACCCAGTCAATGCAAAATTTTGCGAAGTTCGCTTATCACAGAACCAAGTTTTTTCTGATTCGCTGAAACATACACCCACGAACACCCCAGTATTGGTGCCCTCCAGGTCTGACGGATGAAGACCAGCGTCGAACATGGATTGCATGACTGTTTCTAGAAGGATTCTAGACAATGGATCCAGCGAATTGGCTTGGCGGTAGTGGACACCTAAATAAAAATGCATTTTTAGACAACTTAAAATTGTTCAAGCATTGTTATTCATACACTGGACATTTACTGCTCATTCACTCTGACTAACATCTTCAAGAATCTAATGTTGGGAGGTATTATACAGGGTGGTCCGAACTGTATTCCGGAAACTTCGGCAGCATATTCTGTAGATAAAAATGAGTAAAAAAGTTCGTAAAATGTATGTCCTAAAATGCTTATTTTCCTAGATACGGGTGTAGAAGTTTCATTTTTATTTCGATTTTTTCCAAATAATTGCTGAAGTAATGTTAATATTTGGATAAAACTGGTGTTTGGGAGTTTTTCCCATGAGAAATTTGATTTTGATGCCAATATGACCCCTATTTGTAGGGGCGCCATCCACATGTGTTTTAACTTGGTTTTAACTGTTTTGAAGAGTAGTTGTTTTGAATAGTAGTTTCGGAGATACAGGGTGTAGAAGTTTCATTTTTATTTCGATTTTTTCCAACTATTTTCTGAGGTAACGTCAATATTTGGATGAAAATTGGGGTCTGGGAGTTTTTTGACATGAGAAATTTGATTTTGATGTCAATATGACAACTACTAGTAGAGGGCGCCACCTCCGTACGTCCGTACCTGCATAAAACTACCGAGTGAAACAAATGTACATTTCCGTGACTTTTTACGTAAAAAATGTCTCTTGGTAAAGATCGCTACAAGCAACCGTTCTCAAGATATTTAGAATGGAAATAGTCAATACATGTCATTATTGACATAAAATAAACATTGTTGAGTAGATAGATATTTGACTGAAATGATAAATGATGATAGAACAGTTCCTTTTGAACTTTTTGGACAAAACGTTTCAAATTTACGATTTTAGTGTAATCTTTATAAGAAGAGTCTAATAAATATTTAGTTGACATTTATGATTAATTTATGTCAATGAAGACAGATTGATAATTTCGATTCCAAATATCTCGAGAGCCATTACTCATAGCGATGTTTACCAAGAGACTTTTTTACGTAAAAACATCGTAAATGTATATTTTTTTACTCAGTTACTCAGTAGACACAATATTGAACAAGTACCACATTATAGATATTTAGGAAGCTGGTTAAATAGTGAAAATACATGTGACGAAGATGTAAATGCAAGAATTAAAATAGCACGTAGAACATTAAAAAAATGGAATACCACGCTCACTAATAGAAACCTGTCATTGCAAACCCGATTATGAACACTACATTGTTACATATGGTCTACTCTTCTTTACGGATGTGCGACATGGACGCTAAAAGTCGAGAATATAAATAAAATAGAAGCCATTGAAATATGGTGCTACCGGGGAATCCTTAAGATTCTTTGAACCGAACATACAAGCAAAGAAGAAGTTCTTGGGCAGCTAAAAAAAGATCGAGAATTCTTAACCACCATCAAGGCCAGAAAGGTTAGCTACTTTGGACACATAATGCGTGGCACCAAATATTATATTACTCGTTTGATCATTCAAGGAAAAGTCGAAGGTAGAAGATGGGTAGGTCGAAAGAAACTGTCATGGCTGAGAAATATATGGAACTGGACCGGTCTGGGGTTGGAGAGGCTCTTTCATGCAGCAGAAGATAGAGAACTCTTCAATAAAATAGTCATGGAGATCGCCAACGCCTGAAGACAGGCACGGCACCGCAAGAAGAAGAAGTTTATAAAGGTACGGATGAAAAGTTATTACTTTTCAAACCAGTTAAAAAATATGTAGGTGGCACCCTCTACAAGTAGGAATCATATTGACAGCAAAATCAAATTTCTCATGTGAAAAAACCAAAAAAGAGATACCAATTTTCATCCAAATAGTGACGTTCTCGGTGACATTACTTAACGCTTTAAACCAGTTAAAACACATATAGGTGGCGCCCTCTACTAGTAGGAGTCATATTAACATCAAAATCAAATTTCTCATGTCAAAAAAACTCATAGACAACAATTTTGATCCAAATATTGACGTTACTTCAGAAATTTTTTAGAAAAAATCGAAATAAAAATGAAACTTCTACACCCTGTATCTCCGAAACGAAGCATTTTGGGACATACATTTATACGAACTTTTCTACTTATTTTTATCTGACTATCTACTTATTTCTATGACTAGAGATAGTTATTTGACTAAAATGATAAATATAGGAACTTTTTAATTTTGTAAATTTATCATAGATTTCCTAGAAAAAACTATGATAAAACAGTTTCTGTTGAACCTGACACAAAATATTTTCAAATTTAGTATTCATTCGAATGTCTAAGAGGTTTAATTTTTGTCAACGATGATATGCATTGATTATTTCAATTTCAAATATCTTGAGAATCTTTAGTCGTCGCGATTTTTATAAGGGACCTTTTTAAATAGCGGCGGAAATGTATTTTTTCACTCACTTTTTCTTTTCACTCATATACTTTTTCACTCTGTAGTGCAATACAGGTACAGAAGAAAAGTTATTACTCTTCAAAACAGTTAAAATACATGTGAGTAGCACCCCTACATAATAGGAGTAATGGGACTAGTAGAAGACTAAATAGGAACCATAATGACATCGAAATCCCCCCAAATGTACAATGTCAAAAATCACCCAGACATCAAATGCCATTCAAATATATCGACTTTAGTTCAGAAACTATTTGCAAAAAATCAAAAATGAAACTTCTACACCCTGTGTCTCCGAAATGAAGCATTTTAGGACATACATTTATAAGAACTTTTTTACTTATTTTTATATCGAGAATATGCTGGCCAAGTTACTGCCCCGAATGCAATTCGGACAACCCTGTATATTTTATAAATTGTTTGAAGTATTTGCCATATAGTCGAAAAAAATTTTGTTATTACTCACCGAAAAAACTTGCGTCAAATTTCTCGATATCGAACAATTTCCCTGTTCTGTGAGGTATTTCCGGATGACCGGGCTCCCATCTCCGGTTGTCGTCCGATACCATATCGACTTTGTTGAACAAATTGTCTCTGAAGTCGTGGACATTTCTGGAATCGGGGTATTGTCCAGCGATGCCTATAACAATATATTATTTATCATTAACATCTAAAATAAATAACAGATGAAGATTAGTTTTGGTAACAATTCCAATTAAATGGATACCGTTTTATATCATAAAAGTGTAAAATAGCCAAGTTATTATACTTTTGAAAATTAAATCTAAAAAAAAATGTAATATTTGGGATTAGCTGGATTAGAGTTGGGGGTTAGAACCTTTGGTGTTACAACAGCAAAATAAAAAAAAATGTGTGTGCACTCTGTGCGCATATTTGAAGTGAAACTTCTTCTTACTTCCGTCTATCTGTCTGTCCGTCTGAGGACTTCATTCGGGTACCTCTATCCACGTGCCGAGTTTGGTTCCGAACGACCCATAATTCAGAAAAATCCTGATGATTTCGTCCATTTAGGGGCTGCAGGCAACGTGGAGGGTCTGCAAACATTTCTACAAAGACTAAAGAACACGTGTAGAGTCTATGGCCTGAAAATGAACCCTAAGAAAACTAAATTTATGATAATCACTAAGAGAGAAGATGTCCAAGCCAATGTTCTAGTAGATGATATACACCTATGGAGAGAGTACAAAAATATAAATATCTAGGCAGTTGGTTGACCGAAAACTTGGATCAATCAGAGAGATCCAAGTGAGACATCAACTTAAAGCTTAGATTAAGAATGCTAAGGGGTTACATATTTGCAACTCTACTCTATGGTTCAGAGGCTTGGACACTTAAAAAGGCCGAAATGGAGAAGCTTGGGGCATTTGAAAGATGGTGTTATCGGCGTATGCTGAGGATTGCATGGACTGACAAGGTTACAAATGTAGAACTGCGACGCAGAATTCAGAAGGACGAAGAGGTGATTAACACCCTTAAAAAGAGAAAACTTGAGTACTTTAGACACATAATGAGAGGACCTAAATATGCCCTGCTGCAGAACATAATAGAAGGAAAGATAAAGGGCAGAAGGAGCCAAGGAAGAAGAAGAACATCATGGCTCAAGAATTTGAGAGAATGGTTTGGAATGACTTCAAACCAGTTATTCAGAGCAGCCGTTAACAAAGTTAGAATTGCCATGATGATTTCCAACCTCCATTAGGAGATGGAACCCGAAGAAGAAGAAGATGCATCGATCGGTTGGAAACGTCGAGGGCGTCATCCTGTAGCCCGTCCCCAATTATGCCGAAATCGATACACATTTTTCTTCAATATTAAATCCTTAATCCCATCCTGATGAATATGTAAACGAAAGGTCTTATCCAACTTTGCAGGGTGGGACCGTGTGCACCGTCGCTCACATAGCCTATCCATCAAATTTGGTCGCGATCTGACCACATCCACTTTTGACATTTCTTCGTCAAACCTGTCACAGTGACACGTGTCGTATTATCTGACAAATGAATCTAAAACGCCAAAATTAATTCGGGCAAGAAAATCGATGTTGTCACGTTTAATAATAGAAAGGTGAAATTGCTCGATATTACCTATAAATTGAATATATTTTAGTTCATTTCAGCATACATACATAATTATATATATTATGCTAATTCATGACGTAGTTCATAAGAAATAAGTGAAATGTATATTTATGTAATTAAACCGATTCACTTCATTCTGCCTATTATAAAAGGTAAAGTATTTCCTAAAGATAACGTTCGCTTAGGGCAAGTCGGCTGACAAAAGTCATCATAGGATCCCGGATTCAACCAATCTGATTGGTCGAGATTCTCGCACGTCTTGCCGCTATTACCCCCAACTTTATTCCCCTCCTTATGACTAGTAGAAACACTCACTACTATTGAAAAATCCAGTGGCGGTGTTAATGTATTGTGTTTTATGCCTTTAAATTGATTTGTGCCTATTGTAATTAGTACACGCGTTTTAACAAATATTACTATATTTGGCAAATTTATAATATAAAAATTCTGATATATTTTTATAAAACACAGCACGCTCTTAGATATTTTATCAATGAAATTGTAATCCCCTTACCGGTGCCTCGTTTTTTCAGATAAGTTTATCAGACTGTACATGGTTAAGTTGGCCTTGGTTCAATCTATCGACATACCAAACTTAGCTCCAACCAACCTAGCTCACATAGAGCCCGAATTAACACGCTCTAAGATCGTTATCACTATTCCTCTCGCGTCTCGTGTATCAAGGCCGTATCACGGCCTTCAATTTTTACTTCCATTGCGCGTAAAGAAGTTTCACTTCAACAATTATATTCGTACCACAATAAACCAAAACACTTTACTATTAAACATCAATAATAACCCCTCTTTGAATTACTGTAATGAATATATTGGTTGTCCTTCAAGACAAAATCAGAATATATTGGCTGCTATCATGAGATATACTTACAGAAACCTTTAGTGTAGACTCTGGGTTTGTTCCCACAAGCATCTTAACCGGTTATAAACTTGTCAAATGTAGTTGATTACACCAAGTCATAGATATGTCGTAAACAAAACCATAGATTATTAATTCGGTTAACTATTTTAGACAGTTTTCTGATGCTGTGGCAATGAATCTAATGTAACACAATGTAGCAGGGAACTACAAAGAGCAAGGCCTATTTTAGCCCTTTGATATGATCAGTGATTGACACAAAACATAAAACAGAAAATGTTCATAGCGAACCAGTAAAGAACATGTACGATCTCAAAGGCTGTACTAATATGTGTCAAAGATGGCTTGTAACTGAAGATCGCAGTCAATTTGTATATAAAATTATATGGGAAATGTCATCGATCGTTATTTCCAAGTCAACTAGACGCAGTTTTTTCCGATCATACGGTACTAGACTATTGTAATGTAAATTAATAACAATAGGAGCATAAAAGTCAGAGACTGGTCTGGGTTAAAACAAAATTGAACTGTTTTTAATGTCTAGCTTTCTAAACAATACTATTCTAAGTGACACAATGTATTTTAATATATTCCGATTTAGTATAAAAGTAGAAATAGACCTAATCAGTATGATCAAAATTTAAAAAAAAATGAAATTTATTAAACCTTTCCTCTATTAATATTGATCAACACTAACAATAAAATACCATTCCTAGGATTGTTTTCTATTCATAACTTTATAAATAGTTTGCGATTTAATTTATTGTAATGGCTATCACTTCTGAAGGAATATTACAGCATACACTTTTTTATTGAATAACAAACTTTAAACGTAAATATCTTGGAAACTGTTCACCGTATGGAACTAAACGAAGAGCACTTTTTGCCACGTAGAAAAATCTTAGCTTTTTATGACATTTGTTGAAATTACTGTATCTAGGAGGATAAAATAAGTACCACCAGTACTCTCTACCCTAATGGAAAGTACTCTTTCATGGCCGTTACCGAATTTTACACTATCACCATTTGCTTTGGCATTAAAATGTGTGTAAGTTCCTATGAATATATGCCCTGAAATGCTTCCCGAAGAAGTTAAAGCCCTCGAAAGGGTAAATCAAGATAATATATTTTGTTTACTTTTATTGACATTGGTAAACCTCTTTCTTGAAATTTGGTGCCAAAGCGATTGGCGATAGTGTAAATTTTTATTATTTTTCTTAATTTTTTAGTTTTCGTAGAAAATGCTTATTTTTATAATTTGGACCTCATTTATCAATATACCCATGAAAATAAAACCTAATGAACTAAAATTTAGACAACAAATTATTTTTTTAAACAATATCAAGAAAAACGGTTTATCAACGTTCTAAAAAATAAACAAAATATATTATTTTTATTTATGTTTTCGCGGGCTATAACTTCTTTGAGAAGCATTTTAGGGCATATGGTCATGAGAACTTTTTGTCTTATTTTTATTTCTAGAATCAACCATCGAAGTTAGATACACTATTTTTTTGACACCCTGTATACGTGGATTAATTACTGTGGAAATCATATCAGTATTTGTAGAATGTAGAATGTTTAGGAGAGGAGTTGATCACCGCGACTAGTGTTTGCACAAGAAAAGAGTGCACAAGAGTCTTGAAAAAGTCTTGCAAGACCAAGACTCTTGCAAGAAATTCAAGACAAGACTTTCAAAATTTCTTGTCTTGAATTTCAAGACAAGACAAGACAAGACAAGACTTTAGTATGCAAGACATTTCAAGAGTCTTGTAAGATTTCTTGAATTCAAGATTTCTTGAAAGTTAGAAATGATACATCTTTTTAAGTGATAATTAGGTCTTTGCGCAAGTTATGCCGGGTTTAGACAACATTTACATAGTTGTAATCACAATCATAGTCATAATCATAAAAGTTAAACTATCCACTTCTTATAAACCTGTTGATATCTACCGATTGCCTTTAATTATGTTACCCAACGACACTGATATAAAAATTATGATTATGAAAATGTTTTATAAACGCACAGTAAAATTGCGTTGTGATTATGACGATGATTAAGACTGTGACTATGATTACGATTTATGCAAATGTTGTATAAACCCGGCATTAATATTGACCAGTATTCATTTTTTTTTATCATAGCCAGTGTTTTAGAGTTGAGAATGAAATAAAATAAAGTCGAGGCAACAAACCGTATATTGGTAATTGGTTTTATACACAAAATTATATTGGTATAATGGTATTATAAAAAAAAAACTAACGGTAGTTGAAACTAATGGTGGGTTCGTGGAGCACGCTATTTGCGCTATTCGGTACTACTTTTCATGTACGAAATTGCTCCGCGAACAAAAAGTAGTATCAAATAGCGCAAATAGTACACTCTAGCATGACCTTTCCGTACACCCCGTGTCCAAACTTTTCCAACCAATCTTCCATAATAAATAAATAAAATAAATACCATAAAAAATAAAAGTAACAAACTGGTAACCAAAATAGAACATAATAAAAGAATTAACAACTAGAACTAAAAAATAAACGCACAAGATTAGGTACGAAATAATAACGCAAAACCCAATCCAAACCCCATGAATCGAAGTTAACCTTACTTATTCTTATTCAGCTTTTATTTGGTAATGGCTCCTGTTTTGTCAAACGGGCGAGTTGACGTAGTTCGTTTGCGGTCCGTTAAGATTTGTTTTTACTAAAATTAGCATCGTTGTTGTTCATTTTTCGGTATTACATTTTGTATACGATTTATTACCTTTTTGTTAGAATGTAAAAATTTTCAAGACAAGAAATTTCAAGAGTCTTGCAAGACAAGACAAGACTTTGCCATTCCAGAAATCTGCAAGACAAGACTGAAAATTTCTTGTCTTGAATTTCAACCACCAAGAAATTGATTTTCAAGACAAGAATTCTTGTCTTGTGCAACACTAACCGCGACCTTACAGATCTATTGTGTGTTTCTCTCTCTTGAGTTATAACGAGTTATAACTCATCATACAGTCTGAGGGCACAACAAAAGCTAGTCTCTGAGATGGCTCCAAAGAGGCCAGCTCTCCATCCTCGACATTAGCCGTACGAAAGTCATGGCACGAATGGTCGTCGTCTCGGCGCACTCAGTGATAAGATGTTCTGATGTTTCCCCATTTTCCCCACAGAATCTGCATTCGCCGTTGTTTCTCAGCTTCAGCCTACTGAGGTGTTCTTTGAGGAGACAGGGTCCAATCGGAAGAATGATTTTGCTTAAATCAAGGATTTTTCTCGGTCGTAAGTTTTGAGGAACTCAGTTCCGCATTCAATTGGTTCCCGTTTGGAAAACAGAACGGCTCTGGTCCGGTTAGTGTTCGCTCTTTTTCTAGCTAGATAATTTGCATTTTCATTGCCTTCTATCCGTTGATGAGCAGGCACCCAGAGTAGGAGGACTTTATTTTCTTTGCCTAATTTGTTGAACTCCTCTAGGCATTCTTTGACCAACTTCGAATTGATGGTTACTCCACCTTGTGGAGTTCCTTGCATTGTTTTAACAACTACAGTTTTGGTACCTATCTCAGCCTCTGCTGTTCGTGTTGAGAGTATTTCCCAAAACCAGCGAATTATCGTACCGTTCACCCCTGTTGTTTCCAGAGATCGCTTGACCACCTTGTCAGGTATATTGTCAAACGCTCCTGCAATGTCCAAGAAGGCACAAAGTGCTGTTTCTTTGCTATCCAGGCTTGCCTGTATATCAGTACTTACTTCTACTTAAGTTCAGAAATACAAGTATTTTTATCGTAAAATTGGCAGTTACTTTTTCAGTTTAAAAAGATTGTACCGTATCTAAAAACTGTCATTTTGTTTCTTAAGAGTTTTTATACATCCATAAAATTTTTATATATTTCCTGGTACACAGGGTTATTTACCTCATTTGACACGGAGTATTGTAGCCAAATGATTGGATTTTTAGAAATTGTGAGTTATGGGATCGTTGGAGGACTACTAAAACTACAATTTAAAATTATTTTCAAAAGGTACAGAGTGTCCCAAATAAATAAAAAATATCAACGTTTTATCTTTTTAAATGGAACACCCTGTATATAGTTTTGCGATTTTGACTTATACTTTTTACAAAATCTGAACACATTTTAAAAGAAAAAAGTTTCTGATAATATTTGTATAGATTGACTACAAGTTGTGTAACATAAATTTCTACGACCGGTCTACCTAGTGGTCTGCAGCATCGCCTTGTGGTGCAAACGTGGGCCTGTTAATCTGTGACGTGACGCACAGCGTGGCTAAGAATTTAGTAATTTAAAAAAAGTCTTTTAGATACAGTAGTACGTATTAAAAAGTTTTGTGTTTAAATGAGGTTTGCCTTTAACAGTTAAAAAATTATATCGTAAAGTGTAACTTTCCGTAAGAATTCTTTATCTGTCATTGATCATGATCTGTCATCATGTTTACCTGATTTTTGTATGTTATTTTGTTTGTTTTCGAGGTTTTTTTGCTTGCTTGTTTTACGGATAGGTGCGATCGCATAATTATTATTGATAAAGTTTTTATTTAATTTTAACATTACTACTTCTTCAGTGAACCTTTAAATCTGTTGTTTTTTTTAAGTTCGTTATTTAAACATATGTATGTAATACACTCATATCAACACTAATCATATTTTTACGTTTTTATTCATCATTTTCAATGCCCCCCTGGTTGCATCTTTGTAAAGGACTGTGAATTTTTTAACCGTAGAAACTAAAAATGTAATTGTGTAGACCGGTTTTTAAAAAAATGAAAAAAAATCGTCTCTGGCTATAAAAGGTCTACTTGCATGTCTAACACATTTCTATGAAAATTACAATACAATGAACAAAATATTTGAGTATATTTTACCATTTTTTTACTTAAATTATAATAAAGATTTAATAGATTAAACATAGTATAATTCAATTTTATATTAAATTATTCTATTTACGCCATAATAATTTTAGCATTTTTAGAATTACATTAAAAAATGTGTCGATATGATTTTGGATATAAAATAGAATTAGAAAAAAGGTCTCTTGGGACAAACTTGTTTTTTTTTCACTGCAACAGGAATCTAAAAAACGAGACATTTCAGAGTGGATACGCAGGATTTGATTAAATGAAATTATTTTTTATAATTTTATTTACACATCCCTTAAATATTAATAAGTATATTCGATTACATTATTTTGGGCAGATAATATAAATATTTAAAATAGATTAGCAATTTTTGGTACTCATGTATGTATACATTTAGGGAAACAATGAACATTTTCAGTAAAGTTTATTTTGCTACCTTTCAAGTTTCAACTTAGCACAAGCATTAATTTTGAAAAGTAATGTACAGGGTGAGTCAACGATAGAGGAAAGTTCCGATATAACATAAGTATGTTTTTTTAATGCAACATACACTATTTTTTATTTTATTTTTAGATTCTGCCTAAAATTCCATAACTTTTTTATATATAATGTTATATACTTAAAATTAACAGCTTTTTCTAATATTTAAATTTGTTTCAAGAAATGTTAGATTTCAGTGTTGTAAAAAATTGTTAGGGGTTTAAATTGTTGTTTCTGAAGTTGGAGTACCAAAATTTGGTAGGAGAGTTTTATGGAGATGAAGAAAAAGATAAATGTAAATATATTTTAGTTAAACGCTACAGAGCGTTCAAAATATATTTATGAATTTCAAGTAATTAAAATTAAAAAATCTCAATTTTTTTAAATGGTGCACCCTATATATTATGTTTTTTCTGATAGATTTTACAAAACTCGTCAACTTTTATTAAGTATGTCATATACCTCTTTTTAATAGTTTGCAATTTATTGCAATTTTTTCTATTTTTACCCATATTTTTAATACAATTACGTTACATCATAGTTACCATGACAAAAAGTAATATTTATCAAAATTTAATGTGTCTGTTAAGCAAATTAAGAACAAAATTTGAATTCTAGTTTAATTTGTTGAAATAAGTTTAAATGGTAGAGATAATAGTTACTGAATTTAGTGAAAAATTAATTAGTCAAAACGACTGATATACACCAGCAAGCCAAGAAAATAATATTTTTTGGTTCAGTACTATATAGTACTGCTATAAAAGCAGATAAAATAAATATTTAAAATAGATTAGCCATATGGTAAAGCTATGTACTACCTAATAACTAAACATTTCAAAATAATTTTAAATTTTCCACATTGCCATATATACCCATAAAAAATTGTTTCTACATCTTTCCGTTTTCCTATAAACAATCGAGGCGAATGAGGTGCGCTACCCTCTATATATACAGGGTGTCCCAGAAATAAGTGCAAGTATTTTAAGGAGTAGTAGATCTTGATAAAAGAAACATATTTTCTCTTTATCGTTTTTCAAATAAGTCCAAAATAACGGAGTTATTTTACTTTCAAAATTTAAAAAAAATTATTTTTTGCTAAAATTTTGAGAACCACTGAATCTTTTTTGGATTTTCTTTCTTGTAAATTTAATCTATTACCTATGTTGCCATATTATCAAGAAATTATGTTTTTTGACTAAAAACTAAAACATTTTTTCAAAAAATGCCGAATTTTCAAAAAAAAATTTTTCGCGAAAAAAACATCATAGGTCCGTTTCTGGGGTTGAAATACTACCAGTTAAAATACTTGCACTTATTTCTGGGACACCCTGTATATTCGATTATAATATTTTACGAATGCGAATATTCGTTACATCACTACTAATTACCACTCACCCGAAATAACAATCTCTTCTCCAGGGTCAGGATGAGCCAGCTTTCTTCCTGATTCCAAATTAAGTAAATTATCATCATGCACCAAACTGTCACTGTTTAGCGGAGCCATACTGATAATTTGTTAAAAATCACTTTTAATTCGAGTAATAGCCAAAACGGCTAAAATGCGTCTCTCTTTATTTAAAAAAAAACTTATTTATAATCACTAATCGGTCAAACGATAAAAAAACCAAAAGGCGCGACGACATAGTATGCTCTAGTTTTATATATGAACTTTTTGGGTATTCATTTAAATACAATAAAAACGAAAATTCATAAATAAATTAATTTTTTGACTGTTAAAGTACGAGGAGTGAAACTGTTTTAGCACAATCGAGGAATTGACAATCAGTAAAAAGTATAAAAAAATATGTTATAATCGTTATTGTTTTGAAACCGCATCAGGTGTATCTTGTATCTTATGAATATAGAGAAACTCTAGTCGGCTTCCGAAACACTTTTAAACAATATATGACTTTGTGATAGTCTAGTTAGTGGACATTGTGTTTTTTAAGATAGATTATTTTTGCATTCGTGGACACCGTCTGTCAAAGTTTCATATTCTCGGGCTTGACAGATAATACCGCGTTCCAATAAAATCATTGTACAGGGTGTACCATTTTCGTGTGTTTTACAGAGTTTCTTGTTTATAAGTACAATGACATCAAGTTGCTATTATTTTATGAAACTAAAGATACTACACACAAATTTGTACTAGCCCGATTATTTTTTGAAATACGGGAAGAATTTGAAAATGTTGCATTATTATTTAATTGCATTGTTAGCAGATGATAAAAACTAAAATTTTAGTGAGTAGATGAAGCTAACATTGTCAGCGAAACGCGCGTTGGGTGTACAGGGTGGGTCAAATTCGACGCTTTTAAATGGAAACATCCTTTTCTATAGGAGATAGACGAAAACAAATATCGGTGTCTGGAGCTCAATTTTCATCAAAAACATTATGGTGAAAACCGCAAATCAATATCTGTTAGAGATTTACATTTTTAATTTATTGAAAAGAATTTAAAATTACCTTTCCTTGTAAAAAATATAACACACTTGATATTTTGCTCGATTCCTCTTCGAGAAATAGAGTATATAAAAATTCGCCCGCTTTAAATAAGTAGGCTTTGAACGGCTTCGGCTGTAATGCAAAAAAATTCTAGCTGTGAGCATCAATTAAAACGAAAATAATATTTGCTATGAGAGATGCAGAATTTTATAACAATTTAAAATATATTTAACCAATATCAACACATTTAAACTATATCTAATAACAATAAAAATAAATAGCAAATCAACACATGAAGTTTTGCTACAGGTGTTTGGTTTGGTTTGGACATATCGACCGTCTTCTGTTGTGGACAGACGGGACAGTTTTTGAACATTTCTCGCGGAATTCATTAACTCAGTGGAGGTGTAAGATACCCTGTCATAACTGCTAAGTATTTCTAATTCTTGTCTAGATTATACGAAGGAATAAAGAACCTTATTCGTCCGCAAATATATCCATAGGATTAGATCCATGGGCACTTAGTCAGGCGGCCTCGACGGCCAACGGCTGGGATCTTGGTTAGCTATTCAATTATTCTTGAAATTCGCTGCAAAAATTTGCTGATAACTTCAGCGTTCAGAGACGGTGCGTCGTCTTGCTGGAAAAATATGTTTTCGAATTCCATTAAGGGCATATCATCAATAAGGGGTACAAAGCCTACTAGTTAAAAGTGGCGAACTTTTAAAAATTCTGTATTTCGAAGGAGATTATAACAAAATATCAAGTATGCTATATTTTTGTAAAGGTAATTTTAAATTCTTTTTAGTTAGTTAAAAATATAGAGGGTGTCCCAAATAAAAAAATCAATTTTTCTGTTGATAACTCTTAAATTATTAAATTTAAAAAAATTATACTTAAACCATTAAATTCTACGTAAAAAGGTGCTTTGGAAATGTTTTCATAGAAAAACAAAATTTTCCATAGCAAAAAAGTTACAGCGATTTGTTAAAAATGCACATTTTTGAAAAACACCCCGTAACTCCGAAACGGTAACAGATATTGATTTGCGGTTTTCACCATAATGTTTTTGGTGAAAATTGAGCTCCAGACACCGATATTAGTTTTCGTCTATCTCCTATAGAAAAGGATGTTTCCATTTAAAAGCGTCGAATTTGACCCACCCTGTACAAGTAAAGTGTTTTGATGTATTGTGGTGAATCATTCCTTTATTTTGCTATTGAAACTTAAAGAATTTCGGACTTTTATTGTCTTTATTTATTTTGCTTACACAACGTTTCGGTCAGAAGTATCATCAACTGTGAACCAATATTCTAAGAGCTGACTACATAAAAAAACCTTATCATCGTTACATGGCTATTTTTTTTTGTGAAGTCTCCATATGTGTAGCCATTGTGAAATAGTCATGTCTGCCAGCGCGATCTCGGGGCTTAAAGCGGAGGCCGCCAATCGAAAGGGTAAAATTTTGACACTAAAAATATTGTAAGGTACACGAGTTATAATTGCGAAAATAGCTTTTATTTATTATTAAGGAACGTGAAAAATTGTTAGCAGATATTTTTCTTGTTGCTAAAATGCCGACAGACAACGCGAAAGAGGCATGAAATTTTGAATAAAAAATATGGCTCACATGCATGCCGATTTGTGGAATGTCATATTTATTCACTTTAAAAGCTGTATGCAAAAGGGCAAACAAAAAGATCGTGGCTAAATCAGCGGCACACAGTTATCAAAAGCGCGATATTACTCTAGCGCTTGAAAATGATGCATTTTTTAAAAAATTTCCTTTATATTTTAGAAAACTTTTGTACAACTGCCTGTTCACCGCAAATTTACCCACGGTATAATTTTTTAACCTACCATGCTTACGGCTTTACTCTATGGTTACGATACTAAAATAATGGATGCAAATACAAAAAAAAACAGGTGACTCACAAAATTATTTAAAAATAAATCTTTCTAAAAATGTCTTTTTAAATTTTCAAATTTGAACGGTTATTTTGGACTCATTTGAAAAACGGTAAAGAGAAAATATATTTCTTTTGTCCAGATACTAGCCCTGAACATACTTACACTTATCCAAGACTCACCCTGTAGAGTAATATCGTGCTTTTGATAACTGTCTACCGTTGATTGAGCCACGATTTTTTTCGTCTGCCCTTTTGCATACGGCTTTTTAAGTAAATAAATATGACATTCCATAAATCGGCATGCATGTATGCGATTTTTTTTGTCAAAATTTCAAGCCTCTTTTGCGTTGTCTGTCGGCATTTTAGCTACGAGAAAAATGTCTGCCAACAATTTTCCACGTTTATTAATAATAAATAAAAGCATTTTGGCAATTATAACTCGTGTACCTTATAATATTTTTAGTGTCAAAATTTTACCCTTTCGATTGGCCACCCCTGCTTTAAGCCCCGGGGTCGCGCTGGCAGACATAATTATTTCGTAATGGCTACACAAAAGGATACCTCACAAGAAAAATTAGCCATGTAACGATGATAAGATTTTTATGTAGCCAGCTCTCCATCTATAATCTAAATCCTAAAACTATAATAATAATAATAGCTCCCGTATATAGTGTTTAACGCCTTGGGAGTAGCAAGGTACAGCTTGCCATACTAGAGCCCTTCGGTATACAAGGAACTTCAACCGCCTATTATTACCTCAGGATTATGAATCCCAAGTACTCATTCAAGGCTGAGTCGACCAAGGTATCCAAAGTATTTTTATTTGTCTAGTAGTCGGCTGATGAAATGCCGGGTGTGGGATTTGAACCCACTACCTTGAGGTTGGTAGACGAGAGCCTGTACCTCTACGCCACCGGGTACCTATCCTAAAACTACTGAGCTAAATACTACAGCCTAGCATTTACCCGTGAAGAAGTTGGGTGCAGTCAAGCATGAGGTTGTCCACTGAGAACACCTGCAGTGAGCGTTATATGAATGGTTGCCATATTGTTGAAATTTCCATACCTAGATTAAGATTTTATTATTGCTAGATATGACTATAGCCTTTTTAAATTTGGTTCTTTGAATATTAAACTTAGTAGTTTTAGGATTTAGATTACTTCACACATGGTTCACACTTAAAAATGTGCAAACATCATGCAAACGTGAAAAAAAAATGCAAGACTGCAAGAGTCTTGTATGATAGGTCTTGGTCACGCGGGAGTTTTGCACTGGTCAGTTTTGGTCTTGGTCTTGCAGATTAAACGTAGTCCAAGACCAGTCTCGCCCATCACTAGTAATGGTGCGCACGCTCACTCTGAATCTGTCTGTGCGCGAGCAGCCGCGAACGTGAGCCGTCTGGTGTCGGTTTTTGGTCCGCGCTCAAAGGGATTTTATGTGTGCGCGAACGCTCAGTTTGTACCGGCATCGGCAATTTGTTTTGTCTGCGTTCGTGCGTGCGTGTGTGATTTTTTTTTGTTTTCTTTATTAAAATTATGGAGTGGATCAATGAATCTTCGTTATTATTAATTGAAGAATATGAAAAGATGCCTATTTTATGGGATTTTAAACATTCTTTGTATTATTAAAAAATAAAAAAAACGCATGGCAAGATCTTGTAAATAAAATTAATATTGAATATGTCGATTTTAATGAAATTGCTATTCTAAAATTTGTAGATATCTTTTGTTCGTATTTTGGTGCTATTAAATTTTGTAAATATTCAAAGTCTGGTCTGGTCAGTCTTGTAAAGTTTTTGAACTGATCATAGCCCTCCTCAGACACTAAGTTGTTGCAGTAAATTATATCGATTTCTAAAAGTTTGGGTTTGCCACAAGCGACGATGTTTTCGATTTTTCTCCTTTTTAATAATTACGCTGTGCATAACAATGATTGCAGCCTCGACTATTTCTTGGTCGCCCATTATTTTCGTGGAACAGAGTTGATCTGTTACGCCGATGATCTTGCTGTGATAATAACAAAAAAACTAAAAGAAACAAAAAAATAAACGACCTCGACCTAATGCAGACTGTAGGTGATACACTAAAGATCATAGCCAGATGGATGCGTGAGCACAGACTCGAAATATCTGTGGAAAAAACAGAGGCGATTTTACTGAGCCGCAAGAGAAAAGTTGACCATATAAGGTTATTTTAAAGATATAATAATAAATCCAGTAAAGCAACTGTCTTGGATTCCACATAGACCGTGCACTCACGATGGGCCTGCACATCAAGGAGGTGTGTCTGAAATCACAACGAACTGCTAAAGCGTTGTCCGCAATACTGCCAAACGTTCGGGGCCCAACACCAGCAAAGAGAAGAGTGTTAGCATATGCGTGCCAGAATATTATTATGTATGGAGCACCTGTGTGGAACGAAGCAACCAATATGCACGTAAATAAAAAAAGACTTGAAGGTGCACAGAGAGTCATGGCTTTGAGGGTCTGCTCGGCGTATCGGACAACTTCAACTGAGGCAGCCTTGGTGATATCGGGTCTGGTGCCCTTGCATCTTCTCTCAAGAGAAAGAGAACGACTCTTTCTCAAGGGTGAAGTACAAACCAGGGCAAGCAGAGAGATCACAAAAAGGAAGATGGACATATAAGCTCATCCCAAATATAAATATGTGGATTAAAAGAAAGCATGGAGAGGTAAACTTCTATCTTACTCAAATATTGAGTGGCCACGGAAATTTTGGGAGTTACCTGTGTAAAATTGGAAAGAGGGAAGTCGCGGAATACCGATACTGTGCTGAACCCAATGATACTCCAGAACACACAATGTTTGCTTGTCCAAGATGGGAACAGGAAAGATGTGAGGCACGCATGACGATTGGTGGCAACATCTCCGCAGATACTATCTTAAAATCGGTAACAGAAAGAAGAGAAAACTTTGAAGCCATCTCAAAACTGGCCCAAAATATACTAGAGGCAAAATACAGCGAAGAGCAGGGGTAATAAAAAAAGGAACAGTCCGGCGTCTACTTGAAGAGATGCGTCCAGAGGGTCCAGATTGACGTGGCAGAAGCGAGTGGGTGACGTTTAGTGGGTAGTGTCCTCCAGGCAGCTTAAGGAGAGATTGAGTCCCACACTCCGTACGTAAAGGTATTTTACACCTCCAAAAAAAAAAATCTGTAGTTCTTATAATAAACCACTTAGAAATTTTGGTATAAGTGCAAACGTAAACTATGTACTAGGATGTATTTCAGGAAACTATTTTAACATCTATAGGGTGACTCAAAAAATGTGTGTAGATTGGGATGATTTTTTTTTAAATGGAACGCCCTGTATATTACTTTGAATGTGGTAGACAATGATTCAGTATTAAAAGGGTATTATTAAGGTAGTATTAAATCTGGGACTACTCTAAGAAGTGTCCTAAAAAAGAACCTGAATCATCAAACCAAGAGAAAGAGTGCTTCTACCAGGTACCTTGCGAGTGCGGTGAGTCGTATATTGGAGAGACAAAACGTCCTCTACATGTACGACTTGACGAACATAAAAAACATACGCGAAGAGGTGAAACAATGAAGTTGGGTGCACCACAACATAAAATAGTCGGCCGGGTTGTCCACAAAGAACCCCATTAGAAAAAGCGAAAATTTTATAGAGGCTGTATTAATTGCGAACAATAATAAAATCTTTAACAATCCAAATATGGAAATTTCAACAATATGGCAACCACTCATAAAACGCTCCGATGCAGGTATTCTTAGTGGAAAACCTCATGTTTGACTGCATTAGGATTTAGGATTTAGTTTAGTTCACACTTGATAACAGTCAGTGATACTTCTGACAGAAACGTTGAGTAAGCAAAATAAATAAAGGCAATGGATGTCCGAAACACTTTTAGTTTTAATACCCTGTATATTATTGCATTTTTGGCTTCCTTTCAGAGCATTTTATATGATTCTAAGATATTAGTAAATATATTTCGATAATTTTAGAGATATTAATAAATAAATAAAAAATATTTTTTTCAGTCTTTCTTAAAGATATTATTAAAAATACTGTCCTGAAATCAAAAATATATTAGGTATTTACTTTAAATGGTCTGTACTTACCTTGCTATAAATATGTAAAAAAAAACCTGTATATATATTTTTTTCAATAAATGGAGAATTAAAAAATGATTTTTTTTTGTATTTACAGTATTACAATTTTTTAACGGTTTCACAGATATTGGAGGTTTTATATTTCATATGGCATTTTCCACAGCAAATTTTTATTAAAGCTGCCCAATGATTTTCTCTCCCACTTTACCGTTGAAACAGTCATATGAAATAATAATGCGTGTATCTGCAAAACCACTAAAAATTTTGAAATACTATAAATACAAAAAATCTTCATTTTTTAACTCTCCATCTAATGAAAAAATAATATATAGGGTTTTTTTATATATAGAAAAATTATTTTATATTTTAGAAAGTTTGGCGTAGAATTTTAAACATCCTGTATGACCATCTAAAGTAAATACCTAATATAGTTTTGATTTCGGGACAGTTCTTGTATTTTTAATATTTTTTTTAAGAAAGGCTGAAAAATATATTTTTTATTTATTTACTAATATCTCTGAAACTATCGAAATATATTTACTCATATGTTAGGACAATGTAGAGTGATTTGAAAGGATGCACTTGCACTTTTTTAATCCACCCTGTAAAAGTTAAAATGTTTTCCTCAAATACATCATACATCGTACATTCTTTATTCTAGGATCTACAGATGTCCGACGCACTATTGCCGGACCCTCTATAAGCAAAATATAAAAGACAACCCTCGTATATCAGGTTTTTGATTCAGTTTTTTCGTAATAATTCCTGTGATTGAGACCGCTAAGTGTATTAAATTCATTAATAAATAAAAATGGAAATAATATGCAATGTTTATCTCGTCCACAATATGGTCCCTTCGATTCAAATTGAATAGTATTTCTTGGCGAAAAAAATACAAATTTCGATGACAACGTCCTACACGCACTTAAAATAAAGATGAGTGGGGTCGGCAACCGAAAATCAATCTAAATTTTAAATTCCTTAATATAAGACTTTTTATAGTAGCCTAAACAAATTTATTCGTTTTTTTAAAGTCAAACTTGTGACCTGCCGAAAAATTACAAAGACGACAGCAGGAAAGGTTATTGACACAAAAATGTAATTTCATTGTTATATGAAATTTTTTCTAATTTCACAACTAGTTTTAATAAAATTTGGAGTTAATGTTGCAGTTTTTTCTTTTAGTACTTCGTATTTTATGTATGGATAAAGTGGAAACTGTTTATGTAGAATCCAGTAGCGAAGTTTCTAATATTTTTTTTTGAGGATATGAACTAAAGTTATGTTTTTTCAAATGGAACACCCTATATTTATAAATCATATGATCTGGCATGCTATGAGCTTCTCAAAATATTATAACACTCTATATTATTTATTTTTACTATTTACTGCAATATTTAATTTTAAGATATAATTTCTCTCTGAATTCTCTGAATATATTTTACTTTTTTAATAACGGGATGGGTTTTCAAATATCTAAAAGCTTTTTCCAAGACTCCAATTGCCAATATTTTTAACTGTTTTGAAGAGGAATAACTTTTCTCCCGTGTCTGTATTACACTATCAGGAGAAAAAATATGTTTTCCTGTCCTTTTTGCGAAAAAAGGTCTCAATATTAATCTCAGCAGCATAAAGGTTGATTCTCACTATACCTTCCGTATCAGCTACCTTCCGTTTACATAAAATATTATATCATGTATGTTCCGTTCCATATCCTTTCCTTCCATACATTTTTTGACGGACGGACTGAAGCGTGTCGGAAACAGCGTTGTCAAGTTATTACATTTGTACCAGCTCTGTTAACATTTTGCTGATATTTATTTATCCTTTCACCTCTTAATCTATTACCTTTTTCAAAAGATACAAATTTTTAAAATAAAACTTTCGTAATGGTATAAATTGTACAATAAAACGGAAGGTACTAAGTGAGAATCAACCTTAATACGGTAGTTAAGGATAGCTAAATTAAGGTTGATTCTAACTATACCTTCCGTTTCCAATCCATATCCGTTCCGTAATTTTTATTGTATTGATGACGCTATACGTAAGCTTCCATTCCGTATCAGTTCCATACTTTTTATTGCACAATTTATATCATTACGAAAGTTTTATATTCAAAATTTGTATCTTTTGCAAAAAGTAATAGATTTAATTAAGAAGTAAAAAAAATAAATAAATATAAGCAAAATTTTAACAGAGCTGGTACAAATTTAAGAACTTGACAACGCTATTTCCGATACGCTTAAGTCCGTCGGCCAAAAAAATGTATGGAAAGAAAGGATATGGAACGGAAGGGAAACGGAACGGGTAGTGTGCATTGTCCTATTCATTTACATCATATAATATTTTATGTAAACGGAAGGAAGCTGATATGGAAGGTATAATGAGAATCAACCTTTACGCTTCATAACATGTAAGGACGCCATCCTTACATCGAGGTTTCCTCAACTTCCTCAATAAGTATGCGCGGTAGCGTTTTTTTACAAGAGACAAAAAATGTAGTAAACACTAGAAGGACCATTTTACGAAAAAAAATCGATCGTCGGTTGAGTTGGAAGATATTCCCAAGCAGCATTTGGACGTCGGGACAACGTTGTCACGCGACCAAACGTCGGGGCGCAATGTCGCATAGTGATAGAAAATGGATTTCTGAAGTTCCAAAATTCAAATTTCTTGTTGACTTAAATCTTTTACAAAATGATATATTATCCTTCAAAGAAAGCTAATAAACAGTGCTACACAAATCCCAGTCGCCCTGGCTACGAAACAATTGCTCCACGTTGATCGAAAATCGACGCAGTTAATACGCCGTTTCGAGAAATTCTGATCTCTGTTTCGATTGCAGTCTTAATCGTTTCGTTTAATTAATGTTTGTGTGTTTTGATTTCTCAAATACATGCTGCATATTTCTGGAGATATGTAATTTGTGTTTTACGTAAAATTATGATGTTTAGTATGAAAGATATTTTAGGACGCTCAATTAAAGTGTAGAGGGTGGGTCAAATTCGACGCTTTTAAATGGAAACACCCTTTTCTATAGCAGATAGACGAAAACCAATATCGGTGTCTGGACCTCAATTTTCATCAAAAACATGATGGTGAAAACCGTACATCAATATCTTTTACCGTTTCGGAGTTACGGGGTGGTTTTCAAAAATGTGCATTTTTAACAAATCGCTGTAACTTTTTTGCTATGGAAAATTTTGTATTTCTATGAAAACATTTCCAAAGCACCTTTTTACGTAGAATTTAATGGTTTAAGTATAATTTTTTTTAAAATTGATAATTTAAGAGTTATCAACAGAAAAATTGATTTTTTATTTGGGACACCCTCTATATTTTTAATTAACTGTAAAGAATTTAAAATTACTTTTCCAAAAATATAGCACACTTGACATTTTGTTATAATCCCCTTCGAAATACAGAATTTTTAAAAGTTCGCCACTTTTAACTAGTAGGCTTTGGACCCCTTATTGATGATATGCCCTTAATGGAACTCGAAAACATCTTTTTCCAGCAAGACGACGCACCGCCTCTGAACGCTGAAGCTATCAGCAAATTTTTGCAGCTTATTTCAAGAATAATTGAATAACTAACCAAGACTCAGCCGTTGGCCGTCGAGGCCGCCTGACTTAGTGCCCATGGACCTAATCCTATGGATATATTTGCGGAAGAATAAAGGTTCCTTATTCCGTATAATCTAGACAAGAATTAGAAATACTTAGCAGTTATGAGAGGGTATCTTTCACCCCTACTGAGTTAATGAATTCCGCGAGAAATGTTCAAAAACTGCCCCGTCTGTCCATAACAGAAGACGGTCGATATGTCGAACACCTGTAGCAAAATCTCATGACTTGGTTTGCTATTTATTTTTATTGTTATTAGATATAGTTTAAATGTGTTGATGTTGGTTAAATATATTTTAAATTGTTATAAAATTCTGCATCTCTCATAACAAATATTATTTTCGTTTTAATTGATGCTCACAGCTTGAATTTTTTGCATTATAGCCGGTGCCTTTCAAAGCCTACTCATTTGAAGCGGGCAAATTTTTATATACTTTATACCTCGAAGAGGAATCGAGCAAAATATCAAGTGTGTTATATTTTTGTAAAGGTAATTTTAAATTATTTTCAATAAACTTAAAATATACAGGGTGTCCCATATAAAAAATCAAATTTTCTGTTAATAATTCTTAAATCATTAATTTTAAAAAAAATTATACTTAAACCATTAAATTCTACGTAAAAAGGTACTTTGGAAATGTTTTCATAAAAATACAAAATTTTCCATAGCAAAAAAGTTACAGCGATTTATTAAAAATGCATATTTTTGAAAAACACCCCGTAACTCCGAAACGGTAACAGATATCGATATGCGGTTTTCACCATCATGTTTTTGACAAAAATTGAGCTCCAGACACCGATATTAGTTTTTGTCTATCTCCTATAGAAAAGGGTGTTTCCATTTAAAAGCGTCGAATTTGACCCACCCTGTACATTGTAAATTAAAAAATAATGCGAAAACGTTTTTGCACAACAAGGTAGAACTTTTTTGTGCCTTGTTACGACTTCCGAATACTAACATCATTTTGTTCTCTACATTTTTTCCTTCTAAAGAAAAACAGAAACTTTTGCCACCAGGCGCCCCTTCTCATTTAATATACAGTGTCCACCATAATGTTGGCTACATATGGGAAAAAAATTTATTTATAGGATTTCCGAAAATTTTGTTTGGTGGATCGCTCCTGCATGTTTAATAACCTAAAAAGTTATTATGACATCAGTCACGTGATCACCATCATGGCGGCAAATTAAAAAAAACCGCTATGAAAACGCGAAAAGTGGGGTTAAATGGCAAAATAAGGAAAAAAGTTATTTGAAAAAAATGTTTAGAATGATATTTTAAGGCTACCTGCAAAATTTGGAGCGGAAATAAGAAAAAGTAGAAAAAGGCATATTTTGAGTCCTGGCTTTTCTATAAAATATTTTTATACGGATTTCATTGCTGGATTAGCTCAAGTAACTTGATATTCAATGTGTAAAAGTAAAACAATTCAAAATTTCACATTGAAGTCATTTCCAGAGGATAAAATCAGAAAAGTCGATTTCGAAACGGTAATTTTTGTAGCCATGCCGTGTTTCTTGACAGTTTGTCAGGTTTCCAATAATTCAGTGGTGCATGCTATACTTTGAATATCAAGTTACTTGAGCCAATCCAGTAATAAATTCCATATAAAACATTTTCATAGAAGAACCAGGCTTGGAGCCAGGGCTAAAAATATGCATTTTCCACTTTATATAATTGTCGCAAATTTTGTAGATAGCCTTAAAATATCATTTTAAACACTTTTTTCGAATAACTTTTTTCGATATTTTGCCATCTAACCCCACTTTTCGGGTTGTCATAGCGTTTTTTTTTAATTTGCCGCCATGACAGTGATAACGTGACTGATGTCATAATGACTTTTAAAGTTACTAAACATGCAGGAGCGATCCCCCATACAAAATTTTCGCATATCCTATAAATTAAACAAAATACCATATGTAGCCAACATTATGGCAGACACTGTATAGGTAGACAAAGAGGGTGAAATGTCGATTTTTAGTTATTTGCAGCTTAAAACAGTTGAAGATAGGTATATAACATAAAATACGTCTAGAATTTGACATAAAATCCACAAATAAAATAACAAATATAGGTGTTTCCATTAAAACAAAGAAGTTATCTGGCATAACTCAATTTTTGGGACACCCTGTATACATTAAAATATCATCGTAAAAACAGCTTCATGGCATCATTCAAAAATGGCATCAACAAAATCAATAATCGACGTGTCCGAGCGTTTTTTCGAAAAAAAGAACATTGATTTTTCTAAGATTCCCACTGTGAAAATACATAAACAATAAAGGCACTCGTATCTATAGTTATTATTAAAAAAAACCTTTGCAACATAATTTGTAAAAGTTTATTAGCTTATACCTTGATTTATAAAGCCGAAAAAAACACTTACATAACATAAATATTTTTGGAACCGTAGAATTGCATTTTCAATCACTGTGCGTCGACACAACCTCGTGCCAACCCTAGTCTGCACTAGTTTGGAGAATAATTTTTGGGTCGAAACGACGTTGGATACCTACGTTGGCTAGCAGCCTAATTTAGTACAAACTGCAACGTTGTTTAAAATCCTAATTCACAGAAATACAAAGCTATAATAATATGGCGTCTAAGTCGCGTTTTATCCTAAATTGGGATATTTATATTAAAAATATTATTTTTATGATTTAGTTAGAGACATATGCCAGATGGCAGTAAAGGAAAACAAAACAAAAGTATTTAAGTGTGGAGGATGTTTGAAGATCATAATTATTGAAACACTTTAACCAACTCTGTAACTCGTTACCCAAGACAAAAAAGTTAAACGCAAACAACTTTATTGATAAATGTATTGTTTCTACTTTGAAAAATACTAATGGGCCTTAAAATTAAAGAAGTTTTAAAAAGTTTCTTGAAATTTTTTTTTAGTAAAATGAGAATAATTTATTCGCAGTCGAAAAAAAATTGTTTCCGCGTGTTGTTTAGGGTCAAATATTTTAAGTTAATGTATTCAAACAGCAGGAATTGCTATTTTAGGAACAAAACATTTTCTTATTCAACAACATGGCGGCTTTCACTTTGTTGTTTTGGAGATTAAGATAGAGTAGTTCGAGTAGTTGCATACTGGACTAATAAAGTCGCAGTTCAGCCTTAACAGGTAGTATACTAGTCGCAAGATTGCCTAATTTAGTCATCCTAGAGTCTAGCTTGTGCCGCCCTCTATATTCTAAACAAACGAGGGAGTGGATAAAGTATCGGTAATAATATGTCGATGTATATTTAAATTTGGTTTTATATGTACCTTTCTTATGTCCCATTTTAATTAAGTTTTTTTATAAAAACAAAAACAGCACTGAACTGTCTGACTGAACAGAACAATGAAGTGAAAATTTAAGATTTAAGGTTATGGTTCAATACAGTTGCAAAAAGATAATGGCTCGACGTCCTACCAACGTAAGAATAAGGAAATCTAAACAACGTTGGAATTAGTAAAACAGACGACGTTTGCATAACGTTGGAATAGGTTCTGAAAGTGACGTCGGAAAACTCTTTATTGCCCAACGTTGTAACTACGTTGTCCGAATCACTTAAAGATCACTTAAGCAAAAAAGGTTACAAGACAACGTTTATTCGACGTCGCAGAAGCTTTTACTTTGTTGTAGTACTAGTTCAACGTTGGCACAACGTTACAACAACGTTTACATTTATTTTAATACCCAAGGTACGCTGCTAACTATTGTTTGTAACTAATCCAACGTTGTGTTTAGTAAACATGTAGTCGCAAGTCGTGAAAATGCTACTTGGGTTTACCTATATTAAAATTTATATAGGAAATATATTTATGGGGGGGTAGTTTTTTTCTTCATTTTTGTAAAAGTCAAATGTTAAAGTACTTAGCAAAATATAGATACCCAAAATCTCATTCAAATCGGAATAATAGTTAAAAACTTAAAATATCTGAAAAAATGTGTTTATTTTTTTAAAGTTTGGGGTACCCTCTAACAACAAGGAAACATTACAAATGAAAGTTCCAAGGGACCAAATCCAAAGGAAACTACAAGAGGAGCGGCTGACACTTGCTTGGGACCATCCTCCACAAGTGGCACACATGCTAGCAAGTTCTCCAGCAATGGTCGGGAGCCTACCTCTAGACCCAATAAGCGACAAAAGCTACCGTTTCCTCTACCCGGCCTGGGTCAACCTGGCGGGCTAGACGATCCTCTGAGGGTAGGTCTTAGCGGAGCAGAAGCACGAAGATACCTCCGACTGCTCCACGAAGGACTTGCTCCAGAGGAAGCAAAAGCGAAAACACTCCTCAAAAAGGGGAGAGTAAAGAAACCAAGAAACAACCTCTGACTCATCTCCATAATGGGCAATCGAAGCACTTTTGTATAGAGGTGAATTGTGTCCAATGAACTTATTTTAATTTTAAAAATACGTAGTAGATCTATGTCCACAGAATATTGGGACACCCTGTATATTTGGACAATATAGCCTGTTATACAGGGTGTTTCAAAAAACATGTGCCATCTCTCGTGGAGAGGTTCCTGACGTGAAAATAAGATTTATTTAATCACCATAGGTCCGATTCTGCTTTGTTGCGTAGCTAGAGGGCGTTAAAGTCTTAATATTTTTTCGATTTATTATAATTTTCTTCTAAGTATTTGCCTTGATCGAAATCTAATAGCAACCTTTAAAAAATTTGAATATCATTAACTTGCAAAAGTTTTAAATAAGTACTCATTGATTCCTCATCAAAACATACGAAAAAAAGTTTCTATAAACATGGGTATGGAAATGCATAGTTTTAGAGTTACAGAATGTTAAAACTTTTTAAAATTAAGTTTTTTGAAATTATCTTAAATACCATTATTTTTTATTTAAAATTCCTGTAGGTTGGACTAATAGTAACAATAACTAATATTAACAATATTTAACAATAAATTAGATAAAATATATAATTTATTAATTTTATTTTGATTTTATAATAATAATAGCTCCCGTATATAGCGTTTAACGCCTTGGGAGTAGCAAGCTTGTAGCAAGGTACAGCTTGCCATACTAGAGTCAATCAATATACAAGGAAGGTAATGTGGCTAGCACTACGCTTCAACCGCCTATTATTACCTGATGATGATTCTATATAAAGGCACCTGCTCCATCTATCTAAAATATTATCAGCGTTACAGTGTTGCCGGGTCATTTGAAAAGTATAGTATAGTATTACATTTTTGGAAACTACTCTCATATCTCTTATAGTTTTCGAGATAAAAAATAAAATATGTGTAAAATTGACAAAAAAAATAATTTTGAATAAGCATTGGTAAAATCATGAATTGAACATTTTTAAAGTTGATATTTGTTAAAAATGCACATTCTAAAACTTTCTTATTTTAAATGGAAGTATATTACATGTTTGGAAACTACTCTCATATCTCTTATAGCTTGATATTTGAGTTATAACGAAAGTCAGAAACACAAGTCGTTAGAAAACTAGAATTAATTCAATTGATATTATCTGACTTAATTAATTATACGATAATTCAGAGTTTATGAATTATAGTCAAACTTCTTTAATATTATTTTGCATGACCCGAAAAAAGGAATAAGATCCCATCAAAAACATAGAATGTAAAAAAATGCCAAGAGATCTCATGTAAAACCAACTCAGTTTATTTTATTTAGTCTCTCTTAAAGCACCTATTCAACAATTTTGTTATAAATTGTTAGTATTAATATTAGTCATCTTTATTTCTACAATAATTATAATGACTTGGTAGTTACACGGCACCATAATTATAAAAGAATAATGTACTATTTCGATTACTAAGTAAATCTAAACAATGCAACATCAGTAAGAATAAAGTTTTTAAATTAGTACAGAATATCATATCGTGCAATTGCCAAGTCATTATAATTATTATAGAAATAAGGATGACTAATATTGATACTAACAATTTATAACAAAATTGTTGCATAGGCACTTAAAGAGCGACTAAATAAAATAAACTGACTTGGTTTTACATGAGATTTCACAACTTTTCATAGTGGAAGAATTGTGTTGCGAGACTTGGCATTTTTTTACATTCTATGTTTTTAATGGGATCATAATCACTTTGTATTAATAAACTTGTGTTTTCTTGTTGTAAAATGGTTATAGTGTTTACCCTCTTATACTTATACATCCTCCTACCATGTGTTTATTTATATCGAAAATAAAAATAACAGAATATGGATTTTTTCTTTACAGAAAAATTTTTATAACGTATTTTTTGGCCGAATGAAAAAAAAAATGCCAGGGCCGGTTTGTTTGAGCCCATCCAACCCTGATAACGATGCCGGACGGGGCTACCCCTGTCCATCGTACCAGGCATCGTATCAGCAGAGGTGCTGAGTGTGGTCATGTCTCACTGGTGGAGGGTGTGGGGGGTCGGGTCGTTGCTTAACCGCCTGGACCAAGAGGAGACAACCTCACCAAAATCCTAAATCCTACGATGGCGGGAGCAGGTCAAAGGGATGCGTGGCTAGATAGAGGACTAGCCATTACTGGCCTCAACCTTGGGGCATCAGGGGGCACCTCATTGTATTTACCCCTTACTTCTACATGCGGGGCTCTGTAGAAGTGGACCGACTATCCCTAGCGACTCGTGGGAACATTATGAGATCAAAACAACACCGGTGAAGCTGTGGTGAATACCGGTGAAGCTGTGGGAAAGCCCCCTAGCGGCACTGGAAACATTACAAATTAAAGTTCCAAGGACCAAATCCAAAGGAAACTACAAGAAGGGCGGCTGACACTTGCTTGGGACCATCCTCCACAAGTGGCACACAAGCTAGCACCTTCTCCAGCAATGGTCGGGAGCCTACCTCTAGACCCAATAAGCGCAAAAGCTACCGTTTCGTCTATCCGGCCTGGGTCAACCTGGCGGGCTAGACAATCCTCTGAGACTAGGTCTTAGCGGAGCAGAAACACGAAGATACCTCCGACTGCTCCACGAAGGACTTGCTCCAGAGGAAGCAAAAGCGAAAACACTCAAAAAGGGGAGAGTAAAGAAACCAAGAAACAACCTCTGACTCATCTCCATCAAAGAGCAAGAGAGGGAGCTAGAACCTCTCACCTCTTCTCCGGCAGGGAGAGAAAAAAGCCAGGATGGTACTCCCGTATATAGCGTTTGACGCCTTGGGAGTAGCAAGGTACAGCTTGCTATACTAGAGCCGTTCGGTATACAAGGAAGGTAATGTGGCTAGCACTACGCTTCAACCGCCTATTATTACCTCAGGATTGTGAATCCGAAGTACTCATTTAAGGCTGAGTCGACTTAGGTACCAAAACTATTTTTATTTTAATAAAAATAGTCGGCTGATGAAATGCCGGGTGTGGGAATCGAACCCACACCTTGAGATTGGTAGACGAGAGCCTGTACCTCTACGCCACCGGGCACCTAATTTTAATTTTAATTTTATTAATAATAATTGTAATTAATAAAATTGCATTTATTTCATCAAGGAGGCTGAATTCGGCAAAATATCAAGAGATAACTTTTAATTGGCATTAAACCGCCTACACAATTTTGATATCAAAAGAAAAAAGTCACTGGCGCACATGTTTTTTTTTCCGAAAAATATTCCAGTGATAACCCATATGCGGCGTGCATATGATTGTGCCTGATGAATTTATCGATACTTTTTTAGCATTATAACATGTAGCACTTATAATAGCCTTTACCGTCAAAATTTCATTCGAATCACTAAAAGCACTTGAAAGAAAATTATAATAAATCGAAAGATTATTAAGACTTCAACACCCTGTAGCTAGGAAACAAAGCAGATTCGGACCTATGTTGATATATATCATATATATCATACGTGAGGAATCTCCCCACGAGAGATGGCACATGTTTTTTGAAACACCCTGTAGAAACTGTGGTTGTAGTATGTCCTAAACCTAAAAATTGAGATTCTTGTTTTATCTACAAGGATGTAACAGTGCGGTCAAAATGCTGCGAGTTGCTTTGAGAAATAGTAGGGATGTGTTCGATTTGACAAATCTATTACAAACAATGAAATACAGGGCATTAAAAAACGCCCTTTAAAAAATATAATAAAGAAAAAAAAATAGAATTTTGAAAATAATTATCTTGTATATCAAAAAATGCACGAACCTCTTATTATTTAATTTGTTACCTAATCATTTTTTTTCAGATTGTTTTGAGTAGAAACGCAAACACCTATTGTTTCTTTAAATAAAAAATTTCGATAAAAAACGATCTTTTGGTAAACAAAGCATTCATTTGTAGTATGCGAAAGCGTTTCATTATGTAAAATAGATTCGGACTTGAACTAAAATGTCAACTTACTGTTTTTTAAAAAGAATATTAACATCAATTACCGCATTCCCATTGAAAACCTTGAGGCACGTGTTGGACATATAGGGATTTCGATTTCGTTATACCAGAAACTCAATCAAAGTTAAATTAAAATAAAAATATGGAATAAGTTTAGCTCTCCAACTTTTTTTCTCTCAACAAGGGACCGTCCTCTGCCGGAAACACTGCGACCCGTGCATTCTCCTATCCCTGTGCCCTGCACTAACTTCTGCAGGTCATTGATAGGATGGGAGCATAGTTCCTCCGGTCACAGATTATACAGATTATAAACTTTGTTTTTTCTTTATTGTTTTTCGTGGTTCCAATTTTCGAAATCGGGCACTAATTATGTTACTAGTTTGCGCACATAGCACGCCCACTTATGGCCTCTAAAATTGTGCACAGCGCCTGACCGGCACAGTTATTGGAGAGATATCGGAAAACCGAATAGCGTCATGCAGTATTTACGCGTACCTTATCATGGTTACGATATGCGCGAGTCAATTTTTAACGCAACACCCGCTAATAACGTTACCGCCGGACGTAATTTGCGGATCAATTACACCAAGCGCTATTTCTAAATAACGTTTAAAAATTGCTTAAATGGGCATGTGCGGGTATTTGACAACCGGGGCCGGCCGGAGAGATCTTTTATTTTAGGTTATGTTTGAATTGTTTTGAATGATTACTTTAGTTTTATTAGGTAATTTGATATTTAAGTAGCTGAGATTAGTTTTAATTAAATAAATATGGCCCAAAATATGGATTCTGCCTCTTCCAATTTTAAAGAACCTATAATGAGGCTTAGGTTTACAGCAGATGACGACTTCTAAGAGAATTTGTTGCTTGTTGCTCTAAACCCACTGGCAGACGTTGAACAATAAAGCACTGGAAATAAGCACTTCAGCCCTTTAGTTTTAAAATTTCTAATAAACAAAACAATTTCAAAGTCTTAAATTTAAAGTGGTGGTTAAGTTTAAATAGCGGACGCGACGCGAACAGAAATCTTTCCGATCTGATAACTATAAATGAAGAGAGTTAATACCACCTCACGTAAAGGAAGTAACACCCGGCCTTAACGTCCATGCACGCTATTCGGTTTAGCAATATCTCTCTAATACGCTGTTATTGTTATTTTACGCGAGTTTATTTTTGCGCACAGGAAATTTTACTCGTTTGCACATCGTCATAAAAAACAATTTTCATACCACGAATTAGGGACAAGATTTTTATCTGTATACTTATAGGATACCTAATCTGTCCTCCGGTTCTAGCCTAGCTTTCCCAAATAAAAAGTGTCGCTTGCGATCCAAAGCCTCGCAGTGACATATTATGTGCTCCGTTGTTTCAGGATCTTTATCGCAGAGTCTGCAGCAAAGACTTCCTTGATACAGGTTCAGCTTGTTCAAGTAACACTTGACAGCCCTCCAAATGTAGGTACCGGGTGGCCAACTAAGAATGGACGCCGGCTGTATCTCCGAAACTACTTATCGTATAACTTTGGGAAAAAAATTCTAATAAGTAAATCGACAAGAGAAATCGCTGGTAATTATTTTCAAGTTCGAAACATGCCCGCTAGTGGGCGTTTCTCTAATAGCCCATCAGAAAACAGGATTTTTCTCAAAAATGTGCAGGTGAACAGGTATATTAAATATCACTGTTGTAATCATCGAGAAATTTGTAATTTTTTTGATATAGAGTATTTTGCTCTATCTCATAAAATAAAGTGGTGGAGGAAGGTTAAACTTGCTTTTATTCAAATAAGGATAACTCTGATTTAGGTTATGCGATTTAAACAAACTAGGGCTCATTTAAAAGAGCTTTTCTTCCTTAATGACCTCCAGTATAAATTTTGTTTCCACAATTTTTTTCGTGGTAGCTAGAGGGCGCTGTTTGACATCATAACAGATATTGTACTTTTGCGTAAAAAAAATAAATAGGAGGCTATATTTTTCTTTGCACAGTTAAATAGAGTACAAGATTTCCAAAATATCAGCGCAAACCGCAACTTTCTATCTTCTCTCTAACCGGAGATATTAAGAGAACAAATCATGTTAGGCTGCCGCTTAGGATTATATGGTCTAAAAATTATCGTAGTAGGCTAGAAAACAAAAACAGGTAAATTGGTTACGTCAAAATATCAAAACATATATTTTAATTTCATTTTAATACTATTTAATTATTATTTATCCATGTTCGTTCTTGATTCCATAAATTAAAACCCAGGCATATTGAATTCGATGACCTAGCTAGCCATGAAAATATGCCGCTCCAGCATCTCTATCTACTAAAGTAAGTGGTATCCAAGAAGCCCCACACATTCATAGCAAAATAAGTGGCACCACTGCCTCAAACACCAACTGCATTCATGCTGATGAATTTGCAACAAATGCAATTTCATCATGATGGATCCTCGAACAAAATTGGCAATTAATTTCTAAGAAATTGTGAATAGTTCATTTCATTCAGATAATTAAAAAAGTCCAGTCGTTCGCCATCCTAGAATTCCTGCGTAAACATTTACCGACCAACGGTCTTGGTGCTAAACTACTTGCATCGAGGGTAGATTTGAACCAGTAGTCAGTAGTGCATATTGTTAAGATTCGCACCTTCGTTCCATGTTATATTAAAAGTGGCCCAAACGACATAAACTTTATAATATAATAATAAATAACAGAAAAACAGGTAAAACAGTAAAACACGAAAACAAGTGAAATCAATTACAAACTTGGATTAATAACTAAATGACGTTACATGAAATAAACCCCTAGTTTTCGACCATACGAAATTCGGCCATTTTCTGTTAAAAGCAATATGGCGGCACAAAATTCCTAGAAATTTTAATAAAATTATTGATTGTCCGACTTTCAGACATTGAGAACTACTTACGTATAATTAACCAAGAAATTCGTAAAAATTTTATAGATGGATGATAATGTTACATAAACACGTTTAAATAATTATGACATCATTTTTATTAAGAAAACGCCCGAAATTCGGATGCATAAAAACTGAACTTGAACGTTTTGATATTTTGACGTAACCAATTTACCTCTTTTTGTTTCCTAGCCTACTACTATAATTTTTAGACCATATAATTCTAAGTGGCAGCCTAACATGATTTGTTCTCTTAATATCTCCGGTTAGAGAGAAGAAAGAAAGTTGCGGTTTGCGCTGATATTTTGGAAATTTTGTGCTCTATTTAACTGTGCAAAGAGAAATATAGCCTCCTATTTAATTTTTTTACGCAAAAGTGCAATATCTGTTATGATGTCAAACAGCGCCCTCTAGCTACCACGAAAAAAATTGTGGAAACAAAATTTATACTGGATGTCATTAAGGAACAAAAGCTCTTTTAAACGAGCCCTAGTTTGTTTAAATCACGTAACTTAAACCAGAGTTATCCTTATTTTAATAAAAGCAAGTTTAATCTTCCCCACCATTTTATTTTATGAGATAGAGCAATTATATCAAAAAAAACTACAAATTTCTCGATGATTACAACAGTAATATTTAAAATACCTGTTCACCTGCATATTTTTGAGAAAAATCCTGTTTTCTAATTGGCTATTAGAGAAACGCCCCCTAGCGGGCATTTTTCGAACCCGATTTATTTTTGTCGATTTACTTATTAGATTTTTTTTTCCCAAAGTTATACGATAAGTAGTTTCTGAGACACAGCCGGCGTCCATTCTTAGTTGGCCACCCGGTACGTAAGCTTATTGAGCAATGTTACATACGTTAACCACGGCATATAAATCACACGGCAGGCTCTGCCCAGATCCCATTGTTTTAAATTTCTATAAAATTTGACCTTGAAAACACCATTATGGGTGCGGAGTCAGGGCCGGATTAAAACGTATCAAAAATTTCCCAGAAAATAAACTATTGATAGACAGGGTCGTATTAAAAAATACTGTAATTGACTGAAACTGAATTTTATTTACACAATACTTTTTATCTAAACAAATGAATCGTTAACCGCGCATACCCCTCGAAAAGTAACAATGAAAAAATCAATTAAACACATAACTGTAGAGAACAGACAATTAAAATTAAAAAACATGCCAGAGTTACAAACAAGAATTAAAGAAATACCCAATAAAATATCTATTGAACAATCTAAAGAGGCTACGTACAAATTATGTCCATCAATGGACATAGCAAATTTTGTTAATATTCATCATAATATAATAATAATATCATCAAGTGCAATTTATTTTATAATAGTGGTCGTGATAATATTGTAGGTTTTGAGGACTAGAAGGGGAACAGAGAGTTAAAATCAGCTCGGGTGTCTAATGTTGTTATGGTAAGAGGTATCTCTACCAATGGAAAGCAGTCCCTAGCTTATTTTACAAGCTTAATTTATTTAACTTGCTTTGTATATGTATGTTTGTTCGGGGCAAATCTTTAGAAGCACTTCCTTTCATTGTAGGAAATTGAAATTTGGCATGTAGGTTCAGTCCCGATGACAATACATTTTCTTGCAAGGCATGACCTGAATTTTGACAGCTGTCAAATTTTTTTTAAAGTTATCCGATTTTGATAAAAATCGATATATAGGATGGCCATGGGCTAAAATGAAAGAAAAAATGGAGCTGTCAAATTTGACAGCTGTCAAAAAAATTTCAAAGTTGTCTGATTTTGATAAAGATCTATATATAGGATGGCCATGGGCTAAATTAAAGAAAAAATTGAGCTGTCAAATTTGACAGCTGTCAAAAAAAATCAAAGTTGTCCGATTTTGATAAAAATCGGTATATAGATGCTCCCTACCCCATAGTCGGTTTTCATTTTATTTGTCTCACATTTGAACTGTCAAATTTGACAGCTGTCGTTTTTTAAGTTCTCCTTTTTAATGAAAATCGATATACATATTATTAGGATGCCCATAGGAAGTAATTTAAGAAAAAGAATTGAGTTTAACTGTGTGGCACTGAGAAACCAGCATAACTAAAAAGTAAAAAATAAATTTAAGAAAAAAACTTTTTAAAAACAAGGTTTTATTTAAATACATTAAAAAGAAAAAAAAACTTTTATTATGGACTTATAACGTCATTACAGAATTTTATATTATATAAAAGCTTGTCGCGAGATGCGAAATTTGAGTGTACAGTTGCACTCACAAAAATCTGGTACGACAACTTTATCTTGTAATTCCAATATCTTGTAAACCTATCATTATTCTTATCCAGTTTAGAAGAACATTTAAAAAACTTTGTGTCCGAATATTACACACGGGTACTGAAAATTGCCAAAATGATCTGGCAAACATCTTATTAAAAACGGCAGACCTTATTGTTTACGTCGGAATCCGTAACATTATTATAAAAAAGAACATGAGCTATCCATAAAAATTAAAAATAGGTACGGATAATCAGAAAAACAGTAATTTAGAAATGAATCTTGTTTGTCATTTTGCAGGATTCATTTTGCTAATAATAAAAATTACTTTGAATGCCGTAAGTAATGATTGAGTATTAAAACTAAAAGAATTTCGGACTTCCATTGTACTACTAAACTACAAAAACCAAATATATCACACACAATAAACAAAATATATCACTCAAGAAAAGAATGAAATAAATTAAGCCGCACGCTACTGACTCAAAGCTGCCGTAACTGTATGTTCTCGATGACAAAGACTACGACACTGGTTAATTTCTGTTGCTGGCACCCATAATGGCGGCGTGCGCTAGGATATGCGCGTAGCGTTCCCGCCAAAGCGAGTTGGCCTGCCGCGCCGTGTGATTTATATGCCGTGCGTTAACCATGGTACGAGGTTCACAAGGGCGACGAAAAGGCTGGTAAAATGGCCAAACAAGGCTCATCAATACCATTAAGAGACCCAGAACCCTTCTGCAGAGCTACAAAATCAGTTACAAGAATGGCCACAAAACAGTAAGTGATCCCCTGAGTTTTATAGGGGACTTTTTTTATGATTCTAAATAATTTTTAAGGAGTTAACGTTGAAATTAAGCGTGAAAGTCATTTCGAAAATTTTGGCATTTAGTCGCTACATTAAATTATATCAGTAGAAGAAAAAGTAAATGTGTAAATAAAAATATGTTTCCTCTCGGAAATGGTAAGTAGCAAAACGACCAGTGACGCCTCTACGGGTACGTTTATGTTGGAGCGGCGATAAACGATAAGAGCAGCGATAGTAGCGAAGCAAAGAATAGTATTATATTAATTTAT
This sequence comes from Sitophilus oryzae, assembly GCF_002938485.1. Taxonomy (NCBI): domain Eukaryota; kingdom Metazoa; phylum Arthropoda; class Insecta; order Coleoptera; family Curculionidae; genus Sitophilus; species Sitophilus oryzae. The sequence continues at coordinate 6,540,276 of NW_022146105.1, forward strand.
ATGTAGGTGTTTATATTGGAGCAACGCGTCGAGACACGGTTGGCAGTTGAGCAACGATAAGAGCAACGCTAATTCACTGTTTTTATCGTTTATCGCAGCTCCAACATAAATGTACCCTACGGCTAGAGTTGGCGTGGCGCTCTATATTCGCCCTATTTAACGGTGTTTCGAAAATGCATAGTTTCCGAGACATTTAATTTGAAAGATTTCGATTTTGTCGATTTTCTGGATATTAACCCTTTGGAAAAAAATCGATTTTTTTATTTATTAACTTTTTCCACTTTTCTCACCTGGTACGGTTAGAAGACGTTAATTCTAAATGCAATTTGACCCCCTTTTTAGGTTATGTTGGATTTAAAAAAATGCCGAAAAAAAAATCGGTTTTATTTTTTTCTCACTCTGTATGTACTTTTTCTTACCAACTGTGTATACTAAAAAAATTAAGTAACTAATCAATCTGCATTGATCCACGCCCAAAGATTTTTCAAATCGGAATAAGTGAAAAGGCCCTATTTTGGCATTGAATTTTTTTTGAAAATTTCGCTTTTTTCAACTTTTTTAGGATATCTACCAAACCCTTTAATTGTAAGAAACCATTTATGCACCGTCGAATAGACGACTAATAGCGCCCTCTGATGGGTTATTTTTCGTTTCTTAGAATTTCATAAGTACTCGTTGAAAACGATTTAAAGTTAAAATTTTGCCAAAATCGAAAAACGCAAATCGACTTTTTTCAAAGGGGTAATATCCAGAAAATCCATAATCGAAATCTTTCAAATTAAATATCTCGGAAATTATGCATTTTCGAAATACAGTTTGGTTTGGGACGAATATAGAGCTCCACTAGCTTTATTGGTAGAGGCCCCACTGGTCCTTTAGCTACTTACCGTCTTCGAGAGGAACACGTGATTTTTATTTACACCTTTATTTAAAATTTACCGTGCAACGAAGCTTATTCCGTTTTTTGCAATGAGAGACAATTACTTCGGAATGCAAAATCGAACAAAAATTACAACATTAAAAAATAAAGATTCTTCAGGGCTTCAGGTTTTAGAAATGTGTTTCCTTTTTTAAAACGTACTATTTATGGACCCGCGTACTATATTTTTTGTGTAATAATAGTAAAAATACTATATTTCATCGAAAAAAAGCTGGCAACCCTACTGATGAGGAAACACCATGGAAACACAGTCAAAGCCAGGGTCAAAGCTAGTCAAAGCCAAGTCAAAGCGATAAGTTCTACGACGAACGAAAATTCGTGGTAAGAATTAGCCTGAATTAGCTAGACAACCAACAAAACGGACTGAGTTTATTATATTAAATCTTCCTGAATTGTTATCCTACGGATAATAGCCTTATAATAGATTACGTAGCATGTGTAAGAAATTTTAAACACAAAAAATCTGAATTTCAATTTTAATTTTACAGATACACAATAATTTTTTCATTAAAAATTTTCTACATATAGAATGAGAGTAATATTATTGATATGTAACGGCCATACCACGTTGGCGCACCAGTTCCCGTTCGATCACTGAAGTTAAGCAACGTCGGGCGCGGTTAGTACTTGGATGGGTGACCGCTTGGGAACCCCGCGTGCCGTTACTTTTTATCATTAATATTTTCAATAATCAACCATTTTTTTTTAATTATGACTTTAGTTGATGATTAGTGAAATGATTTTGACTTAATCCTAATTTTAACAAATTCCAACAATATGGTGACAACAAATAATAAGTAATACTTATATTTTGTAGTTGTACCAAATATCAAGAATTTGATTGTGGTTATTTGAGTGTTAAACTACAGAGGGTAGAGATAAGAAGAATTAACTTCGTTCATTGAAATGCGAGAACAATTAAGATGGCGGTAAAAAATACACAAGTATTCGTACAAAAACATATAAATATATTTGCATAACATATAGCATTTAATTTAAATTAAACAGTATTTAAAATATCAAAACACAACTAGAAACTAAAAAGAGAGAAAAAAAAAATGAAAACAGATATAATTAAGGCACATATCACAATGTTCAGATACAACCCAGAAGTATCTTCAGTTCATTTTGCTGAATAATAAAGAGATCAATATTATTCTTAATTTTAAATGCAGTAGAGACTAGATAATCTGGCTCAATTAAAGCAAGGGGTAATCCGAATTATCGCGTCTTGCATTTTTGTAGAAAAAAAAATATAAAAAAACGGTTTAAATAAATAAGCTTTATTCTCAAAACAAATGCATTTATTAATCAGATAAAAAATGCAGATAATATTAATTTTTTAATCTTCATATATCAAAGGAATAATATATATATTTTAATAAACACCGTGGTGTTTATTAAAAAAATAAGAAAAATTAAGTATTTTATATTTTAAGACCCTGTATGGTTTAAAATTCCGACATTTGTAGCAAAGTAATTACAGACCAACTATAGTAAATATTAAGTAATTCAGATTATTGAATCATGCGATTCCGATTACAAGGTACATAATTTAAGCCTGGCATCAATCCGGACTAGTACGATATCAGGAGTACGTATCAGCTTCTTTCCGTTTCCTTTCCGTTTACATAAAATATTATATCATGTAAATGAATAGGACCTTCCCCTAAGAGATGCAAGACCTTGTGGTTGGTGGGGAAGCTCCTGGCCAGGTGCTGGGGGGAATCCCCTTAGCACTTGGCTTTGTCTAACAAGCATCTCACTCATCGTCTTGTTCCTAGCTGTAGTGTCGTGGCCAGGGAATTGCACCAAGACATATAACGATGCCGGACGGGGCTACCCCTGTCCGTCGTACCAGGCACCCTCTACTGAGTGTGGTCATGTCTCGCTGGTGGAGGGTGTGGGGGTGGGGTCGTGGCTTAACCGCCTGGACCAAGAGGAGACAACCTCACCAAAATCCTAAATCCTACGATAGCGGGACCAGGTCAAAGGGATGCGTGGCTAGATAGAGGACTAGCCATTACTGGCCTCAACCTTGGGGCATCAGGGGGCACCCCATTGTATTTACCCCTTACTTCTACATGCGGGGCTCTGTAGAAGTGGACCGACTATCCCTAGCGACTAGTGGGAACATTATGAGATCTAGTACTAAAAACAACACCGGCGAAGCTGTGGGAAAGTCCCCTAGCGACACTGGGAACATTACAAATGAAAGTTCCAAGGGACCAAATCCAAAAGAAACTATAACTGGGGCGGCTGACACTTGCTTGGGATCATCCTCCACAAGTGGCACACAAGCTACCACCTTCTCCAGCAATGGTCGGGAGCCTACCTCTAGACCCAATAAGCGACAGAAGCTACCGTTTCGTCTACCCGGCCTGGGTCAACCAGGTGGAATAGACGATCCTCTGAGAGCAGGTCTTAGCGGAGCAGAAGCACGAAGATACCTCCGACTGCTCCACGAAGGACTTGCTCCAGAGGAAGCAAAAGCCAAAACACTCCTCAAAAAGGGGAGAGTAAAGAAACCAAGAAACAACCTCTGACTCATCTCCATCAAAGGGCAAGAGAGGGAGCTAGAACCTCTCACCTCTTCTCCGGCAGGGAGAGAAAAAAGCCAGGATGGAAAGCCGTTCCGGGTTTCCATCCAGGGCCGACACCGGGAGGCAAGCAGGGACGTATCACCAGCTTTGCTGGACAAGTGAAAATGGCGGTGCTGCCAAAGGATTGCCCAGAGGTTGCTCTGACCACCGACCAGCAAACGTCTCTAGAAGAGGCTATACTGGACGAAGTAGTGGCGATCGGATCGCAATACAACGATCTACAAAATGTGAGTCAGCTGCGTTTTGCGGGGATACACTTTCGGGTGGGCATGGTCCTCATAGATTGTGTATCTCAAGAATCGGCATATTGGTTGGTAGAAATCGCACCTAAGCTTAAAAATTGGCAAGGGCCGGAACTGGTTGCAGTGAAGGGAGAAAACATCCCAAAAGAGGCGGCCATCACGGTCTTTCTGCCGAGAAGCAAGGGGAAAGACACCACCTACCTGCTGAGCCTTTTGGCCTTATCCAGGGTCAGAACTTCAATGTAAGGACATCGAGTTGGCGAGTCATCAACTCGAGGGAGGAGGGTCAAGGTCAGGTCTTCACAATAGGAATTGACCTCAAATCCAAGGAGGCAATAGAGAAAGAGGGACATATCCTCTATTACCCGATACCTCACCGGTATCGGGTCTAAGGAGAGACCAAGTTAAAGAAGTGGAGAAAATGGAGACAGATCCTCCAGCCTCCACCTCTCGGGTTCCTCAGCCGGAGGCGAGCTCCTCGACTGTGAAGGGCGGCACGGAGCCAAACTCCAACCGTGGAAGGGTGTGTACCCTCGGGGGAAGAACGGTTGTCAGAGGAGGATGGGAAATACCCTGTCCTCTCTACAACAGGGGTATGATGGGTTATAGACTGTGATGACTGAAGGAAGGGGGCACAATAGATCTTTAAGGTCGCAGTGATTAATCCCCCCTCTTACTCATTCTACATTCTACATGAATAGGACAATGCACACTATCCGTTCCGTTTCCCTTCCGTTCCATATCCTTTCCTTCCATATATTTTTTGCGGACAGACTGAAGCGTATTCCGATACAGCTGGCGTTGTCAAGTTCTTATATTTGTACCAGCTCTGTTAACATTTTGCTGATATTTATTTATTCTTTGACCTCTTAATTAAATCTATTACCTTTTTCAAAAGATACAAATGTGTACTCCTCTTGGGTTGATTCTCACTATGGCTTCCGTTCAGTGGCGGCTTAACCATGAGGTCAAATGGTCAAAGCCCCCCCCAAAAAAATCAGGAGAAAATTAGAAAAACATATTTAAATTATAATAATAATAATAGCTCCCGTATATAGCGTTTGACGCCTTGGGAGTAGCAAGGTACAGCTTGCTATACTAGAGCCGTTCGGTATACAAGGAAGGTAATGTGGCTAGCACTACGCTTCAACCGCCTATTATTACCTCAGGATTGTGAATCCCAAGTACTCATTTAAGGCTGAGTCGACCTAGGTACCCAAACTATTTTTATTTTGAATAAAAATAGTCGGCTGATGAAATGCCGGGTGTGGGAATCGAACCCACACCTTGAGATTGGTAGACGAGAGCCTGTACCTCTACTCCACCGGGCACCTTTTATTATTACCGGGCACCTTTTATTATTATTTATTATTAATTATTTAAATTATACTTTTTGTGAATCAATTTTTTTCATCCTAAAATATTCGAAACTATTCCCAATTTATCCAGTTTTCGCTTGAAAACATTTTATTTTATCCATTTTCTCTACTGCCGGCCAAAATTTCATTTTGTCCTTCGTTCCCGCTATGTTTTACACGTATTAAACTCCAAGGTAAGGTATACTTCGTATAGAAAAGATAATGGGTTGAGGTGCGATATATATAGTTTATATTGGCCATTGACCGCGTCATTCATAAAAGGATTTGTAAGGTAGACAACTTTATATATACACTTGTATTTGGCAGTTTGCTGACAGACGATATAAAAAGTGGCGGTTTTTGTCTTTGTCTAGAAACCCCAGCGTGTTATTATTGTAATTTGTAATATTGTTTATTAGTTGAGAATCAATATAGTTCATTAAGAAATATCTAGTGTATTATTTCTATATAAATATATTACATTACGAAAGTTTTATTTTAAAAATTTGTACCTTTTGAAAAAGGTAATAGATTTAATTAAGAGGTGAAAGAATAAATAAATATCAGCAAAATTTTAACAGAGCTATATAGTACAAATGTAAGAACTTGATAACGTTGTTTCCTGTATTCATTTACATGATATAATATTTTATGTAAACGGAAGGGAGCTGATGGAAGATATAGTGGGAATCAACTTTTATCGTTCTTCGGATTGTCGAGTCTCTACTGGATATCATATTGCAAATGATCTACAATGATCGGCGTAGAAAATGTTTCAGGTCATGCATAGATTAGGAAGTACCGTGCTTCTGAAATAGGAGACGGAGAACTCGGCAAGACACGCAGCGTGGATTCATTTGATGTCTCTTATAAGCTTCATCTCCAAAGACGACTCCTTTACAATCATCAGAGTATCTGAAAATTACCAATGGAAAGTGAAACAGACATTGTTGGGGATGTTTTTTTATTGTACAGGGTGGGTCAAATTGAACGCTTTTAAAAGGAAACACCTTTTCCTATAGGAGATAGACATAAACTAATATCGGTGTCTGGAGCTCAATTTTTATCAAAATCATGATGGTGAAAACCGCACATCGATATCTGTTACCGTTTCGGAGTTACGGGGTGTTTTTCAAAAATGTGGATCTTTAACAAATCGTTGTAACTCTTTTGTTATGAAAAATTTTATATTTTTATGAAAACATTTCCAAAGCACCTTTTTACGTAGAATTTAATGGTATAAGTATACTTTTTTAAAAGTAATAATTTAAGAGTTATCAACAGAAAATTTGATTTTTTATATATATTTTTTACCTTTCCAAAAATATAGCACACTTGATATCAAAACCCACCTTCAAAATATAGAATTTTTAAAAGTTTACCACTTTTAACTAGTAGGCTTTGGACCCCTTATTGATGATCTGCGCCTATATGGAATTGGAAAACATATTTTTCCAGCAAGACGAGGCACCGCCTCAGAACGCTGGAGTTATCGGCAAATTTTTGCAGCCAATTTCGAAAATAATTGAATAGCTAACCAATATCCCAGCCGTTGGCCGCTTAGGCCGCTGGATTTATATAGTGCCTATGGATTTTTATCTTTGCGGAAGAATAAAGGTTCTTGTTTTTAAATTGCCCCTATATTCTAGACAATACTTAGAAGCACTTAGCGGTTATGCAAGGGTATCTTTCACCCTCACTGAGTTAATGAATTCCGCGAGAAATGTTCAAAAATGGTTCCGTCTGTCCATAACAGAAGACGGTCGATATGTCGAACACCTACAGCAAAATCTCATGTCTTGGTTTGCTATTTATTTTTACTGTTATTAAATATAGTTTAAATATGTTGATGTTAATAAAATATAGTTTAAATTGTTATAAAACTCGGAATCTCTGATTGAAAATATTATTTTCGTTTTAATTGCTCCCCACAGCTAGAATTTTTTTGCATTCCAGCCGGCGCCGGTCAAAGCCTGCTTATTCAAAGTGGGCGAATTTTTATAAACTCTATATCTCAAAGAGGAATTGAGCAAAATATTAAGTGTGCTATATTTTTGGAAAGGTAATTTTAAACTATTTTCGATGAATTAAAAATATACGGGCGTCCCACATAAAAAATCAATTTTTCTGTTGATAACTCTTAAATTATTAATTTAAAAAAAATATATTTAAACCATTAAATTCTAGGTAAAAAAGTACTTTGAAAATATTTTCATAAAAATATAAAATTTTCCATAGCAAAAAAGTTACAGCGATTTGTGCAATGCACATTTTTGAAAAACACCCCGTAACTCCGAAACGGTAACAGATATTGATGTGCGGTTTTTACCATCGTGTTTTTGATAACAATTGAGCTCCCAGACACCGATATTAGTATCTCCTACGGAAAAGGGTGTTTACCTTTAAAAGCGTCCAATTTGGCCCACCCTGTACAGGGTGAGTCAACGACAGAATAAAGTCCATTATCTCGTTTTTTTCGAGGTTTACAAAAAAAATGTTAAATATAAAAGTTATAGGGAAGGTTAAGATAAACATTTTAAAATTATTATAGAGTATACAGGGTGCTTCAAAAAAGTCTTGTGGATATAACATATGTTTTTTTAAATGCAACACCCTATTTTTTATTTTATTTTTAGATTCTGCGTAAAGTTCTATAAAATTTTTATATATAATGTTATATACCTAAAATTAATAGTTTTTGTAATATTAAACAAATGTTAGATTTCAATGTGATAGAAAATTGTTAGAGAAGCCATTGTTTCTGAAGTTTGACTACTAAAATTTGGTTGGAGAGTTTTATAGAGATATACAGGGTGTCCCAGAAATAAATGCAAGTATTTTAACTGGTAGTATAGTTCAATCCCAGAAACACGCCTATGAGGTTTTTTTCACAAAACATTTTTTTTTGGAAAATTCGAATTTTTTTGAAAATTTTTTTGGCAATTTTTTTTTGCAAAGTTTTTAGTTAAAAAACATAATTTCTTGATAATATGGCAACATATGTATTAGATTAAATTTACAAGAAAGAAAATCCAGAAAAGATCCAGTGGTTCTCAAAATTTTAGCAAAAATATTTTTTTTTGGAAATTTTCAAAGTAAAATAACTCCGTTATTTTGGACTTATTTGAAAAACGATAAAGAGAAAATATGTTTCTTTTATCGAGATCTACATCCCCTTAAAATACTTGCACTTATTTCTGGGACACCCTGTATATGTAAAGATATTTTAGAATATACTATTTAAAATTAAAAAGTCTCAATTTTTTTAAACGACACACCCTATGTATTATAATTTTTTCTGATAGATTTTACAAAATTCTTCAACTTTTATGCACAGAATAATGGAATACACTGGAATACAATTACTTAGTGAGGTAAAACCAAAAAGCCTCAAACTTTCTGTATGATTATTTTTTAATTTTTACTTATGTTCGTTAAAATCAAAGAAGCAATTGCCATACATTACTAACTTCTACAGATGCCTGAGCAATACATTTATATTTATTAGGCTGTATTAAGAAAGCCTCTTTTATTTTTCGTTTAGAGGCTATTGTTTCTTTCATAATAATTTTTACACTGTTAAAATCTACTCTGTGCCCTGTGTCCCATAAATGCTGACAAATCTTAGATCTGTGAAAATTGCTCTTTCTTAAGTAATCTTTATGTTCTATAATTCGAATATTTAAGGGTCTAGATGTTTCACTAATATAAAATTTATCACATGATATATGGTTTAGTGTGGGGTTAAAATTGATCTAAGTGTATTTTGTGTTTTGAAAGATGTATATGTTATATTGTTTTCTTATCCTTTTTATTATTTCCGAAACGCCTCGTATGTATGGAACTGCTGACTATTAGCGAGAATACGCTACCAAGAGATACTACGCGTTTTTCGACGATCAACTGTTCAAATGGCAGTGAACAAATGAATTGGTTTGTATATTATATTTATTATTTTAACACTCAAAGTTTTCCAAATAAAGTAAAGAAGCCGAAAAAACAATAAAACAAAACACATTTAACACATAAACTAAATGAAGGATCAAGCCAATTACTCGCATTATAGTTCATCCTTTCTTTGTAAGATGGCGCTCGAGTCTCGCGAATTTTGATAAATACTTTATTTTGTAGATTTTCTTACAGTTTTTTAGTTTACCAAAGGATTTTTTTGAAGAGCCTAACACATACATTCTATATAAAAATTCTAACCTCACTAATGCCGGTTTGGATTTTACGTGCCTGTAAGATTTACAATTTTAAATCACAACAAACAGCAATAGCAAAAGACCCTCGGTAAGAACTAAATAAAATGAAGATATCTAATCACTAAAAAGTGCAACAATTTTCTGTGATTTTTCTAAGGCGTTCGATTGTGTAAATCATAAGATCCTAATTAATAAACTGCAGCACTATGGGTTCAGGGGATTATCTCTCGAATGGTTTAAGTCGTATCTGAGCAACAGAAGTCAACTTGTGAGGGTGGATACCACGTTGTCTTCTAGCAAGCCAATAGAATGTGGCGTACCACAAGGCTCAGTACTAGGCCCTATTTTGTTTCTTCTTTTTATTAACGACATTGCTAACATAAACATCAGTGGCAAAATATGTCTTTTTGCGGACGACACTAGCTTCACTTAGAGCAACAAGGACATCACGGCACTTCATAGGATTATATCAAATGACTTAATCGCTATTAAATCTTGGTGCGATTCGAACCTCCTGAGTCTCAACATTTCTAAAACTAAAGCTTTGTCGTATAAAAACTCATTGCAGCCTTTTGTACTTAACAACACCACCATTGACGTCGAAAAATCTGTAAAATTCTTAGGGCTTGTTGTGGACAATTCTCTGAAATGGGACATAAATATCGAAGCTTTGTCGAAAAAATTGAGCTCTGCCTGTTTTGCATTAAGGTCTGTTTCTAAGGAGCTTAACTTGTCAGTGTTAGATGGCTAGAACTGTTTATTATGCACTTTTTGAGTCGCACCTCAGGTATGCCCTTCCATTCTGGGGTACGTGTTGTGCGACTCAATTTGACCGTATTTTCAAGCTCCAGAAGAGAACTGTTCGATATTCACTGGAACTAAACAGCTTAACTCATTGCCGGGGCTTTTTTAAAGAATTAAAAATATTGATTCTCCCTTCCTTATTTATATTTGAATCCATTTGCCTAATACGTAAACATGTATCAGCTTCTCAAGAAAGGCCATCTCACACTTATCCACTCAGGAACGCGGAGCAAGATCTTTATCTACCGACCCCACTCTCAGAGATAGTTAAAAGTTCAATATTATACAACTCGAAAAAAATGCACAATCACGTGCCATTTGAAATCAAATCCATAACATCATTTTTTTTTCATATCGCAAAGCATTGAACTCTTATTTACTAGACAAGGCTTTCTACGCCGTAAATGAATTATATTTTGAAAATCGAATTTGATCTTGTAAACACTGGTCTAATGTTTGCTATTGCTATATTTACTAATGACATCGAAATAAATTTATTTAGAGGTCATTGATATTTTACTATAAACTAACTAAATATTTTTGAATATTATTTTTATTTTTTTCTTCTTTGACATTGTAAACATTTATAAATGTTTATTTTAAACAATAAGACTGACAATATTATTTGTATATTGTTTTGTATTATCTTTTGTTTGTTTGTTTGTGTACCTTGTTTTTTACTTTGCTTGTTAGTTTACCTTTGTCTACAAATTGAAAAATTTTTTGACAATAAAGGCATTTATTTATTTATTTATTTATTTAGTGCGACAGTTGCACCTAAAACAAGTGGGGATACGCCTATGTGCACGATTGTCAATATGATAGTCAGTTTGTGCAGCAATTATGAGACCGTGAATAGAGATTGTCATGGATTGCAAGCAACTGCCAACAGTTATGATAGTATTGCCACTTCTGGCAATACTATGATTTGCCCCATCTATCCGTGTTACATCTTCATGTAACACCTCAGTCAGGATTGCCACCTTTTGTATTTAAAAAATCGGAACAGCACTAGTTGTCGCGTCGAAAAAACTACCCGTCTTAACAACACGTCTCCTTGGAAATAAAAGCCGTATTTATTTACATATATACAACCTTTATTAAATACTGAGCTTACTTGCAACTAATAATAAACAAAATCCACGAATAAATGATTAATTAAGAAAGAGAATGGAAAAGCGTAAATTATACAAAACCCGGTACGACTCCGCCTTCCGCTTCCTTTTAAAAATCTATACGATACTAAAGACTAAAATCCCAAATATTCAGTTTTCTAAAAAAATAAGGCACATGTTTTTTTGTGACTCAAGTACCCTACTTCAAAAGCCACATGAACTACGTCCCTCGAAGGAACCCTTGTCTTCGGTCATAAATTAATAGACAAGAGTTCCCAAAACCAACCGTCACCAACAGTAAATCCATAAACTTTCACTTTTGAATAGGATCGAGAAAAACATGTGCATCTTAAACTGAAATTACCTTTATTCTAAAAAATGTAACAGAAATTGTTCCCTAAAAATATATACTGGCTCTGACACTAGTGGAACCTTTTTTCTTAAATGTGAAATTTTATGTGTCCATCGGATTTTGAAACAATATTTTATGTATTTTTGCGTTAACTAAAAAAACTATTCGAAATTTATAAATAATTATGTAAAAATAAAAAATGAAAAGTTGAAAACAAAATTAGTTGAAAAAGTTGAAAACAGTCAATTAAATCTAAAACAACTAGAACAAAACCTAAACAAAATCAAAAGTTCCTTTTCTATATAATGTATAATTGGGGGTCCCCTTTCTATATAATGTATAATTGGCATTATCAGTTTATTTAATTATTTTTAAATGAACATTTTTTGGCAAAATAAAACACTAATTCGACACAATACACCAAAACACTTTAAAATATAACATACTTAGGACACAAGCATAAAAAGACCTTAACCCCTACAGTTTGTGAATAGCTATTGCCGAAGATGTAACACCTCAGTCAGGAGGTTGCCACCTTTTGTATTTAAAAATCGGAACAGCACTAGTGCAACCTTTTCTTAAATGTGAAATTTTATGTGTCCATCGGTTTTGAAACAATATTTTTGCATTTTTGCAGTTAACTAAAAACTATTCGAAATTTATAAATAATTATGAAAAATAAAAAATGAAAAGTTGAAAACAAAATTAGTAAACAGTATCGGTAAATCTAAAACAACTAGAACAAAAACCTAAACAAAATCAAAAGTTTCAAATATACAGGGTGGCCCATCGAAAACGTTCCGCAAGGCATAACGGCCAGGGTAATTTTTTTTCCAGAAAATCCAAAAACACGTCAATTTTGTTTGTTTGGGAACAACTTTTGCCCCAAAATGATTGCAAAATCTTCAACCCTCTAAGCAGGGGGTGTCATCCCCAACTTTTCAAATGGGAAGAGGGGTCAAGTGGCGCCGCAATGAAAAGAGTTATTATTCTCTATATTTTCCCGCTTCGTTTTGAAAATCGGTCGAGTCATTAAGAAAATATGAAGGATTGAAATTTGAAAAGTTTATTTAAACGTTATCAGAGTAAATGATAAGGATAAAATTCCTTCGACCAATTTGCTGTTTTTCTTATTATTTCTAGATGTTTTACGCATTTTTTTCACTTGCCACAAGGTTGATCGATCAGGTGCAGTCTCAATATCGTTAAACTGACCTACAATAGAATTTCCAAAAATACCAGCCCGCGACGATCAAAATCGTCTTCGTTGACTTCTTGTACCAACTGAATTTTGTACGGGTGGAACTTATGTACAATTCACGCCGGTCGCGGTCTCATTGGCTAATTTTCTTGTACTCAGCGTACTATCCATGGCAACTTGGCCCAATACGAATACCTCCATAGCTTCATTTACTACAGGATTTTCCCTGCTTCTTTTTTTATTCATAACGGAACCAGTTTCGTGAAATTTTGCTACTAAATCGCGAACAATTTTGCAATAAAGGTGTTTGTCAGGATGGCGTTCATTGAATATCTGCGCAAACCGATTGCCACATTTCTTTTTTTTCATTTTTGTTCGATTATATCCACTTTTTCTGCAAGTGAGTACACCATAATTGTTAAAAGTTTAACGATATTGAGAAGAACTTCAACGCACAAGTCACAGAACAGCTATCTAGCAACTACCGCACCTGATCGTTCAACCTTGTGGCAAGTGAAAAAATGCGTAAACATCTAGAAATAATAAGAAAAAACAGCAAATTGTACGAAGGAATTTATCCTTATCATTTACTCTGATAAATGTTTAAATAAACTTTTCAAATTTCAATCCTTCATATTTTCTCAATGACTCGACCGATTTTCAAAAACGAAGCGGGGAAATATAGAGAATTGAAAGCTCTTTTCATTGCGGTGCCACTTGACCCCCCTTCCCATTTGAAAAAAGTTGGGGGATGACACCCCCGCTTAGAAGGTTGAAGATTTTGCATTTTTGGGGCAAAAGTTGCCCCCCTCACAAACAAAATTGACGTGTTTTTGGATTTTCTGAAAAAAAATTACCCTGACCGTCAGGCCTTGCGGAACGTTTTCGATGGGCCACCCTGTATAATTAACAACCTTAAACAATGAAGGTATATAATTTACTCTAGTTTTAAAAATACTTTATTTTTTATCTATAATTTTTATATCCTTTTTGGGAAATTTCCTTTACGCAAGTTTTTATTATCGAATATTCATTAAACAGAGTATGAATATCTACTTCTTTTAATTCTAAAATTTCCAAGATTTTTAAATTCAAGAAATTAATAAAATTGTATTTTTAATAATAAATTTTACAATTTTATTGTTTAATAAAAACGTGGCTATTAAACAACTAAAAATCGGGACATTCGGGCTTTGCGTGGGGACGCGGGACTTTTTTTTGTCCCGACAGAATCGGGACGGGTGGCAACCCTGACCTCAGTTTCACCTAACCTAACCTAACCTAACATAACATGTTGCTAAGAAAAATTTGATGTTACCTTTTTTCCTCAAATTGCGTACCAACACATAATGGCCACTTTTCAACAGACTTTAAATATTTATAAACTTCATCAATAGAAACTATTTTTTCATCCAAAGCTTTTCTTTCATTATTAGAACAAACAACCTGCAATTTGTGAATTCGTTACAACGTTGAATAAAAAGAAGCAAAATATTTATACATACCGTAATAGATAGATCTTCTTTTAAAATTATATGATTTAAGATCTGCTTGCTTGTAGGATCTAGTCGCATAAATTCAATTTCTTTAGGTTTGTCGATGTACAACCAGCAAGGTGGCAATGCTGAAATGTTCTTTTTGATTTCAGCAATAGGCTCTATTATTTCCGTTATCTGATGCTCTACAAAATGTTGATCTTGTTCTGTTTGTTCTAGCTGATCATCTTGATTTAATGGATCTTGGATTTCATATTTTGGTTGTTCTTCAAACTGTATAATCTCTTGTTCCGATTGTTCATGCTGCTGCTCTTGACTTAGTGGTTCCTCTTTTGGTTGCTGCTGTTTTGTTTTTTTATATTGTTGTTGTTTTACAAATTGATCCTCCCTTGCTTGTTGCTCTTGTAGCAACTCAGAATTTAACTCAAACTGATGTTTCCTTGTAGGTAGGGCTTCCTCCTTCAATATTTTTCTCTGTAAATAATGTAAATGGATAGTGTCTCCAATGACAATTTTATCATACATTTTCACATCTTCTTCTTTAAAATGAAATTGACATATATTATCTCTAGTTTTCAAGGAAATACCTAACGCTTTCGACCATCGCTCTAATCTAGTTGTTGTCTGAAAATCAATACTTAATATTATCCTGATGATTATGACTAAAATGAAAAATTATTAAAAGAATACAGCACTTATAGTTAATTATCCAGGGTCGCTGATATGTATGGGAACAGTCGATTATTAGATAAAATATACAGGGTTGTTCACCACATACGACACGGAGTATTGTAGCTAAACGATTAGGTTTTTCCAAATTTTAAATTTTAGGTTCGTTGAAGGGTTATTAGAGCTAAAATTTAAAAATATTTTGACAAGATACAGAGTGTCCCAAATAAGTAAAAAATGTTATAGTTGTATTTTTTTAAATGGAACACCGTGTATATTATTCTATTTTTAGATTCTACGATTGAAATAAAGGTAAATTTGATTAAGGTTTGGTTAAACCTTACCGTTTTTGAAATATTTTCAATTTTATGAAATTCCAGTAAAAATTTTAAGGTTTCATTTCTCCAACGGTATCGAAGTTTTTAATACTAAATATTTAGTGAAGTTTATTTACTGATCAGATATTGTGTTGCAGTAATAAAGAAAATACTGTCTTATACAGAGTGTTTAAAACTTTATTATAATAATTACTAGCTTTAAACGGCAATAACTTGTTTATTTTAAATGGAACACTTTGTATATTTTACGAGAATAAGATGCACAATTTAATTGTCTATCAAATTGTATTAAAACATTTTTTACCTATCTCTTCAAGTTTTCGTAGAAAATGCATTTTCTTATAATTTAGAAAATGTTATCATTTATCACTATACCTATGGAATATTGACATTTTAGATTTTTTTAATGATGTAACAACTTTTCAAAGAATACTGATACGAATATTGTCGATATAGTTCGCTTATTTTATTAAAAGATAAAAAGCAGTTTAAATATTTTTTTGTTAAAGAGAACTAATTAATACGATCCCAGTATTTCAAACTACATTAATTGACTGTTTATGTTGATTAATAATAGTTGCTCCAAATACTAAAAAACTGAATTTTTATGTATATTAGACAGTGTAGTAAAAAGTAACACCTTTTATAAATTGTATTTCACTTTTTGACGAATGCTTATTTATAACAACAGAGGCGTTCATTTTCATAACGTATTATGGTATTGATTTCTGAGTCAAATTCACATTTATTTAGACGAATGTAATAATTAAAACACTTAAGGTATGTAATTAACTAATTTTTGGGCGGAAATAATGGTGGTACATTAATAATTAGTAATAATTGGTATATACTTTTACAAATATTTAAATAGTTTTCGTTTTGTAAACAAATGGGCTTGCAATATTATTATCTTTACTACCAGTACATTTTCTACGTATTATGTTGCTTTAAAAAAACTAACCAACCAAACCAAACGAGATCTAAATTATAAGAAAATGCATTTTCTACGAAAACTTGAAGAGATAGGTAAAAAATGGTATAATACAATTTGATAGACAATTAAATTGTGCATCTGATTCATGCAAAATATACAGGGTATTCCATTTAAATTAAACAAGTTATTGCCGTCTAAAACTAGTAATTATTTAAAATAAATTTGTTGACACTCTGTATAAGGTAATATAATTTTTATTACTGCAACACAATATCTGATCAATAAGTAATCTTCAGTAAATATTTAGTATTAAAAACTTTAATACCATTGGAGAAATGAAGCCTTAATTTTTTTACTGCAATTTCACAAAATTGAAAATATTTCGAAAACGGTAAGGTTTAAGTGTGATAAACCTTAATCAAATTTACCTTTATTTCACTCGTAGAATCCAAAAATAGAATAATATACGGGGTGTTCCATTTAAAAAAATACAACTATAATATTCTTTACATATTTGGGACACTCTGTATCATGCAAAATTATTTTTAAATTGTAGCTCTAATAGTTCCTCAACGAACCCAAAACTTACAATTTGTAAAAATCTAATCGTTTAGCTACAATACTCCGTGTCGTATGTGGTGAACAACCCTGTATAAGAGGTACCGCAAAAAGTTAAATATAATAGTTAATATAGGGTTTTTAATTATGTATTAAGGTTGATTCTGACTATACCTTCCATATCACCTCCCTTCCGTTTACATAAAATATTAAATCATGTAAATGAATAGGACAATGCGCACTATCCGTTCCGTTTCCCTTCCGTTCCATATCCTTTCCTTCCATACATTTTTTTGGCGGACGAACTGAAGCGTATAGCGTTGGAAAGGTAGGAAATAGCGTTGTCACGTTCTTATATTTGTACCAGCTCTGTTAAAATTTTGCTAATATTTATTTATTCTTTCACCTCTTAATTAAATCTATTACCTTTTTCAAAAGATACAATTTTTTAAAATAAAACATTCGTAATGATGTAAATTGTACAGGGTGGCTCGAATTCGACGCTCATCATTGGGGTTTCGGAAACCATAAAGCCCCATACTCACACTTCGCTACTTCACTTTCTTCCTTCGTCGCGTCCCTTCGTCCAAAAATGTTATATTTACTATGGGAAATTGTCGATTTTATGTGTGTTCCTTCGTTCCTTCGTCAAAACGCTCCTTCGTCCGTTTACTTCCTCGAAACGCTCCTTCCCCGGTACTGTCGGTTTTTGGACGAAGTAGCAAAGGAATTATCACGAACACAAAAAAATATTAAAATATATAAAATATATAAATCGATCTTGGATTTCATTCGTAGTTGATTTCTTGATTTGGCAGTACGTCTGTACAGGGTGTCCCATTTTCGTATGTTTTGCAGGGTTTCTTGTTTATGAGTCGAGATACAAAGATGCGGTTCTCACATTACGCTGTTACTTTTTTATGAAACTAAAGATGCTGCATACAGATATGTCCTAGCTCTCTTACTTCCTAAAATACAGGGCGAATCTGAAATTGTTGCATTTTTCGATCCCCTTTGTATCATAACTTATCGAAAAGGTGAAAACGGTCTCCCGTACAGTTTTTCACGTAGAATGCAGTGACGTAACTATTTCTTCGTTGGAATCTGTCTTTTTTAAATTGACTAAAACTTATATTATATTTTTTTTAAATGCGATATTTTGTATATTATTTTATTTTCCTTGTTACGGGCTTTCTAAAATACTTATTTTCATAAACGGGGTAAAAATGCATTATTTAACTTTATTACATAGTCGGCCGGTTTAATTTAGGTAATCAAAACAATCAACTAAGTTATTCGACGTAAAATGTTGGTTATTGGCATGTTATTTGAAAGCAGCACAAGTTCAGTTTCCGTGTAGTTTATCAAAATATCACGATGCAAAGCAAATTTATGTGGTAAAATTAAGTTAAGTTATAAAAGCCGTTTAGCAGTTAAGCAGTACCTAAATAAAAAAATATAGAGCATATTATAATTTTAGAAAGCTCATAACAAGGCAAATAAAATAAAAAATAATATATAGTGTCCTGTTTAAAAAAAAGAACATAAGTTTGAGTCATTTTTCGAAATAGACAGCTCCCTACGAAGAACTAGTTTCGTCACTGCATTCTACCTGAAAAACGAGACACGGGCGGTGGGTAAGTACTCGCAATGGGTAGAATAAAACAAAATCAGGGTATCCGGTATATACCTGTACATTTAGATGAACCAGTCTAATTTTATAAAAGGTATTTTCAACGACCGCATAGTAAATACCCAGCATAATACCAGTAATATCAAGAATACGAGTATATCTAAAATATTCCTTATATATATATATATTGGTATATTTCTATTCCCGGTATTATCCCGGAAACTCCTTTTATTAAAATTAGGATGGTCATCTAAATCTACAGGTAGGTATATACATATACATATACCTAGATTTTATTTATCTACAAATTGGGTACTTACCCACCGCCCATCACTGATCCTTTTCACCTTTTCGATAAGTTATAAGATAATCGAGATTCAAAGGTTATCGAAAAATGCAAAAATTTCTACTAATTAAAAAATAAAAAGTAAAAGAAGGAAATAAGAAAAAAATTTAAACTAAGATAAATCTGGATAAGGATAATCTGGGTGTAGCATATTTAGTTTCATAATAAGTAGAACAATGATGTGAAAACGGCATCTTTATATCTCTACTCATAAACCAGAAACCCCATAAAACACACAAAAATGGGACATCCTGTACATGTAGCAATCGCCAGTTGATATAAAAATAATTCACACACAGTAGTCTAAAAAATGGAAGAAAAAGACAATACTGTCTTCATATTTGTGAAAAAATACATATCCATATTTATGTAATCGTAGCGACAAAAATAAAAAAAATAGAAATAGTGTGCATGATGCCTTTACAAAAATATCTGAAGAAATGGGGAATGACATCAACGTTTAATTAGTATGTCATGTTTCGATATAAATTACAAAATAAACTTTACTCAATTGTTGACTCGCCTTGTACATTCATACTGATATACCTTGTACATGATACTGAAATATTCGGATTTATTAAAAAAATATATATTATTAAAATTCAATTTTTATTTTTGACACGACAAAGAATTGCAGTTTTATAAAATAAAAATTATGCGCCTTTCGGATTTTTTAAAAATTTTAGAAGTTACTAGATATTTCGTAATAAACATGTATCGGCTATATTAAAAATATTTTGTGGTGTGTTGTTGCATAATCGACTAATTTCCAAGCATCGAATGGACGAAGGAAGGAAGCGAAGGAACGAAGGAACGAAGTGAAGTGACGAAGTAACGCAAGGAAGTAACGCGAGGAAGGGACGAAGGAGCGTAGTGTGAGAATGGGGCTTAAGAGATACAGGATCGGTTAAATGGAGGCAAAGTTGCGCAATTTGATGCTCAATAAAATGCCGTATTGCATTTTGAAAAATTCCGAATACTTCCGAATATATTCGAAAAAAAAAACGGAATTTTCAATTTTGTTTTCTATTGTTTCCTGGCTTTATTTGTTAAGATAATTTAAAATGAAAAACACATTTTCATGGCCACATTTTCTGTTCTATAACTCTGTGTGATTAAATATTGACTCTGACGTTTCGGCTTCTGGCGACCATCATCAACTTAATTTTTTTAAATACGGACCCGAGTACGGACCTGATTTTTTTTTCAATTTAATTAAATCCTTTCATCGCTCTTAAAACACTATATATAGTCACTTTGATATTTGCCGACGTTTCGTACGAAAATTCCATCACCAGAATATTTTATGCAAAAAAAAATAAAAATGCAATACGGCATTTAATTGAGCATCAAATTGCGCAACTTTGCCTCCATTTAACCGATCCTGTATCTCTTACGGTTTCCGAAATCCCAATGATGAGCGTCGAATTGGAGCCACCCTGTACAATAAAAAGTATGGAACTGATACGGAAGGGAAGCTTACGTATAGCGTCAATACAATAAAGAATACGGAACGGATATCGAATGGAAACGGAAGGTATAGTGAGAATCAACCTTTAGCGGGTAATAAATTTAAGTATCGGGTCGGTCGTAAAGTCGTGGCACATCAAAGTTTCATTTTTTTTTAAATGGAACCCCCTGTATATTATTGTATATTTCGGTTCTTCCTTCAATTCTAAGTAAAAATCGAGATACACACAATGTACCTCAAACCAACCTTTTCCGAGTTATTGACTTTTGAAAATATCACTTGAATAATTCGATTTAATTAATTTCGATGTGTTCGGTTTCATTTAATGATGCCATTCTGCGAAAACTGTGATACTTAATAATATTTGATATTAGTTTTCAAATTAGCGTTTATCTATACTGATATATAAAATCCTTAAGTGATTCACTGATTAATCACGTTCCTGTTCAAACCACTCAACGTATAGTGGAGTAAAATCGCTGAGAAAAGTCGCTTCCTTCTCGAATTTTTTTTTTAAGGTATAACCACATAAACTCGTTATGAAATGATCGGTTAGAGCTTTGTGCATGTGAAATGACTAATTACGACCTTTTTGGAGGGGTCAGAAATTTTTTATTACGGAAAATGTCAAAAATCTGTCATAAATGTATAACCATGTTTTTTTACCTTTCCTACGCGATAACTCCTAAACTAATCAACTTATTCACATACTCTTTTTTTAATCGATTGGGAACACATAGGCGGTGATAGCTGAGGTAACTAAAGTTCCATAATGAGCGTATTTTTTTTTGGAAAATGGATTAAACTTCAAACATTATCTTTATTGTATCATGGTTTTCGGTAAGCGAGAAACTTTTTTATTTGAAGGAATTTTTACATAGTATCTGCGTAAGAAATAAAGAAAAAATATTGAAAAAGTTTTTAAAACTTGTTACAACCTTCTATTACTAATAGTTTTGTAGTTATTCAGATTTAAAGTTATCAGTACCCGTGCGCGCGCTGTAGTTAGAGACGCCGCGCTATACCGCCCGGCCTGCATCACGTTGTACGGCGTGCTAGATGTGGCATTAATTTATGTTTTAGAGTAAATGTAGAAAATTCTTTTAGTAAGTAAAAGAAGTAAGATTTATGATTACTTTAAAGAAAGTCATTCTTTAAAGTAATTATTTAATATCTGAGCAGCACATATATGTAGGTGTCGATTTAATATAACATATTTTTGTAATATTTTTTTATGAAAACATGATTACATTATTTTTATTACATAATAAGGACATATCTTGAAGTTTGCATAGGACTGAAACTCTTTTAGTAAACTACGAATTTCTTCTTTTAATATATATTAGGTGTTATCATTTTTGTTTTCTGCTTTTGCTCTTTATACCACTTACATAAAGATTTAAACAAAGGCCTAAAAAGAGCATGGGCAACTAAAGTTAGTCCTCGACTAGCCCTGGAATATTATTTTTTATTCTACATCATTTTACATGTATTTTCGATGTAATTATCTGTTTTCGTAAAAATGGAAAAAAGGCCTCCATCTCCAAGAATATACTCAATACTGACAAAAAACGCCAGATTAAGGTGCATTGCACATAATCAGAAATAGGCTTACGGAACTTCGCGTCCGCCGTGCCACTAAATAAAATCGAGTCTCGGGGCGGTTATATTCTATATATAGGCGCGCGGCCTATTCTATATATCTAATTTAGGATAACTATAAAACTATTAGTAATAGAAGGTTGTAACAAGTTTTAAAAACTTTTTCAATATTTTTTCTTTATTTCATACGCAGATACTATGTAAAAATTCCTTCAAATAAAAAAGTTTCTCGCTTACCGAAAACCATGATGATACAATAACCCTTCATGATACAATAAAGTTAATGTTTGAAGTTTAATCCATTTTCCAAAAAAATACGCTCATTATGGAACTTTAGTTACCTCAGCTATCACCGCCTATGTGTTCCCAATCGATTAAAAAAAAGAGTATGTGAATAAGTTGATTAGTTTAGGAGTTATCGCGTAGGAAAGGTAAAAAAACATGGTTATACATTTATGACAGATTTTTGACATTTTCCGTAATAAAAAATTTCTGACCCCTCCAAAAAGGTCGTAATTAGTCATTTCACATGCACAAAGCCCTAACTGATAATCCTGTATAGATAGCATGTAGTTATACCTCCAAAAAATGTTTTGACACATTTTTATATCGTTTTTACTCGACTAGTAAGAAACTCAATTTTGGCATACAAGTTGATTCTAGGGTGTAGAGGTTCGATAAGAAAGGAATTTTCGAAATTCCAGTTCCAAGGGGGTGAAGCTACCCCTCAAATATTACAATATTTTTTATTTAAAAACGGTCAAGTTTCCGAAAAAACGCTTAAACAGGTATATTTTATTTTGTTTTTTTACATATTTTAAGATTTTTTAAAAATGTATACAGGGTGTTTCGAAAAATCTGGCCATTGATCCTGCTTAAAGCGCTTGACGTAAAAAGCTGATTTTTGCAAAACGGATTGACTTTGGGGTGTAGAGGTACGATAAGAAGGGATTTTTCGAAACACGAATTCTAAAGGGGTGAAACTACCCCTCAAATATTAGAATATTTTTATTTAAAAACCGGTGAGTTTTTCGGAAAAACTCTTAAACACTTTTATTTTATTTTGTTGTTTTACATATTTTAAGATTTTTTAAAAATTTATACAGGGTGTTTCATAAAATATGACCATTGAGTAATCACGATTCTGCCTAAACTGCTTGACGTTTAAAGCTGATTTTTGGCAAACGGATTGACTGTGGGGTGTAGAGGTTCGATAAGGAGGGGTTTCTCGATTGTTTTTTTCTCATGCTGACATAAATGTGAGAAAATTTGATCCAGTTTGTATGTTAATGGAAATTCTTGCTTTCCTTTATCGTCACCATTACAAATGATTAATTCGACGCGAACAAAGTCGCACGCTAGTAGATATACACTGTGTCAATTTTAAAACTTCCCACCTTTAATATCTTTCTTGCAGTTAAAAATATGAAAAATCGGAAAGACACGTCAATTTTATTTGTAAGGGGGACACTTTAAATGAATATTTTTAGCCTTTTTCTTTCAACCCCCTAGGAAGGGTAGATGTCACCTTTACAATCTTCAATGGGAATGGGGGTCAAGTGGCACATCGTTTTAAAGGGCGTTTAATTCTCTTTTCAGTGGTATCTACTATGTTGCTTTTTGTCCAGAGGTTTCCGAATAATCGCGTTTCAAAGTTGCAGAAACAATTAAACATGCCTGCATTGAGATTTTGGTTTTCAGGCTAGTGTTTACACAAAAATTATTGCAATGGATCTCCTTGTAGTACAAATGATTAGAAGATTAGGTTACACCACTTACGCCCTATCTTATAAGTTGTACAAAATGTTGTCCATTTTCCTTTAAACAATAATAAAATCTGTATAAAAACTCCTCCCTAACATTTCGGAAAACTTCACCGGGAGTTGACCGGTATTTTGCTGTAATTCGCCTTTTAAGATCATCAATATCATCAATGGATTTAAGATATCCTCGAAGGAAGAAGTCTAAGGGTGTAAAATCCGGTGATCTTGGAGGTTATTCAATTGGTCCCCGTCTGCCCCTCCATGTACCCGGAAATCTCTCATTTAACCACTGTCGGACCGGAAAAAAATAATGAGGTGGAGCACTGTCCTTCTGGAATGTTAACAAATCTTCCTGTAAAACTGGATTACCCTCTGCATCAATTTGAATTTCTAGCTCTTGTGTAATAAGAGGATCAATAGTCTCTTGAAGCATATTAAGATACAGATTACCCCTGTCAAGTTTCCTTCAATAAATAATGGACCACTCCAATAATCGAATTTGTGAAAAGAAACGTCAATGTTTATGATGTTTTCTGTTTATTAGTATTTCGACCCCCCTAGAAATAAGTAATGGCTACGTACATGTTGCCATCTAATCTTCTAATTACTTGTACTACAAGGAGACCCATTGCAATGATTTTTTGTGTAAACACTAGCCTGAAAACCAAGATCTCAATGCAGGTATTGAGATGAGGTATAATTGTTTCTGCAACTTTGAAATGCGATTATTTGGAAACCTCTGGACAAAAAAGCAACAAAGTAGGATACCACTGAAAGGACAATTAAACGCCCTTTAAAATGATGTGCCACTTGACTCCCATTCTCATTGAAGATTGTAAGGGTGACATCTACCCCTCCTAGGGGGTTGAAAGAAAAAGGCTAAAAATATTCATTTAAAGTGTCCCCCTTACAAATAAAATTGACGTGTCTTTCCGATTTTTCATAATTTTAACTGCAAGAAAGATATTAAGGGTGGGAAGTTTTAAAATTGACACATTGTATAAAATGAGATTATTTCAAGTCTAGAATTTACAAAATTTTCAAAATCGTTTCATCAACATTTCAAAATCAAAACTTCATAATTCGGAAATTGTTGAATTTAGGTACATTAATTATGTGTATTGCGATTATGTACCTAAATTCAACAATTTACGAATTATGAAGTTTTAATTTTGATATGTTAAACGAAAATTTTATAATTTCCAGGCTTGATATAATCTCATTTTATACATCTACAAAAGGTAACTTGAAAACTAATTTAAAATATTATTAAGTATCACAGTTCCGCATCGTTAAATGTACGTAAATACAGATCGAAATTAATTAAATCGAATTGTTTAAGTGATATTTTCAAAAGTCAATAACTCTAAAACAACAAAACCTTTCAAAAATCAATAACTCTAACTCAAAATCACTATATTTTGTGTATCTCGAATTATGCTTAGAGTTGAAGGAAGAACCGAAATATGCAATAATCTACAGGGGGTTCCATTTAAAAAAAGAAACTTTGATGTGCCACGACTTTATGACCGACCCTGTATACATAAATTTATTAGCGGCTAATACCTAGATTATATAGGTATTTAAAAATCTTATAACTTTTATATTTAACTCCTATATTTTACCTAATGATCGACCGTTTCCATACATGTCAGCGACTCTGTATATTTTTTAGCAGTACAATTTTTAGTGCCTTTCCTACTTTTACTTGTTTTTAAGTTTAAAGAGAATACCAACAATTTGTACATACATGTCTGTCAAACTTTAAAATCATTAAAAATACATTTAATGAGTTTGTAAAATATATTTTGTATATTATGTACCTACCTATATCAATAATCTTATGAAAAATATTTACTACATTTTTTATTGACTCTAATTTTTACATATAATACAAAGTATAATACCGAATTATATCTATGCATTTTACATACCGTAGGTTGGAAAAAAGATACGGGGTAACTTTCTATTTGCCCTTTATCTTCCCTTCTACTCGAGCAACTTTTCACGACACACACTTTCACCATTATAGTTTATAACAAATAAAGAACAAAATATGAATAAAAATAATGAACTTATATTCGAAAAGATATAAACAAATCTTTTTGCACATCAATAACAACAAACAACTTTTCTGGTTATGTTTATGTTTTATGTTTGGTTATGTTACTTTTTCATTATTGCTTATTAGCGCCACTGCGGTCATTTAGAGAACCCTTATTTTTTTTCTTTTAATAACTTTTTCAAATAAAGTTCCATAAGAAATAATTCTCCTTACTTCTATCCTCTATATACTAAACTATACATAGCTCTTATTTTATAAATGCATTATAATGTCATAAACAATAATAAGCTGATAATAAGATCAAAGAATAAAATAATATATGTAGAGTTTGTTGACAAAATGGCGAACGAATTTATTAGAGGAAATCACATTTTGCTATTATATTAAGCATTAAGCACACTTACTTGAGAGAATAATAATATCGTGTGTCAATAAGATTTAAAGAAGACTAAAATCAAATTTCATTAATTTTATGGAACACTTCTGATATAATTTTTGAATAATGTTCTGACGACGATTATCTAAATTGTAGACAGGACTAGGCAACCAACAAAACAACGGATTGCGTTTAGTTTATCGAATTTTATTGTTATCCTATGGATAATAGATTACGCAGCATGCCGTATGAAATTTTAAATATAAAAAAACATAAATTTCAGTTTTCATTTTACAGATATACAATATTTTTTTAATTAAAAGTTTTGGACATATAGAATGAGAGTAACAGTATTGATATGTAACGGCCATACTACGTTGGCGCACCAGTTCCCGTTCGATCACTGAAGTTAAGCAACGTCGGGCGCGGTTAGTACTTGGATGGGTGACCGCTTGGGAACCCCGCGTGCCGTTACTTTTTTTCTCATCAATAAAATCGTGTCTTTTTCTAAACATTTATAAATACCTACCTAAAAAAAAATATTATTTCAGTTTTTTTATTTCTGTCTTGTAATCTTAGTCTGGTCAAATTGTATTTTTTCAGAAAAGTTTTGGGGTAGTTCTGATTTTTATTTTATACTTTATATTTTTTGGGGCTGAATCCGTTTCTGATGTTTGCTAATAAAATTTCGTGACGGAACATTGACAATAAATATAAGCAAAACACGTAAAAAAATTGCAATTTTTGTTTTTTTGCTTAGATCTCTAAAAATGTACATTTTTCAGAAATAATACTTCTATACAAAATAATAGTATACAAAATTTCCTACAAACTCAGTTCTTTATATTCTTTCCTCAGACAATCCGATACTTATTAAATTTTTAACCTTTGTTTAAATCTGAACTCACCCTGAACAGTTTCTAAACATGGGACGTGAAACCCAAGGAACAATCATGTTCACACAAAACCAACTAGCAGACGAACTACAGTCGGATGAGATTCTGGGAATGGTCTCGGATCTCACACCACCAGTCCAACTCTTGATACGTACCTAGAACGTCCTGTTTCCGAATAGGGACGAATAGGATAAGCCGAGAAACGAAAGATGTAAAAAATTACATGTGAAAATGTGTTCGTACACGGGCGGATTCAAAAACGAAAAAGGATCTGTCGCAGGAATTTACTGCAGCAGTCCAAAGACTGAGATCTACCACAGTCTTGGAAAACACACCACAATTTTCCAAGCTGAGCTATATGCTATTGAAACATGTGTGCAACTGTTATGTTGGTAGAACAGCAATACACCGGGAAAACAATAAGCATATTTTTGGATAGTCAAGCCGCGTTGAAAGCACCTTAAGCAACGAAAAGCACGTCTATGACGATTCTTCATTGTAAGAAACTACTCAAAAAAGTGTCGCTAATATGGATACCGGGACATGTCGGCCTAGAGGGAAATGAACGTGCTGATTTCCTCGCCAAAATTGGCGCAGGCTCGCCATTCGTGGGCCCAGAACCGACACTTACCGTTCCAAAAAATCTTGCAAGAGACAGTCTCTGTGAATGAGTTAGGGAGTACTTACTCGTATAGTTTACTGGAAAGGCAGTCCGGAATGTTTGGGGTCGCCCCACTCTGGCACTTTGTGCCTTTGTATCGGTTTTTTAATCGCGGTGCGATCCCTTTAGACACACATTTATTAAGAATATTTTTTTTCTTTTCTTTCAGGTTCAGGAGAGATAGCCGGGTTCAGGTTTCAGGTTCAGGAGAGATAGCTGGGACCAAGGCAGTCTCTAGTTCGCGTAAAGGAACGATCTGACTATGCGTGCATCAGTTCCCAGAATTACAGCTTTTTGAGCGGTGGACAAAACATTTGGCGATAGTTTCAAATTTTTAGTATGTCGCACAGTTTGCTGATGTATTAAGCCATTGACGGATATCATTAGAGGTAAGATTTTTGTTTGTTTTAATTTGTATAACTGTCTAAGTTCATATGCCAGTTCTTCGTATTTTTGTTTCTTTTCTAGGTATGCTTTTTGGACGTTTTCGTCTAATGGTGTTATAAAATCTATTATTGTGGCTTCCTCCTTTTTCTTCTTAAAAAGCACCATATCAGGGCGATTATGCTGGATAGATCGGTCTGTAATAATTGTGATGTTCCAGTATAATTTATATTCAGCATTCTCCAGAATATCCTTTGTGTTATACTTGTACCATTCTATTCCTTCTTCCATTAGCCCAGTTCCCAGTGCTATAGCTTGATGGTATATTTTTCCTATTTCATCATGGCGTGCCAGGTACTGCCTTGGAGCTAAAATAGATCACCCTGCTGTTATATGTTGGATGCTCTCAGCTGTACGCTTGCATTTCCTACACAGATCACTTTCAACTCTCTCCTTCAAGACATATTTCCTATAGTTCAGTGTCGGGACAACTTGATCTTGTATTGCCAGTATACTTCCTTCGGTTTCTGGGAACGCTTTTAGGTAAGTATTTGAATCCAGCATACTAATTGTGGTATTTTTTAAGTTTGCTCTATACCTGCCATGGAGAGTTTTACTGGCCCACTCTTTTTCCATTTCCGTCCAATTTCGTAGACTTGGGCTGGTGGGGTTCATCAAGTCAAGAGGGGAATAGTGTTGGTCAATATCTCGGAGGGTACGGTGAAGCGGTAAGTTGTTACTCAAGAAGTAGTTCCTCAGTTTCTGAACTTGTGTATTGTGGCAATTTTCTACATTTAGAAGGCCTCTTCCGCCTCTTGACCTTGGTATATATATACGCGGTTCACACTGGACTTTGGGTGGTGGTATCGATATTTTGTTAACAGAGTCCTGATTTTTGTGTCAATGCCCCTCAGGTCTGTTGGGGTCCATTTTAAAACACCAAATGAGTACACAATACTATATATAGCCCAGGTGTTTAGTGCCGTAAATTACACGTCTTATCAGTTCGTTCTTAAACTGTTCCTTGGTTTCCTTTTAGCTGAATAATTATTAAAATGAATAATTAGAATTCTGAAAGAATAATTATTATAATATAATTATTAATTAATAATATTATTATTAATCTGTAAAACTTAATGGGGTCTAATAAATAAATTTGAATTTGAATGGAACATGCCAAGAAAATCCTAGCAGGGCCATCCAAACGCGGAACAGGAGAACTCACTGCAGTATACACTGGCCACTGCCGGCTGAGATCACGATCACACCTACAGAGGATGGGACTGGTGGAAGACGCCGAATGCCGACTCTGTATGGAAGATGACGAAACAATGAAATACGTTCTGTGTACCTGCCCCGCTGGGGCAGAACCAGGTTTGAGGTGTTTGGCAAACCCACGCTAGACCTATCAGACCTAGGAGACATATCACCCTCGGACATAACGGCCTATGTTAAAAGGCTGGGTCTTGAGGGTGAACTTTCATGCTCTTTTCTATTAAAGAGCTTGTAGAAACTGAGCCACAATAGGCCCTCGCGGCCGCAATGGTGGGCCATACCTGAGATCCACCCTTAGTCAGTACAATACAATGCACCCTGAACCGAGTATCACAACCAAACCAAACAACCGGATCTAAGTGTTAAAACATAGTGGAGCAGTTCAGATCGCCACATTCACCTCGCCGAAGCGCTATACTGAAACATTCTGAGCTATGCATTCTGAGACAAATTTATGATTATACAACAAATTGGAGCCAATCACCTCGTCACGCACCTAGAAATATACAGGGTCCGGCAAAAGTGCGTTGGTCATCTGTAGCTCCTACAATAAAAAACTGGGAGTTTGGTTTATGTGCAAATCTAAAATATGCACTAGGATGTATTTCGGGAAAATATTTTAACTTCTCCAGGGTGATTCAAAAATGTGTGAGTGCATTGGAATGATTTTTTTAAACAGGTGGATTAAAAGAATGGCGGTCATGAGAAGACAAACGTAATAAAGTTAGATCATCGATGCCCTGGAGCGATGATACAAAAAGAATCGCTGGGTATTTGATAATGAGGGCCCAGAAACGGGAGACGTGGAGGAACTTAGAAGAGGTCTATGTCCAACAACAGTAGACAGTGATGTCATCTCAAGCAGCATTTGGACGTCGGGACAACGTTGTGTCACGCGACCAAACGTCGGGGCGCAACGTCGGCACAACCTCGTGCCAACCCTAGTCTGCATTAGTTTGGAGAATAATTTTTGGGTCGAAACGACGTTTGATACCTACGTTGGCTATAGCAGCCTAATTTAGTACAAACTGCAACGTTGTTTAAAATCCTAATTTACGGAAATACAAAACTATAATAATATGGCGTCTAAGTCGCGTTTTATCCTAAATTGGGATAATTATAGTAAAAATATTATTTTTATGAGTTAGTTAGAGACATATGCCAGATGGTAGTAAAGGAAAACAAAACAAAAGTATTTAAGTGTGGAGGATGTTTGAAGATCATAATTATTGAAACACTTTAACCAACTCTGTAACTCGTTACCCAAGGCAAAAAAGTTAAACGCAAACAACTTTATTGATAAATGTATTGTTTCTACTTTGAAAAATAATAATGGGCCTTAAAATTAAAGAAGTTTTAAAAAATGTCTTAATTTTTTTTTTAGTAAAATGAGAATAACTTATTCGCAGTCGAAAAAAAAATTGTTTCCGCGTGTTGTTTAGGGTCAAATATTTCAAGTTAATGTATTCAAAAAGCAGGAATTGCTATTTTAGGAACGAAACATTTTCTTATTCAACAACATGGCGGCTTTCACTTTGTTGTTTTGGAGTAGTTCGAATAGTCGCATACTGGACTAATAAAGTCGGAGTTCAGCCTTAACAGGTAGTATACTAGTCGCAAGATTGCCTAATTTAGTCATCCTAGAGTCTAGCTTGTACCGTCCTCTATATTCTAAATAAACGAGGGAGTGGATAAAGTATCGGTAATATGTCGATGTATATTTAAATTTAGTTTTATATGTGCCTTTCTTACGTCCCATTTTAATGAAGTTTTATTTATAAAAACAAAAACAGCACTGAAAACTGTCTGACTGAACAGAACAATGAAGTGAAAATTTAAGATTTAAGGTTATGGTTCAATACAGTTGCCAAAATGGTAGTGGCTCGACGTCCTACCAACGTAAGAATAAGGAAATCTAAACAACGTTCGAATTAGTAAAACAGACGACGTTTGCATAGCGTTGGAATAGGTCCTGAAAGTAACGTCGGAAAACTCTTTATTGCCCAACATTGTAACTACGTTGTCCGAATCACCTGAAGATCACTTCAGCAAAAAAGGTTACAAGACAACGTTTATTCGACGTCGCAGAAGCTTTTACTTTGTGGTAGTACTAGTTCAACGTCGGCACAACGTTACAACAACGTTTACATTTATTTTAATACCCAAGGTACGGAGCTAACTATTTTTTGTAACTAATCCAATGTTTTGTTTAGTAAACCTGTGGTCGCAAGTCGTGAAAATGCTACTTGGGATGTTGATGAGTCTGTCCGAGGTTTTCCATACTTCACTTTGAATATCAATAAACAAAAAATCGGTGATAGACATAATACAATAATTATTTTCTTCTTTTTTTTTGTTTAATATTTTCCATAACTTTAAAACTATACTTTGCTACATCAAAAGAAAATGTGACAATTCCAAACCAAACCTTCGACAAATAAATGTCTGTACTATTCAAAGATATTTAAAGTATCATTCATCTCACTTGCTTGAAAAAAAACAACGAAGAGTTTTACAATAGAACATTTTATTAAAGATCGATAACCATATTCTTATCAAACTAAATATTATTATTAGTTTGCCACGTACTATAAATTTCGCATAACGATTTTTATATTTATATCTTTTATCTTCCAATTACCGACGGCTATTAAAATTATTAATTGCTCTGAACTCAAAACATCCGAACAAAGGAGGCAACAAAGATGATATCTTTGCTTTAATCGTCTGAAAGATAAATACGCTGCTGGCCAGCTGACCCAAGACAAGTCTAAAGGCAGTTGTTTACTCCGTTCCGTCAGATATGAGTACTCATTTTTCGGTTGCGAATAAGGTCGCTCTGATCACGGGGGGCGCCACTGGTATTGGATATTTTTGTGCTATCGGATTGTTAGAAAACGGAGCTAAGGTATGTTTAGGTAATTTTTATATTAAACCGTTGATTAAACATTTTTAATCTATTTGTAATATCTATTTTTTTTAATATGGAGGGTTCAGAAGTCAATCAGTGTAAGTCAGTCACCAATTGCATTGAGATAACAAGATTTTAAAAACAGAATTTTAAAAAATGAAAGTCAATTTGTATGACTTCTTCTCGTCTGCATCTTTTAATATTACTATACATACTACTTCAGTTTGACGATAACCTATACAAAGAATATAAAATAACCTATATTTCTTAGGACCTGTTAAGTCTGGCTAATATTAGGATAGCGGTATTTGAAGCATGAATGGTCGCATATAGATTATATAGTTATTAATGATAGAAGTTCGATACGAATATCATAGTTAGTTACACAAGTTTCATTAAAAAGTTCGTATCGAACATGTATCATTCAAAATTTAATCTACGGCGCGACACCGAGGGATGATCCAAAGAGATTTGATTTAATTTAAAATATCAGAGATATCCTCATAAAAATTAAAATTCAAAATTATCAAGTGCTCATATTAGTCGACGCCGTAGTAACCGTGCTTGTTGATTGTTTCCGTTTTGACTTTGACAACTCAATTATTGATGTTCAATTTTTTGTTAAACGTTCAGTTTTAGCAAAAAGCAAAAAATAATATTAATATGGGTGACTCTGATTCTAAAAGTGTCCCTTCGGATATTGAAGGCATTGCGCAAAACGTTGTCGATTCCCTACTTTCCGAAAAATCAAGACAAACGTACGAGCAAGCCTATGTAAAACTTGAAGATTGGTGTAAAGGGAAAGGAATCAAGAATTGTAGTAACGAAAAGGTTCTCCTGGCATATTTTGAACATATTTCAAAACAGAGGAAGGCTTCATCACTTTGTGTATATTATTCCATGCTATGTTCAGTTATATCAGTGAAGAAAAATACAGATATTAGTACGTCCATTTAATTGCATTTCTAAAAAGAAAATCGGAAGGATTTCGGTCAAAAAAATCGAGAATTTTAAGAAAAAAAGACATAACTCGTTTTTTGTTGGAAGCCGATGATAAAACTTATTTGCTGACAAACGTTTCATAGATAGTGGGATTTGCGGGAGCCTGTAGGCGTATCGAGTTGACAAATCTGCAGCTGCAAAATGTTAAAGATGAAGGACAATACATTCATGTCATTATTCCAGTTACGAAAACAAAGATAACACGAGATTTTTTTATAACGAAAGGGAACGTTGAAGGAATAAATATGGTGGAAATGGTTATGCGGCCAAGCAACACAGAGCATACTCGATTTTTTGTGGGGTACAGAAATGGAAAACGTATTAAACAACCCGTTGTCATTAATACTTTAGGTAAAATGCCGTATAAAATAGCATTGTTCCTAAGGCTTCCAAATCCACAACAATACCCTGGACATTGTTTCCGTAGATCGTCTGCGTCGTTGCTTGCAGATTGAGAAGTGGATTTATTAACTGTTAAAAGATGGTGGTTGGCGCTCTAACACAGTGGCAGAGAGCTATATAGAAAATTCCAAAGAAAATAAGAAAAAGGTGTCATGTGTAATATTTTGGGTAACATTTCTGGCAATGATTGGGTCTTCAACAAGTTCAAGCACTCAGGAAATAAATTTACTTTCTAAAAATTCAACTCACCTGTCATCGTCTGGAATTAATTTAACCAATTGTACTAATACTATAATTAATGTTTACCATAAATAAACCAGATAAAAACGTGTTTAGGTACCTTTTCTTTCTTGGTTCTTATTTTAAAATTTGCCTGTTATTATGAAAGCCATAATGACATCCAAATGACAATGTTAAATGTGTCATAATAACATTGTCGTAGATTAAATTTATAATAAACAATGATTTCTTTAAAATTAATAATAATAAGAGTTTTTAATCGTTAAGTTAATTATTAGCCGGCCACACACGAGAGGTATTTTTCGCAGATTTGTCCTCACCGATAAATCCCTCCTATTTACACGCACGTTAGTGCTCTATAACAGTAGCGGCCGCTTGAAATGTTAGAAACCTTTGGGGTTTTATACCGATGGAATAAATCGTTTTAAATATCTGTCTGTTACTGGTTACGGCTCTGGTGCACAATAGGTCCCCACGCATTTAACACTTTTTTGGGATTTTTTTGCAAGATTATCTAAAACTGAATATTTTTAAGCATAAAAATTGTTGGATGAATGTGTTTTATCTTTAAAAAGCGGCAAAAAAACGTATTTTAGGTACAGGCGACGGACAGTAAATATGTTAAATTTTCTACACGGATTCAGTAAAAACATCACATATTAGTACTTTATTACCTTATATAGACGTGAAATGATCTAATTTAAGCACAAAAATGTAACGAATCTTCTTTGTAAGCATAAAAATTAAGAAAATATATTTAATTACATCAGCTCAAGCTAGCAATTTTATGACTTTTTCGATTGACAGTTAATCGATCATCGGTATGTCATCTATGGCCTTCGCATAGAATTTGCGACGTTGTCAATAAAATTACTTTATATGATTTTCTTCTGAAATAAAGTTGTTGTGGAGGGACTTAAAACGGTAAGTTATCACTTTAGTGCAACAAAAATTGAACTGTCTAGTAGCTTATTCGTTAGTGTGGATTATTTTAAAGCAATTTCTGAAATAAAATTTGCGGATTTTTCAGGTTCTACGAAAATATAAGTTTTTTATGTCATTAGGCTCAATTAGGTTAGCCTGGTTATTTGGAAGGTGGTAATGCATTGGTTAGCCTGGTTATTTGGAGGGTGTTAATGCAATGGTTAGCCTGGTTATTTGGAGGGTGGTAATGTATTGGTTAGCCTGGTTATTTGGAGGGTGTTAATGCATTGGTTAGCCTGGTTATTTGGGGGTGTTAATGCATTGGTTAGCCTGGTTATTTGGAGGGTGGTAATGCATTGGTTAGCATGGTTATTTGGAGGGTGTTAATGCATTGGTTAGCCTGGTTATTTGGGGGTGTTAATGCATTGGTTAGGTTAGGTTAGATAGGCTGGTTATTTGGAGGGTGGTAATGCATTGGTTAGCCTGATTATTTGGAGGGTGTTAATGCATTGGTTAGCCTGGTGATTTGGAGGGTGTTAATGCATTGGTTAGCCTGGTTATTTGGGGGTGTTAATGCATTGGTTAGGTTAGGTTAGATATTCTGGTTATTTGGAGGGTGGTAATGCATTGGTTAGTCTGGTTATTTGGGGGTGTTAATGCATTGGTTAGCCTGGTTATTTTGGGGGTGTTAATGCATTGGTTAGGTTAGGTTGGTAACGATTTGTAACAATTTTAGCCATTGATTTTGGATCCTCATCACCACACTTATAAAATAGTGTTTATTGCTTTGGTTTATTATTTTTGCAATATCACTGTCATTGAAAAGTCATATTTTTATTGTTTATTGCTCTAGTAGAGATGGCTTTAAGTTCTGAAGTGTCGGCTATTGCTGCTTTAATTGATTGTGGCAGAGATCAACTCAGAATAACTGCCTATATGATTTTCAAAGACAGTGACATTACATAAATCATAAACACTATTTTATAGGTTTGTTGACTACGACCAAAAGCAAGGGCATTGTTTTAATGTAAAAATTCGAAAAAATATTTCTTCTTCAAAAAGTGTTTTCTTCAAAAGCGAACATCTCAAAAAAAAGCTATTGAGATGAACCAAAAAACATACTATTGAGAAAAGATAAACCTAGATGATAAAGTGATTTTTAAGGGTGTTAATGCATTGGTTAGGTTAGGTTAGATATTCTGGTTATTTGGAGGGTGGTAATGCATTGGTTAGTCTGGTTATTTGGAGGGTGTTAATGCATTGGTTAGCCTGGTTATTTGGGGGTGTTAATGCATTGGTTAGGTTAGGTTGGTGGGGAGTGTTTGGAAGTACGCAGATCACATCGATTTCGGAATCTTACTGAACAAATCCGGGAAAAATATATTTTTAAACAATTGTGCTAAATACTGTGTAATGATTTTATTGTCAATTTATTTTTATAGTGTTTATGTTTTGCCTCGTTTATTATATTTTTAATTTTTCGTGTTCTTAAAGTGCGTACTAAATGTAAAAAAAATGAATATAAAGTAGAACGTTTTCGTCGATTTTACACAGGGTGAGTATGGCAACACTGTGCATAACCTTGTATTTTACTGTCTTTATGAAGGTTATAATAGGGAGTTTTCGCATTGAAATGTAGTGAAAATTTGGAATTTTTAATTATTTTTTTTCGTAGAAAAAGTGGTTCATCCAACAATTTTTTTCTTTTAGACCATTCCATTAACTATGGGATCCACATTAAAAATTAAAAAAACCACGATTTCGTGGGGACCTGTTCTGCACAAGACTCACTGGTTACTGTGCGCTGTGGAGTGATATTTTTTATTAATTACGTGTTATTTTTTCTCAGTTCATGAAGTACGGACATGTGCCCATATTTTTGTCTTTCTTGGATTGCCAATTTTTATCCACTTTTTAATAATTTTTTTCATTATTTCCAGCATACACAAATCTAATAAAAATACCATCGAAAAATACATAAAAATCTAATAAAAATACCATTGATGTCATCGTCATCGTCTTCTCCATCACTAAATGAAAATCTGCCGACATTTTATAGCAGTATAAAATATCTAACTCGCGGTTCAATCCCTTTAAAATTTGAGAGAATTTGCACCTAACTAACCGATTTGTTCCTTCACAGAGCAGTTCTGTTGAGAAAATGAGATATTTGATTGATATGACAGATCGAGCAGCGGGAAAGATCGTTTAAAAATACCTCTCGTGTGTGGCCCCACCTATTATGTAAAAGGTCATGTAAGTGACCACTATTATCTACTGATGATATTCTTAGTATCCGATTTGATTTATTTTATACATGGGAACTATATATAATTATATTTAGTTTCTAAAAATGTTTTTATCTTTTGTAGGGTGTGTCTATTGCAGATATCGATGAAGAAGCCGGACTGAGAGCGGTACAAACTATATCAGAGAAATTTAGCGAGTACAGTATTTTATTTGTAAAGACTGATGTTACAGATATTACTCAATTTGAAGGTAAATATAAAAAGAACAATTTGTCAATATCAATCATGTCTTTCTTTTATTGCATTGACTTTAGAAGTCAGTAGTTTTCTTGTGACGATCTGATAAGTTTTGTTAAAAATATCGCGGCTATAACTCAGCGATTTTTTGATAAAAACATATAGCTTATATCGCTGAAAAGCTTAAAAAATGGCGCTTTTATGAAGTCATGGTCTATGGTTTCCATTTAAAAAAAAACATATATTTGTGTCATATGTCAAAAACTACACACTTCCGAAAATATCGGAGAATACAAACTCATTAGAGATGCGATTATTTACAACATTTATCTGAAAACTTTTTGTCTAAAATATATTATAATGCGTCAATTTTTAAAATAGCCAAAATTTGTTTTGTTTCGAAATATCTAGTAAGCCATGAATGATATTTATGACCCCACAAAACTGCAATTCTTTCCCCATTTAACCGACTCTATCTCCAGTAGTTTCCGAGATACACATAGAGAAGATCGTAGGAAACTCACGCTGTATATAGGACGAGTAATGTTAAAGCAACCTGTAGCATCTGTGTCCATAGCAAATGGAGAAAGACTGAAACACATTGTAATAAAAATCAAACTCATAAAATACCTTTTAGAAAATATTAGAGGGAAAAAAGAATTATAATAATTATTACACTCACCGGCACGAAAAACGGGCACCAACGGGGTATTTTAAAATTTAATATATTTTGTTCTAGTGTGCCGATTTTGATGATTTTTAAGCAATTTGTAGCTAGATTATTTGCCTTTTTAGTATCTCTTTTTAAATTAAAAATAAAGTTTTTATCTGTCAACTATACGAGAGAAAACAAAATGTTGATATTTTGGTGAAAGTTCGAAACACCATGTGGAATATGTTAACAAAGCAAGGATTTTTTTTCTCGAGAGTTTGTTTTTTATTCATCGTAGTCGTTTTATTTTTATTGGAGATATTCGCTTTTGATTAAGACAGTAACGATTTGTAACAATTTTAGTCGTTGATTTTGGATCCTCATCACCACACTTATAAAATAATGTTTATTGCTTTGGTTTATTGTTTTCGCAATATCACTGTCATTGAAAAGTCATATTTTTATTGTTTATTGCTCTAGTATAGATAAGTTCTGAAGTGTCGGGTATTGCTGCTTTAATTGATCGTGGCAGAGATCAACTCAGAATAACTGCCTATATGATTTTCAAAGACAGTGACATTACATAAATCATAAACACTATTTTATAGGTTTGTTGACTACGACCAAAAGCAAGGGCATTGTTTTAATGTAAAAATTCGAAAAAATATTTCTTCTTCAAAAAGTGTTTTCTTCAAAAGCGAACATCTCAAAAAAAAGCTATTGAGATGAATCAAAAAACATACTATTGAGAAAAGATACATCTAGATGATAAAGTGATTTTTAAATTCCTTGCTTTGTTAACGTACTCCACAGGATGTTGCAAACTTTCACCAAAATATCAACATTTTGTTTCCCCTCGTATAATTGACAGATGGCAATTTTCATTTTTAATTTACAAAAAGATACTAAAAAGTCAAATAATTTTGCTACAAATTTCTTAAAAAAATCATATAAATCGGCCCACTAGAACAAAATATACTAAACTTTAAAATACGTCAAAATTTTAAGGTGCCTGTTTTTCGTGCTGGTGAGTGTAAAATTGAAAGATAATTCATACATCAAAAGTCAATGACAGCTTGAACATATAAAGCATAGATAAAAGACTTATAATATAACGTTTAAAAATAAGTCATTTGAAAAAGAAATATAACCTAACAAATATTTCATATGCATTTACGATACCTAATGATGCATTTTAATTTTCTAGA
This sequence comes from Sitophilus oryzae, assembly GCF_002938485.1. Lineage (NCBI taxonomy): Eukaryota > Metazoa > Arthropoda > Insecta > Coleoptera > Curculionidae > Sitophilus > Sitophilus oryzae. The sequence continues at coordinate 6,579,388 of NW_022146105.1, forward strand.
TGCTTTTCAAAATACAGTGGAAGCTTTTGGACAAGTCGATATTTTAGTTAACAATGCAGGGATTTTAGATGATGACGCCTGGGAAAAAATAATCGACGTAAATGTTGTGAGTAGATATTAAATAGCAATATTTTCCTATGAATATTCTTGTCTCTATATACGTTTCATTTACAGAAAGGTACTGTAAACGGAATACTCTTAGGACTCGAAAACTACCTACAAAACAACAGATCTACAGACGAAGCCGTAATTTTAAATATTTCTTCCACCAAAGGTATTCGAGGATCTCCAGATAACCCCATCTATTCTTGCACTAAGTTTGCAGTAAATGGTATGGCTTTATCATGGGGTTTGCCTGTACTCTACGAGGAGACCAAAGTGAAAGTCATATCTGTTTGTCCTGGATCTGTAACTTCAGATATTACTAACGAAATGCCTAAAGAAAATTTAGATACTGTTTCCAATGATGTTACACAAACGTAAATATTGCCTATTAAGATATTTAAATATTTATTCAGTCATAATAAAAGTAAAACAAAATGTTCCTATGAATATATGCCTTCAGGTGCTTAGAGTAATTTACTGCCTTTGAAAGTGTAGATAAAATTATATTTTGTTTCTTTTTAAGAACATTGGTCTTCCCTGACATTTGGTATTCTTACAAGAGATTTAACGCCAAAGCGAATGGCAATAGTTTATAATCCGTTACAGTTCTCGGATGTACATCCATTAGGCTAGAGCAGTGTTTCTCAATCTTTTGTAGAGTGAGGAACCCTAGAGTGCACTTTTTTTTTCTAGGGAACCCCTACCCTATATTCTTAAATATAAGACATAGTGCATGTTTGGTTTTGTGTCAATATATCGATATTAATACTACTTATTGAGCTTCTAAATTAAGAGTAAATAAAAAAATGTAAGAATTAAGTACATAATATATTAATAACTCAGAAACAGTAAAACACTTAAATATTCATTACAAATTTTTTTATGAGCTTAATGCGAAGGATGGGCCTGTTTGTTTGATACAAGTTTGTCGATATCGGGTTCAATGTTTGAAAGTTGTATCCGCATATCTGCTTCAGGATTAAGTTTACTTCTTAAGTCGGTTTTTGTAAGAGCATACTTCGAAAACCCTACTTCACAACGGTAAGTTGTAGCAAACGGCAACAATTTTTTAACAGCAAAATTGGCTAATTCTGGATATTCACTTCTAAGCTGGGCCCAAAACTGCAACAATGTAGCCGAGTTGAAAGTAGTTTTAAGGTTTCCATCGGCAGCAACATCAATAAGTTGTTCAATTTGTTTTACAGTTAGGGTTTGATGAAACTTTTCGACTGGGACTGAGAATGGATTGCGAACCCAATCAAGATCCTCTTCTCGTCTTGGAAAATATTCTCTGATTGAAACTTGTAGGTTCTGAAGATGGTTTATTATCTCCGAAGTGATTTCTGCTGACAATGCAGTCTTCGACTCACACACAAAATCATGCAGTGTAGGAAAGCACTCCGAGATTCCTCTGTTTATACACGATTCCCAAAACTGTATTTTATTTAACTTGGCCTGGATTTTGTCATATAAGGAGATTACTGTTACAGAAGTTCCCTGGAGTGATAAATTTAATTCATTAAGGCTTGAAAAGACATCGGCAAGATATGCCAAACATTGTAACCACTTGATGTCAGTTATTCTTGATGATAATTCAAATGAAGAGTCATTAAGAAACACCATCACCTCATTTCGCAGAGTAAACAGGCGAACCAATACTTTTCCTCGCGATAACCATCGCACTTCGGTGTGAAGCAAAAGCGTGGTGAATTGGCTACCCATTTCTTCACAAAGAACAGCAAAAATTCGTGAATTTAGAGGCCTGGACTTTATAAAATTTACAATTTTTACTGCTTCATCCAAAACGTTTTTAAGAACGGGAGGAATTTTTTTTACTGCCAATGCTTGTCTATGAATAATACAATGGCTACTTTCAATTTCTGGAACGACATTTTTAACACGTGCAACAAATCCAGAATATTTACCAGTCATTGCTTTTGCACCGTCAGTGCAGATATTAATGCACTGATTCCAATTAAGTTCTTTTTCAGTGATATAAGAATCGATCATCTTAAAAATTTCCTCGCCGGTTGTATGGGTCTTCAAAGGTTTGCAAAGTAACATTTCTTCTTCTGCAGAGTTGTTGTGTATGTACCTCACAATAACAAGCAATACTGCACACCCTGCCACGTCTGTTGTTTCATCAAGCTGTAGTGCATACCAACCACTACCTTTTATCCGTTGAATAACTGTATTTTCTATTTCGTTACTAATTTCATAAATTCTCCTATGAACAGTATCGTTTGAAAGTGGCAGCATTTTTACACTATTACTAAACTTTTCACCAATCATGGTTTCGACAACATCTATTAAACAAGGTTTAATAAGTGTTTCGGCAATTATATGCGCTTTTCCAGCCTTAGCTATGCGGTAACTTACTTGAAATGAGGCTTTACATGCTTTTTCATTAATGCTGCTACCCACTAAAGACGATAAATTCTTTTTACTTTTATTCATTTCCACTAACTTGCGTTGAAAAAAATCCACAGGTTTGTCCTTGTATTCACTATGATTTGTTTGTAAGTGTCTTAGAAGTTTCGCTGGAGCTAATGAACTGTTGCTGAAAGTCTTAAAACAAATTACACACTGGCTGTTTGGCGCACTAGGATCCCCAGTGGAAGCAAAACCATAGGATAAATATTCTGGGCAATATTTTCTAATTTTAATTTTCTTATTCGCAACGGGAACAAAACTTGAAGTTGACGGCTCATCGCTGCTAGCATTACTCCAAATCCCTTCAACAGTTTCATCTTGACTGATGGTTGGATCTTCCTCTACCTCTTGTTTTCTTTTAAAACAACCAGTTTTCAGCCATTTATCCATTTTAAATAATAATTACATAAGAGTAAAGGCAAGAAAAACAAACAAATCGTCTTTCAACGGGTTTAAAACAAACACTTTCAATGCGAAGACTGCGTAAGGAAGGCTACCGCATAAAAACAAAAGCACCTAGGACAGCGGCCGGCGATTACTAGAAGGCACAAAATAGCAAAATACATACACGGCATTACAATGACTGCAAAGCGAAGTAAAATTAACGAGTCGCAACAAGCGCGCGAGCTCGGGCTCGGATGCAGATCAGAAGGGGAGTACTAAGAATATTTTTTTTATTTACACCATTTCATTGTTGGGTGATACCACAATTTAAAAAAAAAATTATTGGCTTCTTGCGGAACCCCAATCGCCCCTTTGCGGAACCCTGGGGTTCCGCGGAACCCAGTTTGAGAATCACTGGGCTAGAGTGTAGTTTCGCACAAAATTCACAGATTTTGCAACATGCGCAACCATCATAGGCGTATTGAAAATACCAGACACAAGTCGGCGGTTGTCGGCAATCACATGGTTTTTTTTACATTTTATATTAATTTGTGACGTCATTTGGAAGAGCTAAATAGAAATATAAAAGAACTAAACCTAGTTTGAAAAGCAATTTGACATTCGTGACGTCAACACTCCGGCAGTCTATGGTGCGTCCAGACCTGACGAGCCGAGTGCGAGACGAGAGCAAGACAAGAGCGAGACAAGAGCGAGACGAGAGCGAGACATTTTCTATCCATTTTTTACGTAAATCTTCCACGAGACAAGCCGAGTGGGATCATAGTGAAAGGAGGCCAAACACATATTAAATTGCAATTGAATATAACAAACGATGGCCAAATAATAACGCATACAGTAATAAATTTTTGTATCTTTAATATGGTATTCGGTCTTTAACATGGTATTCATTGTCGGTTTTCCCTCTTTTGGCTGTTTTCCCCTTTATCCCTTACACAACGTTTTTTACATAATACGGTTTTTAATATTTTTAGAACAAAATGTTAAATAGAAAAGTTATTGGTAAGGTTAAGAAGCACATTTTAACATTACTATAGAGTATACAGGGTACTTCAAAAAAGTGTTGCGGATATAACATATTTTCTAATGGGAATACCCTAATTTTTATTTTATTATTGGGTTATACCTCGGGTTATACATACGTACAATTCGGTAACTTTTCTTGCATTTTTTGATATTATATATCTAAAATTAATAGATGTTGTAATAATTCTATTTGTTTAAAGAAATGTTGGATTTCGGTAGGGTAAAAATTATCAGTGACGCAAAATTTGTAAATTCTATCAGAAAAAATAATAATACATACGGTGTACGATTTAAAAATTTGAGATTACTTAATTTTATATAGTCGAAATTTATAAATCAGACCTAATATCTCGCAGTCGGGTGAGCCTACAAAAAACACGTCCAGACTTTCGAGCTTTCTTTGATCGGCAGTTGAAAAATCGACAGGGGACGGATAGCAACGAGGCTCTGTGGGTTGACTCGCGAGGCTCTCGCGAGACTCGTCCACACAGCGAATTTGGAATGTCTCGCGCTCGTCTCCATAGGTCTGGACGCACCATCGTATCGCTGATCGCCATTCGCAAATATATTCCAGATACGTATAGTGAACAAGTTCGCACCGTTAAATAATTTTGATATTTAATTTTTATCGTGATGGCTTTTTATGAAAGTGTATACATAGAATTAATTAAATTAATTTGCAATAGCACCTCGAACCCACAGTTTTGTTATGGAGCCAGATTAAACCAATCAGATTGAGTATTATGTTACCGTAAAAGCCCGAATATTGGTTAAACGTAGAGTTGCCCACGTAGGAGCCCGAAATATACCAAAAAGTGGGTCAGTTTCGGTTAAGTTTAGATTAGGTCTATATTTTTATTAATTCAAAACCAACTAAAACCTAATTCTACTCTAACCTAAACTCACCCCTTCTTTTGCATATTTCCGGCTATTACCTGGGTATTCCTAGGTTTAACTAATATTCGAACTTACAGTGTAAATTTATGGAGGGCCCATAAATTTAAATTCGCCGTACAACAAAATTTCACCAATTTTCTCAATAAAAATTAAAAGTTATAAATCATACTATTTTTTATAGAAATGATGGAATAAGGGGAACGGGGTGCCGGTAGACCAAGAAGATACTTGGAATGTAAGTGTTAATTTATACTCGAATTGAGTTGCCTCACAGTATAGGCATATTTTGAACCCTTACCGTGCATAGTTACTGTAGAAAAAATAAATTAAAATATAGTTGGCTCCAACGATAATTTAGTTTACAGCTTCTTTTCATCATACCTAATAAAAAAACCGTGACAACCACTACTTATAGTATGCACCTACATATGTATTTTTAAAAATCATTATGAGATTTAAGTATAAAAAGGTGCCCATAATGTGAGTAGCGGTATTGACGGTTTTTTGTTATGAGTAAAATAAGCAGCAAAATATATTATCGATTGCAGCAACTATGTATACCTAGTTTACATTCAGTATGTCCAATTAACATTTTCTACCATTATATTTCGATAGTTGAGTTTTTGAAATTATTTATTAGCTTCTTAAACAAAACAGACCCATAATAATTAAAATCTTTATCATCCAAGACTTTCAAGAATTATGAAGTAATCTCACGTCAATTTTTTTTAAAATTATTGCATGCCTTAAGTATTTGCAAAGTTAACAAAAATATTTCTATGCATACCTTACAATTAATATATTTGGTCTAATTTATCAGTTCTGCATCATATCCGAAATACAGATTGTGTGTGACACAACGAAGATTCCAACGTACAACGTGAAAGACAAGAAAAATGGCAAGTAAAAAAAATGTAAAGTTTTAATTACTAATTACACAGTCCTTCCCTTGAGTTCTTCTACCTAAAATCTATATTGCCTCCCTAAGATTTTAAATATAAATGATTGAAACTCATAACAAGTTTACCACAATTTAACCTTAAAATAATTATTTAATTATTAAATCCATAATTATACCGTATGATCGAAAAAAACGGCGTCCAGTTGGCTTGGAAATGACGATCGATGACATTCCCCATATAATTTCACATATAAAATGACAGCGATCTTCATTTCATAGCCATCGCTGACGCCGTTTTTATTCGATCGTACGGTATTAAAATGTAACGCTTACGAAGTTAATAAATATTAACTATTTCTATTTAATCATTTAATAATTATTCTGATAAAAACACGCTTGATTTTTTATTTTAGAAATCATACAGGCTATAATCATTAATATGACTATATTAACAATACTTAAATTAAAATTTATTTGAAGGAATGCTACTTGAAGTATTAACTCGGAATAATTATTAAAAACTGCTCATCGCGTTACCGATGTCGGCCTCTTGTCACTGTTGTCTGGCTGATTGGCCGTTTAGGTACCTATAATTTGATTTCAGATAATGCGGATTTTAATGTGCCATTTGTGGTTTTTTTATTGGAATTTTTTTTACATATTTGGTATACTCTACGAAGTGCTCATGTCCATTTTTCAATTATTAAAGTGCCTATTTAGATACATTTAAAGTTAATTAATTAGTGTATATTAATTGAATTATGGGTTTGTTTATTTTTTATGAAATGTATTTTTTTCTATTATAATAAACATAGCTTTACTTACAAAATCACTAGCTAGCCATTTTTAAACACAGGGTGTTAATTAAGTAGTATCTGGCCAACTTTAGGGGGTGATTCTTTGAGTGTTTTTAAGGTAAAAAGTTAATTTAAACATGTATCCGGAAATGCATAATTTTAAAGATACAGGGTGTCAAGATGTTTCCTAATAGACATTTTTTTATTAATATCTCAAAGATCCGTTGGCCGATTTTATTGAAATTTCGCCTTGTTGTGAACTTTGATAAGTTAGCACTAATTAAATGATAATAATAATTATTTACAACAATATTCAAACAGTAAAACTTATCAACTTATCCCAATAAATATTTGACAACGCCTTGGATTCATTTGTTTTAACGCCTGTTGGCGGTGGAAATCATGCAAGCTTTTTCTTTGTCCTAAGTTGTTAATTAAAAAAATAATAATCATATAAAAAAATATGGTAATTAGTCTAAATTTATTATTTATGTGATTCTGCTCTTTCTCGTATAATTTGCCCCTTACGGAAATAGTTAGATTAAAATAGCCAATCTGTACCTAACAACCCATGCCTTGTCATATTTTCTTTTAAAATAATACCGCTTTCTTTATCCGCCGGTCCAGATTTGAACGGCCTTGCCCTGTTCGCTCATCAATGCCGGCTCTATCGACTTAAGTACGTGTTGACAGGCAGGTTATTGAACCCATGTTGCTTCTAGCATGTCGTTTTTTCAAAGATGGGTATAAACCCATATAAACGCGGCCAGAAGTATTTTCAATACTAAAACTATTTTATCTTGATATATACAGTCATTTCAACATATGACATAAAAAGCTGGGACTTTTTGCGTAAGAATGGAACTCTTCGTTTAACTACAAACCATGAACAATTTTCAAGATATTTGCGTTTAAAGGTTGTAGTAGCGAAATCATTATTTTTTATAGGCAACTAGTAGGAAATTGAATGGAGTGTCTTAATAGATATTTACGATACAAGTGAGTTAACTTAACAGCATCATTAAGATACGCGAGTTTTGTAACCACACAAGTATCTTAATGGAGTTAACTCGCGTGCATTGTACAATATTTTATCTACATCTAACTATAAAAACACACAATGAATTTTAAAAATTATTGTACTTAACTATATACCTATCTTAAAAATCAATTACCTTAATACCGTTGTTCAAATAATACCATGCATGGCAATGTCAATATGACAGTAAATAATATTGATGTCACTAGTTTAAAAAATGAGCGATTCGGAAAGTATTCCCTCTGACATTGAAGAAGAGGCATTCAGAGCCATTTCTGGATTGTTTCCAGCAAGATCGAAACAGAAGTATGAATATAAATACTCTAAGTATGAAAAATTGTGCACCGAAAAAAAACTACACAACTATGGAGATTAAAAGGAACTCTATTTAGGAATAACATATTTTTCCAATTTAGTGTAAAATAAATGTTTACAAAATATTTTTTTCTCTTTGGTAGTCATCTAAACAAGGAGTGCGGTAATGAAAATGCGTGAGTTAAGAAGCTCTTAACTCACTCAAAATGCGTGAGTTAAGAGCTTCTTAACTCACTGACGTAGATAAAACAATTAACAATGTAGTCACAACCAGATATACCTACTCTAAATTTACAAGATATGTTCTCAGTGAGGGCTGTAAGGGTTGTAGCTTCTTAATGAATCTTAGGGCATTATGTTCATAGAAACCTGTTCTTTTATTTTGATCTGTAGTATTATCTAACTGAAGTTTGGTAAACTACAACAGAATTAGTAATTTGTGGTCCCGAAGCAGGCCTTTTTGACATAAGATTTGTTTCGATTTTAATCTTCTTACAGTACTATCTCTTACATTACGTTCCTTATGGTGCGTTTAGACTTGAGTACGTACGCACTGATCCTCCGCGAATGCTCAAGTGTAAACGGCTGTGCGCGCACGCTCTCTCTGAATCTATCTGTGCGCGAGCAGCCGCGAACGTGAGCCGTCTGGTGTCGGTTTTTGGTCCGTGCTCAAAGGGATTTTATGTGTACGCGAACGCTCAGTTTGCACCGGCAATTTGTTTTGTCTGCGTTCGTGCGTGCGTGTGTGATTTTTTTTCGTTTTCTTTATTAAAATTATGGAGTGGATCAATGAATCTTCGTTATTATTTATTGAAGAATATGAAAAGTTGCCTATATTATGGGATGTTAAACATTCTTAAAAATTAATATTGAATATGTCGATATAAATGGAATTGCTATTCTAAAATTTGTATCTTTTGTTCGTTTTGGTGTTATTAAATTTTGTAAATATTCAAAGTCCGGTCTGGTCATTCTTGTAAAGTTTTTGAACTGATCATAGCCCTCCTAAGACACTAAGTTGTTGCAGTAAATTATATCGATTTCTAAAAATTTAGGTTTGCCACCAGCGACGATGTTTTCGATTTTTCTCCTTTTTAATAATTTTGCTGTGCATAACAATGACTGCAGCCTCGACTATTTCTTGGTGGTCTATTATTTTCGCCAACACAAATCTGCTGTGTGCGCACAAATGGATCACTTCATTCGTCGAAAAATAAGTTTTTAATTTGAACGGACCCGAGAGCGCGAACGAATGCCGTGCTCGCACGTTCAGCTCGTGCGAGTTCAAGTCTAAACGCACCATTAGGTGCAATTCCGATTGCACTGTACTTCGTGTACACCTAAATCTGTTAGCGACATAATGTTGATGTCTACCATCATCAATTAAAGCAATTATTGCGGATACAATTTCTAGACTTAAAACCATCTCTGCTAAGAATAACTGCCCAACAGCCAACAGACAATAATAATATGATTTTTCACTAACAGGGACATTACATAAATCACTATTTTATAGATGTGTTCACTGGGACTAAAAGCAAAGGCATTTAAAAATCCGTTTTAATGTAAAAATTACGAAAAAAATGTTAGTGGACTTTTCCAAAAGCGAATTTCTCAAAAAAAAAACTATTGAGGTTAACCAAAAAATGCGAGAAAAATGCACCTAGATGATAAAATTATTTTGAAATTTCTTGCTTCTTTAACATTTTCCACAGGGTATTCTAAACATTCATCAAAATAATTTTTCATTTAAAATTTTGTGTTCCCTCGTATAATTGATAGATGGAAAATTTCATTTTTAATTTAGAAAGAGCTATTAAAAAATCAAATAATTTAAGTACAAGTTGCTTAAAAGGTCATCAAAATCGATTCATTAGAACACAATATACAGTGTCAGTACTGTATTCCGTAAACTTCGGCAGGATATTCTGCAGATAAAAATAATTAAAAAAGTTTGTATAAATGTATGTCTTAAAATGCTTAGTTTCGGAGATACAGGGTGTGGAACTTTCATTTTTATTTCGATTTTTTCCAAATAATTTCTGAAGTAATTTCAATATTTGGATGAAAATTGGTGTCTGAGGGTTTTTGGACATGAGTAAGCTCACCCAAATATGCAAAGCGCATATTTGGCATGTTTTGCATATTATATGTATATTTTTTAAATACTTGCATATATTCTTAAAAAATAGCATATTGTGCATATTTAAAAGAGTTAATAAACAATGTTGAGTGGCCAACACAAAAATGCCGGGCTTAATGAACAAATCGATGTGGGTTTTCCCAGTATTAAAATTATACCCTCTCTTGCCTACCTAGCTGTAATAAACTTTACGATCTGGTTTTTTCCAAGGATCGGTCGTTTGTCCCCAAATAATCTGATAAAATTTATAAGGAGATTAGAAAACAGTTTCCGCTTTTAAATATTTTCCAACATGAAAAAAGTCTTTCTTAAAGCACCTACGAGGATTCAGTTCTACAAAGAAAAACTACCAAACACTCCCCTTCCCCCGCAACCTGTTATTACAAGATGAGGCACTTGGTTGGAAGCCTCAATATTTTATTGCAACAATTTCTGTAGACTGAAAGATCTGAATTATCGGACGAATCTTCACAATCTCTTACAGATGTTAAGCAATTATTCGAAAACAAGGAAATAAAACAGGAACTTTCGTTTATAAAAACAAATTATAGCTTTCTTCCTAAAACAATAACACAAATGGCGGAATCTAATTTGCCATTAACCCGAAGTGTAGAACTAGTAAAACAATCCCAAGCTGCTTTTCAAAATGTTGCAGGTAAAACCGGAGGCAAAATTTTTCAAAAATTCAAAGATGTCATGGAAAAAAATAGTGGATTTTAACTTCTTAGCGAAGTAGCTGATATTTTCAATGGAAGTTTTAATGAACCCATTGGTTTGGATCTTGCGATATTGAGCAATTTAAAAAGCGCACCTCTTACGTCAGTTGATGTGGAAAGGAGTTTCTCCATTTATAAATTTTTGTACTCTGACAGAAAACGTAATTTTTTAATTGAGAATTTCGGGAAATATTTAGTTGTTTATTGTTTTAACAATTAACAACAGTCGTGTTATGGTTGTTATAATTGCATATCAAGATCTAGTTTGATCGCCCTGTATATCAAAAATTTAAATTGTCTGTTTTAATATAACTTTTACTATGTTACTATGCATATTGAAATTTATATGTACAAATATATATACATATGTACCTTTAAATCAATAAATTTTTATTTTTGAAACATTTCTTATTTGCACATTTTCATTATTCTTGTGCATATTTTGACCAAAACGGTTACATATTTATGCGCATATTTTTAGGGTTTTCACTTGCATATTTGGGTGAGCTTAGACAGGAGAAATTTGATTTTGATGTCAATATGGCTCCTACTTGTACAGGGCGTCACCTACATATTTTTAACTGGATTGAAGGCTAATAACTTTTATTCCGTACTTGCACAAAACTACTGAGTAAAAAAAAAATATTCATTTACGACGATTTTTTACTTAAAAAAGGTCTCTTAGTAAAAATCGCTACGAGTAATGGTTCTCGAGATATTTGGAATAGAAATTATGAATATTTGTCTTCATTGACATAAATTAAACACTCTGAAATTTATACACCCTGTATCTCCGAAACTAAGCATTTTAGGACATACATTTTTACGAAGTTTTTTACTTATTCTATCGGCCGAAATAAGCTGCCGAAGTTTTTGGAATACAGTTCGGACCACCCGGTATAATTTCGTGCCGGTGAATGTATATTTCATATAATGCAATTTTAACGTTTTAGAGAAGAAGAGGTAGCATCGGGCATTGTCCAAGTAATAGAACGTGCCAAAACTGGAACAATTTGGGTAATTGAAGGAGGAGAATTAGCCCACCAATACGTTTTACCCAGCATATCAAATATGGAAAAAGTTTATATAAAATAAATTCGGAAAAAAACATTAATTTTAAGTTAGTTTTAAAATTTAAATAAGTTAGGTTTAAGAGAAGATCCTTGTTGTTTAATAATAAAATTATTAAATTAAGATATATTACACATTAGATAGGAAAATAAACCGTTTAAAACAGTCAGTTATATTGATATTAATGAAAATATAGATTTATTACCTATACTCATACTTATTTCATCCTAATAAACATATGCACAAGTGAACTAAATCTATATATAGTATTAACACACAAGCGACCAAGAATCTAGGATATAAACAGTAAATATTGATAATTGTCATAATAAGTAGTAATTTAACAGAAAATGAGAAAATACCGTATTGATATTTTTTCTGTTCGTGGAATTTAATCATATGAAAACTTTCCTGTGGGTTAAAATAATTATTTTCGGTCAAAAATACAAACCGATGTTTAATAGGTTATATATTTTTTTCCTCATTTATAACTGTCTTTGATTTAATCTTCTAATGTATGTGTTTCGTAAGTAATGGTGTTTGTTTATTTGTCCAATCATAAAAACATTCAAAATACAGTACATACCAAATAAACTTTTAGTCACGTGATTAAGCTTGACCAGTATAGTGTTGCCCCCTATAATATATTTTCTGTTAATCAAAATATTTTAGAAAACAAAAATGAATTAATTATAAATATGTATGTAAACAGTTATTATTTAGCAAAATAAAACACTAAATCACCACATGATCACCACAATACACCAAAACACTTTTACTTTTATACTGACGCGCGTTTCGCTAACTATGTTATCATCATCAGCAGATGATTAAAACTAACTACTACAGTTTTAATTATCTGCTGATGATGCTAACATGATTACAGTTGAGGGTTGGAACCTTTGGTATTACACAGCAAAATAAAATTACACTAAATCACCACAATACACCAAAACACTGTTACTTTTACACTGGACGCGCGTTTCGCTAACCATGTTAGCATCATCAGCAGATGATTATAAACTAAAGTACAATCTACAAGTTGAGCGTTTATATACTCGCTCAGTGGGCACCGAGTGGGCGTGGCAAAATCTAGCCAACCGAGTCAGAGCCAACTGAGCGTAACAGTTAGATTACCGCCTTCTCAGTAGTCAGAGCCTACTGAGCCTTCTCAGTAGGCTCTGACTCGGTTGGCTAGATTTTGCCACGCCCACTCGGTACCTACTGGGCGAATATATAAACGCTCAACTTGTAGATTGTACTTTAGTTTATAATCATCTGCTGATGATGCTAACATGGTTAGCGAATCGCGCGTCCAGTGTAGAAGTAAAAGTGTTTTGGTGTATTGTGGTGATTTAGTGTTTTATTTTGCTGTGTAACACCAAAGGTTCCAACCCTCAACTGTAATAGTTATTATTTACATCGACAAAACTCACCTTCTTAACAGCACTCAAGGGAGATAAAGGGCTATTACTATCGCTTTCCGGTTCAAAATATTCTAATAAAGTTTCGATGAGTTTTGTACGGCTATTAAGCTATCTTGTACACTTCGCACTAAAAGAGGTTCTAAAAAGAATAATGTTCGACTGCGAGGTCTAGGCTTGTAAACATTTTTAAGGTTAAAATATCACAACACTATTTATTTAAACCAAAAACTTGTTATACAAAACTAAAGTGTCAAAACGAATGACAATGTCAGGAAATAAATAAGTAAATGTGGCAATCTGACATTTTTTACAGCAGAACTACCACCTGAATCCCCAGCGCATAATTTCTAGTTAATAAACCCGGCGCCGAATATGTCCATGGTTGGCAACAATGAATTTAAATATCGCGCCCTCGATTACGTAACTAAAAGTTTTATTGATATCAAATACATGCATTCGAAGCTTGTATGTGTTAGCGGACAGGGGCGGATACAGGAATTTATTTTAGGGGGGCCCAAATAAAAAGTAATGTAAAATAATATGCTTTTAAGGCGTCATTTTTAACCCAATTTATAGATATTAGGGTGGCACGGGCCCCTTGGACCCCCGTCTGTATCCGCCACTGTTAGGGAAGTTTATATTAACTAAAACTGAAATTTGGATTTATTAAAATTGAAGCATTTTACCCTGGAATGTTGAAAAAAGATCACTCTTGATGATGGGATACAATAAAATATTTTTTTGAAAATATATTATATTTATTTGAAGGTGGTCGACAATAAAGAATTATGAAATAACATACATTGTTTTTAATTAATGTTATTTTTTATATTTCAAAATTTAATAATTAGAGACAGTGTCACTCCAGGAAGATTTTTGAAGTAAAACTTATTTACGCTACAACCCCAAACATTATGTTATCTTATTTTGTTTCGGTCGATATTTTAAAAAATCCAATTCTTAATTTTGTTCCGTGTCTTGAGATATTGACCCACTGGACCTAGAATAAGAAAGGAATCTCTTAGTATTAAAATTAGTTAAGAAAATATATTCGCCATGAATAAACAGATAGTGCTGCTCGTGTGTTATTGTTTTCTCTCAGTATATTGTTGCAGATGGTTCAAGGACATCACAATATCAGCCAAAGATAAGGAAAACCGATCGTTTAACCAAACAATAAACAGCTGCATAGAGCGAGTTGCTTTTGGCGGCCAGACAGCTAAAGAAATTTACGTCAGACACCAAGCAATTACATCTTTAGGTAAAGATTCAGTTAGAAACCTAATTTGGTTGCAAACGATATCATTTTGGGGCTGTCCCATTGTGCATATTACATCAAAGTTATTCAGGAATGTCCCACGACTGAAAAATGTCCAAATATCTTATGGAAACGTCAAAGAAATACCTCGAGGTGCCTTCGAAGAACTTCCCGCAATGGAACTTCTCAGGATCCACAACAACCAAATTGATGTCATCGAGGATTTGGCTTTTGCTAATCTCGTTTCTCTTAAAAGCATCCAGGCTGACAGCAACAAACTGGAACACTGGAACAGAGAATGGTTTACCAATACTACCAAGCTGGAGATCATGAACTTTCAGAACAACAAGATTAGAACTATTCCTCGAAGAGCGTTTGCCAGTTTGACAAACTTAAGGCAAATTCATTTTGATCACAACGAAATTTCTATTATTCACGAAAATGCATTTGAGGGTATCGAGTATTTAGTCTATTTGGGTCTTCGCAGCAATAGATTGAAGGAAATAAAACTGGATATGTTTCCGAATCAAATAAGAATAAAATCGCTTTTGTTGGACAGTAATTACTTAAATTTTTTGGCGAATGAAGTGTTAAATAAAATTTCGGCTAAAGATGTAACGTTAGACAATAATCCTTGGAAGTGTCCATGTTTGGATAGAATTGCTTATTGGGTGTATAAGAACAACGGTACTATTAGAGCTTCTAGTGAGTGTGCTGGAGGCAGAATACCAGTATGTGCTTATCCTTCGACGTTTTCGCAGACGTGTTTGGAACATGTCGATGAGGACGTGACCAAGAAATATTTGAAGAATTTGAAATCTCTCGATCCACCGCTTCCTGAATATTGTGTTTTGCCGGATTGATTTGAAGTTCTACTAATAGCCAGGGAATTATTATTATTGTGGACTCGTTGGTAACATTTGGGATTTGATATTTAATGCTAATTTTTAAAAGAAATTATTATGTTAAGTCTGTTTGTGTTGAGTTTTAAAGAATTCTTATTATTTACGGGAATTGTTCCACGGTAAGTGTTCTATAACGTTTTGTTTAAATTAAATTATTGTGTTTTTTTAAATAAAATTTATCCACATATTTTTTATCTTCCTTTCTAAAATTAACCTTAATAAACAAAAGATACCTTACAGACTGCTATTTAAAATATAATTATAATTTTTTTAAATTAAAAATTGATGCATACACAGATATGAGAAGAAACTACCGTATGATCGAATAAAAACGGTGCGGCGTCAGCGATGGCTATGAAATGAAGATCGCTATCATTTTATATGTAAAGTTATATGGGAAATGTCATCGATCGTCATCGCTGACGCCGTTTTTATTCAATCATACGGTATTTGTTTTTAATTATTTCCATAAATTAAGTATATTTATATAAAGAAAAGTAATAAAAATATAATATTATGGTTTATTTTATGCATTAATTATGTCATATCAAAGTGGCAATGATTGGTATAATTTTATTATCGGTAAAATATACAGGGTTGCTTTTATGTATGGAAACGGTCGAAGTGATAGTTTTGAAAATATCACTCGATTTAATTAATTTCGAAGTATTTGGTTTGATTTAATGATGCCATTCTGCCGAAACTGTGATACTGTTCTAATGGATTTTTAAATTCCTGTTAGCTACTACTAATTGTGTCACATAAAACTTTATTTTTTTAAACGAAACCCCGTTTATATTATTGCATATTTCAATTCTTCCTTCAATTTTAAGCATTAATCGTAATACACAATGTACATTAATTGAAGAATTGAAATGTTAAAGGAAATTTTTCTAAGTTCCAGACTTGATATACTCTATATCAAGTCTATATAATCTATAAATGCGAATATTATGTCTAATGTCAAATATGAACTAATGTCAAATATTAAAGAGTATCACAGTTTCGGCAGAATGGCATCGTTAAATGAAACTGAACATATCGAAATTAATTAAATCAAATTATTTAAGTTATATTTTCAAAAGTCAATAACTCGGAAACGGTTGGTTCATACATTGTGTGTATTTCGATTTTTGCTTAGGTTTGAAGGAAGAATCGAAATATGCAATAATATACAGGGGGTTCCATTTAAAAAAAAATGAAACTTTGATGTGCCACAACTTTATGACAGACTCTTTATATTGAAATTTATTACCCGCTATTAGATATTTATAAGCCCTATTACTTTTATATTTAACTTTTTGCGGTACCTCCTATATTTTACCTAATAATCTACAGTTTCCATACATAACAGCAACCCTGTTTTATACTGTAAATGAAATCAGGTATCACAGCGATTATTAATGGCATTTAAAACCTGTAATTAAAAGTGATTATAAATTGTGATAAATAATGTGTAAAATCAGTATATCATCACAGAATAGAATAATTTATTTGTTTGTGGTTTATCTCCTATTCAGAATAGTAATTAATTTAATTTTTTATTGCAAATTGCGAATGTTCTCGGTGTTATTCACTATGATTTCATAAACAAGTAGGCGTTTATAGTTATAAACATAAACTGACCTGGAACGGAAAAACCTGTATGAAATCAAATCGAATAATGGTAAAGCAATTTTTAATCAAGAGAAAAATTGGTATAGTTATATACCTATATATAGTCAAAACTGAACCAAAACACCATATGATATATTTTTACGATTATATCGATATTGAAGTGTGTACAAATATTTTATCAAAATAGTACAGTGCGGTAGAGAAACTTCTTCTATACAAATGCAATGAACCTTTGGATCCACAACAGTGAAACTGATATCATAGAGAACTTAACTTAGGCTAATCTAGACTTTATTAATGGTGTCTAGGCTGACAGGAATAAATTAAAGCATTGCATTGGGACAGAGAACTGTTTACCAATACCGCCAAGTTATTCAGGAATGTGCCAAGCCTAAAAAATGTCCAAATATCTTACGAAAACATCAAAGAAATACCTCGAGGTGCCTTCGAAGAACTTCCCGCAATGGAACTTCTCAGGATCCACAACAACCAAATTGATGTTATCGAGGATTTAGCTTTTGTTAATCTCGTTTCTCTTAAAAGCATCCAGGTTGATAGCAACAAATTAAAACATTGGAACAGGGAATGGTTTACCAATACCACCAAGCTGGAGATCATGAACTTCCAGAACAACAAGATTAGAACTATTCCTCGAAGAGCGTTTGCCAGTTTGACACATTTAAGACAAATTCACTTTAACCACAACGAAATTTCTATTATTTACGAAAACGCATTTTAGGGTATCGAGTATTTAGTCTATTTGGGTCTTCGCAGCAATAGATTGAGGGAAATAAAACTGGATATGTTTCCGAACCAAATAAAATCGCTTTTGTTGGACAGTAATTACTTAAATTTTTTGGCAAATGAAGTGTTAAATAAAATTTCGGCTAAAGATGTAACGTTAGACAATAATCCTTGGAAGTGTCCATGTTTAGATAGAATTGCTTATTGGGTGTATAAGAACAACGGTACTATTAGAGCTTCTAGTGAGTGTGCTGGAGGCAGAATACCAGTATGTGCTTATCCTTCGACGTTTTCGCAGACGTGTTTGGAACATGTCGATGAAGACGTGACAAAGAAATATTTGAAAAATTTGAAATCTCTCGATCCACCGCTTCCTGAATATTGTGTTTTGCCGGATTGATTTGAAGTTCTTCTAATAGTCAGTGAACGATTATTATTGTGGCCTTGTTGGATATATTTAAGATTTGATATTTAACGCTAATTTTCAAAAGAGACTATTATGTTAAGTCTGTTTGTGTTGAGTTTTAAAGAATTTATATTATTTACGGAAATTTTTCCGCGATAAGTGTTCTACCGTATGATCGAGAAAAAACGGCGTCAACGATGGCTATGCCATGAAGATCGCTGTCATTTTATATGTAAATTTATATGGGAAATGTCATCGATCGTCATTTACCAGCCAACTGGACGCCATTTTTTTTCGATCATACGGTATAACATTTTGTTTAAATTAAATTATTGTGTTTTTTAAATAAAATTTATCTACATATTGTTTATCTTGTTTTCTAAATTTAACATTAACAAACAAAAGATACCTTACATATAGCTATTTAAAACATAATTATGATTTTTTAAAATTAAAAACGGATGGGATGCATATGGGGACATGATGAGAAACTATTTTTATTAATTTCCATAAATTATATTTATATAAAGAAAAATAAAAAAAGAATGTTATAGTTTATTCTATGGATTAATTATGTCATATCAAAGTGGCAATGATTGGTATAATTTTATTATCGGTAAAATATACAGGGTTGTTCACCACATACGACACGGAGTATTGTAGCTAAACGATTAGATTTTTACAAATTGTAAGTTTTGGGTTGGTTGAAGGACTATTAGAGGTACAATTTAAAAATATTTTTACAACATACAGAGTGTCCCAAATCAATAAAAAATATCAAAGTTGAATTTTTTTAATGGAACACCCTGTATATTATTACATTTTCAGTTTATACGATTAAAATAAAAGTAAATTTGATAAAGGTTATCATCCTTAAAACTTACCGTTTTTGAAACATTTTCAATTTTGTAAAATTACCGTAAAAATTTCAAGGCTTCATTTCTCCAAGGGTATCAAAGTTTTTAATACTAAATATTTACTGAAGTTTAATTATTGATTAGTTTTTGTGTTGCAATAATAGAAATAATACTACTTCATACAGAGTGTCTAAAAATTTATTTTAAATAACTTCTGGCTTTAAACGACAATAACTTGTTTAATTTAAATGGAACACCCTGTATATTTTAGGAGAATCAGATGCACAATTTAATTGTCCATCAAATTGTATTGTACCATTTTTTACCTATCTCTTCAAGGTTTGGTAGAAAATGCGTTTTCTAATAATTTAGACCTCATTTATCAATACACCCATGGATTATTGACATTTTATATTGTTTTTAAAACAACAAATGTACAAAATGTACAGGTGCTAAAAAAGATAATATTACCAGTCTATTTGTATACAAAAATAAAACTATTTAAATCTTCATAAAAGATTATACCAATAATTAAATATACCACCAGTATTTCCGCCCAAATATTAATTACATATTTAATTGTGTTAGTTAATAAATTATTCCAAATAAATGGGGATTTGGAATCAGAAATCAATATAATAATAAGTTATGAAAATGAACATCTCTGTTGTTATAAATAAGCATTCCTCAAAAAATGAAATAACATTTTTAAGGTGTTACTTTTTACCACACTGTCTAATATACATAGAAAATTCAGTTTTTAGTATTTGGAGCAATTATTATTAATCAATGCAAGCAGTCCATTAATGTAGTTTGAATACTGGAATCATATTAAATGGTCCTTTCTATAAATATTTAAACATTTTTTTATTTTTTAATGACATAAACGAACTATATCGACAATATTGGTATCTGTACCCTTTAAAAATTTGTTACGTCTTTAAAAATAATCTAAAATGTCAATATTCCATGGGTATTTTGATAATTGAGGTCTAAATTATAAGAAACTGCATTTTCTACGAGAACCTGAAGACATAGGTAAAAAATGATATAACATAATTTGATAGACAATGAAATTGTGCATCTGATTCTCATAAAATATACAGGGTGTTCCATTTAAATTAAAGAGTTATTGCCGTTTAAAACCAGTTATTATTTAAAATAAATTGTTAGACACTCTGTATAAGATAGTATAATTTTTATTATTGCAACACAAAATTTAGTGAATAGAAATACCTCAGTACAATATTTGGTTTTAAAAACTTAAATATGCCTAGAGAAATAAAGCATTATAATTATTACTGTATTTTACAAAAACCTAAGTATTTCAAAAACGGTAAGATTGAAATGCGGTAAACCTTAATCAAATTTACCTTTATTTTAATCGTAGAAACTAAAAATGTAATAATATACAGGGTGTTCCATTTAAAAAAATATAACTTTGATATTTTTTATTTGGGACACTCTGTATCTTGTAAAAATATTTTTAAATTGTAGCTCTAATAGTCCTTGAACGAACCCAAAACTTACAATTTGCAAAAATTAAATAGTTTAGCTACAATACTCCGCGTCGTATGTGGTGAACAACCCTGTATATATTGTAAATGAAATCAGGTATCATAGCGATTATTAATAGCATTTAAAATCTGTACTTGACAATGGTTATAATTTGTAATAAATAATGTGTAAAATCAATACATTATCACAGAATAGAATAATTTATTACCTTGTGGTTTATCTCCTATTCAGAATATTAATTAATTTAATTGTTTAATTCCAAATTGCGAATGTTCTGGATGTTATTCACTACGATTTAATAAACAAGTAGCATTTATAGTTATAAACTGACCTGGACCGGAAAAACCTGTATAACATCAAATAGAATGATGCGGTAAAGCAATTTTTAATAAAGAAAAAAAATGGTATAGTTCAATCAAAACTGAACCAAAACATCATATGATATTTTTTTAGGATTATATCGATATTGAAATGTGTAAAAATATGTTATCAAAGAAGTACAGTGCGGTAGAGAAACTTCTTCTGTTCAAATGCAGTGAACCTTTGAATCCACAACAATGAAACTGATATCATAGAGAAGTTAGCTTAGGCTAATCGAGACTTTATTAATGCTGTCCATGCTGACAGGAACAAAATAAAGCATTGGGACAGAGAACTGTTTACCAATAACGCCAAGTTATTCAGGAATGTGCCAAAACTAAAAAATGTCCAAATATCTTATGGAAACGTCAAAGAAATACCTCGAGGTGCCTTTGAAGAACTTCCCGCAATAGAACTTCTCAGGATCCACAACAACCAAATTGATGTCATCGAGGATTTGGCTTTTGCTCATAATTTGCTTTTAAACGCATCCAGGCTGGCGGCAACAAATTGGAACACTGGAACAGATAATGGTTCACCAATACCATTAAGCTGGAGATTATGAACTTCCAGAACAACAAGATTAGAACTATTCCTCGAAGAGCGTTTGCCAGTTTGACAAACTTAAGACAAATTCACTTTAACCATAACGAAATTTCCATTATTCACGAAAATGCATTTGAAGGTATCGAGTTAGCATATTTGGGTCTGCGCAGCAACAGATTCAGGGAAATAACTGGATATGTTTCCGAACCAAATGAAAATAAAATCGCTTTTGTTGGATAGTAATTACTTAAATTTTTTGGCGAATGAAGTGTTAAATAAAATTTCGGCTAAAGATGTTACATCAGACAATTTTCCTTGGAAGTGCCCATGTTTGGATAGAATTGCCTTATTGGGTATATAAAAACAACGGTACTATTAGAGCTTCTACCGAGTGTGCTGGAGGCAGAATACCGGTATGTGCTTATCCTTCGATGTTTCCGCAGACGGGCTTGGAACATGTCTATGAGGACGTGACCAAGAAATATTTGAACAATTTGAAATCTCTCTATCCACCTCTTCCTAAATATTGTGTTTTGCCGGATTGATTTGAAGTTTTTTTAATAGTCAGTGAATGTTCATTATTGTGGATTGGTTAAATTGTTCAGGGGTAAGTATTTTATAAACTTTTGTTGAAATTGAATTATTGTCTTATTTAAATACAATATATCCACAATCGTTTTTCTTTTTCTTTCTGAAATAAATATTAATAACAACAGATACCTTGCAGGGCGCTACTCAAAATATTATTATAATTATCCAAAATTAAAAATAAATGCATATACGGATGCCATAAGAAGCCAATTATTATTATTTTCATACATTATCTTTATATAAGCAAAAATAAACTAGTAATATTATGATTTATTTTAGGGATTATTATCTCAAATAAAATATGCAATTTATATACAGTATAAATATGTCCCCGGATTGTCTTTACAAGAGAAAAAAGTTCGAAAAATTAAAACGCCTTTCTATGGTAATACCATAGAAAAATTCAACCATTTTTGGGTTCGATGAAGGACTATTAGAGTTACAATTTAAAACTAATTTTACAAGATCCAGAGTGTCCCAAATAAGTAGAAAATATTACAGTTGTATTTGTTTTAATGGAACACCCTGTATATTATTCTATTTTTAGATTCTACGATAGAAATAAAGGTAAATTTTATTAAGGTTTACCACACGTAAAACTTACTGTGTTTGAAATATTTTTAATTTTGTGCTATTGCAGTAAAACAAATTAGGCTTCTTTTCTTCAAAGGTAGCAAAGTTTTTAATAATAAATATTTACTGAAGATTATTTATTGATCAGATTTTGGTATTGCAATAATAAAAATTATACTAGTTTGTCAATATTTTCCAGATCCTTTAGATTTCTACCTTTTTTTTATTTTTTATTAAAGGCTAGTGTTACATCTCTTTGTGCCTAACATATACCCTTGTTTATATATTCTTAAAGTTGGTCAACCTCTCGACAAAATGTGCTGCCTCTGACGAACAAATCGCAAAGCTTTAAAAGAATGAAGCATGTGATTAGGGGCGGAGTCAAAAATATCGATTATTTGCGGTATTTCCCTTAGAGTAATGTAATAATATAGCTCGGATTTTTGCGAACTATAATAGGGCTCAGCTGATTAAGAAATTTAAACAAAACTATTATTTCATTGTTGATTTTCGATTATTTTTACTGTTATTTTAAGGATTCTAAACCGTATTTAACAAAGAAATAACAATTTTCAATATGTTGGTACATTAATGCTAATTACTGGTAATTATTAATATTTAAAAAAGTTACATACACTTACTTTATTTCGATTTGACCCAGGGCTATAAAATTTTATTTCATTCTTCGATCATTTTATTCTAAATTGAGGTTTTACGTTTTTAAGATATTTTTTTTTTGAAAACAAAACGTTTATACATTCTTGATTAATTTTTTTCTTAATTAAAAATAAAACTTGACACTTGTTTCAATAATATTATTTGACATTTAAATAAATATTATGTACTTAATACACCATTTAAATCTTTATTACACGAAAAATTTCCCACATAAATTTACATATAAAATGACAGCGATCTTCATTTCATAGCCATCGCTGACGCCGTTTATTTTCGATCAAGAATTATAAAAACTGAAAATATCATTATGTTTTAACTCACAAAGCCCGTTAAACCATAAAACTTTCTAGTATATTGTTTTATTAGGAGTAAAAATGATACTTTTCGTGGCGAGACTCTAGGTTTGACATACAGCCGAAGCACAAAAGTCATTTTTACTCCGAATAGAACATGCTATTTTTTTCAAACGCCACAAATAATAGTTTAAACAATTTCAAACGTTCCAAATAATATAAAAATATTTAAAACTCATACCTTGTAAGTAATTATCATGATACAAAAAAAACAAGGTATGAATATGAATTGCGCAGGTTGGTCACCACGTCACAGGTGATAAACGGCATATTGGTCGGCAAGCTCCACGCGCCAATTTCAAATTTTCACACAGATGACACATAATAAATGTGTATAATGTGTCATAACTTTTCAAATGTCCAGCTCGATGATTTTACATAACTTTAGGGGTTATTTAATTCTTCCCTATTTTAGGTCTTTTTTTATTAGTGGCAATTGAACAATAAGGATATTTTGTTGTATGGCATATGACGTCACAGGCGCAAACTGAACGAAATTGGAGACGCTATCGACCATACCTTGTTTTCAAGTTTTCTTTGTACCATGAGTAATTATATATCGAGAAACTGCTTACGGCTCGTTGAATTTTAGACTTATGTCATTTTAATAATATATTTTCATACTTTTATGCTTAGGCGTAAAGTGCTTTACTTTTATGCCTAGGCGTTAAAATGACTTTTTTATATTGTCAATCACGTCGCAAAAATTAATACTTTTGTGACGTTTGAAAAAAAAATAATATTTTGAAACTAACTGGTATATTTTTCTGCCACAACAAAGTTATTATACAGTGATAAATGATAAGATCATATTGAAATACGCTACTGGGTAAAAAAAATTGGCTAAATTTTATCAATAATACTCCATTTCAAAAGTTATTTTCCAAAATAATTAATATTTTTTAATAATTGATTGCAATTAATATTATTTGACTAGTTTAATTTGATTAATTAATAAGACTAGATTAATTTCATTTAAAATAAATTTGATCAGATTTTTTTCGTATATTCAACTACCAGAAAAGTAGAAGGAAGATTATAATGTATCTATCACAATATTTAAAAGAACTACTACAATAATTATTAGAAGAAAAACAAAAAGAAAAAAATACCCAAATACCTTCACCTTCTACTCAACTACAAAATAAATGAATATAATCTCTTACAAGAACACTACACAAACTACTTCTTGTATTCTACACTAAACAAATTATCAAACTTATTAATTAATCAAACATAAAGAAAAATTAACCAAATTACCCCTTCACCTACTACTTAACTTCAAAATAAAATATAAAAACACTACTAAATTTCTTCTGGTAGTCTACACTAAACATTATAATCAAACTTAATAAATTAATCTAATTTTACATTACAACTACAAAGAAACAAGAAAATGTTTTAAAACTACAAGAAATAAAATTTCGATACGTGCGACCAGTATAGTAGATCAAGCGGACAAAGAATATAAAATACTTTAAAATGTGCATTCAGAAAGAAAAAAATATCTGGAAAATTATCTAATTTTTTTTTCTTATCAGTGAAAAACATCGACGTCGTCGGCCTTGCGGAATTTGTCGGGTATTTACAATGGTCGAATTGTATAATTACCAGCTTTTATAGCATATTATGATAGGAAGTGAAATTAAAATTCATTAATGTAATTAATTCACTTATCTATTAAAAAAAAAGAACGGGTTATACATTGCAGAGCTTTCAAAGTTAAAAACAGCCGCTTCGTTCACTTCTCTCTTGTCGCTAACTGCCTTTCTGCACGTAGGCCCGAATTCCATTCGCGCGCATCTCCCACTTCTTGACCGTTACGACGGCGCTCAGGGTCGTCTTCGGCGATGGCCTACGATGGTTCAGCCCAAACTGGACGCGGCAGACCACTATGCCGGTAGCGACCGTAAAATATTGTTACAGTCTCCCCCTCTGGTTCCGTGGACATTGAGATGTCGAGGGACCAGCACTAGTGTGGTTGGTTTTCTTCGGGCGGCCTCTTCTTCTGATAGGAACTTTAGGTTCTGTAGCGTCATCTCCACGATACTTGAATATGTTGCTACAGTGATAAATGCCTAAAGGTTGTCCTGGAGTATCAATGTTGGCAATTTCATAAGAGACGGGCGAAACCTGTCTAGTTATGACATAGGGTCCGTCCCTTTTCGGATCAAATTTAGTAGTACTCTGTTTAGTGTGACTACTCTTCGTATGTAGCGTCACAAAAACCTTGTCTCCAACATCAAAAGTAGGCGGTGTCGATCGTCAATTATCGGCATACTTCTTTTGACGATCTTGACATTTTTCATGCTGGCCTTTAGCTTCTATAATCGTTGTAAACATACCTTGCAGGTAAGGTGTTATTTCTGGGATAAAATTTTCATTTTCCCTAACAGGCCGTGGATCATTCTGTACTTCATCCGGATTTCGCATTTCTCTTGCAAAGTTGAGGTAAGCAGCACTGAAACCGGTTGTTTGACACTTGGCACTATTCATGGAAAATCGTATACTTGGTAATTTTTCAGCCCAGGTTGTATGATCAGATACCATTAAAGCTAATCTTGGCTTGAGGTCACGGTTCTTCCTCTCTACCATGTTTGCTTGAGGATGAAATAAAGGAGTCAAGTTTTGTTTAATCTTCAGTTTATCACAAACATGTTGCATAATATGTGACACAAACTGAACTCCGTTGTCTGAGATAATTCTGCGTGGAAAGCCATAACGTAGGAATACTTCGTTAATCAGCGTCTTGGCACATTCTTCTGCAGTAGCTTTCACCAAAGGAAATAATTCTACCCATTTTGTAGCTGTATCTTCAATGATGAATACCCATTGTTGTCCAAGGTTATTTTCTGGCAATGGACCGAATAAATCAATAGCTAAGACTTCAAATCGTTGATTATAAGCTGGGGTTTGCACTAATCCAGCTGGTTTTTGATTGGTGGCCTTGTAGCGTTGACATTCGATGCAATTCTTGATATAATCGTTAATGTATTGTCGCATACCAGTAAAATAGTATAATCGAGCTATTCTTTGGTATGTCCGTTCAGTACCATAATGAGCAGCAGTAGGTGAATCATGGTGCTCTTGCAATACTCGTTGTCTCTCATGTGTTGGTACTACCAATTGAGCTTCTTCGGAGTCACCATCAGCATATTTGTATAGTATTCCACTACTAACAATGTATCCTCTTGCTGTCCATTGACTATAGTTATTGTTACCAATTTGTTCAAAACTGTCAAGTATTTTCTTCAGTTCAGGATCTCTCTGTTGCTCCGTTCTGATTTCAGCATTTGTCCTTTTGGGAAAATCGACCGTAACAAGACAAATGTCACATGATTCTACATCAGTATGGATACATGGAGGTCTCGAAAGCATATCTGCTAAGACATTATGTTTGCCAGGTATATATTGTACCTTGATATTGTAACTCTGTATGAGCATAGCCCAACGAGCTAAGCGACCTGTTGGAGATTTTAGCGTTAGCAACCATCGTAGAGGCTGATGGTCTGTCACTAGAATAACTGACGAGTTATCTAAGTAACCTCTAAACTTATTCAAACTCCAAACAACAGCTAAAGCTTCACGTTCTGTGGTAGAGTAGTTTCGTTCTGCGGTTGTTAGTAATCTGCTAGCATATTCGACAGGATGTTCTTCTGAACCTTCACCTTGAACTAGGACCGCGCCTAAGGCGTAAGATGAGGCATCAGTTCGTAGCACATATGGTTTGCTAGGGTCGTTCTGCTGGAGTACTGGTGCACTAGCTAAAGCTCTTAGTAAAGATTCAAATGAGTTTTTCTGATCAGGTCCCCAGTTCCAAGTAGCATCTTTCTTCAAAAGATTAGACAAGGGTCTGGACAATTCAGCAAATCTGTCGATGAACCGTCGATACCAGGAAGCGGATTGTAAGAATGACCGAACCTGCTTTACATTTTGTGGCGGATGCATCTTCGTAATAGCTGAAGTTTTCTCTGGATCTACTTGAATGCCATTAGAGGTGATCAAATGTCCCAAATATTTTACTTGTGGAGTCGCAAATGTACATTTATCACGATTCGCACGTAGTTTGTACGTTCTGAGTCTTTCGAAGACACGTTTTAAGTCTGTCATATGTTGATCAAACGTTTCAGATATCACCAGCACGTCATCGAGGTAGGCGAGTATCAGGATAGATGGAAGTCCACTTCGAAATCTGTCGATCAGCTTTTGGAAAGTTGCTGGTGCGTTACGCAGACCGAACGGCATGACCAGGTACCGAAATGTTCCGAACGGGGTCACGAACGATGTTTTGTCTCTATCTTCTTCCCGCACTTTCACTTGATGATATCCCGCACGTAAATCAATGGCTGACATGTATATAGTCTTTTTGGTTGCATGCAGTAGATCGTCCATTCGAGGTAACGGATAATGCACGGGTGTCGTAATAGCGTTCAAAGCTCTGTAATCGCAACATACCCTAGTTTCGCCATTCTTCTTTGGAACGAGTACTACCGGTGCTGACCAAGCTGACTCACATTCTTCTATAATGTCATCTCGTAACATCTTGTCTAGTTCTTGTCGAAGTTTTTCTTTGTTTCCAGGCGTCATTCGGTACGGTGGTACTGAAATTGGTGCGTGTGACTTGGTATCAATATAGTGTTCAGCATAAGGAGTTGGTTCTCCCCCTAGAGCGAAAATATCCTGGTTGGCTTCAAGAAGGTCTGATAACTGCTTATGTTCTTCACTGGATAACATTATGGCTTCATCTGATCTCAAAATTGAAACGGAAAGTACTTCTATATTGGAAATTTTGTGGTCATCTTCATATACCAAGGGATACTTAGTCAAAATATCGTCTGCAAAACTCCAATTTTGCTGTCCGATGTCCAGAACAAGGTTAGCACTTCGAAGGAAATCTATGCCTAGTAAGGTTTTGTCAGCATTGGGTAGAGTCATAAATGTTGTTGGTATATAACGACTTCCTAGTAAAACATCAACTCTCAGAAGTTTTACTTCCTGTTCTTTCACGGTACCATCTGCAAGTTTAATCGTACTTCTGGTTTTTGTATACGGAACGTTGTGTTTCCTTAATGCTTCGTATAATGAGCCACTGGCAACGCTGTGCTTGGCGGCTGTGTCAATCAGTCCTTGACCATTCATTCCTAGTATGTTTATAGGCAAAATAGGACGTGACTGAGGGTAAACAGGAACTTCTACATTGTCAAGAGCACAGAATTCGACAGAAGCTGCGGTGTTGGAACAAGTTGGACAGTTGGATTTAATGTAGCCAGGTCTATTACATCCGTAACATGTCACTTGATTTGATATTCGGGGAGGATGACTTTCCAAGGTCGAATTTGGAACAGATGTCACTGGATTACTTGGTGAAGGCGCTGTAGTCGAAGTTTTTGTTGATGTACTTGCAGTACCTTGTTTCTTTCGGCACTGGTCTTCTGTATGTCCCAAATATTTGCAAAATCGACATTTTGGACGTTTATCGTTAGAAGGCCTGTCAAAATGATCAACAAACGTTTCTTCTACCATGCGACATTCTTTAAGTAATTCGTTAAAAGTACGGATTTTATCTCGAGGTACTTTTTCTCGTATTCGTTTATGTAACAAGCCATAAATCATATCAATCTGCGTCGACTCAGTTAGGGTATTTGCTGGAAGTTGCGCAAGCAATGAACGCGATTGACAGATAAATACATCAGAAGGTGTTCTAATATCTTGTTCTTTTGAAAATATTTCCCGATATACAAGATATGCTGGTTTTCTTGGACCGAAAGTTAGACGTAAAAGATCGAGAGCAGTTTCCCAAGTTGCGACAGTGTCTTTTACTCCGTACCACCACGTAGCGGCAAAATCATCGAGTAGCATAGATAAACCACGCAGAGCGTTCGCGTCGGACACTTTTGAGCAGTCTTTGAAGGTTTCTATAGCGTCTATAAAAGCATTTACGTCAGAGTCTTTGCTACCGTTAAAACGCGACGAACATGAAGAGAAATTCCCTGTTTCCAACGACTGTGTTGACAAATTACTGATGCGTGATAAGAGTGCTTCAAATTGTTGCTGCGTAAGAGTGACGTTTGCTTCTGCCATGTTACGTAATTTAGATGTTTTTCTACTACTGTGGCTCCGTAGCCAGTATCGGTTTTCTTCTGAAGGTTGCAGAGTGAAAAAAAAATGTTCGAAAACTTACCGAAATGATGTGGTTTTTGATTTTTTTTTGTTTTTTTTTTCTTTCAACCCAAGGTGCTTGGATTGGATGATTTTGTTGAAGTTGGTGAAGCTTATCAGGGTTTAGTGTTGAATTTGCAGCCAAACGACGAGTTTGCACTATGCTGAGTAAATTTCTAGGAATTCTGTCCACACACAAATATTCCAGAATGTTCACTAGCACAATTTACAATGTTCACAAGCACTGTTTCACCACTGACTGTTCACTTTGATAAAAATGTCTATTTTTATCTTTTTAACTTTTAAAAACTCTTCATTTCACAATGTATGGCCCCACGTTGGGCGCCAAATATGATAGGAAGTGAAATTAAAATTCATTAATGTAATTAATTCACTTATCTATTAAAAAAAAAGAACGGGTTATACATTGCAGAGAGCTTTCAAAGTTAAAAACAGCCGCTTCGTTCACTTCTCTCTTGTCGCTAACTGCCTTTCTGCACGTAGGCCCGAATTCCATTCGCGCGCATCTCCCACTTCTTGACCGTTACGACGGCGCTCAGGGTCGTCTTCGGCGATGGCCTACGATGGTTCAGCCCAAACTGGACGCGGCAGACCACTATGCCGGTAGCGACCGTAAAATATTGTTACAATATCTAATAGACAAAAAGTATCTGGTCGATTAGTAACCAATAGGCACAGTCCGAAAATTATCGATTTTTATTTTCTCTGTTTTTATTGGCCGCTTCAAAATTCAGAGTAACAAAAAATTCACCGTCCTTCACAAAGATGCAATCGGGGGGGCATTGAAAATGATGAATAAAAACGTAAAAATATGATTAGTGTTAATATGAGTGTATTACATACATATGTTTGAATAACGAACTTAACAAAAAACAACAGATTTAAAGATTCACTGAAAAAGTAGTAATGTTAAAATTAAATAAAACATTATCAATAATAATTATGCGATCGCACCTATCCGTAAAACAAGCAAGCAAAAAAAAAAAGAATTCTTACGGAAAGTTACACTTTACGGTATAATTTTTTAACTGTTAAAGGCAAACCCCATTTAAACACAAAACTTTTTAATACCTACTACTGTATCTAAAAGACTTTTTTTTAAATTACTAAATTCTTAGCCACGCTTCTGTTTTTCTTGGCTGTTGTGCGTCACGTCACCGATTAACAGGCCCACGTTTGCACCACAAGGCGATGCTGCAGACCACTAGGTAGACCGGTCGTAGAAATTTATGTTATACAACTTGTAGTCAATCTACACAAATATTATCAAAATTTTTTTTCTTTTAAAATGTGTTCAGATTTTGTAAAAAGTATAAGTCAAAATCGCAAAACTTAAATTTGATATTAGTTTCTTAGTTTTTAACAAATATAGTGGCGAATTACAAAAATCCTTTTCAATGAAAATGAATGAGTTAAATAAAATAATTTAATAAATTACTAGCTTTTTTCTCGCGACTACGTTCGCGTCACACCTCGAATCGTTCATGCATTGATTTAAATGATTTTTACTTCTTTATAGAGAGCTAGTGAGCATAGATGTTTTTTATTTTTCATCTTTTTTTATTTATTAAGAGCACTAATACTCTCTTTATAGGTTATTTTTTATTCTTTGAAGGATAATTGAGGAAGATATATTTCGTTATGATGTCACTAAATAAACCCTTGTATAAAATTTTATACTGTCTGGTTTATAATGTTATAATATTGCATTTTCGTACAGCAAACTTTCATTCCCTATTCTACTCCCAAAGGGTATAAATTTCATAAATTCGCTTTGCCTTTGTGGCCATTTTTATGTGTATAATCCAGAGGTCACCAAGTTTTATATAAATTTTTACTAACTTTACCCATTTGGTTGATGAATTTCAAAAATTTCTTCTAATTCTTTTTGTAGGATTTCATTCTTCTAGACCAAATAGTAAGGAATTTTCATACAACAAACTGTTCCGAGATAATTTTACTCTCTAAGAGGATGAATTTCCTAAAATCGCTTTGTGTAGCTAATTCACTAATGTCGTTTAAACGAACCTTTCTGCTAATATTGATGTTTGTAAAGCTGGCGGCATGAATTCACTCTAAAATATCTAAAAACGTAATATATAATCTAACTGACACACCACTGACAATGACAAATAATTTATTTCTGGAGGTATTGTGTGTAGGTGTTTTTTAGGTATGTTTTAGTATTTAGTCGTTTTACACAAAGAAATAGCCATTAAGCACTACAAAAATACTTCATAACAAATCTACACATATATATCTTTCATTTAAAAAAAGAATCATCAAGATTGGTAAAGCGGTTTCGGCGGGATGGATGCAACAAAAAACCCTTTGAGCTTTTATATATGTATGGATTAATTATTTTTCCAACATATTTTACTTTGCAAATTTTTATAAATATTCAGACTCGCCAATATCGTACTCCACCGTGTCCAGCCTGTTTAGCCAAACGTAGGCCGCTTCCTCTTCGGCGGCGTCGTGACCCTGGCCGAAGGAAGAGTCTTGAAGACGCTCATCCGCGCATAGGAATAAGTTGACTGCGTAGCGTATTGCGTATTAATCGATTCTGAAACTTTCTATCTCGTGTATAACATGTTACGCAAGTTTATTATTTTAATCTCGATTTTAATAGATAAATGTGTGAAATGCCACCTGAATATCTTCCGCCATGACATGTTTTTACTTTTTTGTTATGGTAAAGTGATTTGTATAAACTTTATTCAATAACGTATATTTTCCTCCATTTGTGATATTTTAATTTTAAGCGAAAATTAAGTATAACATTTTAGGAAAAAGAAACACTGTAATATTTAAAAGAATAAGAAGAAATTAGTCTTATTTTGAAAGGAAAATATAGAAAAAACTCTTTCTATAGAAAAAGTCTGTATACTAACCAGAATCCGGTGACATATACTCGGTCTCACCAGAAACATTACCTATTACTTCGCATAACTTGAAGAATATCTACTTTTAATAATGAACACTTCAGAAATACACCAGTAAAAACATTTATTATTTGAGATTAAAACTCGAATTAAATTATAAATATTAGTTACCTATGTTGTTATAGCTTTTATAGGCCTGTTTAACGACTTAATAAGTTACCTAGAGAACCACTATTGTTACAGGTTAATTCGTTAAAGAAATATGTTACACAAGTTAAAAACGCTAAAATTTTAATGGTATTACTTGTGCATTATTGGCCTTATAATGTAATTTGTTGGAATTATATCTTCTTTAAATATAATTAGACTTTTTAACGACTTTTAAGTTACCTAGGAAAAAATCTGTGCACGGACCTACCAGTATTGTTACAGGTTAATGCGTGAAACAAATGTGCATTATATGAGAAATTTTGGTATTTAATTTGAATTTTTGGCATTACTTTGGCATTAGTATACAGACATTTGTCAGCGGTTTACTCCTTGTAGATAATCAAAAAGATTTTTGATAAAATTTGCTTTTTATGTCAGATCATTTCTATGAAAAATTACATTAGATTTTTATTAAAGACGCTGGGTAATTAAAACATTGACTAATAAAGCTTGTCCACTTTAAATAAGGGGTCACGAAATATCCTCTTAGGAGTGTTTGGGTTAAGGGGTGTATAATAAATTAATCGTTGTTTTATAATAAAAACCATAAAACATTTATTTGTGAGTAAAATAATGCAATGGTTGGATATCTCTCCTTTATAATTAGGTGACTAAAAATACACTAAAATAAATAGAAAAAAATCTTGTACTTATTTAGTAATTACGCCAATATTAATTAATTGACTTTCGAGTCTATTTTATTTTATTATATACTACTATTTTATTTTATATATATATAAGTAATAAAACCCTTTGTGCCCTCTTATATCGTAAGAGGTCACGAAATATACTCCTGGTTGCACCCCATACAGAAAACAGTGTAAGGGGTGTAAATAAATTGTATAATCACTGTTTTTTATAATAAAAACTATAAAACATTTCTTATTTGTGAGATTAAAAAAACAAAACAATGCATTGGTTAAAATAAGTACATTCAATACATATGTATGTGTTATAACATAATATAGCCATTACTATTATACTATTATTATTAAAATAATATGTGTGTAACATATTTCTTTAACGAATTAACCTGTAACAGACATTTATATGCCCAGTATATTTTTGTTTAACAAACCCAATCAGGAAAAATCCAAAACCTACCGTTATAGGAGGTATAAGATGATTAAACTTATATAATGACAACTACTTATCGGATAACAAATTAATTACTACTGTCAGCTAGTTCAGCTACTGTCTAGGTAGAATATACCTAGAGTACCTACACCTACCTATGATGTAGGTAGATTAAAGCTTATTTTGACGTTACCTCTCACTTCGGTGTCACAAGCTGAATTTTTAAGGATGGAAGTACAGTACATGATATGGGGACCCTTATTCCGAAAGTAGTACAAAATTAGACCGGCTAAAGGGCACTATCATCAAAAATCGATATATTAATACCACCGTATAGAAAACAAATACTTATTTTTTGATCCAGTACACAATAAAGTCTTCGTAGGGAGTAATTTTTTATAATTATTTACGAAAAAACATTTCCATTAGCGCTTATGACCAAAAAAAACTTTAAACATGAATAATCATATCAATCATGCGAAAATTTGGTTTAAAAATAGATTTTTTTTAATATAACTTTCATTTAACGAAAAACGAAGGCCTAAATGAAAAAAAGAAACAATTTAAAAGTTTCGCTTATGTCTTGACAAGGTATCAAAGCAAACCCCATATTTTTTGCTTTTAAACTAATAAAGATATATCAATAAACAATGCGATGTAATGGTTTTTGCGCGCGCTGGCCGACTGCCGCCGCTGCGTCGAGATTTCCTATACCCTTGTATATATGACGTCATGGTGTGGCAAATGTAGCATTTTAATTCGATTTGGGCTCCCTTATATAGGATAACAGAAACATTTTCAATGTTAAAATATTTTTCTCTAGTAAAAGATTGTGAAATACGCCCCGCCATCTGGTGCTTTACTTCCATAAACGTTGAGCTACTTTAAAAATTCATATACAAGGCATATACCTAACATATAATATTTTGTTAATACATTAATACCGTTTTTAGTAGGAAAAAAATCACAACAGGCTGGAAGACTGGACGGAAAATCACATTCAATCATTTTAAAATGAATAAAACATTAAGACATAACTCAAAATTAGAATTAATTTTAACCTTATTAATAAGATATAACGATATTTATGTATAAAATGCAAACTTAAAAAATTTCATTATTATAGTTAATATGTGTGTTGTTAGGTATTTTGACAATGCATAAATATGCGTTAATGTATCTTTAGTAAAACACTATAGTTTACTTGCATGACAACATAAATAAAAAAAAAATATTTTTTCTTCAGTTTGACAAACTTAAGACAAATTCATTTTAACCACAACGAAATTTCCATTATTCACGAAAATGCATTTGAGGGTATCAAGTATTTCGCTTATTTGAGTCTTCGCAGCAATAGATTGAGGGAAATAAAACTGGACATGTTTCCGAACCAAATAAGAATAAAATCGCTTTTGTTGGACAGTAATTACTTAAATTTTTTGGCGAATGAAGTGTTAAATAAAATTTCGGCTAAAGATGTAACTTTAGACAATAATCCTTGGAAGTGTCCATGTTTGGATAGAATTGCTTATTGGGTGTATAAGAACAACGGTACTATTAGAGCTTCTAGTGAGTGTGCTGGAGGCAGAATACCGGTATGTGCTTATCTTTCGCTGTTTCCGCAGACGTGTTTGGAACATGTCGATGAGAACGTGACCAAAAAATATTTGAACAATTTGAAATCTCTCGATCCACCACTTCCTAAGGATTGTCTTTTGCGTGATTGATTTGAAGTTCTTCTAATATTCAGTGAATGATTATCATGGTGCAAAGAATTATTATTATTGTGGACTTAGTAAAACACTATATATAGTTTATCCAAAAAAATCCTTATGGGTTTTTCGCCACTGCACTGCAAGAAAGATCTACAAAATAAAATAGTTATTTTTTGTAAACACTTCTGCGTTAAACCTAAACGGACGCTGCTTGTCAGAAGTTGTGTTTACAGTAATAAAAATTTGCCTAACAAAGAAATAAATAAATTTCCGTCGTCGGAAGCAAAAAAATATAAAGAATTAAGAAAAAAACTATTTAAAATATTTAAATTGAACTATTCGAGTATGTAATGTTCTTTAAAAATCAAAGAAGCGATTGCCATACATTACTAACATCTACAGATGCATGAGCAATACATTTATTTTTATTAGATTGAATTAAAAAAGCCTCTTTTATTTTTCTTTTAGAGGCTATCGCTTCTTTCATTATAATTTTGGCGTTATTAAAATTCATTTTGTGCCCTGTGTCCCATGAATGCTGACATATCTTAGATTTGTGAAAATCTCCCTTTCTTAAATAATCTTTATGTTCTTTAATTCTAACATTTAAGGGTCTAGATGTTTCACCAATGTAAAATTTATCGAATTCACAGGGTATTTGGTATATAACATTTGTTTATTAGTTATATTTGTTTGTTGTTCTGTATTCATTGGTTTAGTATGTGATAAAATTGATCTAAGTGTATTTTGTGTTTTGAAAGATGTTTGTATGTTATATTGTTTTCCTATCCTTCTTATTTTTTCCGACACGCCTCGTATGTATGGAATTGTCAGTTGTATATATTGTGTATTGTTATCTTTGTGTCTATGATTTGGGGTTTGTATTTCGTTTAGTGTTTTGTCAATAAAATATGGTGGATAGTCGTTTTTTATTAATGTATTTTTTATGTGGTTTATATCTTTGTTTAGTGAAATGTCATCTGTACATATTATTTTTGCCCTATCATATAAACTTTTTATAACACCTTTTTTTACACTTATACTGTGATTAGATGTGAGATTTAAGTATCTATCTGTGTTTGTGGGTTTTCTCTAAACATCTAAAATTAGTTTATTTTAAAATTTTGACACTAAAACATCAAGAAATGGCAAACGATTACCTCTCTCTACTTCTAAAGTAAATTTTATGGTAGGTTCGCGAGAATTTATATATTCCAAAAAAATGTCTATTTCAGAAACTTTATGTTGCCATATTGCAAAAATATCATCAACATAACGCAGCCATATTACAGGCTTATTTGAAAAACTATTTATTGTATTATTTTCAAAATCTTCCATAAAAATATTACTTAACAAAGGAGAGAGAGAAAAAAACAAAAAATAAAAAAAATGTTATATACCAAATACCCTGTGAATGCGATAAATTTTACATTGGTGAAACATCTAGACCCTTAAATGTTAGAATTAAAGAACATAAAGATTATTTAAGAAAGGGAGATTTTCACAAATCTAAGATTTGTCAGCATTCATGGGACACAGGGCACAGAATAAATTTTAATAACGCCAAAATTATAATGAAAGAAGCGATAGCCTCTAAAAGAAAAATAAAAGAGGCTTTTTTAATTCAATCTAATAAAAATAAATGTATTGCTCATGCATCTGTAGATGTTAGTAATGTATGGCAATTGCTTCTTTGATTTTTAAAGAACATTACATAAATAAACATAACATACGTAAAATTTAAAAATAATCATACAGAAAGTTTGGGTTTTTTGGTTTTACCTTATTAAGTAATTATCAGGTAGTAATTGTTAATTTTGAAGTTTAACTTAATATAATGTCATTTTAACAAAACGTCAACGATTTCTTGTAGACGTATCTGTTTTAAAAAGTAAAGTGTTCTCGAATAGTTCAATTTAAATATTTTAAATAGTTTTTTTCTTAATTCTTTATATTTTTTTGTTTCCGACGACGGAAAGAGAAAACTTTCCGAAACGTTAAGCATTTTTTTTTCTTTGTTAGGCAAATTTTTATTACTGCAAACACAACTGACAAGCAGCGTCCGTTTAGGTTTAACGCAGAAGTGTTTACAAAAAATAACAATTTTATTTTGTAGATTTTTCTTGCAGTGCAGTGGCGAAAAACTCATAAGGATTTTTTTGGATAGATGAATCCGCCACATAGGTATAGACATTTTATACTATAGTTTACTTGCATGACAACATAAATTTTAAAAAAATGTAATTTTTCTTATAAAAATTATTTTAAAAATCAGGGTTAGATTAGATAAGATTCCTAGAGGTGGCTATCAGTCTGATTAACTGCGACTTTCTCAGATCCATTGTGGTCTTCTAATCCTTAGGTTACATTCTGCAGTCCTATCCTTTTCACAAAGTCTAGCAATTTGGAGACAGAACCCTCTATGTAGCTCCCTTGGAATGGTCTATCATTGCCTATTTCCCAAAACCGCACATTTGCCGGGCTGTCGCACCGACATAAAATGTGTTCTGTCGTTTCTTCTTCAGACTGGCAGAACCTACACATGGCTTCTTTTGTCAATCCCATTAGCTTTAGATGCCTGTTAGTAGACACACTACAGCTTTGACTGTCTTTCTGTTTTTGCTTATCAGGTCTGCCATGAATTTTTTTATTCAATTTTTTTTACGAAATACAAACCCCCAAATCATAGACAGAATACACACAATGATAACAATTTACAAAACAAGGTGGCCCATCGAAAACGTTCCGCAAGGTATAACGGCCAGAGTAATTTTTTTCAGATAATTCAAAAACACGTCAATTTTCTTTGTGAGGAGGACAACTTTTGCCCCAGAAATGATTACAAAATCTTCAACCCTCTAAGCGGGGGTGTCATCCTCCAACTTTTTTCAAATGGGAAGGGGGGTTTGTTTAGAGAAGAGAATGATAAGTAACTCACAGAGTAAATGATTAGGATAAATTCCTTCGACCAATTTGCTGTTTTTTCTTATTATTTATAGATGTTTACGCATTTTTTCACTTGCCACAAGGTTGAACGATCAGGTGCGGTAGTTGCTAGATAGCTGTTCTGTGACTTGTGCGTTGAAGTTCTTCTCAATATCGTTAAACTTTTTAACAATTATGGTGTACTCACTTGCAGAAAAACGGCTTGCAGAAAAACTTTATTTTAAATGTATCGGGTGGCGCACATATTCAATGAACGCTATCCTGGCAATCACCTTTATAGAAAAATTGTTCGCGAGTTAGTAGCAAAATTTCGCAAAACTGGTTCCGTTATGAATAAAAAGAGGCAGAGGGAAAATCCTGAAGTAAATGAAACTATGGAGTATTCATATTGGGCCAAGTTGCCATGAATAGTACGCAAAGTACAAGAAAATTAGCCAATGAGACCGGCGTGAATCGTACAAGTGGCCAAAGAATATTAAAAAAACACAAGTTCCACCCGTACAAAATCGGTACTGGGCTGAGGACAACCTCAGGGTTTTCCACGAGGTGCTCACACAAAACTCCTAGAAATTGAACGTGTGGGCTGGTATTTTTGGAAATTTTAGTGTGAGTCAGTTTAACGATATTGAGAAGAACTTCAACGCACAAGTCACAGTACAGCTATCTAGCAACTAACGCAACGTTCAAACTTGTGGCAAGTGAAAAAATACGTAAACATCTAGAAATAATAAGAAAAACAGCAAATTGATCGGAGGAATTATTCTTATCATTTACTCTGATAAATGTTTAAATAAACTTTTCAAATTTCAATCCCTCATATTTTCTCAATGACTCGAGCCATTTTCAAAAACAAAGCGGGGAAATATAGAGAATAGAAAGCTATTTTCATTGCGGTGCCACTTGACCCCCCTTCCCATTTGAAAAAAGTTGGGGGATGACACCCCCGCTTAGAGTATTTTAACACACACTAAACCAATGAACATTGGACAACAACCAAAACATGGAATATACAAAATACCGTGTGAATGTGATAAATTTTATAATGGTGAAACATCTAGACCCTTAAATGTACGAATTAAAGAGCATAAAGATTATATTTAAGAAAGAGCGATTTTCACAAATCTAAGATTTGTCTGCATTCATGGAACACGGGGCACAGTGTAGATTTTAACAATGCAAAAATTATTATGAAGGAAGCGATAGCCCCTAAAAAAAAATCAGACTTTTAAATCCAGTATATCAATCAATTGGTCAATCAAATTCAGTCTATGAGTTGAAAATAAACCTAAAGTTTCCTTGAATAGCTGCATTTAGGTATTTTAATAATAATAGTATTTTTTTGTAGTGAAAACTAGCAGTGATTTCCTCCTTGTATTCTGTAGTAAGCGTCATTAAAAAATAAAAAAGAATACAAGACAAGTAAATGACGCCTAGGGTTTGAACTCGTCAAAATTATCATCGATTGTCGTTTCCCAGCCATCTTTGACGCGGTTTTTTTCGATCGCACGGTGTAAGTTCGTAAGTTTTTTGATGTCTGCATTATGGGATGAAAAAATTTGAATACTAATTAATTAAAAAACAATTTAGGTCACTTTTTTGAGTTTCACTTAAATCAGTAAATTGTTAAATTGTATTAATTAATTAGTATTCTTATTGAAATCCTGTCTGTCTGCCGTTTCCATAATTTAAAATATTAAATTAACTTTGGATATTATATAAGTAGAATTGTTCTTTCTTTGTCACTCGTTTTGATAGTCAGAATATTTTTGAAGAGTGGTTGTTAATAGGTTATTGATATACAGTGAAGAGTTATTTAGATAGTTTTCATATCGCCCAATATTAAGAATATTTTGATTAGTAGAATTTATCCAACAGAATCTATTAAATGAACATGGCCCCACAAAGTGAGGATATTCTAAATGAAGGCAACGCTTCTTTTGATGAGAATATTCGAATAAAGTCAGGCAAAATTTTGGCTGAACCTAATCCAGGCGAGGAGGTTGTGATTTCCGGTAAGTCTCATTTTTTGAAGAGGATTTAAGCGACAAAAAAAGAATAACAAATTACGATTTCACAACTCAAAGCCGCGTTTAAAAAAATATTTTCAAAAACTTAAAGTCACAACATTAACACTTAGTTGAAGATTTAGTACAATAACAGAGAATAACCGAGTATGACAATAGTGTAAGAATATTTTACTTTTATATATTTAAGACGATCCTCAGCAGCTATTCTTGGCATGACCTTGATTCATACGGATACGTAACACCTCCTTCCTTAAAAATCAAAAACAACGGAGTTGATTTTTGATGAATTTACTTCAGCTCGACATCTTTTCTTTCTTCTTTTATCGTCTTCTTGAATTTTTGGATAACAAATCGATACCAAATTG
This sequence comes from Sitophilus oryzae, assembly GCF_002938485.1. NCBI lineage: Eukaryota > Metazoa > Arthropoda > Insecta > Coleoptera > Curculionidae > Sitophilus > Sitophilus oryzae. The sequence goes on from NW_022146105.1 coordinate 6,620,471, forward strand.
AGCAGATTTCTTCTAAACAACATTAGTAATAAGGCAACCAATATTAAGAGTCCCATTCCAATATATAGAGACCCAATGTATAGACTGGTATATAGAGGGGTCGGCTGGTAAAGTTAATTGCTTCGCCATGTCATCAATCGGTATATCTCTTCCAAATTTAATTTGATAATATTAGGTGCTACTATAATTTTGGTTACATTGATGTTTGATCTTTTAACTTCTGGAAGGATCAAGGCTTTCCCTTTTCGGACTTTCTCGTCGTTGAAAAAAAAAATATTGTGCATTTGAATTTCGCAGGACTCACACAAAATTCAAATACACATATTTGAAGTACTGCTTGATTGATTGGGATGTATTGATTGGTGTCACGTTTTGCCAACATTTTTTCTGTCTTTGTAGAGACAATTAAAACTATTTCTCTTGATATTTGTTCAACAACTGATTCTTCGGTGTTGACCTTAAGGGCTGAACAATAAACAATTGTTCAGGACTAATTCATGGACAATAATTGTCCATGCTACGGTTGCCTAACAAGTCTTCAACACACTGGTGGAATTGGAATTCTTCGACTGGGGGAGCAATTCTTCGACGCAGAAGTATGTTTCTTAATCCATCAGAAATAATTGAATCTGTTTTTTTTAAATCTTATTGTTTCTGCTATATTTTCTGTGTAGACAACGTAGGATATGAAAATCTTTACAAACAAAAAAGGTACACGAGTTCTGAAAATTGCCATGCATTAAAAATTGATGAACGCGATTTTTAATTTTTTTGAATGAAAAGAAAAGGCCAGTGAGCAATATTTTGTCAGATTTAAGGAACAGTTACGTATCAGTGTTTTATTTATGCGACCAATTGCACACACATGTTTCGAAACTGTTACTTTTATGAGCTCAGTATACGTGGGAAGTGAAGCACGGTCAAACAACGCATTTTAGGCAAAAATTCGGAATTCAGTTAATGCATGTGTGAACTACACAAATTAGATACTCATCACTCTTTTTAATACTACTTATTTTTTTAAGATTTACCAAGAAAATTATTCTCTCACACATCGTTGTCACAAAGGATACACATCATGGCACTTTATTTCGAACTAAATGGCTACATGTAAAATGTTTTTATTAACTTCTGTATTTTAACAGTAAGTTAGTATTAACATTGAAGTGTTCCTCCTGCGGTAGTCCAATAATTACATGCGTTGGAAAATTTTTCGTGCAGTTTTTTGGTATACAAAAGATAGCAGCGAGGGTCACAAAACAAATATTGTTTAACAAAAATATTTAACCTAACCAGCATTGATCGGCATAATAAGTCAAGATAGAAAATTGTTCACAATATGGCTATTACGCAAGGCTCCCTAATTGTGCCTTATTTGTGTCTACAGGCACAATATAGGCAATGTGCAATACACATTGACTATATTGTGATCCCTATGCGATTCACTTCAACACATGTGAACACCGATCCAATAGCAAGAGTTGCCAGCGCGGTATAATATTAAGAGTGAGGAATAAAAAAAGGGTGAAATAAAAATGAAATTTCTTAATAATATACCACTTTTAGCTATACGGCTGCCATGTTACATTTACGTTCTATAGATGTAGATTGATATTTAAATTTATAATTTTAAACATATTTTAATAATTTTTTAGGGTTGTCTGGTAAATATCCAGAATCAAGGAATGTATATGAATTCCGTGATAATCTTTTTAATAAGGTTGATATGGTGACTGATGATAATCGCAGATGGAACCCAACCCACCCAGAAATTCCTCAACGCACTGGAAAATTATACGACATCGACAAATTTGACTCCAGTTTCTTTGGTTTGTTATAGTCTTTATTTCTTTTTTTTGGTAGATAAACTAACACAGAACATATTTTGAAAGTTGAACCCCATAAGAAATAAAGCTGTTGTGTTGAATTTCTATAGGCTTCATTTATACTGACATACAGTTAGCGCCAAAACACACGATACGGCTTATAGGCGGCGTCGGCGTGACGTTGATTGCCGCCGACGATAACACAGTATATACGATAAACAGTATATACGATAACACAGTATAACACAGTATATTTAGGCCATATTCCCCTATAGGTGGTCATGTCAATAATGTGGTCGCTTAAACTGTAAAAAGTATTTAAAACATTGTGAGTTTCTTTAGACTTACTATAGTACAATCTACACTAACTCGAATAAAATTAATTTTCGCAATTTTTTTTTGTATAAACCTATAATTACTCTAAATTTATAAACAAAATTTATAAGCAGAATGTGGGATAATGTTTCCGTGGCCAATGCATTCTCTCCGAGATTGTTTCAATGCACTCTAATGTATGCACGCAACAAATTTCTGGAGAATGAACAGTGGCATTCAAAACTTTATCAACATTTTCCGGAAAATGTCAAGAAATAGAGACACCAAGCATTTTTTTCTATACTACACGAACTATACTACAGTTAAAATACTTGCACTTATTTCTGAGACACTCTGTATATGTTGGCTTAGCATCCAATTAGAACTACGCATAAATATTCTAAAATAATCTGCTACAGTAATTCAACCTACGACTTATGGCATAGAGTAGGCCTCTATGCTACCGGGACCTAAATAAAGCATCCTGATTAAATTGAATATTGCCTTGTATTCTAGGTATACATTATCGCCAACCAAATGAAATGGACCCGCTATGTAGACTCTCTTTGGAAGTTGTTTTTGAGGCTATATTAGATGCTGGAATTAACCCTGTCGATTTACAAGGAACAAATACTGGAGTATTCATGGGAGCGTCCTTTAGCGAAAGTGAAACCTCTTTGTATTGCGACGTGAAAAATCCTAATACCTTTGTTCTAACTGGGTTAGTGTTCAATATAACTAAACGTTTAAATGTGTGGCTGATTTTCTTATAAGGGTATGTTTTTGGCTTGTAATGTTAGTAGTAAAGATGAGCAGAAAATCGCAAACTGCGATTCAATTGCAGCGATTTTACCATACCATACCATACCGCCATTACTCGCTGACGAGTATTTGACACGCATCAGAAGATGGTCACGCAAGGCGTTTTCCTTCATGAGCTTTTCTGTGACTGAAAAGCCCGATACGTGATGTTATCTGTCTACCGCACTCCAGACATTCAAAAATCTCATTGCTTCGTTGTCGCTGTTAACTGAACTCCATTCCGTTCTATTGTGAGCTGCCCCTTCCCACTCATTCTGCTTGTTAATTCCTTTTAAGTTTTCGTGGAAAATATCCTTGAACCTTTTGAGTTGTCCACCCGGCCTCCTCTTACCGTCTACAAGCTCACCGTAAAGCAGATATTTTGGTATGCGGTTTTCTTGCATTCTGCATACGTTACCAGCCCATCTTAAGCGGGACTTTGTAATCATGATTTCAATACTCAGGGATTTTAGAATCGCAATCGCAACCTGCGAATGGCTCTCATAAGAAACTGCGATTGCGATTTATTCTATTTGCGAGTTTCAGATTAGTCAACCAATATTACTATAGTTGCTATTTGCGATTTTGCTGCAATTGTGATTTTGTAAAGTAGGACCGTGATAATCTTATATTTGCGAGTTTGAATTTTTAGGAATAGCGATTTGCGACAATGTTCTGAATGAAATTTTATGGTCTATTGAAGAATTTTATAGTAAACTGCGATTGAATTTTCTCTCTAATATTGACTGAATCTTTCATGATCCTGAATCCTCCAGCCTATTACAGAAAACCATTTGCCAGGCTGCAGCCCTCTACTTCATGACGTTTTGTTTGTTTGATTATGTTTCATATTATCTATTACCATTCTATATTTTTTAAAATCATGTTTTATTTTACACCAAAAACATGTATTTTGTTTGCGTGAAGAATAGTGGAATCCTACAGCCTATTACAGAAAACCGCACATTTGCCCGGCTGCATCCCTCTACTTCATGACGTTTTGTTTGTTTAATTATGTTTGATATTACTATACTTTTTAAAATCGTATTTTATTTAACACCAAATACAGCAGTATTTTATTTGCGTAGGAATGGTGTCTCTATCTATGAACATCAAAGAAAAAGTATGGAGATAGTAAACTTGACAATTCTTTTAGGGCTGATCGAGTGATGATTGCAAACCGTGTCAGCTATTACTTGAAATTGAGAGGTCCATCTATGGTCTGCGACACCGCATGTAGTAGCTCAATGTATGCTCTAGAACATGCTTACAGAGCTATAAGGAATGGACAGTGCGAGAATGCTATTGTAGGAGGAGCATCACTTTGCCTGTGTCCAGCAATTTCCTTACAGTTTTACAGGTATAAGGAGATATATTCTTGTTGGATATAATATGAGCTACAGCAGCGTTTCTTAACCTTTTCCAATTCGCGGACCCCTAAAAAATCAAGCACAGTTTCAAGGACCCCGCTAATAATAAAAAAGACAGAAATTTTAGGACAAATTATTTGAGTACAAAAAAATACATTTTTATAAAAAATCAAATGTTCATAGATAAAAGGCGGACCCCCCCATACCCATACTCGCGGATCCCTAGGGGACCACAGGTTAAGAAACACTGAGCTACAGTACCAATAAATGTTCTAAAAGTTAATTTATTTCAACTGTGCTTTTAACATTTTTAGTCCAACCACAACATTAATTTACTTTTAGATTGGGTGTACTCAGTATGGACGGAAAATGCAAAGTATTTGATAAATCTGGCAATGGATATGCCAGATCCGAAGCAATTAGCGCCATCTTTCTGCAAAAGTCGAAAGAAGCCAAACGAATTTACGCTACAGTACTACACGCAAAAACAAATTGTGATGGGTTTAAGGATTCGGGAATCACCTTTCCATCTAGGAATATGCAACTGAAGCTATTAAAAGAATTTTATGAAGAATGTCAATCGGTGAAACCGTACGAAATAAGCTACATGGAAGCACATGGAACGGGGACAAAAGTGGGCGATCCAGAAGAATTACAAGCCATCGAGGAAGTGTTTTTACCTCAAAGAAAATCTCCTCTTCTTATAGGATCGGTTAAGTCTAACATCGGTCATTCAGAACCGTCTTCAGGATTGTCGTCTATTACAAAGGTAACACTAACAAACATACCACTCCTGAAACTCGCACTTCCATTTACAATAGCTTATTGCGTTTACGCTTTTATTAAAGACCGATTGTTAAACATTGGCATTTCCAAAAGGCAAATTTAAGAATCTGGTTGCTTTAAAAAGTGGTATTCTATAGTTGTTATAATATAACCAAATAAAATATAAAAATAAAAAACAGTTTATAACATTTGCATCAAAAACATAACAGTTTTTAGTTTAAACAGTAACTTATATGAAAATAACAGTGCATTTAAAATCGATATTATAAAATCTCAAGTTGAAATTTTATTACCGAAATTATGACGGGCTTTCAAATAAACCAGTCGCTAGTATTTTTTGATTTTTGAAGAATTCACAACAGTCGCCAGTTTTTGTTATGTTATATATCTGGAACCTACATATCTTGTAGGTTGCAGACATCTCATTTTAGCTTTTTCCTTTTTTCCCGTCTATTGTTAATGTTAGAGGATTATAGGTAGAGATTAGATTATAATTATTATACAACTCTATCTATATTTTTCCTATATAGAAGGATGTGACTAATAAGTGATAATCATTTAAGTCATTATCGCTTGGTGGCCATATTGTAATTGTCATTTTTTAAAATATTAATTCAGAAGTCACTTCTGTCAGTTTCACAAAAAATCACGTCAATGCTTATGGCAAAAGAAAGATTTGGTAAAATTTATTATAATAAAAATGTTTAAGATAAGAAGGATATATGTATTTATTTCGTTGTATAATCTTTTGAGTACATCTCGATGTTTCGGGATTATCCTTCTTATTTAAAGGGATTACCTAATACTTTTATCTGACACTCAATGCGACAACGGCAACACTACTCCTCCTTCAGAGTCGTAGTGTTGCCGGGTAACGCATTTCGTGTCAGGTAAAAGTATTATTCCGTAATCCCGAAACATCTTGTTACATTCGATCGTATTCCATGTATATAAATAAATAGAAATTTTTTTTTAATTAACTTTTCTTTGACCAAACTAATATATTTTTTATTTAATTTTTTTTTATAATTTTAAGTTAAATGTTATGTGTTATCAGCTGTTATTTTATGCACCCATATTTTAATACAAGTTGGACGAAGGCAATGTAGGTTTTGTGGTAAGTTTTATTTATATTTTTTTACACAGTTGTAGTTTGATAATATCGTATATAGTAGGCTTGGAAAAAGGTTAAAACTGAACCGAAACGTTAGTTATATAATAAACACTTCCTAAACCCAGAAAAAGTTTAATATTGACCAAAAGCCAAGAACCCTTTAAATAAAAAATAATAATATAAAATAATGTTATATATCATATTCATCATCATAATTTTTGTGGTCCATTTGTTTTCCGTTCTTTTTGCCAGGAGTCCTGCCCATTGTCATTTGAGGGATTTGACTCTGTGGATGACATCTATTACCTGGGTCTTTTGTCGTATCCACTCTATTTTTTACGGTCTCTCTTGGTTATTCCCAACATAATTTTGTTCCATTGAGCGTTGTGCGACTTGCAGTTTTCTTATGATGTCCGTTTTAAGTGCCCAGGTTTCGCATGCATAGGTAGAAAATGACTGGTAGTACACATTGGTCGAATGTTTTCTTTTAGATTATACATATAAAAGTAAATGTAAAAATATATAACAGTATATTGTTTTATTAGGAGTAAAAATAATACTTCCTGTGGTGAGGCTGCGTCTGACAAGCCTTAGCGAGTCCAACATACAGGCGAGACACAAAAAGTCATTTTTACTCCGAACCGAACATGCTATTTTTTTTCAAACGCCACTAATAATTTTTTAAACAATTTCAAATGTTCCAAATAATATAAAAAGATTTAAAAGTAATACCTTCTAAGTAATTATATTTTCCCTGTCTTGAGTTATAACGAGTTTCTGGGCTTTGACAAAGTATCTGAGGTCAGAGTCCGAGGATTTACAGAGGTTATTTCTCCATCTCCGATATCAGACGTACTAAAGTTTATGGCACGAACTCAGTGATGAGGTGTTCGGGTGTATCTCCATCTTCCTAACAGAATCTGCATTGGCCGTTGTTTCGTAGCTTCAATCTACTGAGGTTGCAGTGTCCTGTTAAGTGGCACGATTTCTGCGTTTTGCTTGTTAGTTTGTTAGTAACTTACACAGCAATGCCATTTTAGAAAGCTATATCATTCTTCGCTATCAAGTATAGATACTAAACCTAAACATCCTAAAAGACACAATTTATTTTATTAATCACGGGTGTTTCTCTTTTATAGGTCATCTTAGGATATGAAACTGGGTACATAGCACCTAATATACACTTTAGCAGTCCGAGAGAAGGTATAAAGTCGCTAATGGATGGTAGATTTAAAGTAGTGACAGAAAAAATGGAATTTAAGGATGACAGAGGCTTAGTAGGTGGGTAGAAACATGTATTCACGACAAAAATGTATTTTCTTAGTAGTAGTGGTATCCCATATAAACCAATCATCAGAAACTATGATAAATTTGCCTATTTAGGAATCAGCAGCTTTGGATTTGGCGGAGCTAACTGTCACATACTCCTCCGACATAATCCTAAGAAAAAAGTAAACCAGGGTAGACCATTTGACAATATACCTAGATTGATTTGTGTCAGTGGTAGGACGCCCAATGCAGTCAACATTCTTCTGGATAGCGTAATAGAAAATAATCTTGATATGGAACATATCAGATTGCTTCAAGACGTTTTTAGGTACTTTGCCTAAATTTACTTATATTATTCTAACTTTATCTTTTCGAAATTTACAATTTTGAAATTATATACAATATTATGAAGTTTACAACTGTGCTACAAAATATTCCTGGTTAAATACAAATAAATACATTATATGTATTAAATATTTTCAAGGTTTTTTACCATTTGTTGTTCTTCTAGTAAGAATATAAGTGCTCATTGCTATCGAGGTTATGTGTTAGCATCTAAATCTGGTAAAATACTAAGATCACAAACCTATTTTGATTCCAAGCCGACTCCTTTACTGATATGCTTTGGCGTTATTGACAAAGAATCTACAAAAAATGTTAAAGAATTCTTGGAAGTGCCCAATTTTGCTGAAGTTCTGGATAAGTAAGTCCTTATTTTTCCCTATATACTAGGTGCTACAAATTCTGGGTACGAGCATTGGTATCTCGGTAACCGTAATAGATATAACAAATTAGCTGATAATTTGTGAGATCCAGAGGCCAACTTAATTTTTATAAATACGGACCTGCAGTTTTTATTTCAGATTTTGAAAGAACTCGGTCTTCTGAGTACAATGATATGCTACACTAAATATTTTTCTTTGTTTCGGACATTTAAACAATTTATTTAAACTAATTTGAAGTCCGGCTCTGTTTTTTTTTAAATATTTAACTCATTCATCGTTACAATATTGATAAGCTTTTAAACTTAACAATGACGTAGCGTAAAACTTTGAATACGGAAAATCAAATGCAATAAAATAATATAAATATCATATAAACAATCAAATCATTCCCCGGAAGATGAATTGTAAATGGTAGAGCTGTATAATGGTCAGCGGGGTTCCTGGACCTGCCGCCAAGGGGTGGAGGGACATTACTTGACGCCATTTGTAAAAGTGAAATCAATACATTTCAACATTTATAATAAAAACTACAAAATGCATTCGGAAGTATAAGAAGGAATATGTTCAAAGAGCAATAAATAAAATTGAACAAAAAATAAATTTGTGCAATAGGGAGGGTGGTTACCAGATAACCCCAATAATATGTGTGTCAGAATGTGCAAATAGTTTTTTGACTTTCTAGAAAGTAACGACAGGAAAAATAAAATAGATTTTCAGAAAAATCCGTTTTTTTCCAAAAAACTCAGCAATCCTTGAAATTTTTAAAACTTTTTTGATGGCATCTTGATGAACATCTCAAAGCGCAACTTTGTCTCAATTTTACCATATTCGTATCTATTACGGTTATCGAGTACCCCGAATTCGAATCGTACCCCGAATTTGTAGCACCCTGTTTAAAAATGATGTTTTGTGCCTTTTTTGACTGTTGTGGCCGAAGTTCAATCACTTCAGAACAAAACACACAAGAAACAAATAAGTTTGTTAGTTTTTCACAACCACATATTCAACTGTTTTTATAATACATAGCTTTGTCGAACTAGTCATGACTCTGTGACTCTACCTCACGAGCAGCCACTAATAGAAAACACTTAACAAAATTTATACTTGCAGAGTACATCTGGTGCTTAAATTGAAGAACATTAGTATTATAAATGTAATACTGAAGGATAGCACCAAATCAATTTTTAACACGGTTCTTACTAATGTTGTGTTACAATTGGCAATTTGCGATACTCTAAAAGCTCTACAAATCGCTCCTACAAAAATCTTTGGCGTTAATAAAAATTTATCTCTGGGTGGCTTGGCATGTGGCTATTTTGATGGTGCTCTAAGCTTGGAAGAAGTGGTTGAGCTGGCTTATGTTATTGGTTCTATTATGAACGCCGCAAATAAAAGTAGTACTGCAGAATTGTATGAATTAATTCAGGAAGACGAAAAATATGGTAAGGTGGTAAGGAATATATTTAGATAAATATAAAATCTGAAAAAACGGTATATAAGTGGGTGAAAGAATAACTAGCCTTTTGAATGAATTGCAAATTTTGAAAATTTTGCTGATAATTTCACATGTTCTAGTGTTTTACTGTGAATAAAAATATATTAACGAAAATAATATAAGTTTCATAGTTTTCGTACGTGACCGAGACATTTAATAAACATCAATGTAGAGATTTGATAGGTTTATTAAATACTAACAAAAAAAATTAGAAACACACACTTATTTAAAGAGAACATACTATAATTGCTGAGGCAGCACTGATTGAATTTTTGTATACTATTATTTTCATGAAATTTAGCTATCCGATATATTAGCTGTAAAATTATATGACATTTAACACTCATCTTTTAGCAAGAGATTTCGAAAATATTTTGGATATTATCATTCCAAAGCCGAGAATTTTAGGCGACAATGTAATTGTTGAATCATATCCTGCACAAATTGATTCCACCTATATCGTGAATTCATTAAAGTGCGACGATATTCCACAAAAAATCAGAGATTCTGTCAAAAAAACAGGTATTTTATTTGAAATTGGAAATGGTGAAATAAATGGTCTATTAAAGTCTTCTAAGAAGAGCGCATCTGTAGTAAGTCGAGGAGGATTAAATGAATTCCTAACATCCATTGGAAGGTAATGTATATATTTGTTTAAAGATGTTTTATTTAGTGCTTCATTAAAATAAAACTCATGTCAAACCTATATTTTTTATATCATGTATGCAGCCGCATCGGAGCGCATTAACAAAATCTTCTCACTTGGAAGTGGGTTCGGAAAAAAAAATTATTGCATTCTTGCGTTCGGTAATGCAAATCTAGTTACGACAATCAATAAATCATATCAGATATTACCGAAGTTGAAAATGAAGTGGAAAATAAGCACCAAATATCCCACCAATGAAGAAAATATGCGTAAAACTGGCATTAAAAAAAATAAATGATTTAAAATCGGAAAATAAGCAAAATGGCACAAGAAAACTTAGCCACAGCATCATATTTTGTAATTTATGTGTAGGTATATCATCAAAATATATCTGCCATCAAATATTACTTATGGCAGAATTTCTAGAAATCCGCGCTCTAATCATCAGACCTTAGTCAAAAACAGCGGTTCGATTAACTTTATATATAAAATAAAAAATGAAGATTTACGGCCACTAATATAGCATTTAACATTAAGTTTAAAACTAGTAATGATAAACTAGTATTAGTTTTAATCATCTGTTAGCAAAACGTGCGTCCAGTGCAAAAGTAAAATGTTTTGGTGTATTGTGGTGAATTAATGTTATATTTATTGTACTTTAATGTTTTAAGCTTTAAGGTTTGGTTTCTCACAATTTATTGTTCCATAGCTGTGAACAATACTAAACACTCTGATTATGAATTTATATATTTAAATCTAACTTTATAACTAGTATTTTCCATAATTAGTTGACTTTTTTTAGAAAAGCTACTATAATTAAGAACGTTATTGAGATATAACTGGCATTATTTTCTGTCTCGTCTACCAATGGCTATTCTCAAAATTTACTATTCAGTGTATGCTATAATTTAAATCCGATCCAAGAGAAGCTGGGTCTAATTGTAATTATTGTATTAATCTAATTTAGTGTGTCATAACACTTATTGAAATTATTAAATAGGATAAAGATATACTTTATTGCAATATAAACCAATAATATTAAATCGTTTAGTTATCATAGTCATTAGAAATGTTATATGGGGGGGGGTAAAATTAACACAAGATCAAAAAAAAAACAAGGACGCATCCTCCTCCTAGGTGCCTTCTCTGTTGAGGTTGGCAATTAATATGGCGTATGACTCTCTGTCCAGAGCTTGGTGAATAAGACTGTTTCCGTCGGTGTGGGTCCAATCTCTTATGTTACGTAGCCATGATTTCTTTTTCCTCCCTATGCTACGTTTTCCATCGATTTTTCCTTCTATTATGAGCTGTATTTCTTCATGTTCTGACTGCCGCATTATATGTCCAAGGTAGGACAAGTCTTTTTGATTTTAATTGTGCCTGTTAAGTGTGGACGAGTTCTCATTCTGTCTAAAACTTCACAATTTGTTGTTCTGGAGGTCCAACTTATCCTCAGCATCCGACGATACATCCACATTTCAAAAGCATTAAGGCGTTTGATGTCTTCTTGTTTTGGCGTCCAAATTTCGCATCCATATTGAAGTAGGGGTCATATACAGGGTGTTTCAAAACAAATGCGAAAAAATTCAGGGGGTGATTCCTTGTTAAAAATAAAGGGTAGTTTGCTTCATAAACGTTCGGTCAAAAGTCAACCATTAGGGAGATATCGCGGTACAAAGATGGCGGAAAAATAATTATTTAATTTTTTATCTTGAAAACGAAAAGAGATAGGCTAATGAAATTTTATTTAAGCATTACTGTTATGAAAACACACTTTCTGGTAATTTTTCACTTTTTTAAAATGAGTGGAAGGGGTTGAAATAAACTACCCCTATCATTCTTGTTAACGAAATTTAAAGAAAAATCTTATCAAACACTTGCAAAAAGAATTAATTTGGATAGTTTAGTTTGTTTAGAAACTTTTTTATCTCTTGTGTTTTTTTGATAAAACTCACCGATTTGAAATTAAAAACTAAAATGTAAAGCATTACATGTCAGGACAAAAACATTTTTAGATAAAAAAAAAGGCTTCGGAATAATTAATCGTAAGATAATAACGTATTGCAGTAGAGTAATGTCAAATAAAATAATATTAGAAACATCCTAAAAAGTGACAGAGGCGACTAGATTTTTTTCTAAAAAAATTACAGCAGCCCACTAGATTCTTTATCTAAAAATGTTTTTTGTCCTGACATGTAATGCTTTACATTTTATTTTTTAATTTCAAATCGGTGAGTTTTATATAAAAAAAACAAGAGATAAAAAAGTTTCTAAACAAACTAAACTATCCAAATTTATTTTTTTTTCATGTGTTTCATAAGATTTTTCTTTAAATTTCTTTAACAAGAATGATAGGGGTTGTTTATTTCAACCCCTTCCACTCATTTTAAAAAAGTGAAAAAATTACCAGAAAGTGTGTTTTCACAGTAATGCTTCCATAAAATTTCAGTAGTCTATCTCTTTTCGTTTTCAAGATAAAAAATAAAAACATTATTTTTCCGCCATCTTTGTACCGCGATATCTCCCTAATGGTTGACTTTTGACACAACGTTTATAAAGCAAACTACCCTTTATTTTGAACAAGGAATTACCCCCTAAAGTTTTTCGCATTTGTTTTGAAACACCCTGTATAACATTTTAATGTTCTTAGCCTCGTTGGTATACCTATTCTGGGATGGCACAAAAACTTCCGCATGTTGAGGAAACCAGCCCTAGCTATTTCTATTCTTCTTCTGATTTCTTTAGAGTGGTCTAGCTGGCTGTTTAATTCCCTGCCCAAGTAAGTATAACTCCGCGTGGTTTCTAGATGGACGCCGTTTACCATTATGTCGGTATTTTCATTGTCTTGCGGATGTCTGTCGAAAATCATAGTTTTTGTCTTGGCGGTGTTAATCTCTAGACTCATCCTGATACTTTCTTCTGTCAGTTTGTCCATTAGGGTTTGCAGCTGGTCTTCGGATTTTGCTAATACCACAGTATCGTCTGCATATCTTATATTGTTTATAATTTTTCCATTTATTTTAGCCCCTTCTGGACAATTTTGAAGAGATTTTCGGATTATATATTCGGCATAAACGTTAAACAATAATAGTGACAATATGCATCCCTGTCTAACACCTCTTTGTATGTCTACGTATCTTGTATTTCCTTTTTCTGTTCTGACACAACCTTTGTGATTCCAGTATGTGTTCCTTATAATGATAATATCTCTCTCATCCAAGTCTACTTCAGTGAGAACTTCTACTAATTTTTCGTGCTGTATTCGATCGAACGCTTTTTTGTAGTCAACGTAACATACGTACAGGTTCCTTTGGACTTCCATGTACCTCTCTGCAATTAACGTTAAACTCAGGATGGCTTCTCTTGTTCCTGTCCCCCTTCTAAAACCGTATTGTGATCTAGTAAGGAAATAATCACATTTGCTGTATATTCTATTGAATATTATTCGCATAAAGATTTTCGCTGCGTGGCTCATCAGACATATTGTTCTGTGGTCTTCGCATTTCTTCGCTTTATTCTTTTTGGGTAAGGCTATGAAGGTAGATATTACCCAGTTTTCGGGGATTGTTCCAGTTTCATATACTTTATTGAAAAATTGGGTCAGAATTTTGATGGCATTATCGCTTATGTGTTTGAAGTGCTCTGCTGTTATTTGATCTTCGCCCGGTGCCTTATTGCTTTTCGTTACTCTGATTGCTTTGATGACTTCATCTTTCAATATGGGTAGATGGTCTCCTTTCTCTATTTTTGGATATTCCTGTTTTCTTCTCGCATCTCCGAACAATTCTGTCAAATAGTTCTCCCATATAACCTGTTGTTTACTGGGGTCCAGTTCTATCACGTTATTTTCGTTTGCGATTGCTGACAGATGCTTGAGTTTCCAAAGGCCGGTGCTTGGGTTTCCAAAGGACGCATACTTACCAGTAATATATCGGGACTATTCTTGAATTATTGTTCCCGAGCACTAGTATATTTATGTAATTTTTAAAAATATTGTATACTTTTTTTATTATATCAACACCACTACAAAATACTCACTGTACTATCCGATCAAAACATCTTAGTTGTTTAAGAAAAAATGAGGACCATAGAAGTTTGAGAGTTATCTTTCAGAATATGTTTTTGTAATAAGTGCTTATCATAATTCTATGAATTGTGAAAATACCGATATTAGCCTTCATTCAGAACCTCGGCATTAGTGGTTTCAATTACACTTTATACTATTTAGTTTATGATCATTCACAACTTTTTTCTACTAATGAAAATATCTACCACTAATTTTGACGTTCCGAATGCTTACATTAAAATTAAAGGAACAAACTTCCACGCTATTTGAAACCACTAATTTATTCCGCTAATTTGGAGGTTCTAAATGAAGCTTTAAATTTTAATAAAAAATAGAGTATAAGATGTAACCAGTTATTTTTACTCAATAGATTATACGAGCTAGGTGTTAACCCTCAACTCCAATACTTATATCCTAAAGTGCCGTATCCGGTCAGCAAAGGCACACCTATGATTTCTCCGTCCGTAGGCTGGAATCATGAAAAACGTTGGTCCGTTCGTTGTTCAGATGAAAATTCTCAATTATTCGAACAAAGAACAGTTGTAATTTATATCAAATTACCTGATTTTTCTTATTTGGAAGGACATGTAGTTGATGGTATGTATATTTAAATTGCATGATAATTTCTCGGAGAAACAAATAACTGTTACGTAGCCAGTAACAAAAAAAAGAACTTAGTTAAACATTTTAGTAATATACTATAAATAAGTAATATACATACTGTGTGTTGCATCTTCAACCTGAACATCGGAAATCCCATGTAAATTTTAAAAAGGATTAGTAAGTTTTTCTCATTTTATGTTCATACAAATTATGATGAAACTTTTTAAAGAATTTCTTATATATTCTGTGAAGCGAATAACTTTGAATTTGACAGTTCCCGCGGGCTTTTCTAGTGTTAATTTTATTAGGTTAGCAACTTGCGGCCATGCTGATGCAATGCCGTCTCTAATAGAACAGCCTCACTTGACTATGGCTGAAATCGCACTCCATAGTCAATGTAGATAGTTTTAGTGTTAAGAATAATAATTTTAAAAAATATGTGGTCATCTTTTGACAAGTTTATATTAGTTTATTAATTGTAGTAAACATTATGTGGTGTGTGGTGTGAATATTTTATATGTAATTTTTTGGATTATATTCGACACTATTTTTTTCATATGATACAACACTGTTGAAGTCTATAATGTTCCCGAAACGTTTTTTTTAAACCAAATAAAAATAATGAAAAACCAAATGAAAACTTAATCAGCGTTTTTCCCGAACCTAAATCCCAAGAAAATCAAAAATTTTAGAATAATTTTACATATAAAATGACAGCGATCTTTATTTCATAGCCATCGCTGACGCCTTTTTTTTTATGATATTGTATTATTTGCAAATATAATTTTTCGAACATTGATACTTGCAAAATATACATATAAATTTTGTGAATGTAAATAATAATACATCACTATTAGTAGATATTGAATGTTTTTTGTTAAATTATATCGATTTTCAAACCCCAAAATTTAAAATATATTTTACATTTTATCCATTATCTGATGTACCTATTCATTATTTGTATATTGTAAAACATTTGCTGCATTTGTGTGTTTCATAGTTTATTTGCCAAAGTATTTATTACTATAAATAGGTATATGTATTGTATTTATTAACTGTATATTATGTATATTTCATGTAAACTATATCATTTTTAAAACACAATGTTTATGAATGAACATGTATCAATAACAATGTATCATGAATACATGTTTTCCATGTATTCTACAACATATTTATTAATCCGTAGTATCTAACTAGCGTGACGTCATCAATCTCGCTCCTAGGTTGTTCTATTAGAGACGGCATTGGTCTGATATTTAGAAATGTCAAAAGCTGATGATATTTTACTAATGGCAATTATGACATTTTGTGTTGATTTTTGCAAGAAGAGGAAGAAATGTCGCTTGTTTTATTATTTTCCTTTTCTATTTCACGAAAGTAAAAAGAGTTACCTATCTGATTCGTTCAGGCACTCAGTTTAAAGAATATCAGTAACTTTTTTGATAGAGGGATTTTATATTTGCCATGTTGGTAAAAAATAACGGTCAAAATATAAAGGTATTCATTTTATAGACTATATACAGGGTGATTCTTAACCTATACGCATAAACTTGGGAAATTATTGGTGATGACAAATAATGTCTAATAATGAAAAAAAAATGTTAGTAAAATATTTTTAGATTCTGAAATATTTTGAGTTTTTTGTTTCATAAAAATTTATCAACTTTACCAGTAATGCACATTCAATTTAAGGGAACTTACGTTTTTTGTTTTTATTTCAAATAGTTTGTTATTTCCGTAAATAAAAATATTTAGTGCACATTCAATTTAATGGAATTTACGTTTTTTGATTTTATTTCAAATAGTTTGTTATCTCCGTAAATAAAAATATTTTACTAACTTTTTTTTCATTATTAGTCATTATATGTCATCAGCAATAATTTCCTAACTTTATGCGTATAGGTTAAAAATCACCCTGTATATATATATACGGGATTTTTGATTCGACATTGAGAGTCCATTAATCAAGCATACAACTACTGCTGCTTTACCGTTCGCCTTCGCCAAACCTCTCTATCAAATGCATCCAGTTCTTCCAGCTCTCTGGATGCCATCGCTTGCCTGATTGTGTTGTTCCACGACCTTCTTGGTCTACCTCGCTTTCTTCTTTGTGGAGGACTCCACTGAAACAGACGTTTCGGCCATCGATCTTCCGGTATTCTTAATAGATGGCCAAACCACTTGAGACCTCTGATTTCGACCCTGTCTATAATGGTCTCTGTAGCATTCATTCGGTGTCTGATCTCTATGTTGGTAATTCGGTCCATTTTTGATACACCTGCGCTCCTTCTGAGATAGTCCATTTCGACCGCTGTAAGTCTCCGTTCCATTTCGGCTGTTAGAGCCCATACTTCGCAACCATAGCATTTTTGGTTCGAAGAGAGAGATGCTGATCCCACCCACAATGAATTTAAGCATCCCACTACTCTCTTGCCAACTTGAATGCAGAGTTTAATTTCGTCCTCTCCAATGCCCTGTTTAGTCACGATTGACCCTAAAGAATT
The DNA here is from genome assembly GCF_002938485.1 of Sitophilus oryzae. Classification (NCBI taxonomy): domain Eukaryota; kingdom Metazoa; phylum Arthropoda; class Insecta; order Coleoptera; family Curculionidae; genus Sitophilus; species Sitophilus oryzae. The sequence continues at coordinate 6,637,994 of NW_022146105.1, forward strand.
TCTTTTTTTAAAGAATTTCTTAAAATAAAGCAACTTGTTGATTTCCAATAACTTGTACGAATTCGTTTTAGAGTTATGAGACATACAAAACCTACAAAGATACTAAATTAGGAGAACATTTAAAATAATCCAGTAGATACATATACCGGGTGCGTCTCAAAAGTGGCTCACCCCTATAACTTTTTTATTCTTTCAGATAAAAAAAACGAGATTTAGTATGTTAGTATATGGAATAAATTAGGATTGATTGACGTATTCAATTATTGTTTTTGGTCACTTCTTGTTTCACCGAAAATGACTACATCTTTTGATTTTTAAATGGCATCCTGGGAATATTCATTATTCATTAGAAAATGACACTCTGAATAGAATAACACATCATGTGTCAACTTTCGCATATATGGTTTATTTCAAGTTGTAACAGGCGGTTCATAATGACAATTTGACTGGAAATATCAAGTGTGTGGTATCAAATTATTCGTGAAAAAATGCTTTTCCCAAATATGCTAATGGACCAGCTGCGTATATCATATGTCAAATTTTGATATTTTCGCTTAAAAAAAAATTGTATTTTAAATTTTAATCTAGAGCGCCATGGCTATGTTAAAAACACTAACTTATAATCAAGGAGCATTGGAAAAATATATTTGATTGTCTAACGTTTTTCGTGTCTTGTCCTGGTCGGTTAACAGATGCCTAAATCGTGTTTTAATCATATCTATTTTTTTTTCAAATAGAACAGGGCACCTGCACATTAGCATATTAGGAAAAAGCATTTTTTACGAATAATTTGGTACCACACACTTGGAATTTCGAATCAAATTGTCGTTATGAACCGCATGTTACAGATTCGATTAAACCATATGCAAAAATACGAAAAGTGATAATAATCGTTATTATTAGTAGTAGGTAAAAGAAATGGTAACTTATTTCTAAAATCATCAGAAGATAACTATCGTATAATCTTAAAATTTTACTTTTAGGAAGAAATCTGTATCCAGCTATGGGATATTTATTATTGGCTTGGGAAGCATTGGCTGGTACTTACAGACTTATGTTAAAATATACAAAAGTTGTGTTTGAGAACTGTCGGTTTATAAGAGCCTGTTCCGTTTCGTCCACACATGGATCTCTGTTATTATATCTGCGTGTTTTATTTCATGCGGTGTCCGGCAACTTTGAGATTAGCGAGGGTAAGTCATTTTTTATTAGTAGGTAATGTAAAATGTAGAATGCAACATGAGTGGGGGATTAATCACTACGACCTTACAGATCTATTGTGTCCCTCGTTCTTGAGTTATAACTAATCCTACAATTTTAGGACTTTGACAAAAGCCAATTTCCGAGATAATTTTACAAAGGGTAGTTTTCCGTCTCCGATATCAATCGTACCACAGTTTATGGTACGAAGGGTTGTCCTCTCAGCGCACTCAGTGATGAGAAGGTATTCTGGTGTTTCCCCATTTTCCCACAGAATCTGCATTTGCCGTTTCTTTTTAGCTTCAATCATACTGAGGTGTTTATTGAGGAGACAGTGTTCTGTTAAAACCATGACAATCCGAAGATTGTTCTTACTTAAATAAAGAAATGTATTTGATTTTTCGCGGTCGTAAGTACTGAAAAACTTATTCTTTGTGTGTTAGACCGTTGCAGGATTCCCACTCCAGGTTACTGATGGAGTCTTCCACGTTCTTGAGATCCATTTTTCTGGTTCCAACCGTTCTGGTCCAGTTAGTGGAGCGTTCGTTTCTTTTCTAGCTAGATAATTTGCCTTCTCACTCTGCTCACTTGCTCTTTATTACTAATATTTTTTATTACTAATAGTTTCACAAAAAAAATACTTTTTGATCATCCTATACTTATATTTATAGGTAACTCAACCATTGTAACTTGAAGGATAAAACTAGCTAAAGGAGATGAAGCTGAATTTACGCCACTTCCGTTGCCAGCTGGTGTGTCAAGCACAACTGCACCTTATATGTCAAAAAAGGACGTATACAAAGAATTAAGACTGCGTGGATATAATTACAGGTATTTTGATATTGAGGTTTGCCAGAATATTTCAAACTCATATTTATTTTACCAGCGGAAAATTTAAAGCTATTCAATCTACTGATATTAGTGGCCAGGTTGCATCAATTGAATGGGATGGAAATTGGGTCACGTTTATGGACAATATGCTACAAGTAAAACTTCTACAAGGAGACACACGGTTGCTTTACGTTCCTACGTTTATATCTAGACTAAGTATTGATGGAAAAAAGCACATCGAGATGGTAGAAAGTCTAGGAGAAAATCCCAATGTGCCGGTTTATGCCTCCAAACAGGCGGGTGTTATTCAGTAAGTATTATGGTAAAGGGTAAAGACGAAATGTATGATTGTAATTAAATAAGTAATGTCAAAATAAAATTAATATGAAATACACGACTTTTCAAAAAATTATAAACACAAGAAAAATATTCTATATGGGTCCAACTGGAAGTACTAAATTATCTTGATCGTCCAAATTAGCGCTGACAGCAAAAAAGAAATGTTGACTTAAAATAGTTTAATTTTTAGATCTGGAGGTATAGAAATTCGTGGTTTAATTGCCAGTTCCATACCTAAAAGAAAAAATACGTGTATTCCAGTACTAGAGAAATATATTTTTCTATCAAATATGACTAATCTGAAGTTGGAACAAGCTGTAAGAGTCAATATGCAAATACTATTAGAAAATATTTTTACCCTTCAAGTAAAAGCTGTGGAATTAATTGACGAAGCAACGCCAGAAGAAAATAAAACAATTGGTAGGTTTATACATTAATTTTAATTTGTACATTTTCTAACAAACACGTTAATATAAGTAATACGTAAATGGTTTTAGCAAAAACTATATAGATTTTTCTAAAATCATTTATTACCAATAATCATTAATATACCCAGAAACACAAAAAATAGTATTTTCATCATTTTCATCATTGAGAATTACGGTCCTCAAATTCATAGAAATAATAAAATTATATAACAAAGAATTGATAGAATTCATACCAATTTTCCATCAGACAACAAGTACTTTTCTTGAATATGTAGAACGCTCTGAGGTTTATGATTATTGTTAGTTCCCAGTAGTTAGTACGCAGAAAAAAATCGTGGATGTTTGAGAAGGCTCGAAAGGAAACAATTATGTTTATTTTGCGACGTGTCGGGACTTTATTATCGCTTCTTCAAGCACTTAATATATGTTTTGGCACCTGAAGAAGCAGCAATAAAGTCGCGAAAAGTCGCAAAAAACATAATTGTTTCCTTTGAAGCCTTTCCAAACACCCACGATATTTATTCTGCTCTCTGAGGTTTGTTTTCCCTAAAAATATTATTAGGACTGTTGCAAGCATTATGAAATATTAATCTCGATATTAATTATCCCAACAGAACGGTATAAAAAAAATTAATATTGAAGTTATAACAGTTACTTCTTCTACTACTTTACTATATCATTAAAACTGAAAATTTGAAGACAAAATATTTTTAGGTGACACAGTATTCGACGTCCTCGCAGATCAACCACTAATTCAACCCAACATAACCGTCCTTAGTAAGTCTGAGTTAGTAGTGAATAACGTGACAGTAGAGGATAAGAAGCTGCTCACTGAGGTTGACTGTCAATTGGTTATCGCTTCACGGCTCTTGGAAAGACCTAATGTAAGTTCTGAGACTCCGATTAAATTGAGTTATTACTTCGTTTTTATTTTTTTAAGAAATATGGTTCTATTGAAAATATATTCTTGTCGCCCTTGGTGCAGAAGTATCTAATATAAATTGTTTTAGATATTGACGCTGGCATTGGGATCTCTACACACTTCTGGGTTTATACTATCCAGAGAATCAAAAGATCTGGATCATTCTACTTTTGATAACGACAATATCTCTACGATTACTGTTTATACAACGGCTAATGAAAAATTGATTTTAATGAAACCAGTATCTGAATATAAACCACCCAGGATAGAAATATCAGCATTAGACACTGAATTTTCGTGGCTCCCAAAATTACGTAGTTTTTTGGAAAAAGAAAAGGATATTCTTATATATGTCGATAAAGAACCTTTTAACGGAATACTTGGATTCTATTCTTGTATTCGCAGAGAACCAGGTAAACTATTTCTTATAAAAATGAACTTCAATAGCAGTGAATGTCTTTAAATCTGGCCAAGTATAATCAAAAATGAATTTTGCTCGGAAAGTCTATTTAACACTAAATACTATTCATCCACAAACAAAAAATAAAAAAAAATTCTGGGAGTTTTACAGCATGAAGTGATGATAACTATCTATTGTTGAGAAGTTGAAGTGCCTTTTTCAAGACCTTTTTAATAACTAACCGTACTGAATACATTTTAAGGATATACTGGGTGCGTCTCAAAAGTGGCTCGCCCCTATAACATTTTTATTTTTTTTTATTTTGACGTATTCAATTGTTTTCGGTTAGTTTCTCTTTCATCGGAAACGACTACAACTTTTGATTTAACTGAACAAAATGACACTCTGAAGAGAATGACATATCATATGTCATTCTATTCAGAGTGTTTTGACATTTTTGAATATGATTTATTTGAAATTTTGCTTTTTCCACGAATTTTTTTTTCCACATACGCTAATGAGCTACCCATTGAGTGGAAAATATTGAGATCTATGTTACCCGATATTTTACCGTATGATCGAAAAAAATGGCGTCCAGTTGGCTGGGAATTGACGGTCGATGACATTTCCCATATAAATTTACATATAAAACGACAGTGATCTTCATTTCATAGCCATTGCTGATGCCGTTATTTTTTCGATCATACGGTATAATATTTACAACCTACCACTAATTTCACTGAGCGTCAATTTTGCCGAGTAGAACGCGGTTTTGCTGCACTTGAATTGCTTATGCGTTCTTTTTAATTGGGTATCCTCTATTCTCAAGACTCCCAAAGAATCATAATTTTGATCAGAGAAATTTTCAGAGATTTTAAAATCAGAAAAATGCTGTTTTCTCCATCCCCATAAGCAAGATAAACCTTCCTTTCAGCCAAAATTTTTGTGTGTGAAAATCCAGACTGAAAGATCTAGTTGTATAACAGTGTATATAATAGTTTTAATCATCTCTTGATGGTACTAACATAGTTAGGAAAACGCGCGCCCAGCGTAAAAGTAAAGTGTTTTGGTGCATTGTGGTGAATAGTGTTTTTATTTTGCTGTTGTAAACATCAAAGGTTTCAACTCTCAACTGTAATAATAGCTGTATAACGTCAACTTGATTGTATCTTTATTTTGGAGAAATGTCTCAAAAGCTAAGGAATATTTGCAAACTTCGGAATAAATAAAAAAATGCCTTTATTGTCAAAAAAATTTACAATTTGTAGACAAAGGTAAAGTAAACAAATAAAAGAGAATACAAAATAAGTATACAAATTCCATTGTCAGTCTTATTGTTTAAAATAAACATTTACAACGACAAATACAAAAAAATACAATGTCAAAGAATAAAAAAATAAAAATAATATTCAAAAATATTTAGTAAGTTTATAGTAAATATAGTAATAGCAAACATTATACCAGTGTTTAGAAGGTCAAATTCTATTATCAAAATATAAGTGATTTACGGCGTAGAAAGCCTTGTTTAGTAAATAAGATTTCAATGCTTTTGGAAATGAAGAAAATGATATTATGGATTTGATTTCAAATGGCAGGTAATTGTGCATTTTTTTCGAGTTGTATAATATTGAACTTTTAACTAACTCTGAGCGTGGGGTAGGTAGATAAAGATCTTGTTCCGCGTTCCTGAGTGGATAAGTGTGAGATAGCCTTTCTTAAGAAGCTGATACATGCTGACGTATTAGGCAAACGGATCTAAATATAAATAAGGAAGGAAGAGTTAATTTTTAATTTTTTTAAAAAGTCCTGACACTAAATTCTGCTGTTTAGTCCCAGTGAATATTGAACAGCTCTCTTCTGGAGCTTAAAAATGCGGTCAAATTGAATCGCACAACACGTACCCCAGAATGGAAGGCAAAATGTCGATGTTTTCGTTCTTCCTTTATACAGTACTTCTAATTAAATAAAAATAGTTATAATGATTGGAAGACAATAATTATCAACGTTATATACAATTTAATTTTTCCTCTATTTAGTTTATTTTTGGTTTATTTGGTGTTAAATATTGTAGTATGGATAATAGCTCACAGATGACAGTAATACACTTAAAATAATCTAGAATATAATTATTGACATCATATACTGTATAAATCATCTACAGTCAAAATAATATAATGCTAAACTAACTTTATAACCTGCCATCTAATGATATTCTTCATTTTATAGGTGGTCAAAATGTAAAACTTCTTTTTGTACTCGATCCTTCTGCACCAGATTTTGCTGTAAACTCGCCATTTTACGAATCTCAATTAAGAAAACAATTGTTTATAAATATTTACAAGAACGGCCAATGGGGAACTTATAGACATATGCTTTTCGATAAAAGCAATTCAATCGAGGCTGAGCATTGTTATTTGAATTCATTAGTAAGAGGCGATTTGGGCTCGTTGAGGTGGATGGAAGGACCAATTTCATCAAATGATGTGAGATTAGAAAACCCTGATGAAGACATTGTGGCCGTAAGTCAAAGCTACTCCATTTTATTTCAAGAAGTTTCCGAAACAATAAACAATTTTAGTACTCTGTTTACAAGTAAAGTCCCGATCAGTAGTAAAGATTTTTGATTTTGGATTATTGCCTTCATTTATTGTACAATAACTAGTTTATAATTGAGTCATTTTAATGTTAAATATAATATTTTGAAGAATGCTGTATTGCCTTGCGATGTTGCTATCATATATGATATACAATCGAATCTCAAAAGAAAATCTTTTATGAAATATTTTTGAAATATGAAAAACATAAACACAAAGAATCATATAATTTTTAATTAATAAAATATATAATTTTAAGGTATACTATGCTTCGTTAAACTTTAGAGACGTCATGACTGCTACAGGAAAGATAAATGTGGATACAATTACTAGAGAACGAAGGGAACAAGAATGTGTTCAAGGCTTTGAGTTTAGTGGTCGGTTAGCAAGGTAAAGAATATTTTTAAAAATATAAATTTAAAATTAAATAGATTTAATCATATGGATTAGTTTGAGTAAAATACTGTATCTAGTCTACCCATCATTATGATCATTAACCAGCCACTAAAGTAGGCCCCCTTCGTTTGCTTTCATAACACCCTATCTTGAGATATTTGCATCCAGTTACTGTGGATACGTCTTAAGTCGTCATGCCATCTGGTTGGAGGACGGCCTCTGCTCCTGAATGCATCATGTCTTGGTCTCCATTCCATCTATTATTTTCTTCGTACATCGGTAATCGTTTAGCCTTGCAATGTACCCTGTCCAACTCTAGACTATCAAATAACGATAATAATAATTATTTATTTTCAAAAACAAGACAAAATTGTGTAGAAAATTAGTCAAAATAGCATTACAGGTTAAGTTAATATGATGTGTTGCTTGCTGAAAATCGTTCTTAAATCTAGTGTTAAAACCATGCATTTGACATTTTGTAAAATGTTTGTACGTGTTTACTTAAACTCATTTTGATTTTTTTTACAAGAAACAAAAAATATAGTAAATACCTTATGATCGAATAAAACGGCGGCCAGTTGCCTTGGAAATGACGATCGATGACATTTCCCATATAAAATGACAGCGATCTTCATTTCATAGCCATCGCTGATGCCGTTTTTCTTTCGATCATACGGTATTGTATTTGTATTGTATTGTATTGACTAAGAGTGGGTCCCGTGGGACCCTCCACTGCGGCCGCGAGGGCCTTGAATAAAGGCCGTATGATTTAAAGAGGGCCACATCATACGGTACTAGAAGAATTATTTTACAAAAAAAATCGGTCGTAGTTGGAGTTGAAAAAAATACTTCTACTAAAATTTATGTAGGGGTAGGAGTAGTTTCCACCCTTCCAGTACTTTTTCATGATTTTTGAGAAAACCAAATGTTAAAGTACTTAGCAAAGCATAGACTCTTAAAATATCTGAAAAAATATGTTTATTTTTTGAAAGTTTGATGCCCTCTAGCGGAAAAACAAACCACTTTTGTATAGAGGTAAATTGTGTCCAATGAACTTATTTTGATTTCAAAAATACGTAGTAGTTCTTTGTCCACGGAATATGGGACACCTTGTATAAGAATTAATGAAATACTATTCCTGTCTCTTGGAAACTTCCAAAATCCAATGATTGGTGATCATTGCCTGGTCGAAGTCGTGGTCATGCAAGCGGTATTTACCATTTTTTTATGTATTTTTTCCAAACGGGCCTTGCTATTTAGTCATCGGCCAGATTTCTGACATGGCTGGCTTATTACTTACTTAAGTCTACTAGACTTTATTTGTTTTCTTCTAGGTATTGAGGTGTTGACCCAAAAATAGTTTTTGCAGTCAATCATCAAGATTTTACTTTTATTCTCATTTATCTGTAGGTCTACTTCATTACTGACATCTTCAGTATTTTGCAAGATATTGAGTAGTTCTTGTTCTGATGTTGTTGTTAGACTAGTATCTTCAGCATAACCGAGGTTGTTAATTTTAATACCCTGAAGAGTATTAAAACTTAATATTTTATCTTTACAGGTTGGCGCACCTCATTCGCCTTGGTTAATTATACAAAAACGAAAAGATGTAGAAACAAAATATTTTAAGAGTATATGTGAGAAGACAATGTGCATAATTTAAAATTATTTTGAAATGTACAGGGTGTGTCAGAACTAAGATCCATTTTGGTTAGGGCATATGTTCATAGAAACTTTTTGTTTTATTTTATGTAGAATCTATCACCGCAGTTAGATACACTATTTTGTTGACACCCTGAATAGTATTATAATAATTAATATTATGAATTGATTATATTTTGATTAAAATGTATTAAAACTGTATTTTACTCAAATATGTTACAGTGGCAAGAGAGTTATGGGCATGGTATCCAACGGAGCTTGTGGCTCGTATTGCAAAGGCGACAAGTATCTTATGTGGGAGGTTCCAGAAAACTGGTCTTTAAGGGATGCTGCTACCGTTCCTGTGACTTATGCCACAGTTATATACGCATTAGTGTTGGTAATACCTTTTTATCAATATTGTGTAGCAATCTCTCTCTTTGCTCGTATGGGCAATTATTCAATTTATTGCAATTAATCCATTTCGTTATAATTTGTCATAAATCAAATTATAATTTGTCAAGAATTATCATAAGTTTTAAACTTAATTTTTTTTCTGTGCTTATACATTTCCATAAAATTTGATTATAACTCATAGTTATTGATCAACTTTAATAATCAAAAAGAAAAAAAAATGAAATAATTTCAGTTATGTTTAATAATAATTTAATATAAATTGGTGCTGTTTTTTAAGAAAGCGAATATTAAGCCAGGGGATTCTATACTAATTCACTCTGGTACTGGAGGTGTTGGTCAAGCTGCTATAGAAATAGCCCTTGCAAATGGCTGTACAGTCTATACTACAGTTGGCAATGAAGAAAAACGAGACTTTATAAAGAAAAAATTTCCACAAATAAACGGTAATGATAAATTTTGAATTCGCAGAAAATTATAACATTAAGTTTTTCTCCATTATTTTATTAAAAAAAAACTATTATAATGAAGTAGAAGTTCACTAAGAAAGCTTATTTGTCTTTTAGTTAGTTCTTTACAAAATTACACATATCTATTAAAATATGAGTCAATATTAGTTTTAACCTGACCGGACTCGCTAAAATTTAGCATCATCAGATGAATATAAATAATGAGATGAATTGTGACAATGAATTTAATCATCGGCTGATGATACTAATATGATTAGCGAAACGAGCATCCAGAGTTTTAACCCTTTATAGGTTGATGGTCGCTAAATCGACTACTTTAATTTAACCAATTAATCAGTCGCGTGGAAGTGTATTTTCGCCCAGATTGTTTGCTATTTTTATTTTTATGCGCGCTTTGGCCATTTAATCAACGTAACAAACAACAACGTTCAATAACGTAAGCGGTTGAATATTCGACCAGTGAGCATTGGTGACACTGAGTTGGTTAGCTTGTAGCTGTATATCATATAGGTAATAATTGTCGTCTATGTATTTTCTACGCAAATTTTGTGTGATAAAAATTTAAAAATATAGAAACAAATGTATCTGTGATGTGTATTTCTTTTTATTTAGTGCACCCAATTTACGGGTTGGATGGTATTTTCTAAAATCGTTAACATGTTCTGTATATTTTCGATCATTTCTAATAGCATGCCACTTTCTCGAAAAACATAATTTTATTTACTTGATATGGGCATATTTTTGAGCAGAGAGCTAACAGAGATAATCAAAATGAACTTACTTTTTTTTTTTTACATTGGATGATACATATATTATATACATTAGAACATTACATATTATCTATTTGCTTTAACAATCTCTGTTTAAAAAGTCAACCACCACCACCCTACTTCCTTATTTTTGTTAACTTTTTGAAAAATGTTATTAAGGAAATATGTTCCCTTTGTGCTAGTTTATAGATTTTTGAAGTCAATTTAATCAAACTAGAAATTAATTAGTACTGCCCTATAAAGAATTAAATAAATGGCTGTTTTTATTGTGGTTGATTTGTGGAGATTTTTGGTGACCTAAAAAATAAATCCTAAAATAACACTAAAACACACGTAGAATAAACACTTAAAACACCGCGTAGAACAACACAACTAAAGGATACACGTAGAACTAGAAATAAACTAGTTTGACTGTAGATACTAAAATGTAAAAAAAACATATAATTTATTTCTTTCCAGATGACCATATATTCAATTCAAGAGACACAAGTTTTGAAAAAAAAGTAATGAAAGCTACAGAAGGTAGAGGAGTTGACGTTGTTTTGAATTCGTTAGCTGAAAAAAAGCTTCTTGCCTCAGTTCGATGTCTGGCAAAAGGCGGACACTTTTTGGAAATAGGAAAATTTGATGCGGGCAATAATAATCCTTTGAGACTTATACTTCTCGAGAAATCTGCCAGTTTTCACGGTATTTTTCAATTATGATTAATATATTCAACGTAGTGTTTTTAAAAGTTTAAAGTTATACATTACAATCATTTGAATCATCAGTCATCAATAATCATTATACTAAAAATAAATTACTAATTATTTGATACTAACGACTAGTATGACATTATAGTAAAACAGTTTTTTTTCAATAACAAGGGACCGTCCTCTGCCGGAAACAATGCGACCCGTGAGGCCTATTGTATTTGTCCCCTTTCCTATTCCCCATTCTCCTATCCCTGTACCCTGCCCCAACTTATGCAGGTTCTTGATAGGATGGAAGCATAGTTCCTCCGGTTATAGTCTAGCTTTCACAAATAAAAAGAGTCGCTTGCAATCCAGAGTCTCGCAGTGACATATTATGTGGTCCGCTGTTTCAGGATCTTTGTCGCAGAGTCGCAAAGACTCCTTAATACAGGTTGAGATTGTTCAGGTAACATTGACAGTCGTGTGTGCTGTCAAGTGACCTGTTGTAATCCGCACTTTATTCCTGCTAAGCTTTAGCAGTTTTTTTGTGGTTTCGGAATTAGGTCCTTGGATAAAGGCGTTGCTGTGCCCCTGTGTGTTTCTCCAGTGGACATTCTGCTTTTTCCTAGTTTTAGTGCACTACGGGCCGTACATTAGGGTATTCCCAGTAGAGCTCTAAACTAAGATAGGATGCCCATGATCTTTGACTAGCTAGCTAATCGGCGTTTTTCGTTGTCGCTTGGATGCTGTTATAGCCCGGCCTCCAGCATAATTTAATTAATAATAAAAATAATAGTATATAATATATATAAGTCGGTTCAGAACGTTCTACGACGTTTTCCGACACCTAACCTCCACTCTTGTCTATTTAGCCAGAGATCATCATGTATTTCTCTATTTTCTAGTTCTTTATCCACACCTTCCCTCCAGCTTCGTCGCGGCCTTCCTCTTTTATTTCTGCCTCGAGGTGTCCACAGTAAAATTTGTTTTGGTATTCTGTGATCAGGCATTCGTTGCACATGACCAAACCATATGAGTTGTTTTGTTCTTATGTCGTCCACAATTGTGTGTTCTGCTCCCATAATCTCCCTTACTCTGTTGTTGGTTATTTGTTCTCTTTTTGATTTTCCAGCAGATCTCCTCCAGTAATCCATTTCGGTCGCTAATAGCATGTTCTCTGTTCTGCTTTTCAACTGCCATACTTCGCTTCCGTAAGTTATTATGCTTTTCACTACCGTATTATATATGTTCTTCTTATTAGCTTTAGAGATTCCTTGATCCCACAGTACACTATTCAACATAGATATTGCCCTTCTGCCTTGCATTATTCGATCTTTTTTTTTTTCCTCGATCTTTCGATTTTCCTCGTCGAGTTTTCCATCGTTAGTTATTTTTAATCCGAGATATTTATATTTGTCACAGGTTTTTATCACGCTTCCAGCCTCTAAGACTATGTTCTCTTGTGGCCCCCCTACAGTCATACATTCAGTTTTGGTGATATTTACCTCCAACCCCCATTTCTTATACTCCTCTATCAGCTTCCTTGCCATATATTCAAGGTCGTCGTGATATTGGGCTAGGACTATCTGGTCGTCCGCAAAAAATAGCGTGTATAGGGTGTCCTCATTTATTAGGGGGATTCCCATTCCTCTACACTTAAGCATCCATTTTTTTAGTGCTTGTTGCAGGTATATTTTGAATAGTATAGGAGATAGGCAACATCCCTGCTTGAGGCCTTTTGTAAATTTTATGCTTTCTGATAATGAGTCTCGTATTTTTATTCTAGTTGTGGTGTTCTGGTATAAGTTCTTAACTGCTTTAAGTAGGTTGACATTTATATTAGTTATTTCCAACGTTTCCCACAATTTATTTAATGGTATGCTGTCATATGCCTTTTGGAGGTCTATATATAGTAAATGTACCTCTTGATCTTTTGCCGTTTTTTTCTCTAAGACCTGTGTTATGGTAAACAGATGATCCACAGTAGACCTTCCCGCTCTAAAACCCGCCTGTTCTTCTATTTCTAGCTCTTTATATTCATTTTCTATTTTATTCTTTAGTATCTTTCCATATAATTCTACTTAATGTACTTGTCACTGCCAAGCCTCTATAGTTTGCACAGTCTTCTCGATTTCTTTTTTTTTAAATCGTCGTGATATATGAGGTTTTAAAATCTTTTGGTACTTCTGCGCCATCTATGCACATCTGGAAAAGTTTTGTTATATGTCGGTGCAGATTTTCCGTCCCATATTTTATTAGTTCTCCTGGTATATCTCCCGGGCCTGCGGATTTACCATTTTTTAAATTTTTACATGTCTCCCTTACTTCTTTAGTTGTTATTCTGAGGGGAGATGCGGCTACTGTTATCCTTTCTTGTGTTTCTTTACCTGTCTCAAAATATGTTCTGTTCTCGGTAAGTAATGTTTTAAAATACGATTCCCATTTGTCCATTGTTACTGTCGATATTATGTCCTTATTTTGATTTTGTCTTAATTGTTTTATCATTTTTCAGCTTTCAGTACTTTTTCTTTTACCCAGATAAGTATTGATTTTCATACATTTTCGTTCCCAAGCTTCATTTTTCTTCTGTGTTATTTTGCGTCTGACTATTGCTTGTATTTTTTTATATTCTACTTTATCATTGTCACTATTTGTATTTAAAAATTGTTGATATTTTTGTCTTTTTTCAGTTATAATACTTTCTATATCTGGATCCCACCAATATGGTTTTTTACTTTTAGTATATTCATAAGGTTCCAAGGCCTCCAGCGCAGCTGAGTGTATACTGTTTTTAATGTGTTCGTGATATATTTCGGGGTCTTCGAATCTTGTATTTATTAATTTCTGATCTAGGCGTTTTCTGTATAGTTCTTTTGTACTCTCATTGTCAACGCTATCTATGTTATACCTCTTTTGTTGTTATTTGTTGCTTTTTTGTTGTTCTTTGTCTTCCATATTTACATCGGTTCTTCTCGGTTTGTGTACTATTGTAGCTTTGAGTAGATTATGATCACTATCACACGTGGCTCCTCTATACACTCTTACATCTTTTACTTTTAGTTTGGAGTCTTTTCTAATGATATTATAGTCAATTATAGATCTTAATCCCCTTGTATTTTGTATCCATGTGTATTTGTGTATATATCGATGTTGGTAGAATCCATTCATTATTTTTAAGTCATTCTGTTCGCATAAGGTTATTAGTCGATTTCTCCGTTGTCATTTTTTGTATCTTCTCCATAGGGTCCTACAACTTGGCTATCTGTACTTTTGCCAACTCTGCAGTTCAAGTCTACTAGTATAATGATTTCTCTAGTTTTTCCCACTTTTGTTCTTTCGTTATTCAGATTTTTGAAAAACTCGTCTTTAACATTTACTAAAGAGTCATCGTTTATACCATATACCCCAAAAATAGTTATTCTATTTTCACGTACAGTCGTATTTATCTTAATGATTCGTTCACTGATAGTTTCCCATGAATGCACATGTTTTCTAAGGTTTCTTTTTATAAGTACTGATACTCCTTGTTGTGCTCTTCGGTCTTTAGATACTCCACTGTAGAAATGGTCATATTGACCCATGCTTTCCGATCCTTGTCCTTTTTTCTTTATTTCTGTGATTACCGCGACGTCTAGTTTTAGATTTTTAATTTCTATCATTACTTCATTTATTTTCCTAGTGAGGCCCTGTACATTCCATGTTCCATAACTCATTGTCCTGTTCCGTTGCTTAAGTCTGCTTTGATTTTTCCGTCCAGTTCCGAGGCTTTGGTTAGGTTTTTTAGCATTTGTAGCTTTTACAGGTTATAGGGAGCTAGCCTATAGCCCCAACCCTCCTCCTTTATCCGGGCTTGGGACCGGCAATGGCCCCCTTAGAGCTACTCAATTCACTCCTTAGAGACCACAGGCGGAGTTAATAAAGAGGAGAAAATAATAGTAAAACAGTTAAATCGTTCCAGTAGTTCTCAAAGGGTCGGTTTAGAAACAAAGGGTAATTCATTTTTATATAATTTTTGCGAGAGAGAAATATAATTATTGATATTCGTGTTCTAACATATATTTCTTTTTAGGTGTAATGCTGGATAGATTTATGAATCTTGACTGCTACTTTCGCCGAGAATTAGTAGCTGTAATGACAAAATATTTGAGTGATGGTCGAATTCAACCTCTCAATTCAACTATCTTTCAAATGGACCAGGCTGAAAAAGCATTTAGATTCATGATCTCTGGAAAACATACAGGCAAAGTAATGATAGAAATCCGGAAGGAAGAAAAGATAAATATTGCACACAATTCGACGCCGGTTCTGTATCCATGTATACCGAGGTGTGTAATTTTAACATTTTTTAATTTTTGTTTTGAAACTGTTTACCGCAAGACTGTTTCATCATTTACTCACCAAATAGAAACTATTCGAAAAATTCAAGTCATTTTTTGTGTTGATGGAGTGATTTGGTTACAATCTATACATTTTTTTTTATCTTAGATATTATTGTGATGGCAAGAAGACTTACATAATCTGTGGAGGACTGGGAGGATTTGGATTAGAACTAGCAGACTGGCTAGTACTAAGACGATGTAGAAACCTAGTTTTAACATCTCGAAATGGAATCAAAACCGGTTACCAAGCATACAGAATATCGTACGTCTTTTGTAAAATAATTTCATTATTTCTTTATTAACTTTTTTTATTTTATTGGTAGAATATGGAGATCATACGGTTGTACCGTCTCTATTTTTACTGATGATATAACCACAGAAAGCGGCTGTGAGAGTTTAATCAAGAAAGCCAGTTATCTTGGACCTGTGCATGGTATATTTAATTTAGCTGTTGTACTCCAAGATGGCATTTTTACAAACCAAACTGAGGATATGTTTAAAACAAGTTTTGGCCCTAAAGCCAGAGCTGCCAAACATTTGGACAAAGTAACGAGAAAGTACTGTCCAGAACTGAGGTGCGATATTAAAATAATCATACGAAAACATTAAAACATCGAGTGTTTCTCCACTAAAATCAAAAACTAAAAAGAATGGTTATTTTTTTTTGGTTGTTTTCGATATTTTTACAATATCGCATTTCATAAAACTTTTCTAGAATAAACCTTTCTCGAGATCGAAAAACAAAATTTACTTTGGAAGTACGAAATTACATCTTAGTTATTAGCCGACCATACCAATAGGTATGGTAGGCTATTAAGATCGGCAAAAAAAGGTTTTTTAATTTCACTCAAAATGAGTTATTTGGGTCATAAATAACTTAAATACAAAATATTTTCATGGTGTCTGTCTGTCCGTCTGTAACACGATAACTCAAAAACCGCTAAACCGATTTTAACCAAATTTGGCACAAACATACTGTGGCACCCGAGAATCTGGCCATTAGTTTTTTGTGAGGGTGGGAGGTTGGTAAGGGGGTATGGGAGGGGGTATGGGAGGAGGTATGGGAGAGGGTATGGGAGAGGTATGGGAGGGGGTATGGGAGGGGGTATGGGAGGGGGTATGGGAGGGGGTATGGGAAGGGGTATGGGAGGGGGTATGGGAGGGTGTTAAAAATTTTAAAAAATCGTAACTCCAAAATTACAGTAGCTAGCGAAACGCGGTTTTCAATTTAAGATTAGGAATAATATTTGCAACAAAATTTGTAATAACATCAAAATCAGTCAAAGTCCCAGTTTTTGAGATAAAAAAAATGGGAAAATTCCTTTACTTTGAAACTAAAAGAACTGCCTACCAACTTTTTATTAACATATTTTAGTATGGGCGGCTATACGTGCCTCCCGGCGCCAATTTTTTTGATATTTTGGTTAAATGTAAAATACGCTTACTTTAAAGGTTTACAGTAAACCAATATATTTAGGCAGATATTTAAATTATACATCAAGTTACACACTAAGCATGAGAATGGTGTTAAATAAATAATAATTATTTATTAAACAAAGACATAAATCCTATAAACCAAACAATAATAAATAACGATTACTGCCAATCTTTAATTAAAATAAACAAATTAAATTCAAAACACAAACTACAGATACAATACCCATCATTATAACCAATTTTATTTTCTATATGCGTTTCCCAACTTCTCTGATATACCGGTGCATCGTCTTTGGAAACATAGGAAATCCCATGCAAATTTTGAACTGTTCATATATTGGTTTCCCTATCGATTTTACAGCAAAGTCGTAAATATTTTTTTAAGGTTTATGTATGGTAAATACACATACCAAATTTAAACAATTTTGGACCAGCCGATTTTGAGTAATTGAAAAAAGATTGCATCTATTTTTAAATTAAAACCGAATAGGTAACAATCAAACACCAGTCAAAATCTGACATACCTTAGGTTTACAAACTATGATTTGTCATTGTCAAAAGTAATTCGGGAGTCCAAAATTGTTCAAATTTGGCACATGTGTTTACCAAACGTAGATCTTAAAAAATCTATTTCCGACTTTGCTATAAAATCAATAGGGAAGCCAATATCTGGACAGTTAAAAATTTGCATGGGATTTCCTATGTTTCCAACGACGATGCACCACCCGGTATAACAATTATAGAAATTGTAATTTTACTAAAACTTATTCAGATTTGAAAATGTCTATAATATCTATCTGTAATATGATCTATGGCATATATATTTTTTTATAAAAAAATCATATTTTTTTAGAGATTTTGTGATGTTCTCTTCAGTTTCCTGTGGAAGAGGAAACCCTGGACAGACAAATTACGGTATGGCTAATTCCATTATGGAAAGGATTTGCGAGAAAAGAAAGACTGATTGTTTACCAGGATTAGCCATTCAGTGGGGAGCTATTGGAGAAGTATGTAAACTAGCAGCAAAAGCTATACCTATAAAAATATTATGTATTTTTATAAACATATACTAATACTCATTTATACCACCAATTAATGAATATTTAATCCAATATATCATTATTTCCGTTAGTTAACTTCTGAATGAATGCTAATAGTTATTCTAGTTGTAGATTAATATTGATAGAATGTTATATTTATTAAAAATATATATTTGTCTCAGGCGTATAGAATGGGTTGTAGCCGGCTTTTTCTAACAAAAAGACTAGGCATATTATAAAACGCCGGCGAATTTAAAAAAAAATAAATTAAAGAAGAAATGTTTACAAAAAGTTTACCTATTTCCAGTCTGCAAAAAGACTGTCTGTTTTTATTTTACAAACTACCAAAGCGAGGCCAGGAAGATTAAAATATTATCAAAGTTTAATCAGCTAAGGACATAAGCATATTGAATAACTTGCGCTTTAATAAAAATATCACATTTTTATACAATTTGGAAAAATGTTTTCAATTAAAATTATATTAAAAATATTGTTTTAACCAGGTGGGATTAGTAGCTGACATGCAGGACGAATCTATCGAAAT
This sequence comes from Sitophilus oryzae, assembly GCF_002938485.1. Taxonomy (NCBI): domain Eukaryota; kingdom Metazoa; phylum Arthropoda; class Insecta; order Coleoptera; family Curculionidae; genus Sitophilus; species Sitophilus oryzae. The sequence continues at coordinate 6,656,473 of NW_022146105.1, forward strand.
AGAAATAGGAGGCACATTACAACAGAAAATTGCTAGTTGCTTAGAAGCAATGGACTTTTTCCTAAGGCAAAACGAATCAGCTGTAGTTTCCAGTACAGTTGTAGCGGAAAAAAGGTCGGAGCTGGTGTCTGATGATATGGTTGGCGCTGTAGCTAGTGTTTTGGGTAAGTTGTTTTTATTTGTTAAGATTGGCAAACATAACGTTTGAACAGTAAACAGAATTAATTTGTCGAGAAGCGTATAGGGTGACCTACAATTTTTCTATTTGAGATTTTCACTGCAATATTTATATAAAATATGAGGGAAATAGTAGCACACAATTTTAAAATTATTTCAATGATACACACGCAGGATATTCAATTATATTTTTCCATTAAGGATATTGTTCAATATTTTGATCTGTGGATTTTTTATAAAATTCCAATTTCCAAAAATACGATCATGACTTAATCTATAACTAGACGTCGCAAACCACGATAATGAGAGGACCTCAAAATAAGCATAAATAATAATGATTACAATAAGTAAACACATATCGGATGATGCTGTTAATATTCTTGTATTTCTGTAAGCTTATCTTTGAAAGATTTCAGTTAAAATTTGAATTCGTAGTTGATGATTTTGCGGGTTACTGCTTTAATTTTAGTTGACAATTTATAAAAATTGTCAACTAAAATTAAAGCTAAAATAGTATTGAAGGATAATTATGATTTATTTAATCGAAAATCTGTGATGTTCTTAAGATAATACTTTATAAACATAATCTATATATATAAATCTGACTGTCCTGACTGATACTGACTCATCAACGCCCAGACCAAACCCTTGACCCTAGAAAGCTGAAATTTTGCACAGGGGTTCCTTTTATGATGTTTACGTAAGATAAGAAAGGATTTTTAAAAATTCATCCCCTAAGGGGGTAAAAAGGGGGGTGGAATATTACAATATTTTTTATTTAAAAACGGTCAAGTTTCGAAAAAACGCTGAAACACGTATATTTTATTTTCTTTTTTTACATATTTTCAGATTTTTTAAAAATGTATACAGGGTGTTTCGAAAAATCTGGTCATTGATTAATCACGATCCTGCTTAAAGCGCTTGACGTAAAAAGCTGATTTTGGAAAAACGGATTGACTTTAGGGTGTAGAGGTTCGATAAGAAGGATTTTTCGAAACTCGAATTCTAAAGGGAGGTGAAACCGCCCCTCAAATATTAGAATATTTTTTATTTAAAAAACGGTCAAGTTTCCGAAAAAACGCTGAAACACGTATATTTTATTTTCTTTTTTTTACATATTTTCAGATTTTTAAAAATGTATACAGGGTGTTTCGAAAAATCTGGTCATTGATTAATCACGATCCTGCTTAAAAGCGCTTGACGTAAAAAGCTGATTTTGGAAAACGGATTGACTTTAGGGTGTAGAGGTTCGATAAGAAGGGATTTTCGAAACTCGAATTCTAAGGGGGTGAAACCGCCCCTCAAATATTAGAATATTTTTATTTAAAAACGGTCAAGTTTCCGAAAAACGCTGAAACACGTATATTTTATTTTCTTTTTTTACATATTTTCAGATTTTTTAAAAATGTATACAGGGTGTTTCGAAAAATCTGGTCATTGATTAATCACGATCCTGCTTAAAGCGCTTGACGTAAAAAGCTGATTTTGGAAAACGGATTGACTTTAGGGTGTAGAGGTTCGATAAGAAGGGATTTTTCGAAACTCGAATTCTAAGGGGGTGAAACCGCCCCTCAAATATTAGAATATTTTTATTTAAAAACGGTCAAGTTTCCGAAAAAACGCTGAAACACGTATATTTTATTTTCTTTTTTTTACATATTTTCAGATTTTTTAAAATGTATACAGGGTGTTTCGAAAAATCTGGTCATTGATTAATCACGATCCTGCTTAAAGCGCTTGACGTAAAAGCTGATTTTTGGAAAACAGTTGACTTTAGGGTGTAGAGGTTCGATAAGAAGGGGATTTTTCGAAACTCGAATTCTAAGGGGGTGAAACCGCCCCTCAAATATTAGAATATTTTTATTTAAAAAACGGTCAAGTTTCCGAAAAAACGCTTAAACACGTATATTTTATTTTCTTTTTTACATATTTTAAGATTTTTTAAAAATGTATACAGGGTGTTTCTGAAAAATCTGGTCATTGATTAATCACGATCCTGCTTAAAGCGCTTGACGTAAAAGCTGATTTTGGAAAACGGATTGACTTTAGGGTGTAGAGGTTCGATAAGAAGGGATTTTTCGAAACTCGAATTCTAAAGGGGTGAAACCGCCCTCTCAAATATTAGAATATTTTTATTTAAAAACGGTCAAGTTTCGAAGAAAAACGCTTGAACACGTATATTTTATTTTCTTTTTACATATTTTAAGATTTTTAAAAATGTATACAGGGTGTTTCGAAAAATTGATTAATTGGTCATTGATTAATCCACGATCCTGTTGAGTTTTCGGAAAAACTCTTAAACATGTATATTTTATTTCGTTGTTTTACATATTTTAAGATTTTTTAAAAATTTATACAGGGTGTTTCATAAAATATAACCATTGAGTAATCACGATTCTACTTAAACTGTTTGACTTTTAAAGCTGATTTTTGGCAAACGGATTTACTGTGGGGTGTAGAGGTTCGATAAGGAGGGGTTTTTCGAATTTCAAATTCCAAGCGGATGAAAACGACCCACAAATATTACAATATATGTTATTTAAATACGGCGAGCCTTTCGGGAAAACACTTGGACACGCTAATTGATTTTGTTTTTTACATATTTTGAAATTTTAAAAAATCATACAGGGTGTTCCAAAAAGTTGGGTAATTGATTAATCACGATTCTGCTTAAACTGCTTGACGTAAAAAGCTTATTTTTGGCAAACGGATTTTTCGAAAGTCAAATTCCAACGAGATGAAACTACCCCTCAAATATTATACCAAGTTATATAATAATATCGCCATATTGTTTTTTCTCATGCTGACATAAATGTAAGAAAATTTTATCTTAGTTTGTATGTTAATGGAAATTCTTGCTTTACTTGATCATCACCATTACAAATGATTAATCCGACGCGAACGAAGTCGCGGGTACACACTAGTATTTTATAAACATAAAAGGCATTTTTAGTTTAAGCTGGCAGCAAAATGTTTTTTTTTATTAAAAAAATATAATTATCTATGAGATAATAGTGTTATTTGTAATTTTGTTGAATTCATTTTAATAACATTTTTTGTTTTATTAGAGTACTGTCTGTACAGGGTGTCCCACTAAAAATAGCTCTCGGCTGTATCTCGGAAAGTATTAGCCGTAGAGCCTACGGAAATAAATATTTATAACCAAAGGGGATATGAGAAATTTCTGAAATTATTTTCAAGTTTGTAAAACGGCCGCTAGAGGGTGCATCTGCTGATGGAAAATAAGAAAATAGAATTTTTACAGAATTTTGCCTACATGGGTACTATAAATAATGGCTTCATAATCTTTAGTAAATTTTGGATTTTTTTTGTTAGAGCCATTTTTCCCTATCTGCAAAAATAAAGTGGTGGGGGAAGGTTAGATCTCTCTTTATTTAAATATTAATAACTCCGAACTCTGGATAATCAGAATCCAACAAACGAGGGCTTGTTTAAAAGAGCGTTCCTTACTCCATATTATACCATAACAATAATAATAATAAGCTTTTGAACATAGACACTAGGGGGCGCTGTCTTACAAATTAATAAATATTGCGCGTTTTTTCCAAAAAAAATAAATACGATAGTATATGTAATTTTAGCTGGTAGTAAAGAGTAAAAAAGTCAACGAAAACCGCATCTTGATATCTTCTTTCAAACCGAAGATATTAGCAAAATTATAATAAATACCAAAACATGAGCTCTTAATTATCTTATTTTTACAACACGGTATCGATAGCCCTTTTGATTATTCCCATTCAAATAAAAAAATAAGATAGAAACAGTAAGTTTATTTTAACATGCACGATATACCATAATACCAGATGTATTAATATCTAATAATTAAGATAAATACCGTATGATCGAGAAAAAACGGCGTCAACGATGGCTATGAAATGAAGATCGCTGTCATTTTATATGGGAAATGTCATCGATCGTCATTTCCCAGCCAACTGGACGCCGTTTTTTTTCGATCATACGGTATTAATAACAGTGAAGAAGAAACGATGTCTTAGTGAAGTCACGGTAGGCTTTAGAAAAAAGTTGCTTTTGACGTAATAGTATACTTCACAAACGTCAAATTGTTATTAGATCGATATTTTGATAGTATTAGCAGCGTTTTTTTTAATCTTTTTATTGCTTTTTCAAAACGCTAACAACTTCAACTGCTTCAAATAATAGAGGCATTTTGAAAAAGCAAGAAAAGCGCTGCTAGGACTATCAAAATGTTGATGTAATAACAATTTGACGTTTATACTATTAAAATACATTGAAAAATATTATGCTACTATTTTTTTTATTATATAATACTATTTATACTTTGGAAAAAAGTAACTTTTTTCCAAAGCCCACCATGACTTCACTGAGGCATCGTTTCTTCTTCACTGTTATTAATATCTTAATTATTAGATATTAATACATCTTCTCATGGTATTCTGGTATATCGTCGATTTTAAAATAAACTAACCATGTCTATTTTATTTTTATATTAGAATGGGCATAATCAAGAGGGCTACTATTATACCGTCTTATAGAAATAAAGAAATAAGGGAGCTCTTATATTTTGGTATTTATTATAATTTTGCTAATATCTTCTGTTTGAAAAAAGATATCAAGATGCGGTTTTTTTACTATCAGTTAAAATTACATATATTATCGTATTTAATTTTCTTGAAAAAACGAGTAAAGTTAGTTAAAATGTAAGACAGCGCCCCCTAGCGTAAAAACTTATTATTATTATGGCATAATATAGAGTAAGGAACCCTCTTTTAAACAAACCCTCGTTTGAGAGAGAGAGAGAGAGAGAGAGAGAGAGAGAGAGAAAGAGAGTCCTAATCTACACTTTACTTCTTATACCGGGTGCGTCTCAAAAGTGGCTCACTCTTATAACTTTTTTATTTTTTCAGTTAAAAAAACGAGATTTGGTAAGTTAGTCTATGATATATCTATCTCTATATGATATAAATTAGGATTGATTGGCGTATTCAATTGTTTTTGGTCACTTCCTGTTTCACCGGAAATGACAATAACTTTTGATTTTTAATGGCACCCTGAGTATTTTTTTACTTTATTCGACAGAAAATAGCATTCTGAATAGAATGACATATCATATGTCAACTTTTGACATTCTCGCTTAATAAATAATCGTATTTTAAAATTCAATCTAGAGTGTCATGGCTATGTTAAAAACACTAATTTTTAATCAAGGAGCTTTGGAAAAATAGATTCGATGGTCAAATGTTTTTAGTATCTTGCCCTGGCCATTTAGAACATGCTGAAATTGTATTTTTAATCATATATTTCATTTTTTTTCAAACGGAACGGGGGTGGCTCATTAGCATATTTAGAAAAAACATTTTTTACGAATAATTGGATACCACACACTTGGTATTTCGAGTAAAAAATTTTCGTTACAAACCCCAAGTTATAATATCAAATAAACCATATGCGCGAAAATGTCAAAAGTTGACATATGGTAAGTTATTCTATTCAGAGTGTTATTTTCTATCGAATAAAGTAAAAAAAAATACCGAGGGTGCCATTTAAAAATCAAAAGTTATAGTCATTTCCGGTGAAACAGGAAGTGACCGAAAACAATTGAGTACGTCAATCAATCCTAATTTACTAGCATACGAAATCTCGCTTTTTTATCTGAAAAAATTAAACAAAATTATAGGGGCGAGCCACTTTTGAGACGCACGCGGTATAGACTAACCGGGTATAGTTTGTTTAATTTATTATTTGATGTTGATTTGCTATTTAAAAAATGTAATTTATGGTAGCTAAAAGTTTACCATTTTGTTTAATTGATCTGATATATCTGTATAAATTGTAATAAAGCAAATATTGAAATATATCATCTTGTATTATTAAACATTTTGAAATTTCTTGATACTCTAGAAATTCTGGTAACAAATTTCCGTACCTGGACGCCGTTTTTTTTCGATCATACGGTATTAATAACAGTGAAGAAGAAACGATGTCTTAGTGAAGTCACGGTAGGCTTTAGAAAAAAGTTGCTTTTGACGTAATAGTATAAACGTAAAATAAAAAAAGTCGAGTAACCAGAATCCCTACCCTGTGTCTTTAAGACGAGCCGCCAACTGTAAAAGCCATTCATTTTAATAACATAACAAATACATCTATGAAATTATTTCTTAAAATGTTGTGCCAAGCGCATTTTGCCTAAAAACAATTATTGCATTTAAAATTTCTAATAGAAAATCAAACAATTATTTTAAATAAAATAAAAATTTATACTTTTGCTTCGCAGGAATGAAAGATATAAAAACCATTTCGATGCAAGCTACATTAGCGGAACTTGGTTTGGATTCGATGATGACTGTGGAAATTAAACAAACGTTAGAAAGGAACTTTGAGGTGTTTTTGACGCCGCAGGATATTAAGTCCATGACTTTCGCCCGGCTCCATAAGATACAAGACGAGAGAGAATCTTCGAGTTCAAGTATAACTTTAAATAATTTTATTAATTTATATATTTTTTTGTATTATTGATTTTTAGACTACATGTAGATTGAATGGGAAGGGGAAATTTAATCACCGCGACCTTATATATCTATACACACCGGAAAAATCTAGGAATATCATTTTATTAAAGTTAAAAATAAATGTTTTGAATAAACAACCACATATTTGTAGGCCGATTCGTTCTACTTCGATTGAAATGAAGTAGTCACACTAGTTATTTCTAAATTTGGGGTATTTGCAGAAGTGTTTGTGCATTTTTTGTCAAATGTATAAAAAGCACCTAGCATCAATTGTTTGAATTTAACCTGTACTGGCTATGTTTTTATGATAACTGGCCAGAATTCATTCAAATAACTGTGTTTAGTATTAAACGACATTATGGAGCGTAGACATCTTAACAGAGACGAAATGCTAAGTGCTATGGGTATGCTTGAAGCTGGAATGCGCCAAATCGACGTAGCTGGAGCATTAAATACAACGCAAAGTGTAATATCGCGATTAAGTGCACGCTATCATGAAAGTGGTGATGTTGCTGAAAGGCACACAAGGCGACATCGCATTACTACCCCTCAGCAAGATCATTTTTTTACAATTAAATGCTCGACGCCGACCAACTCTTACAGCACCAGAGCTTAGTTTAATTCTCCAGGAAACACATAATGTAACCGTTAGTCCTAACACTGTTCGCAATAGATTAAGAGAGGTCAACTTAAGAAGCAGACGCCCCTGGAGAGCTCAACCCTTAACGAGAGTAAATCGAGAGGTACGATATTTGTGAGATCATGTTCAGTGGTCGAATGAACAATGGGTCAATGTTCTCTTCACGGATGAGTCACGCTTTGGAATTCATCCGGATTCGAGAAGGCTTAGGGTATGGAGAGAACCGGGAAATCTTATTCGGTTGGATCATGTTCAGGAAGTGCACCCTTATCAAGGTGGAACAGTTATGGTCTGGGGAGGAGTCCAGTTAGGCCGAAAAACCGATCTCGTTTTTCTTGAAAGGTTTCTAACAGGAATCACATATCGTGATTTAATTCTTGAGCCTGTCGTGTTACCATATGCCAATGATTTTGGGAGAAACTTCATTCTCATGCATGACAATGCACGGTCTCATACAGCCAGAGTGGTAAGTGAGTTTATCAATGCTCATCAATTAAACATCTTACCCTGGCCGGCACAATCTCCTGACCTCAACCCCATCGAGCACGTATGGGACGCGGTCCAAAGAAGAATTTTGAGAATGGGTATGCCTCGTGAAACTCGTAGGGATCTGGTTCGGGCCGTGAATGCAGCGTGGCAGGCTGTACCTCAAGAAGAGATCGACAACCTGATCAGGAGCATGGAGAGACGATGTAGGGCTGTAATGAACAGTAGAGGAGGCCATACCCTTTATTAAGTAAAAATGGTTTTATCTTTTTTTTAATTCGCAGTTTAGAATTAAAAAAAATGTGTGTATTTTTTTGAGTTCAATAAAAATCAAGGTAAATTTGAAAAATTCGGTAAATTTCGCATTTTTATTTAAAATACGTCCTGTAAACTATTTGTTTATTTTAATTTTATTATATCAGAAATGCAAATAATAAAATTACTGACGATGGCTGGATAAAATTGTAATATCCCTAGACTTTTCCGGTGTGTGTATATTGTCACCCTTTCTTGATTTGTAACTCATGTTACAGTCTCAGGGCTGGACAAAAGCCAGTATCTGGGACGGCTTTATAGAGGTTCGTTTTCTGTCTCTTATATTGGTCGAACCAAAGTTTGTGGCACGAATGGTTGTCGTCTCGACGCACTCAGTGATGAGGTGTTCAGGTGTTTCCCCATTTTCCCCACAGAATCTACATTTGCTGTTTTTTCTTAGCTTCAATCTACTGAGGTGTTCATTGGAGAGACAGTGTCCTGTTAAAAAAACCCGTGGATAATTCGAAGGTTGTTCCACAAATAAATCTTTGATTTTCCTTGGTCGTTAGTTCGCAGAAACTCCTTGGAGTGTCTCACATCGTTGCAGGATTCCCATTTCAGGTTACGGATGGACTCTTCCAAGTTCTTGAGTTCTACTTTTAGTTTGTTTTCATTTGGGAAGCAGAACTGTTCTGGTCCAGTTAGTGGAGTGTTAGCTCCTTTTCTAGCTAGATCATTTGCTTTCTCATTATCTTCTATCCCTTGGTGAGCTGGCACCCAGAGAAGGAGGACTTTGTTTTCTTTGCCTAATTTGTTCAGCTTTTCTATGCGTTCTCTGATTGCTATTATTTGTTTCCGATAGTTCTTATCTAAGATAAGTTGTACGTATCTTTTGACAGCGTAAATTTCTGCCTGTTAGATGCTAGGGTAGGTGCCCATTGGTTTGGAGTATTTAGTTCTTGACCCAAATATTCCGATCCCTGTTCCTGCATTGATTTTGGAAGCATCCGTATACCAAATTATGGTATGGTCTTTTAACTGCTGAGCAAACGTTCCTCTCGTCTAATTATTTTTATTGCCCAATACTACATTGAGGTGTTTCTAAGAGTTGTGCATTCTTGGTATGTCATCCACTGGGAGTTGGTGGAGTGGCATTTCCTTTTTGAGGGTGTTCCAAGCCCCTGGTCTGACAATTCTCCTAGTGTAGATTCCATTAGTGACCATTCCAATCATTGTCGCATTGGCATATCTACCGATGATAATGTGCAGTAGTGTTACATCTAGAATGTCCTCTATTTCTGCTGTTGGACAGGTTCTCATGGCTCCTGTGATGCAGATGCATGCTATGGATAGCCTTGTCTCTGGACGTTGCACAGGTTTAGCCTTGCCGTACGTTGCGCTAGTTTTGTGTACCAAGCAACTGCTCCATAAGTAATCATGGGTCTTAATATTATGGTATATATATTCAACGCAAAACGTTAGGGGCGCAGCCCCATCTTTTTCCGGCCAGTCTTCTGCATATCATCAGAGCCTTTGTGGATTTGCTTGTAATGTTCTTAATATGTCTGTTCCATAGAAGTTTACTGTTCAGGGTTATTCCCAGATATTTGACTTCCTGTGATGGCAGTATTTCTTTTCCATCAAGTTGGATTGCGCGCCACCTTGAGTTGATGCTCAACCCGACATTCATGCAACCATCTCTCAGTGATATGGAGTTCTCTTTGGATAATACCACACAGGGTGCCTTCATGTTTCCCCCAAGCGATCATGACTATGTCATCTGCATATTCAATGCAGTATATTTCCGCTAGAGTTAATTTGTTTACTAGTTTATCCAAGGAGAAAAAAAAAACTATCCTCGACGCCATTGACAGCAAAACATTAAGTTGGTTCGGACATCTCCAACGAATGTATGATAACCGATGGCCAAAAAGAATTAATTCTTCGACACCAAGCGAAAGGCGGCAACGTGGAAGACCATCTCGAATTTGGAGGCAGGGTGTAGTTCACCCTATATATGAATTCAAGGGGCATTCAGGAAGAAAACTGGACAGACAGAAATCTGTGGAAGTTGAGAAGTGGGAGACAACAAATGTCGTAAATAATCCGCAATATATAGATATAGTTCATCCACTAGCGAGCCCCACAACAAAGATAAAGTTACTCCACCGTGTGGAGTTCCTTGCGTTGTTTTAACAGCTACAGTTTTGGTGCCCATCTGAGCCTCTGCTGTCCGTGTTGACAGCATTTCCCAAAATCAGCAAATAATAGTTCTGTTTACCCCTCTTGTACGGTATTATTAATTACCACCTTATACGGTATATTGTCGAACGCCTCCGCAATATTCAGGAAGGCACAAATTGCTGTTTCTTTGCTATCCAGACTTGCCTGTATAATTGGCCTGATATATAATAATAACTAACTTCGTTAATTGGTACAGAGCAGTTTCTGTGAATCGGCCCTCTCTATATGCATGCTGACTATCATGCAGGGTGTTGACCAAAACTGAAAGGGACAGTGAAAAACTTTTCATTGCAAATGAAAGACAATGGTTCCAATGATTTCACTACAAGGTTTTTTAGGAGCAATTAGGACCTGATTACAATTGAAACAAGAATTAGGCAATTATTTGATAGAATTATTACAGTTTATTTTATTTAAACTGATTTCTTAATTACACATAATTCAGAGGATGACAGACTTTAAGAAATTCCTGCCCGGGCTGATTTGGTTGAACGGGGCACACAGTTTTCAACTGTAAGCAACAATATTAACCGGTTGTTTCGCCACTGCACTGCAAGAAAAATCTACAAAATAAAACAGTTATTTTTTGTAAACACTTCTGCGTTAAACCTAAACGGACGCTGCTTGTCAGAAGTTATGTTTACAGTTATAACTTTGCCTAACAAAGAAAAAAATGCTTAACGTTTCGGAAAGTTTATCTCTTTCCGTCGTCAACGGTTTCTTGTAGACGTATCTATTTTAAAAAGTAAAGTGTTCTCGAATAGTTCAATTTAAATATTTTAAATAGTTTTTTTCTTTATTCTTTGTATTTTTTTTGCTTCCCACTACGGAAAGAGATAAACTTTCCGAAACGTTAAGCAATTTTTTCTTTGCTAGGCAAATTCTTATAACTGTAAACATAACTTCTGACAAGCAGCGTCCGTTTAGGTTTAACGCAGGAGTGTTTACAAAAAATAACTATTTTATTTTGTAGATTTTTCTTGCAGTGCAGTGGCGAAATACCCATAAAGAATTTTTTTGGAGAGATGAATCCGCCACATAGATATAGACATTTTTTATTAACCGGTTAGGTGCAATCGTCTATCCTGTCTTGGTTTATAACACTCTGATTTCTCACTCTTTGTACCCTATAATATAGGCGCCCAGTTGGAAATAACAGTCGATGACATTCCTCCTATAATTTTATATACAAAATGAAAGCGATCTCCATTATGAAGCCATCTCTGGCGCCGTTTTTTTTTCGATCGTACGGTATATATTTTTTATACATACACATTTCAACAGTATTAGTAAAGGTACCGAGTGATAAAAAATGGCGTCAAGTGCGGTAATGGCGATCGTATGGTATAAAACGAGAAAAAGCATTATTATTTTATCATGGTTTCTATAAAACTACTCTAATCATTATTTTTAGGTGTAACGAAGGAGCGAGCTTTGACGGGTTATGAAATGATTTTAAGTCGTCTCTCCGATCAAAAAAAAATTGATATACCGATAATGTCTCTTGAGGGTAAAGCATCGAACAAATCAATTTCAGACAGCGTCATTCTTATCCCTGGAATTGTGGGAATAATAGGAGAATTAGAACCTCTTTATAAACAATTAGAAGGCGAATTGTATGGCGTGCAGTTTTGCAATAAAAACCAAAAGGACACTATTGAAGATATAGCTTCAATATACCTTGAGGTGAGATATTAGTAAATAAATAAAAATTATTTATTCTGTAAATATACCTACAAAAGATGTAATTAAACACAAGTTTTGGCGTTAACCACTCTCACACACCACTCACAAAGAAAAAAACAAATAAACACAAAAAATTACCAAAATGACAGCGATCTCCATTTCGTAGCCATCGCTGACGCCGTTTTTTCGATCATATTGTAGTTCAGAAATCGAGTCTCGTAGTTTTTCCGAGCTTTTCCCGAAATTCAGTTTCCAAAACCTATAATTATTTATAGGAAATTGTGGTCATACTAACAGTTCAGTATTACAGTTGAGAGTTGGAACCTTTCGTGGTACAACAGCAAAATAAAACACTAATTCACCATAATACATCGAAACACTTTACTTTTGCACTGGACGCGTGTTTCGCTCACCATGTTAGAATCAGCACCAGTACAAAAGTAAAGTGTTTGGTGTATTGTTGCGAATTAGTGTATAATTTAGCTGATTTTGTATTTACTGTTAACAATCACGGAGGAATAAAAGGGGAAAGACGCTACTACGTATTTCTGTTGGATAAAAATGGCCAGAAATCAGTTTCGTTGTTTGAGCGGGACAAAAGGAGACCACTTGGACCGGATTAGGTAAAACTTCAAATAATAAAAGCAAACAATGATTAAAATTTGCCTCGGGCTAATGTAATATCATTGTGTAATTTTAATCGTGTTTATCGCAATGAACATATTACTTGGCATTACTACACCAAACTTAAAATAGGCATGATTGGTTGGTTTAAGTGGCGAGTGCGACTGCTTGTCGAACTCCAATTAGCAGAATTGCCGTTTTGCTACCACTCACTCTGATAGTAAACTTAAAATAGACATAAAATACTAATTAATGTGCATTCGTTAATTCGGTCATTACGGACCTGTCCAGTGTTTATGTTACCTGTGAATTTTTACTCCGGTGAGTTTCTTCGAGTCAATACCTTTCCTGCTCCTACAACGACGTACATATTACCACAATGTGAGGTTCTCTTCCTTTTTGAGAACGCTTACAGACGCCGAGATGCCTTGGTTCGGTTCTCGGGCGCCACCCCCAAAGTTTACAGTGTTTGAGTGACCACTAGTACCAGTACGGGTAGCTTTTATACAGTGGAGATACCAGGGAGTGATGAGATGAAAAGAAAATAAAACACACAATTAACTACAACGTAACACTAGGTTTTTATTTAATCAATTAATTATGTACAACAGGAATCAAAGAAAGTTTACATTCTCGAATTGTAACAATAATAAAATAAAATAAATGTTTAGTACCTCGTAAAGCAAAATTTACAATAACAACCGGGTACCTCTAGAGTTCTGATTGATTATTCCCAATACGCAACTCTCTGACTGACTCTATCACTCGAACACAAGACGCGTTACCGAAGTGACGTTCCGTTACACACGACGACGCGAGTTCCAGATCGGCGTCAAAGTTAGCGGCGTCCCGATGGTCACAGCAACGTATTTATCGGAGCGGCGTCCTTTCTGACAGCGAAACACGGACCCCGGATCGGCGTCGGAGTTAACAGCGTCCCGTGATACACAAACGCGAGTCCTGGATCGACCTCGAAGTTAACAGCGTCCCGTTGGATACACTCCCGGATTGACGTCGACGTTAGCGACGCCTCGGCGAGTTTTACGCCGTTCGGATAAGCGCAGCATGCACACACACCGCCCGGTCAGGACAGCCTCGGGATTTCGGCGAGATCCCGTCCAGCGTCACTGTTACAGGGTGCCGTCCGGACGACACACCTAGAGAAAAGCGGTCGCGACAGAACCAGCCTCGGAAGTTGGGCGAGATCCTGTTCAAGCATCATAAATATTCGCGACCTGTGCGTTTACTGTACTACCCTGGCTGTCCCTTAAGAAAATAATTAATCATTAACCCTTAACTAGCTTTTCCCGAGAGGTACGTTTTACCGGAGCAGATGTCAGACAGAACTCCGAAGAGCCACGATTCCTGGCGACCTGCCCTAGCACTGTGTATTCCCTCTTTCGCCTGGTCGGCAATGATTGTTCTCCCGCGTTTTTAATGTTAATAAAGAAACTAAGGACTCTCGTCTCCGCAACCGAAGGATACGTTGTACTTGAGCAGATGTCAAACAGAACTCCGAAGAGCCATGATTCCTGGCGACCTGCCCTAGCACTGGGTATTCCCTCTTTCGCCTGCTCGGCAATTGTTGCTCTCCCGCGCTTTTAATATCCTAACAATCCCGGCGACTAACTCCCTTATCCCTATAACGCACCCAGGTAGTAGGTAGAGTAAACGTTAATAACAATAATGAAAAAAAATACGACCTACCCTCGATCACTTCGGCGGTTGGTGCTTACCTTGCATAGTACGGCGGCGATCGGCGGTTGGCAGCTGGCCACTTGGCGGGGCACTCCGGACCCGACTTCACTGTTTCGCGTGCGACCACAAACTGTCGTTTTGAACTGCTGCAGCAAAGGTACTCGACTGGCGCTCCCCTCCACTCAGCCTGCACTAGCAGAGTAGGGCGAGCGGCGCAAATGGTTCGTTTTCTCGCATTAAAATATAGCGACCAAAACCGATCAAAACTCTCTTACAATATGGCAATTAAATATTTAACTTGTTTAATTTAACAATCGGAACACTAATGAAGTTCATTACAATAATGATTTAACAATAAAATACATTGACTGTCATTATCAAAAGAAAATGAAGTCTCTTTATTCTGGTATAATATTAATTAACACAATATACATTCCTGGGAGATGAGTGCAAAATTTTTTATGAACTTCATTACAACAATAAAGATTACCTTTCAATAAGACATGATATTTAAATGATATTGCTCACGATCACGTTCCTTCAGATATTTATACACCCTTATTTTTTCCTTTTGTAGATTGTCGAAGAAAAACTGATCAAATCATCGCCTTTCAAAATTGTCGCTTATTCCTTCGGTGCGTTGGTTGCTTTGCAGCTAGTACATGAGTTGGAAAAAAGGGGATATCAAGGTACTCTCATATGTATAGATTCGTCGCAAGATTATCTAAAATCTTTAGCAAATATGCTAGAAGCCGAGTCTGACGATAAAACTCAAGTGAGCTTAATCTCTTACATAATGGCAATATTTCTTCCAGCAGATGTCGTAGCAAAAAGTTGGGTGAGTGGTGAGAAATTGTTACTTCTTACTATTTTTTTTTCAGTTTTAGAAGTAGTATCAGAACTATATTCAATATTATTTTCCTATACATGCACAAATGTCATTTTGGCCCTTGATTATCATCCGTCCAGAAAAATTGGCGTTAGAATAAAAGTTGGTTACTTTGCATAAAAATATTAAGGAAGGGTCCTAGAATGGCTGACTTAAATTCCGGTTTAAATCAGTGCCGTTCTAATTTTATTCAAAACGTGGAAAAATATGATGTAGAGTAGACTCAATAATTTTTATTTTATTTTACGTTGTCCAAAACTGTTGCTAGTTAAAAATATATAATTCTAATAAAAATAGATAACGCGCCCTATAACGAATAATTAATAATTATTTATTAACACAAGCATCCGATATGCTACTGAAGCAGGTAATTCAAATCGACGTATCTAAATTCGTTGAATCTTTGACAAGTAAATAAAAGCAAAAATGCAAAAAATACTGTATAGCTAGTTAATTTTAAGTGAATTACATAAATTATCTGTTTACTACACGTATGTGTATTATACCTATAGTCACTTACTAACGAACATTTATTCCATTATTTCTCTCGATTTTTAACCGAGATCTACTTGCTCGCTACACAACCAACTATTTTACAGTTTTTTTTTTCGATAAATCGCAATAATAGTGTCACTGTTAATTTAAGTTTTGCCACAATTTCCTTCTAGATTTACTACATTTAAACAACTATCAGTTCTATGGATACAACTCGATACAACTCACTACAGCAAGCTAGGATATTCTATTAGTTTTAAATGTATTTTATAGACATTGTGAAGGATCGTAAACTATTAAGTATAAAGTATAATTGAAACCACCAATTAGTTCCACTAATCTTGACTTTTTTGCAAAAATTACAATATAAATTTATTTTAAAATGATAAACCTAAAACTATCAATTTTTATTTTTCATCAATATTACAATAATTATTCATATGCATGTTTTATTATTTCAAATGTTTGTATTTTTACTAGTTTTTGCAACAAACTGACGATATAATATTAATAAAACAAAGATATACGAAACTACATTATTGGAATTTTATAGAAAAAATATTATGCCTTTTTTCTCAAAAATTATAGGGTATAAATTGATAAATACGGATGTGAAGCTGTGGCCAATATGCTTTTAAATACGCTGTACGTTATACCTTATAATCGAAAAAAATAACGTCGTCAAAGACGGCTGGGGAATTACAATAGATGATAATTTTGGCGAAGTATATCTCTAGATCTCAGTTACTAAAAATTGACATAAACAGTGTTAAAAATTATCACGAATTCTAGAAAGATTAAAAAAGAAAAGAACGTTGGCACACAGAAATCTATTTCAAAAAAAATTATTTTTCTCGAATTTTAAATTACATCATTTTTACTCATATTGAGTACTTTTTTATATTAAACCAACCAACCTTCTTAATGCACAAAAATAAAGAAGAGTACAGGTCAAGTAAATAACGTCTAGGGCTTGGCCTTGGCAAAATTATCATCGATTGCTATTCCCCACCTGTTTTAACGACGTTTTTTTTTCGATCGTATGGTAGCCTTATAATTTATTTATTGAAAATTGTACGTTCACTAATAATCCTATTTAATAGACATTTCTGCATTTTGATTCACATTTCTAACGTTAACATTAGGTTAAAAATTAGTCGTTGCAAGGAAAATTTAAGTAATCTAGATAATTTATTTTTTCAGAACTCATTATTAAATTGCAAAAACATTGAGGAACGTTGGGCTCTAGCTGAAAGTATTGCTGCACCCGTAATCATACCTCTAAGTAAAGAATTTATCATAAGCCTCTACAAGAGACAGAAAGCCATAGTATCGTGGACACCAACTTTTAAGCTGGAATCAAAAATCGTCTTGTGCAGAGCCAAACTATCCAATGTCAAGCTGAAAGATAAAGATTATGGACTTGAGAAAATTTCCCAGTATCCGGTAATTGTGCAGGAATTCGATGGAAATCATGTAACGATGTTGAAAAATCCAGATTTAGCCAATCAGATTAACGAAACTTTTTGGATTGATGACACATCTACTCATGAGAAATACTAATTTATTTTTGATACGTTATCAATAAAGTAATTTCTGTAAGCAGCTTTAGTTTTTTTAATAAACTCAATTATATCATGATTGACAAAAATCACCCATATTACCCGACTTTAGTAATTTTTAGTTCGTTTTTAGTATACAGTGCCTCTTACTAAATAAATGATTACAAGTACCTCCCGTATAACCAAACAGTATAGAACCTCTATCGAGCCTATATTAAAATATTTAGTCGATAAAGGCAGCCTTTATTCTTTTGGTACAGCGACGATACGTGTTTGAATACAGTCTAGCCTGTACTGAATAAAGTTGGCCTGTATTGATACTTCACAGCCACTATACATTCTGGATTTAGATTGAATAAAGTTAATTTGTCGATTCGTTATCGTACCGATATACATACTGACGGCGTCCTTTACACATTATGTATTAAAATATCCTATAGAAAGTTTTTCTTGTTACCTGAATTAGAAAAGTTATGTTTAAGTAAATTCTTAAACATATCCTTTGTAGTATTAATATTCCAAATATTAATATAAATATTCTAAAGGCAAAAAATACTACAAACGATATGTTTAAGTATTTACTTAAACATAACTTTTCTAATTCAGGTAACACTAAGAAAAATTTTCTAGATATATTTCAATACACATTTTGTAAAGGACGCCTATCAAACCTATAGGTTAGATAAGATTTATATTGGGGCGATTTAAGTAAAATTACTGAAAATTTGATTACTCTTTTATTACATTTTTACTTACAAATTCGTGTACACTACTGTTTTCATCAGTTTGAAAACTTACATCAAGTCTTCTAACTTCATTAAGGGTGTTCATGGGAAAATTTCATCTTGTTACTTGTTACCCGCCAATGTGACCATGTTACCATCAGTACCGTTATTATAATTACCCCGCGGAAGTTTCTTCTGTTATTTACATATATTAGGTACGACCTGCCCTTCAATAACTCAACTTGTGGAAAATACACAGATTTCAAATTTTAGATTTTTCTTCCGTTATGTTATAGTAGAATGTAGAAACACGGAGAAGCACATTTGTATCTGGCATATTAAAATGATTATAACCCCAGAAATGATGCACCAGCGGAATATCATTATAGATATATAAAATACATGAAATTGTAAAGGATCATATATTTACTATGTATAACTATACAAATTTGTATAGAGTTAATAAAGGATAAGTAAAGTTTTCGTAACAGTGAATATTGTCATCGAAAAACTGTATAGAATCTGTATTTATGCGTTATCGATACTATATAGATTCTTTATTTTTTGCGTTATAAATATCATTCATCTATTCTCTATAGGACAACATATACAGGCAGTGCTTTATGGTTGCTATAAAGATTAAGCACAGAACATGTCTGTAAAGGAAATATTTGAGTATTCTTTAAATAATATGCTTTATATATGAAGTCTTTATCGAGATATCTTTATAGCAAAGAAACTAATCTATATAGGCTTGAGTTTATTATATCGCGTGGTTATACGGGCTTCATTTCACAACTTGTCAAAGTTTCTTTATAAAAAAATTGTGTGTGTCGAAAATTATAAGAAATTTGCTAAAACTTATATAGGGTTTCAAAAAAATAGTGTATCTAACTTCGGTGGGTGATTCTATTACAGGGTGAGTTTCCTACGATGTTCTCTATGGGTATCTCAGAAACTACTGGAGCTAGAGAGTCGGTTAAATGTGGAAAGAATTGCAGTTTTGTGGGGTCATAAATATGCGTCTTTCTTCGCCGAATTTAAGGTATTTTAAAAGTCATTCTGGGTGGCTAGTTCTGAAATAAAAGGCCTGAATAATATAAGTTACATCAAGTTTGAGTTAAAACTATTGGTAAACAAAGTAATAAAAGAGACGAAACATTTAAGTTATTTAATTTATTATAAGTTAATATTAATTAAGCACAATTGAAGCCAAAAATTAAATTTATAAAACTCAGACATATCAGGTATATAACAGATATCTACAACAATAATAAATGGATATTATAAATAATAATTATTCTTTAATGACTTACAGCAAAAGGAAATGAAATTATTTATGTTTAGAAGAATAATCACAAAGAAACACGAAAAATAATAAATATAAATAATTTATATCTATGCTATGCATAGTTTAAACTTAACATATTATCACAGATACACAAAAATAAAAAGATTTCAATTATACTAGTAAGAATATACGAATCCAACCAACATCTATTTTTTGTCAGGAAGCGTTCTTTTGACCTTCCTGCAGCCGTCCATCTATCTGATACTTTAGCGGAATAATTGGCTAACTTAAGCTTAATATCTCTTAAGAACTCATCGGAGATTTAAATTAAACTTAGTTTTCAGAAACTCAAATAAATGAGAGTTTCGCTCATCTTTTGAGTTTTTTATTCATTCTTCAAAACAGTTGTTCTGAAAAAAATCAAAAAAAATAGTTGTGCACGAGTGTGCAAGTTGTAAAATACATAGTTTTATTGGTAACTATTTTAGCTAAGACATATATAAAATTTAGCCTGGGTACACACGGGTACAGGTTTTTCCTGGACTTTTAATGTGATTGAATTGGTAGGAAAGAAGCAGTAAAATTAACTATATTTCAATAATTTCTTTCGTAATATTTAAAATACCTGGGATGTATATTATTAGGCGAAATTATAATACTTACACTCAAAAATGATGTCCACTTTTAAAAATTGCAAAATATCACTGGGTATCGTACGGCCACCTTATCAAAATTAACAATAAAAGACCACTATTTAATTTATCAGTTGCAGGCATCACTTCACCCGGCTTTTCAACCCCACCACTCATCGCGATTTATTATCAGACTTAAACAGGTTTTGAAACCGATATCCTGAATCATTTGTTTACGTGTTGCAATTATTATTTATTAAATATTTGAATATGAATTTTGTCCACCTAGCTTGGCCAACAACACCGTGCGTCGGTGTCTCGCTTGCCTACTGGGCTGCCCGCGGCCACGCGCTAATGTCGTTGTGCAATCCGGACGCTCAATTGTTTCGTTTTTCTTTTTAACCATTAGTTTATATCTATATATATTTGTTTTTCATCGGGCATACCAAGAATTCAACAACTTGTTTTTCAACATATATGTAGTTGTTCTTAATGAAATAAAACGCTTAATTTAATGTGAAAAGAATAAAGAAACACAAAAGGAATATAAGAAACGTTTACATTTTAATATTAAAAAAATACATGGAAAGGTTTTAGTTGGTTGCTTTACTTGAAAATAGGGTAATTACTTAGATTATTTTATTTAATAAAAATTTTTATTTGTTAACCAAAGCTTACAAGAGATTAAAATCATTTTAAGGAAGACTATTTACACAGAAACACATAAGAAAAAACAACTAACAGACACCTAGACGTATGAAATCTGCAGGGGTCACATCGTGAACTTTACCGCTTAATAATAATATTAAATAATAATAAATATCGCTTTATTGTGCAAAAAGCCAAAATAGCTTTATCGACAAAGCATTTACAAAACAAACAAAAGCACAAAAATATACAATAATAAAAAATCCTTCTTGCATTGGTCAGCCTGACACCTCCCGTCAATCCAAGTTGGTTAAACCTCCCACCGCTGGATGGCACTGGGCTGTCTATCTTATACATTTAAGCCAACTTTGTTTATTCTTATTTACGTGTTTTTTTCTGAAATCCACAGACGGTTTATAAACATCCGGCGACAGTTATGGCAATCAAGGGTGGTTATTGGTTTAACAATGTCCCGACGTTTTTATGTGAGAAGATATCACAAAGCTCTTTTAAAGTTGTACAGTTTGGGAATATTCAAAATAATAAAGTTTAAGGTATAGTTTGCAGATGTTTCCTTCACAAAATCCTGTTAAAAGGGCCATATCTAAAACCAGCAACTCAAAAGATCGAATTTAAGGTAAGAAAATAATCTGTTACAATTTGCTCTCCCCTTAAGAGTGAAGCTATTATTTTCAAAAAAAAATTCAAAAAAAAACTAAATAACATCTGAGCAGAAACAATATAAAAGATATAACGGAAATAAAATCAAACAAGATAAGATTGTCAAAACAAATGAAACAATAGATTCACGACAGTGTTGCCAACTATCTGAAATAGAATTTCCCAAGAATGCGGTCAAAATTTTCGTTTTTTTAATTCTCACCCCGCCTTCCGTTACCTGTTTATTTACGCTTTCATCCGACGAATTAGACATTATACTGCCATGTTAACGAAAAGTTAACTAATTAGTAGGTACACTAAAAGATTTCAACTCAAAAATAAAATACTGGCCACTAACTGCGGCTGATCCGAGAAAACGAATGAATTGAACGAACCAGGGAAGATTTCAACAGACGACATCCAAAAATGACTAAAAATACAATTTATCTGTGTATTAAAATGACATACACAACTGTCGCTGTCATGAAGAGCGTCCTGTATGAGAATCGCGGTAGGCGATGTGCGAAATTATATTTTTATCGAATGAGAGATTTAGATATATTGTAGGTATAAGAGACGTTTAGTTGCTTTACAATGCCTTACTTTCAAAATAAGTACTTCGTAAGTACCCAAGACCTGTTTTCAGAGGAAAAACAAACACTTTTTCAAGCGAGTTCGATTTCTATTAATTGTGAAGAAACTTGTCCACAGATAGCGCTATAATAAAAATAATTCGATTTTGTCTTACTATACAATAGACTATTAGGCCTTTATTGAAATAGGCTATAAATATATTTTTTGCCAAAAATTAAACTAACGAGGTTTTCAAAGCAAGTTTGTGATCGTTCATCATTACAGTTGGGGGTTGGAGTTATAATCATCTGCTGATGATGCTAACAAACGTGTTTATATTGTTATAAACATTTTTGTTTATGTTGTATTTTATTTTGCTATTTATCATAATAAAAAGTTCAATTTACTCGGTTGGCCGAATACGATAACTCTTTTTCTACAGTAATACATGAACTTTAGAAATTCCCACGAATATGGTTAAAATTTCTCCTTTTCCTCTGGATCTCGAAATTTCCAGAAATTGGAAAATTTTCTAAGTTGGCATCACTGGTCTACGACATTATTCCCGCTTATTCAAACTGATCTAATATTAACTATTAAGTACTAATACTAGCAATAATATAACCGCGGCTAACAATTTCCCTTCGCGAATTTCGATTACGACACTTGATCGAATGTAACTCCCAACTCCCATTCTCGCATTTCTTGATCGATGCTTGTTTCTTCTGAATGAATGATGTGCAGATGAAACTGTGAATTATGTAGACGGGTCCATAAATATTATATGGATGTCTCATTAAAATTAACCATGGCACCTTGCTGGAACTGCGCTGCTACTTCCTTTGCGAAATTAACCTAATTTCCGCTTCGACGTTATAATATATATAAAGTATAAATAAAGTTACTTAATTTTGAATAACGTCATATTTGACCTCGGAGGATGAACATTTGCTGTCAGAGGAGGATGGGAAATGCCCCTTCCTCCTAAAACAGGAAGATCCTCATGTATGATGGACTGTATGATGAGTTATAACTCAAGAAAGAGGGACACAATAGATTTTTAAGGTTGTACAGATCCTCATTCCACTCATTCTACATTCTACGTCATATATTGTTGCTGTTTTAAAATGTTAATAAAATGTTAGTAGCACATAATTTATATGGTTCAATGTTACGGAAAATTTGATAATAGTTATCGTCGGGTGGTTGAAGAAGAATTACATATTCCACTTTTTGAAAAGATAACTTTTATTTAAGAATCAGAAATTTTGGAATTACAGATAGCGATTTTATCTGACAATAGCAAATGTTTAAACAGAATAAAATCGTTTTGTAATAAGTCAAAATGCAGAGACTGTCATGCATCTGTATCACAGGATCTATTGGAACCTGCCTAACAGCGGCAATGAAGGTAATTCTAGACCTAACACCACTGCACATTGAAATCGGTAGATATGCCAATGTGACAATGATTAGAATCGCCATTCTACCACGATACAAAGAAAACAAGAAAACAAGGTATAATGGATAGCGGCTCCAATTTCGTTCACTTTGCGCATATCATCTGTGATGTCACTACGCTATACAAAAATATCCGTATTGTTCAATTAGCACTAATAAAGAAAGATCTATAATAGGGAAGAATGAAGACATAACTTCAAAATTTATATCAGATCATTCAGCTTGACATTTGAAAAGTAATTTTCACATTTATTATGTGTCATCAGTTTGACGAATTGAAGTTGGCGCACGGGGCGTGCCGACCAATGATTCCGATATGTAACGAAAATATTTTCGTTACATTTTTCCTTTTATATCGTTTATCCGTTTTTTTATATATTATCGATTTTTTGCGGTACCTCGATAGTGGTACACATCACTAGCGATGGTTGTTAGTTTAAATTGTTTAAATATTTTATATATTTTCTGGTTGCCTATGGGTTACCGATAATAATTTGTTTATTTTTAATAAAAACGAAGGTTTATTATTAATATTTTGTTTAGTGTTAAATAACTAAGATGCAATTGTTACACACATTTTTTTGAAGGTATGTAGGAAATTTTATCGTATGTATTATTTTTCCTATTAATTATAAATTTTTTATATTGACATTTGGTACTTAACGCATGTCTAAATGAATGGGAGAATTCTATAAAGGGACTTGTTTTGCCGAAAATCACTCTCTCTCATCTCGATCTTCTTTGCTTAAACACCTAGGTTTTTTTTCCAGACACCGGCACGAGGTACGACTTGGAAATTATTTATTAGTTTTATTTTTTAAACATTTCTTACTAATATGATTTAATTATTTGATTTAATTAGCTTGTAACTTTAAATTCCTTTTTCTATTTTATCTTTTTATCTCACAGTTCATTTTTTTATCATCATTTCTTTATCTTCTTATCTTAGTAGCACGTGTATGGTAGTTTTGTAAATTTTTTTCTAATGCCTTTAACTTTTATTTAGTACTAATTATTTTTATCTTTCTTATTTATGTACTGAGACGCAAGCTGTCGAACAGAAACCCGCATAGGTGTTCGATTTAGCAATCTCAGGGGCCATGAATAGAATCAATCACTGCAGGAGTACTCTCAGAGACGAACCAGGAGGGACTCTGGTAAGTAAGGATTTTTATAATATTTATATTATACGACTTATGTCACCTTTAACGGATCCTTGCTTGCCAGAAGGCAACTCTTGTTTTATCTGGACCCTGTAGTGGTGGTGTCTATTGGCAGGCCATTCGACAGATAGATTTTGTTTTTTGTTGTTTTGGGTCACTCTAGGGAACGTATCTTTACCTCGTATCTGCCAAATTTACCTTACCTTATCTTTATCTTATTTGGCGGGTGCATTATCTTTGTTCCTGGAGTGACATATCTTTTCTTTTAGTTTTTATCTGTCGAATTGCCGCATTTATCGTTTTCGTATCTTATCCTATCTTTTTATTTACCTTTATCTTTCTATCTAGTTTTTTAATTTATCTTTTAATATCGCATTTTAGTATTAACTTTTGTTCTAATTTAAATTTTCATATATTTCTAGTTATTTATTTTACATATTTTTTTATTCTTTTTACACGTGTCTACAAATTAAATCAAATAATTTACTGTAACAATATATATATTTTTTTCAAGTCGTACCGAAGTGATTGTGGTGGACTGGAATTTTCTAGAGAGAGGGAGCAAAATATTTTTCTTTTATATTTTTTTTATAATTCTATATTTATATTCTTTATATTCTTTAAATAATTTGGTCAATCTTTTCAATTATAACTTAATTTAAACTGTCATTGCCTATTTTCTTTCTTAAATTTTAATTACAATTTTTATTATAATAATTAGTAGTTGGATTTAGATCTTGATTATTGTTTATTTGAATCACTAATATGTTATTTATCATAAGTTATTTTTATTGTACCTTCATTGGCAACCAACAGACAGTTCAATTGGTGATTTAGAACACCACCACAAAACTGGGTACTTATCAATTGTGTTGAGTAGAATACTGCTGTTTGTTATCTTCTAGGAAGATACGAGAATTGACCCTCCCCATAAGTAGCTCACGCACTGAGACTGGTGGAACGTTAGCCGGACAATCACGCTACCCACCAGCGGACGAGTGCAGCGAAGAGGGTGAGGCCTTTCTCCCAACCAACCGAAGCAGAAACACTTAAGTATTCCAGTTGCATATCTAATCTCATATAATCGAGACTGTCACAGCCAATTACATTGATTGTTTATAATTGTTAATTAAATATAAGTCATTAAAATGAAATTTTCTATTGTCTTATTTAATTCCAAAGCATACTTCCACAAACCAGTAACTTTTAGAATTTTGTGGGTTATAGATATCACCTGTGACGTAGCGACCAACTTGCGCAATATCATACCTTCTTTCTTTTTTATAAGCGGAACTTAAGAACCTGGAGGACTCCACACGTAACCTGGAATGGGAATCCTTAAACGGGTATAATACACTGGAAGAAATTTCTCAGAGCGTACAACCCATCAATGATTTTTCTTGATTTAGGTAAGAACAATCTTCGGATTGTCACGAGACTAAAAATCAACGGTTAATGCAGATTCTATGGGGAAAATAGGAAAAGACCAGAACACCTCATCACTGAGTGCGCCGAGTCGACAACCACTCGTGCCATAAACTTTGGTACGATATGGGAGATGGAGAACTAACCTCTCTAAAACCGTCTCAGTTACTGGCTTTTCTCAGAGCCCTGAAAGTGTATGATGAATTATAACACAAGAAACGGGGGGACAATACATCTATAAGATAGCGGTGATTAACTTTCCTCCTCCCATACAATCTACAATTTATATCTACATCTTACTAACTGCGCCAGTTAAATTTAGAAATTAAATCAAAACATTTAAAAAAAAATATTCCACTTTTTGAAAAGATAACTTTTATTCCACAATCAGAAATTAGCGATCCAATCTGGCACTAAAAAATGTCGATGCATTAATATCTTTTTTCCATAGCAACTGTTAAAATTGTCTTATACTCGTATCTATCAAAAATAGTAGATAAAATAGTACTTTAACCGTATGACAAATTTTTTGGATTAATCACTTGTAGCGTGACTATTTTATAATTACAAAAAAACAATTAAGTTGAGCGGAAGGCAAACTTGGATAAGAAGTGCATCGACTCTTTGGGGCGTATGTTTAATGCTTTGTCTTAGTGATGTTAGTTACACAACTCTACTATAACTTACCTTAATTGCGGCCCGACCTCTGTCTGTAATTCTGTAGCTCATTTCTGGAGCCTTTTCTGGACTGCTCTTGAGATATTGTGCTCGTTCATAATGATTTTACTTTTATACTTTTAAAACACTCTTGGTTATTTTTACTATAGAAATAAAACTGCCGAGTTTTCAGAAACATTTAAATTTAATATTAAAAAAAAATATAAAGAACAAAAAGAAAATATATAACAAAAAATTAAGTTACTTATTATTACTCAGAATAAAAAAAGAAGATGGAAAAAATACAAAAAAATTGTCTGGCCTCTGCTTTTATTGAAAAATATGATAATTATATAATCAATTAAACCTTTCATTACCAAATCTTGCTACAACACATTAAAATAAAGTAATTTTAAAGAAGAATAAAATCGAAATTAAGAATATTTGACAAAAGAACTTAAAAACGTAACTATTAGCAGACACCAGACTTAAAAACTACAGGGGGTCACATCGTGAACCTTACCGAGTTTCGCGAACCCGAGGGAGAACCTTCTCTTTTAGAAACTTAAACCGAACTAACTTTTCTGCCTAATAATAGCCCCGAGGTTCCAACATTACAAGGTTGAAGGGTGGTGCATTCGGTACTTAGCCAATAGGATCATCCCTAAAGGTACTGTTCTTTGCTTGATTGGTCAGCTTGACACCGCCCTTCAAACCAAATTGGTTCGACCTCCCGTTGTTAGATGGCAGTACTATGACCATTTTACGTATTTAATTCTCGTTTATGTCTAGTTACGTGCTTTCCTAAAGTTCCCAGATCCTTTAAAAACATCCGGCGATAGTTACATGTTATCAAGGGTTGTAACGTTTTTAGTTCGTTACATGTTTTTTTTTATATATAATATATGATGTCTAGCCTATATCATCACCGGATTCCGTATCGTTCAGGCCTGATAATTTATTTGGCACGCTTGGCGTAATTTTTACGTTCCCTAGTCGCCAACTCTGTTATCGTTTGACAGAACCCTGTTATCGCTCTGAGGAGGCGCTGTCAACATCGCTTCTGTCAACTCTCTCCGTGCTTAACCTGACTTTGTTTTGCCGCTCTGTTGTATCCCGGCTTTTAGAAATGGTGATTATTTAAATCTTGCTGTATAATCTGAATCAGCTGCCATTTCGAAGCTACAGGGTAGAGTTTTGGATTGACCCACCTTAACTCGTATTTGTATTTTGCTGACACGTTGGTGTACTTTTGCTGTTGTCCTCCAGAATGTTAAATGGAAGAAAAAAAAAGGTACGGGTAGTGTTCCCCGGTACCGTTATCTTATGGACGTACATTATCTTATGGACGTACATTATCTTATGGACGTACATTGTCTTATGGACGTCCATTATTTTATGGACGTACATTGTCTTATGAACGGACTGTCTCCAAGGTACGGGTAGTGTTCCCCTGTACCGTTATCTTATGGACGGACTGGGTCCAAGGTTATGGTCCAAGTTACGGACATTATCCAAGGTCCTAGTAGTGTTCCAAGGTACGGGTAGTGTCCCCATATTGCCACAGTATGGATGTAGCGTAAGCCCCATGCTGCTTCGTTCCCATTTCTCAGTCTAGTCAGTAGTTACAGCTGTATCAATTCATGGTGTCCTCATTCTGGCCCCCTTTTGTTGTATTGGATGGCCGAGTAGAAAGATGCAAACCCACCTCACGCTGTTACTGTTTGAAGCAAGATTACATAAAGAACAGCTAAGTGTAGATTTAAGTTCTAGTTTACATTTAATATTTAAAACATTTTCAGTCTTAAACAATAACGTACATTTTAAGTAAGATCGTACAGACTATATTTAGTGGTTAGATTATTAAGAACATTTATGTCGATTTAGTAGTTACAATATGATTTAGATTTTAGGTTTCATTACATTACGCCTTGTAATAGTATGTAACCACTATAATAATTATTAAAATTCTACAATGTCATTTACCAACAAAGAACATCATGAATAAATATAGTCATTAGTTTTAAGTAAAATACAACTGTGTTTTCTTTCTCTGTACATGCCTGGTGCCCAATATCTGTATTTTTTTGTTTATTGGTATTGATTGGTTTTCTCTCTAGTGAAATACCTTATCCACGACTGCTCTCCGATGAAAAGCTGCCGTTCGCAGTGGTAATGTTTTATAAAAAACGCTATAGGGTGGTTATTGGTTTTAAAACGTCCCAGCGTTTTTATCTAAGGTCTATCTTTACAATTTTTCTGTTTAATTCTAAGTACTACAGTTTATTTGCTTTGGCCTTCTATAAGTTTGGGAATTTAAAAATAGTCACGTTTGAAAGATGTTTGTTTTATTACTTCCTGTTAAAAGACCCTCTCCCGAAACTAATAACCGAAAACATCGACTTGAACGTAAAGGACATAGGAAATAATCTGTTAATAATATAAATAATAATATAAAGGAAATAATCTGTTACAACCGCAAGGGTAACCATTTTTGTATTCCTTTTCATAAGTTATTTGGGATTTAAATGGAAGTAGTTCGGATATGGCGTTTGTCGCCTCAGCCTGCATATCTGTTGGTAATTTACTTATTTCATTTTGAGCCATTTCTGGCTCCAATACAATCAGCAATCGACACGAAAGAGAATTAAATAATATTGACTCAAACTGACAACTAAAGAGACAGCTTTATTTATTTGTCAAATTACATAGGTAAAAAAACCAACTCCAACCTAGTACAATATTTTTTCTACTCGTAATAAATTCCTTGAAATAATAATTTCTGAATATTTTTTAAACGTAACTCGCTAAATAAATTTTATCGTCTTGTATTAAAAATAACTATTGTATGTATTACACTAGCTTTTATAAAAAATGCCTATACCTATGTGGCGGATTCATCTCTCCAAAAAATCCTATATGGGTATTTCGCCACTGCAAGAAAATCTAAAAAAGAAAATAGTTATTTTTGTAAACACTGCTGCGTTAATCTATGGTTAATCCAAACGGAAACTACTTGTCAGCAGTTAGGTTTACAGTTATACAAATTTGCCTAACGAACAAAAAAATGCCATTTATATTTAATATAAAAAGTTTATATGATAGGGCAAAAATAATATGTTCAGACATTTCACTAAGCAGAGATATAAACCACATAAAAAATACATTAATAAAAATTGATTATCCACCATATTTTATTGACAAAACATTAAATGAAATACAAATCCCAAATCATAGACACAATGATAACAATACACATTATAAACAACTTACAATTCCATACATGCGAGGCGTTTCGGAAAAAATAAGAAGGATAGGAAAACAATATAACATACGAACATCTTTCAAAACACACAATACACTTAGATCTATTTTATCACATACTAAACCAATGAATACAGAACAACAAAAAAAATGTAATATATAAAATACCATGTGAATACGATAAATTTTACATTGGTAAAACATCTAGACCCTTAAATGTTCGAATTAAAGAAAATAAATATTATTTAAGAAAGGGAGATTTTCACAAATCTAAGATTTGTCAGCATTCATGAGACAAAGGGCGCAGAATAAATTTTAATAACGCCAAAATTATAATGAAAGAAACGATAGCCTCTAAAAGAAAAATAAAATCAGCTTTTTTAATACAATCTAACAAAAATAAATGTATTGCTCATGCATGTGTAGATGTTAGTAATGTATGGCAATCGCTTCTTTGATTTTAAGGAACATAACATACGTAAAAATTAAAAATAAGCATACAGAATGTTTGAGGTTTTTTGGTTTTACCTTATTAAGTAATTGTTATCAGGTAGTAATTGTTAATTTTGAAGTTTAACTTGATAAAAATGTTATTTTAACAGAACGTTAACGGTTTTTGTAGATGTATCTGTTTTAAAAAACTAAAGTGTTCTCGAATAGTTGAATTTAAATATCTTAAATAATTTTTTTCTTTATTCTTTGTATTTTTGTTGCTTCCGACGACGGAAAGAGACAACCTTTCCGAAACGTTAAGCATTTTGCGTTTTGTTCGTTAGGCAAATTTGTATATTTGTAAACCTAACTGCTGACAAGTAGTTTCCGTTTGGATCAACGCCAGCAGTATTTACAAAAAATAACTATTTTTTTTAGATTTTCTTGCAGTGGCCAAATACCCATATAGGATTTTTTGGAGAGACTAGTTTTTATAGAAAATCACGTATCTGTTGCAAAAAAAAACTGGTTTCTAATGAAGTATTAATATTTATCTAAATAATGGAAGGAATGTTTTAGAATTTCCTAAATAATGCTAAGAAATGCGTTGTAATATGCACTAATGCAAAATCAACATAAATTATTAAAAGAACAATGAACAATGTGTATTAAATGCGTAGAATATGGCGTAGAATATAACTGTACGACACATTTTAAGGTTGATTAAGGCATATTCTTATTCTACTGTATAAAAGTATAAATATAAATATTTTATGCAGAAATTCATAAATATTACAGTTCAAGAAACTAAGTTAAATTAATATAAATATTTTTATTTATATAAATATTATATTTATAAAAATATAAATTATCTGTCTTTTATTATATAACATTTAAAATTTTAGATGTTTCACCAATATAAAATTTCCCACATTTTTATGGCGTTTAGTACAGGGTGAGTTTTCGACGATGTCCTCTGTTGGTATCTTGGAGACTACTGGAGATACAGAGTCGATTAAAGGGGGACAGAATTGCAGTTTTGTGGGGTCATAAATATGCGCCTTTCGGATTTTTGAAAAAGTTTATGTCTTACTAGATATTTCGAAAAAAAAAACAAATTTCGGCTGTTTCAAAAATGCTCTCTAATTCCATTATAGTCTGTTTTAGACAAAAAGTTTTCAGTTAAAAGTTGTAGATAAGCACATTCTTAATGAGATTGTGTTCTCCGTTTCTTTTAAAGACTGTCATTTTTGACATACCTATGACAGAAACATAATATGTTTTTTTTAAATGGAAACCATAGTTTGCCATGACTTAATAAGCGTCATTTTTAAAGCTTTCCTTCGATATAGGCTATAATATTTTTTTTTCCGAAAAATTACCTAGTTGCCAATTCTTATCTTTTTTGGCTAATTTCACTTAATTGATATGGTATTATTATTCTATTATGATTTAAAACTAATAAAAGACAGTCTATTTTATTAAACGGTACTTTACAATTATTAAACAAATTAAAACTTAAAAAAAAACTAATATCCCTATACCTGGTGCGTCTCAAAAGTGGCTCATCCCTATCACTTTTTTATTTTTTCAGATAAAAAAACGAGATTTAGTATGTTGGTATATGACATAAATGAGGATTGGTTGGGTGTATTCATTTGTTTTTGGTCACTTCCTGTTTCACCGGAAATGACTACAACTTTTGATTTTTAAGTGCCACCCTCGGTATTTTTTTACTTTATTCGATAGAAAATGACATTCTGAATAGAATGTCATATCATATGTCAACTTTTGACATTCCCGCTTAATAAAAAACTGTATTTTAAAATTCAATCTAGAGTGCCATGGCTATATTAAAAACATTAATCCTTCATCAAGGAGCCTTGGAAAAATAGATTTGATGGTCTAATGTTTTTAGTGCCTTGTCCTGGCCAGTTAGAAAATGCTCAAATCGTATTTCTAATCATATCTCAATTTTTTTCAAATGAAACGAGGGTGGCTCATTAGCATATTTAGAAAAAGAATTTTTTACGAATAATTTGATACCACACACTTGGTATTTCAAGTCAAATTTTCGTTACGAACCGCAAGTTATAGTTTCAAATAAATCATATGCGAAAATGTCAAAAGTTGACATATGATATGTCATTCTATTCAGAGTGACATTTTCTATCGAATAAAGTAAAAAAATCCCCGTGGTGCCATTTAAAAATCAAAAGTCATAGTGATTTCCGGTAAAACCGAAAATGACCGAAAACAATTCCATACGTCAATCAATCCTAAGTTATGTCATATACTAATATACCAAATCTAGTTTTTTTAACTAAAAAAATAAAAAAGTTATAGGGGTGAGCCACTTTTGAGACGCACCCGGTATACACTTTAAGATATTTTAGCAAATGTTCAAAAAATCCGCCATTGTTTTGAGCACATAAAATGCATTTTTTAAAAACTGAATAACAAGCTTTTTTCACAGAACGGCCGGTCGACTTTATTAAATTTCTCCCGTAGCGCCTGTGCCTGCCTCTTCGTTTACCTCTCTTGATTCATAAGTTCTCTTGTAAACCTTGTTGTTAACCATACAGCATAAAAAATCTAAAATGGATAGGACAGGTGACCGAGCGGGCCTATACAATTGGTCCACCTCTTCCTATCCCTGAGTTTACATAATTATGATATAAATCATTTTTAACAATTATTTCATTATGAAGGGGAGCATCATAATGAAAGTCAAGTTGGAACCACTCTATTGATGTGCGCGACTCTAAATTTAACTTTTCTAACATGTTTTATAAACCGTTTTGTAAAAGCGTAAGTAACATTCACCGGTCAACGTATCCTCGAAAATATATGGCCAAGAAAAGTTAAACCAATAATCCCACATCGTCAGTGAAACGTGATAACCTGCTAATTCCATTTTTTTGTTAATAAGTTTTTTTATACCATTAGAAAGAGAAAAAAATACTCTATAAGTATGGAAAGCATATAAAATTTTTTCCATTAAAAACATTTGCTATTTTAACTCAATAATATCTGCTAACTCCCAGCGATCTGAAATAACTACCGAAATGCTGCTATCTCCGTAATTTCCGTTACGATCTAAACGATGCTAGAGCAAACACACACCGATTCTTACTCGTATGTTTCTTTAGTACAGTACGTCGATCCAGTGGATTTTTTTGCGTATTTTTTCATCTTATGTTTTGGTCAATTTTTCCCTATTATATACAGGGTGAGTCTTAAATAAGTGCAAATATTTTTAGGGGTAGTATATTTCGACTCAAGAAACACGATTATGAGTTTTATTGCGCAAATTTCTTTTTTTTTTAATTTCAAATTTTTTAAAAAAATTTTGGATTTTTTTTTAATTTTTAGTTTAAAAACATACTTTGTTTGTAATATACCTAGGTAGATTAAATTTACAAGAAAGAAAATCCAGTAATTCTCAAAATTTCAGCAAAAAATTGGAAATTTTAAAAGTGAAATAACTCGGTTGTTTTGGATTTATTTGAAAAAACGGTAAAGAGAAAATATTATCTTTCTTTTATCGAGATTTACCAGCCCTGAAAATATTTGCACTTATTTAAGACTCACCCTGTATAGAAATCAGGAAACTACCCTAATGCAAGGTAAACCAATGCAATGCAAATATTGTTAAGAATAAATAATGAACTATAAAGGGGGTCCGCGAAGGCTGCCCCCCCTCCCTAATCGTCGTTCTGTAATACGAGGTATCCGTAAAGGGTAAGGGAAAAACGAAATTCTCGATATACGAGCAATTCATCGGCGTGCTATAAATAGTTTAATAAACCATTACTTACTTGTACAAGAATTTCCATAATACCTAATCAGTTTTATTTTTTTCAATGTTTTTCCACGTAATTGATACATAATCTTTATAAAAATTAAAAAAATAAGGAGAAATTATTTCATGCTATAATGACCGCACTGTTTTCCAAGCTCAGTCTACTACCGTTGTAAAAAAATTAGGATAAGCATGGAAGGATTCTACCATATCTTCTAAGAATTATAAGTTTAATTTTTAAGTTATTTTCATATTCATTAAGTCCAAAATGCTGCTACTTCAGTTCTTTAAAAATGCATTAAAAATTTATTCGTTTTTGGACTTATATGTTTTGCTTCTAGACCGACGATATTATAAATATATGGTTATGAATATCATATTTTTTAAATTTAATTGATTATATTTCTAAATCTGTTTGGGTAATATTCAATTCCATTTTCAAAATTCCAAACAATAAAGGTTGCTAACTCCAGAAATATATTTTTATTTCATATTTCTGCAAGACGAATATCTGCTATCTCCCTATTGCGTCTGAAAAAAATGAAGTAACTCGAAATATAGAGTTTTATTGTTCCCCAGCAAATAAAATTCTTATCTCTTTATCATATTAACGCATGAAAATACATCCTACATGTGTATATATTTTTTTGTACCGTTTTTTTGCTCTCCTGTAAAATTAGGAATAATGGAGTTAGCAGTTTATCACATTTCACCGACGACATGCTTTTCTTCATTTGAAAAATTCATATTTACAATTTAGTTGCATCTCGATGGAATATTTTTGTTTGGATTTGACAGTTTGACATCATGGTACAAAGAATACAAGGTATGATATTGCGCAGGTTGGTCGCTACGTCACAGGTGATAACAGGCGCTATTGGTCAGCACGCTCCGCGCGCCAGTTCAAATCGTCAAGATATTGTTATAAACCTGTTTTTTTTGTTTATATACCGTCATTGAATTATCGCTAAGCAAGTTACTGTGGAGCAGTGCGTAAGGAGTCGGGCTAGGAAGCGAGAGACCGGAGTTCGAATCTCGGCCGGGACATAACTTTTTATTTATTTTTTTAAAAACTGTTGTATTCTATAGTTTATTTTTGTAGTATAAAAAAAGAACTATTTATTCTGTTATTTTTTAATCTCCCGTATTAATATAAATTGATTGTTGGTACAATACCTCATTTAATATAAAATAATATTCTACTTTTTGAAATGTATCAAGCCCTAATTGTACCTAAAAGTAATATATTTTTAATGATATACCATATTGTAAACCATTTAATATTTCAGTCACTTAAAAAGTTAATTTGCATTGAATAATTGCCTACCATTAAAGGAAATTTGAGCTATATAATCCTTGATGGGCATATTCTGGGTATGCAAATACTTCCTCTAAATTTTGGGTTTCGTTCAACCGATTTATTCTCAAAACCTGAAACATCTACATATAAAAAGAAGCACAGGTAACTAATTATAATAAACTTCACCCTTGGAATTACTTCCACTAATTATAATAAACTTCACCCTTGGAATTACTTCTATCACAATTACAATACATTCATCTGCATTGGCATTTTCTGCTTTTCGATGGGAAACAATAAAATTCCCAACATTTTTTAAATGATGTAACAATTCCTCTTGTGGTTACTTTTCCATATATATCCTCATGTGAAATCAGAGGCAATGAACATGAAAATTATTTACCATAAACATCGCAAACTAAAAATCTAATAAACAATTTTATAGGTACCGAATATAGAAATAAATTTAGTATTCTTACCTATTATGGTCCAAACTCCAAATCCATGTTAATAGATAATTATTATTTTTAAATATATTTTTTTGGAACTTCTGGTTTTAGTAATTATTAAATTAAACGAACTAAAAAGTCTTAAAAATAAACAATTCTTAACCATAACCTCAAAAATGCAGATCTGTCAACTTTCTTTATTTTTTATTTATTCATTATTTTCCTGGTGACGTCACAGGTGATATGCGCGAACTGAACGAAATTGGAGCCGCTATCGATCATACCTTGTATTCTTTGTACCATGGTTTGACATCTCTGAGAGCAACAGCGATTGAACTTGTTTCCATGGCTAACTAAGTGAACTTGTTTAAAAATGATAAGAATTGCTTATAACTCAGTAATTAAAAAAAACATATTATAGCTTATATCGCTGGAAAGCTGTAAAAGGCGCTTTTTGTGAAGTCATGGCTTGGAAACTATGGTTTCCATTTAAGTTTCCATTTTTTTTTCCATTTTCATTTTTTTTTATTTCCATCCTCTGCAGGTATTTATTTTTCCGATAATTCGAAAATCTGGAAACATCAGATGCTGCGCCGCTTAGTATCTTCCTGTCTCTGCATATTTTATGAGAAGTGTATGTTTGCACAGCGTTTAGGGTAGTTAGTAACTTTTTATACTCATTTGCGGAGTGTCAGTCCGCGCGCGGTCGTTCGTGATACCATTTTTACATCAGTCATTTTATAGTGTTAAATAACTTACCTTTATTTTACCGATTTGTTTTAAGTGAAAATGAGCAAACTGTGATAAAAAAGTGAATAATCGACTTTTCTTTATTAAATAAGTATTATTTTTTAGATGTACTCTGTCAGAAAGATTGCAACAGCTTATGACTGTTTGAACGAAGATGACAAATTAACTACTGAACATGACGATGAAAAGGAAGAACGAGAAGTGGATATTATAGAAAGGCAAGGAACCAAAATAAATTCCGATACTGAAAAATAAATTTCAGATTCCGAAGCATTGAATACAGTATTACCAGAGGATCAGCACTAAAGAATTGTGATAGGCGGAAAAACAGACCAACTCGTTACTCTTTATACAGTGTTACAATTTCGTATGTTTTGAGCACACATAAATATTCTGTAATCACTGTTATACGTAATTAAAAATCAGTGTAATCTCTGTAATTACTGTTATTTTTGAATATTTATTAATATATCTTAATGTTTATGTTTGCTATTTGTAATGAAGCAAGTAAATAAATAATTGTTATTTTGATTATCATATTATTTTATGTCTTTACACCACTCGCAACGCTTAAGATCTCTTGAATTTAGCATGCGGAC
Organism: Sitophilus oryzae; assembly: GCF_002938485.1. Taxonomy (NCBI): domain Eukaryota; kingdom Metazoa; phylum Arthropoda; class Insecta; order Coleoptera; family Curculionidae; genus Sitophilus; species Sitophilus oryzae. Next base: position 6,693,572 of record NW_022146105.1, read on the forward strand.
TCAGAGTCCGCGCGCGACCTTTCATGTAACAAATGAAGTTCGACCTCCTCAAGGTTAAAAGAACATAATATATTTGCAGAGAGAACACTAATAACTAAAGTGAGAGGGCTTGTGGAATAGGGCATTTTGTAGACAAATTTATTTTGTCACCGCGCATCCCAGACGCGCATAGCGTTTAGGCGGTCAAAAAAGGAAGTTTTCATCTTTGCAAGTTAAACATTTGACAGGATTAATTAGATTGTCAGTAGCTTTTTCTATTTCTTAGCTCTAGAAGGAGATAACGAAAATCTGTTGATAATCGGAGTAATAAATTGTTTTTGACTCAATGTACCTGTTCTTTTAGCTTGTGAGAAGAGATTATTGTCATATGATTGTCATTATTGATTATTTGAGATTCCACGATTATTCGCCATTTTTGTAATTTTTGTTTTGTGGTTGAGATCTAGACAAAACGTTTCCTTTAAAGGTAAGTTTTATCTCGGTAATTATTTAAAAATACCTAATAGTAATAGTGAGTGCACATAATATAGTCTAAGAGTTAGCAATGTTTTCGAGAAAGTATTTTAAGACGTCTGGCCCTTTGATATATCTTTTACTATGCTCTCTGGGACAGTCTGCGGCCCGTCTGGCTGCCGATATCCATTGCGTTCACTACTGCGCATCGGAAGAAGATCCTATATTTTTTTTTAATTTAGTCCTATAAATTCTAGTATTGAATATAAATCGAACATGTCTTCGTAGCGCAGTGCGTAGAGTTTCCGACTACGAACCGACGATTCAGAGTTCGAATCTGGGTCAGGGCAAAGACTTTTTTATTTTATTTTTGTATATATTCTGATAGTAAAGTATTAAATAATTCTGGTGATTCAAAAAAAAAATATTTAATACTTTACTATCAGAATATAAACGAAAATAAAATAAAAAAGTTTTTGTCCTAACTCCTCGGTTCGTGGTCTGAAACTCTACGCATTGAGTTATGGAGACTCGGTCGGTTTATATTCAATACTAGAATTTAAATGACTAATAAAATATAGGATCTTCTTTCAATGCGCAGTAGGGAACGCAACGTTTACCGGCAGCCAGACGAGCCGCATGCTGTTCTAGAGAGCATAGTAAACGATATATCAAAGAGCCAGACGTCTTAAAATACTTGTTTTTCCGACGTTGCTAGCTCTCGTACTAATAGTCGTACATTGCTAATTTACATAGGTAAGCATAACCTACGGGATAAATCCGATTGTAAAAGTAAAACATCACATTCTTATTCTTTTCTGATACCTGTGGAACGACTAGGTATTATACCTGGTATTATTAACAATTACCAGTAATACAAATAATTTTTTTCAACTGATAGGTTCTTGGTATAGAATAAAGACTATCAAAAACATTGAATACCTACGGGATACCTACTGATACTCTGTGCGAGCTCCCAACCGTGCTTCCATGTTTACTCCCAACCAAGTTAGATAAAAAAGATATTGAAGATTGCAGCCTTGAGTTGGAGTATGGGCTCTACTACGACATGTACAGAAACGGATTACCTAAACTGGTAAGCATGTAAAATTAATCCTTAATGAAAAATTGAACTTATTTATTTTTAGTTCAAGAAAAGGCATGACAATCCACAACCCACCAAAGACCTGGTAAATGCATTCTGCAAAAACTGAAAATCAAACTAAGTTAAATAAATTATTGTGTTCCTACACAGTATTTTATTTATAGGTTTTAAAGTCTAATAATAAATTTTCGTTGTCAACAAAATAATCTAAAGAAACTACGAAGATTTCTTATTATAAACTTGAAAGATTAAGTTTCGGTTCAAATATACAAATTTTAAATTTTTGGCGCCAGTATATAGGTATAAATGCAACCTACTATATCGATAATGCGCTCATAGTTCGGGTTAGACGCCAAAGGCCGCGCCACTAACATAGTCTTCAAAAATTAACGTTGATCGGTCTCTCTCACTTTAGTTTTTAGTGTTCTCTCTGTATATTTGTATCATATGTCAAAAATGACAGGCATATAAATTGTAAAGAACCGTTTAATAAAATATTCTGTCTTTTATAAGTTTTAAATCATAGAATAATATCAGGCCAGCTAAGTGAAATTAGTCAAAAAAGATAAGAATTTGCTATAACTCAGTAATTTTTCGAAAAAAAAAAACATATCATAGCCTATATCACTGGAAAGCTTCACAAATTACGTTTTTTATGAAGTCATGGCCAACTATGGTTTCCAGTTAAAAGAACATAATGTTTGTGTAACATCTCAAAAATTACAGTCTTTAAAAAAAAACGGAGAACACAATCTCATTAAGAATATGATTATCTACAACTTTTATCTCAAAACTTCTTGTCTAGATTATAATGGAATTAGGGAGCATTTTTAAAACAGTCGAAATTTGTTTTTTTTTCGAAATATCTAGTAATCCATAAAGTTTTCAAAAATTTGAAAGACGCGTATTTATGACCTCGCAAAACTGCAACTTTTTCCCCATCTAACCGACTCTCTAGTTCCTATAGTTTCCGAGATACCCATAGAGAACATCGTGGAAAACTCACCCTGTATGTAATGAAGAAACTGTAAAAATACTAAGTGCTTATAACGCTTAAATTATAGAATGAAAAAGTTTGTATCCCAAACTTTTCCAAAGCTGGTTAGGTTAGTTTTTTCACAGTGTAATTTTTAAGCCCATAAATTGCATTAATAATGAATACTAATTAATTAATGCATTAATCAATTCATTAATTAATTAGTATTCTTATTAATTTCCCGTTGTTAATTCATTTTATACTATGTAATATTTTAATTGCCGTCTTGATATATACATATAAGTAGAGTTGATTTTTCCATATAACTCTTCTTGGTAATTGTAATCTTGAAGCAGTGATTTATAGTACACCAGAAAGTCCATAAGTTTTCATATTATCCAAAAGTGTGAAACTGTTATTAATAGAATCTATCTAATAGAACCTAATAATTAAACATGGCTTCTCAAAGTGAGAATATTCGAATAAAATCAGGCAAATATCTGGCTGAACCTGAGCAAGGCGAAGAGGTAGTGATTTCTGGTAAGTTTTATTTTTTTTGCTGAATGTCTGTTGATTTTAGCGATAAAAAGTTAGAATGTAGAATGAGTGAGAGGGGGGTTTAATCACTGGGACGTTAAAGATCTATTGTGCCCCCCTTCCTTGAGTTATAACTCAAGACACATTTTATAACTCATCATGCATTTACCAGATGTAAGAGGGACAGGGTACTTCCCATCCTCCTCTGACAACACATGTTCTTCCTCCGCGGGTATAGACCTTTCCACGGCTGGAGTTTGGCACTCCGTGCCCTTCACAGTTGAGGAGCTTGCCACCGGCTGAGGTACCCGTGAAGTGGAGGCTGTAGAATCTGTGTCCATTTTCTCCACCTCTTTAACTTGGTCTCTCCTTAGACCTGATTCTGGTATAGTCCCGTATCTGTAACAGAGGATATATCCCTCTTTCTCTTTGAATTTGAGGTCAATTCCTATTGTGAGAATCTGATCACGACCCTTCTCCCTCGAGTTGATGCCTCGCCAAGAAAAAAAGTTAACATTAATAAAAAAAATCTCTTGTACGGTCATCGCAAAACCATTACGATGCACGTGATCAACTTTGAGTGATAAGCGATGTCACCAGCGCTGTCAGATTGTGATGGATTTATGAGATGAATCTTAATGTAAAATTGGGAAACAATATATTTATTATACCATTTTTTTAAAGAATTTTACGTTTTATTTTTAATTTAAAAATTAATATTTTAGTAATCAATTGATTTATTTGTTTTATAGCTTATTTTACTTATTACATATCGGCAAAAAATAGTCCATTATGAAGTTTATTCGAAGCGTTATTATGGGTTATTTATTTATTTATTGGTGTACAATCTTACAACACCACAAGTGGCAATAATAAGTAAGAGGATGCCATTAAAGCACAAACTAATAATCACAGAATTTACTAAAAACTAACGTTGAAATAACGTTGAAAGTGATATAATGTGCTTACCAATCAAACTTACTTCCCTGACTGCAGTCAAGGATAATAAAGTACTCTTGTTGTCAAGTTTTTGTTGAAAATAGTTTATCAGGGAAGCTACTAGCTCTTTGTTTCGACTGTTTAAATGCTGCGGCATATTTTCAACATACAATTTCAAGAAATGCAATAAAAAAGCTCGAAAATTTAGTTCTTAAAAGTAGAAAAAGTAAATTTTTTAAAAAACTATGAAAATAGCCAAAAAAACAGAATTAATCACAAAGGATCAACAACACGATATTATACAAAACTAGCGTGTACCCGTGACTTCGTTCGAGTCGAATTAATCATTTGTAATGGTGATGATAAAGGAAAGCAAGAATTTTCATTAACATACAAACTGGATAAAATTTTCTCACATTTATGTCAGCATGAGAAAAAACAATATGGCGATATTATTATATAACTTGGTAATATTTGAGGGGTAGTTTCATCTCGTTAGAATTTGACTTTCGAAAAATCCGTTTGTCAAAAATAAGCTTTCTACGTCAAGCAGTTTAAGCAGAATCGTGGTTAATCAATTACCTAACTTTTTGGTTTGGTTTGGTTTGGTTTGTAAAAACCAAACACTCTGTATGATTTTTCAAAAAAATTTAAAATATGTAAAATAACAAAATAAATTATACGTGTCCAAGCGTTTTCCCGAAAGACTAACCGTTTTCTACTACACCCCACAGTCAATCCGTTTGCCAAAAATCGTCATATCATCGTTTAAACGTCAAGCAGTTTAAGCAGAATCGTGATTACTCAATGGTCATATTTTATGAAATACTCTGTATAAATTTTTAAAAAATCTTAAAATATGTAAAACAACAAAATAAAATATACGTGCTTAAGAGTTTTTCCGAAATACTCACCGGTTTTTAAATAAAAAATATTCTAATATGTGAAGGGTGGTTTCACCCTCTTAGAATTCGAGTTTTGAAAAATCCCTTCTTATCGAACTTCTACACCCTAAAGTCAATCCGTTTTCCAAAAATCAGCTTTTTACGTCACCCGCTTTAAGCAGGATCGTAATTAATCAATGACCAGATTCTTCGAAACACCCTGTATACATTTTTAAAAAATCTTAAAATATGTGAAAAATCAAAATAAAATATACGTGTTTAAGCGTTTTTTCGGAAACTTGGCCGTTTTTTAAATAAAAAATATTGTAATATTTGAGGGGTGGCTTCACCCTCTTGAAACTGGAATTTCGAAAAATCCCTTCTTATCGAACCTCTACACCCTAGAATCCACCTGTATGCCAAAATTGAGCTTCTTACGTTGAGTGGTTTGAGCAGGATCGTGATTAATCATTGAGTCAGTCACTTTAGGATTTTATAGATAACTAGCGTGTACCCACGACTTCGTTCGCGTCGAATTAATCATTTGTAATGGTGATGATAAAGCAAAGCAAGAATTTCCATTAACATACAAACTGGATAAAATTTTCTCACATTTATGTCAGCATGAGAGAAACAATATGGCGATATTATTATATAACTTAGTAATATTTGAGGGGTAGTTTCATCTCGTTGGAATTTTACTTTCGAAATATCCGTTTGCCAAAAATAAGCTTTTTACGGCAAGCAGTTTAAGCAGAATCGTGGTTAAGAAATTACCCAACCTTTTAGAAAACCCTGTGTGATTTTTTAAAAAATTTCAAAATATGTAAAAAACCAAATAAATTATGCTTGTCCAAGCGTTTTCCCGAAAGACTAACCGTTCTTTAAATAACAAATATTGTAATATTTGAGGGATAGTTTCACCCCCTTAGAATTCGAATTTCGAAAAATCCATTCTTATCGAACCTCTACACCCTAAAGTCAATCCGTTTTCCAAAAATCAGCTTTTTACGTCAAGCTCTTTAAGCAGGATCGTGATTAATCAATGACCAGATTTTTCGAAACACCCTGTATACATTTTTAAAAAATCTTAAAATATGTAAAAAAACAAAATAAAATATACGTGTTTAAGCGTTTTTTTCGGAAACTTGACCGTTTCTTAAATAAAAAATATTGTAATATTCGAGGGGTGGTTTCACCCTCTTGGAACTGGAATTTCGAAAAATCCCTTCTTATCGAACCTCTACACCCTAGAATCAACCTGTATGTCAAAATTGAGCTTCTTACGTTGAGTGATTTGAGCAGGATCGTGATTAATTAGTGAGTGAGTCACTTTAGGATTTTTTTTTAGGATTTTATAGATAATGACTGTCATTATAATAATTGTCAAATAATAAACGACAATGTTGCTGAACACGGCGCACAGTGGGGTATTTGACACAGATAGTTGATCGAAATTTTTTTATGTAGACCTTATATAAATTATTGCTATTTTCAATTAAAGAGGAAATAATATGAACAAAATAAAGGATAATTCGTCGATTCTAAAGAAAGAAAGAAAAATCACTGTTCCAGTGTTTCCACGGTCAATGCCACTAATGCCAGTAGTAATATCGCAACTAATACTACTAATGCTACGACTGATCAGCGAGCAATGCCCATACCACTAAAGTCGCTACTAATGCCAAATTGTGCTATACTGCTAATAGCACTAAAGCGATCGCTTTGTACACAACAATGTCATCGCGGTTTACACCTCGCATTAGTATATCACTGATTGACAAATTAGAGGAAACCAAGAATGTTTTTCTCATTTTATCAGCAAAGTCGCAAAAAGTCGCAGTATTTTATTCTACTGTATGAAAGCCAAATGTTTACTAAGTAAAACGTATATAGACAATATGCTGAATTCTTCGAAATGCGTAACTAAATCTCTAAGTAAAATAAAAATGTCACAAATTTAATCAAATTTTCTTAACGCTTAACTTTTAGTTGCAAAAAATCGTTACTATAGAGAATATCAAAATAAATAATACGTTTTTGTAGAATACATACCTGCAGCTTGCCGAGCCATTTTCAATCAAAACAATAATATAAACGTAAAAAGAGCACACGAACAACAACAATTTATAATTTTAAACATAAAATTTAGCCATTTACCTCTTATCTGTGAGAAGTAACAACTTTGACGTTTCGTTGAAACGAATGAATGCAACTAAACACACCCATAGCAACGCCATTCATGGCAGACATGATTTAACTTATCATTTTTTTTTGGGAAATCTTAAACACATTTGCTTTTTCGAATTTCGATCACCTTTTTCATGCTAATACCCCACCGTGCGGCGCAACATAGCAACAATAAATTCCTGCTTAAATTAATTTTTGCAGCTTTAATCTAAATAAAATATCTGTTACAATCATTTGCTCGATAAAGTAAAATGAAGTGCTGCTCGGTATCTTAAATTATACAATAAATTTAAAAAAAAATAGCCAAAATTTAATTTAGTCAGATTTATAGGCTTTAGTGTCAATTTCGATATGATTGATGACGTGCGTGATGATTGCGATTACCGTATGTAATTTTTTTGCAATAAATAGATAAAATGTATTGTTGAATATATGCAAAATAATTTTAATATAATGCCCTATCTAAAAATGTAATCGCGGCTGTTTAGAAGAATGCATTTTAAACATTGAATAATGACTAAGGATGGGTCATATGTACAAAATTAGCGCAACCACAAAGGATACACTTTAATATCAACATCATTCATCACCATTAAATAGCTATCACCGTTCACTGTTAGGCATTGGCCTACTTTAAGTTCCTCAATGTTTCGCGGTTCTTGGCGAGAATCCAATGGATAATCCATTGAGATTTAGTAGACAAAAAATAATAAAGGGACCAGCTAGGGTTATAGTATTGCAATTATATTATCTAGGAAATAAAGAGAGATATATGTCCAAATTATTAAAACATTTTTTTATGTTATTACTATACTACTATACTATAAACTAATACCTACTATTTAAAAAGTCCCGGTCTCAACGTTTTCATGTTTTGATATAAGCATAGACATTTTCAATTAGTAGAAAAAGTTATCAAACTTTTCCACTAATTTTTCCACACATTTTGGCCTTTGATTATCTTCCGGCAAGAGAAATTGTGGTTAGAAATCAAAAGATGATTGTTTTATAAGCTAAATATTAGGCTTTCTCTATGGATACAACAGACTAACGCAAGCTGTTGCTAGAATATTCTATTAATTTTAATTATGTTTTTTAAACATTATAAATGATCGTAAACCAGAAAGTATAAAGTGTAATTGAAACCACTAATTGCAAGGTTCTGAATGAAGCTAAATAGAGATTATTTTTTGTTAAATAAAACACAACGTAGCAGTTAGTGATAATTTTTAATAACATTATTTTAACATAAATATATTGTAGTCCCGATAAAGAAAGAAATAATTTCGAAATCTTATTGCGACTTGCAGATTTGTTCAAATTGTATTGTTTAAAAATTGTAATTATTAAAATATTTTATTTTTTCAGGCTTGTCTGGTAGATATCCTGAATCAAGAAATGTACATGAATTCCGAGATAATTTATTTAATAAGACTGATATGGTGACTGACGATAATCGCAGGTGGAAACCGAACCATCCAGAAATTCCTCAACGCACTGGAAAATTATACGATATCGAAAAATTTGACTCAAGTTTTTTTGGTTTGTTACAGCCTTTATTTTTTCCGGGTAGAGAAATTAATAAAAACATACTTTCGAAGGTTGAATTTTTAGGAAAAAAAAACTGTTGTATCGACCATCTATTGTCGTTATTTTTACAACGTGTCAGATAGTTATATCACTCTTCGTTATCAAGTAGAAATTCAAAATACATTTCCTAATCTACACTTAAACGTAAATTTTTATAATAAAATTGTGTTTATCTCATCCACCACAGTGAAATCGTCAAAATATCAAGAGGCAACTTTTAATCGGTATTAAACAGTTTACACAATACTGGCAACAAAAGAAAACAAGTCTGTGGCGTACAAGTTTTTTTTTCCATTGATAACCCATATGCACGTCCCTGGTAAATATGTCGACACTTTTTTAAGCATAAAATATGTCGCACCTATAGTAACATTTACCCTCAAAATTTCGTTCAAATAGCTAAAACCACTTGGAAGAAAATTATAAAAAAAAAGATCTTAACCATCCGTAACTATGAAACAAAGCAGAATCGGACCTATGTTGATATAAAAAATAAATCTTATTTTTACGCGAGGAATCACCTCAAGAGAAAAGGCACATGTTTTTTGAAACATCTTGTATATGCTAGTATCTACATAAATATTAAATATTATAAAATTAGCAGTTTCCGCTGACTGACACCATTCCTGGAACAATAATTGAACCTTCGAATTATGGCATCACATGGCCAAAATTATTGTGACGATATTTTTATTTTATTTTGGACCTAACGTGATTCTTTTTATATTTTTGGACATATTGGCTACTAACTAATATAAAATTAAAAATCTTAGTGCAACTAGGCTGTTATTATAATTTAAATATTTTAATTGTGATTTTTTTGGGTATAGTTTTTTTTTATTAAAAATTAAATTATTTCTGGGTGTTTTAAATCATTTTTTCTGAGGTTTAATTTAAAAAACCTATACCCAAGAAAATCACAATTAAAATATTGAATAAAGGTTTAAGAAAAATAAAGATATCTATAGATTATAATTTTATTTCATAATGAGTGAAAATCAACAAAAACAAATTTCATTTTAAACAGATAATATTGAAAACAATTTTAATTATTCCTCACAACTAATAGTCTGTATTGCCTCCTCGAGCCTCAATGCAAGCTGTGAGACGACGTGGCATGCTCTCAATTAAGTTGTCCAGAAGATGTTGAGACTTCCCATGTTTCGCGCGCAGCAATTTTAAATTCATTTAAGATACGGGGGGATCATACCTTTTGGCAATATGGCGTTTTAGCATGTCCCAAGCATGCTCGATCACATTCATATCTGGAGACATCGGTGGCCACAAAAGTTTTCTTATACCCTCTTCCTCACTAAATTCGTGAATCGCTAAAGTGCGATGGGGAGGAGCATTGTCGTCCATGTAAATGAATTTGTCATTCCCCACTGCCCCTCGAAATGGACGCACAATAGGCTCTAAAACGTGTTTAAGATGAGGCACCTGTTATTGTGCCATCAATAAAAACAAGAGGAGTTCGAGCTCCGTGCATTATACCTGCCCATACCATAATGCTTCCCCCTTGAAACGGGACACGGGGTTGAGCTGCATTCAAGCGTGCTCGTCTTCCAGATGGTCTCCAGATCAAAGTTCGTCGCGAGTCTGACACTATCCCATTGTAGTCGCGTAATTTTGTGCTGTAAATTAAGCTTCGGAACACGTAGAGGCCTACTTAAATGTAATCCTCTGCCATGAAGTCTTCTTGCTATGGTCTTTCTTGAAACATTTACTCCTTCACGGCGAGCTAACTTTGTTTTCATAGCAGTACTAGGAAGCGTCGTGGAATTAGGGATATTTGACGGTTTTGCACTGCAGTAGTAACTCTCTTTCTACCTCTTCCAGGTCGGTCTGTAACCTCGTTTGTCTCCCTGATTTTTTTAATATTCGCGAAGCATCGCTTTGGTTAACTCCTACAACATTTACTCCTTCAAGGCGAGCTAACTCATTTTTAATAGCAGTACTAGAAAGCAGAGGATTGCGTCGTGCAATTATGAATATTTGACGGTCTTGCACAGCAGTAGTAACTCTCTTTCTACCAGGCCAGTCTGTAACCTCGTTTGTCTCCCTGATTTTTTTTTAATATTCGCAAAACATCACTTTGGTTAACTCCTACAATTTCAGCTATTGCAACTTGCCGGTAGCCATGTTGAGACAATGTTACTATTCTGACTCTATTAAACTGTGAAATAATGTTTCTAGGCATTTTAAGGCCAAAACAATGGTCAAATTTCTTCTGAAACTCAAGAGACCACAAATCGAAATGTGCAAGAGTTTGTAATAATATTGGGGCTGAACGACAAACATTGTTTACCGTATCCATTTTAACAAAAAAATGTTTATTACAGATTATTAAAGCTATGCACAAAAAAAATCTTTAAATTCCTTTCCGTATATTTTTAAACGACACATGCAATAATTTTGGCCATGTGTGTAATTGTACATAACTTCTAGGCTAGCGGTTACTTAACGAAACATCCTGATTAAATTGAAGATTTACATAATTTCTAGGTATACATTATCGCCAACCAAACGAAATGGACCCGTTATGTAGAATATCTTTGGAAGTTGTTATAGAGGCTATATTAGATGCTGGACTTAATCCCGTTGATTTACAAGGAACAAAAACTGGAGTTTTTATTGGAGCTCACTTTAGCGAAAGTGAAGTGTCTTTGTATTCCAACGTGAACAAAAACAAACCTAATACCTTTGTTATAACTGGGTTAGTATGAATACATGTGTGACATCATTATAATTGTATTTGCTTGTATTCTTTCCTCGCACTGGTCATGAATTTACAATTAGATTCTTCACATTATTTGTGTAATACCAGTAATAATTGAGTAGTTGATAATAAGTAGTTGACACTTGCAATAGATCATTTATACAGGGTTTCCTATGATGTTCTCTATGGGTATCTCGGAAACTACTGAAGATAGAGAGTCGGTTAAATGGGGAAAAGGATTGCAGTTTTGTGAGGTTATATTGTGGGCGCCTTACAGATTTTTGAAAAAGTTAATGGCTTACTAGATATTTCTAAAAAAACAAATTTTGGCTATTTTAAAAATTGTCCCTAATTCCATTATAATCTATTTTAGACAAAAAGTTTTCAGATAAAAATTGTAGATAATCATATCCCTAATGAGTTTATGTTCTCCGATTTTTTCTAAAGCCGTTTTTGACATATGATAAAAACATGTTTTTTTTTTAAATGGAAGTGACAGTTGGCCATGACTTCATAAGAAGCACCATTTTTTGGTTTGGTTTAGCCAATTCTTATCTTTCTTGACTAATTTCACTTAGTTAGCCATGGAAACAACTTCAATCGTCGTTGCTCTCAGAAATGTGAAACTGTCACATTCAAATTTTGTAAATTAAAATAAACAAAAATTGTAAATATGAATTTTTCAAATTTAGAAAAGCGTGTAGGATTATTGGTTCAACTTTTCTTGGCCATACAGTTTCGAGGATACGTTGACCGGTGAACGTTACTTACGTTTTTTAGAGAACGGTTTTCAAGACATGTAGAAAAGTTAAATTGAGATACTCGCACATTAATAGAGTGGTTTCAACATGAATTTTATTAAAAAATGTCTATACCTATTAGTGATGGGTTGTTATTTAACTATCTGTTATTTTATAACAATTATTTAGAAATAACATAACGCAACCGTTACTACTTCTAAAAAATAACAGATATAAAATAACGACACGTACAAATCGGCCGCTCGTGAAACGAAAAACGAAGTCGGCGCTCTGCACCGCCCCGAAATTCTTGCTGCTCGAAGCAATTCCAAAAAACAACTAGTATGGATGGAAAACATGTTATTTCGTCAACCATCGATACAGGCGACGAGGCAACGGACAACGGAGTGGGGAATGCGCTATGGCGAACGTAGCTCCTTCGGTCGATCCCGTCGACGGTCGTGTTGGGCTTACAACAGCTTAAAAATAATAGGATATAAAAGAAGCAGGTTTTTTGAAACAGTTGCGGGCATAACGCCTGGCGGTCGAGATAACAGGAGTGGGAAAGGAAGGCTGCTGCATCGGTCGATTGTCGATGGAGGCTCGCAACGGGTTGGAGAAGCAGTCATTTTAGATACGTTGTTTTTCAACCTGTTACGAGCATAACAGGGTGGCGGTCGAGATAATCGGAGTGGGAAAGGAACGCTGCTGCATCGGTCGATTGTCGATGGAGGTTCGAAACAGGTTGGAGAATAACGCATCAGTTGTTTTAGATACATTGCTTTTCAACCTGTTACGAGCATAACGGGCGAAGGTCGAGATATTATGGCGCTGTATGTTTCAGTACGTTATTAAGTTATATAATTATTATATATAATTATTTAATTAATTTTTCTGAAAAATTTTCCGAATAATATTTTAAGATTTTTTAAAAATGTATACAGAGTGTTTTGAAAAATGTGGTCATTGATTAATCACGATTCTGCTTAAAGCCCTTGACGTAAAAAGCTGATTTTTGGAAAACGGATTGACTTTTGAAAGATGTTCGTATATTGTTTTCCTATCCTTCTTATTTTTTCCGAAACGCCTCGTATGTATGGAATTGTAAGTTGTATATATTGTGTATTGTTATCATTGTATCTATGATTTGGGGTTTGTATTTCGTTTAATGTCTTGTCAATAAAATATGGTGGGTAGTCGTTTTTTATTAATGTATTTTTTATGTGGTTTATATCTCTGTTTAGTGAAATGTCGTCTGTACATATTATTTTTGCTCTATCATATAAACTTTTTATAACACCTTTTTTACACTTATACTGTGATTAGATGTGAAATTTAAGTATCTATCTGTGTTTGTGGGTTTTCTGTAGACATCTAAAATTAATTTATTTTGAAATTTTGACACTAAAACATCAAGAACAAAAACATCATGACTTTTATTATGACACACCACCCTTATTTTTTGAAAAATAAGGGTGGTGTGTCAACACCCAATATTTTGAAAAACAAATGAAAGAACTGTATATTTCTTTTTCTGCTCCCTTAAGTAATATTCCGATAAAATTATCGCCGGTAGTGCCAGTTACGATTTTTGTTTTTTGAAACGTAAATTGTGCCTGTGCAATTGTGTTCGTTCAAATGAACGAATTGTAGGAGTCGCTTCAATGTGAGAAATTGAATCGTGTGATTCAATTCACTAAAAAGAATCGTAATGCCCATCACTAAGGTGTAAAAAAATCTATAGAGATAACAAACCTGATTATTTTTAGAGCTGGCCGAGTGATGATTTCAAACCGTATCAGTTATTATCTGAAATTGAAGGGTCCATCTATGGTCTGCGATACCGCATGCAGTAGCTCATTGCATGCTCTAGAGCATGCTTACAGAGCTATAAGAAATGGAGAGTGTGAAAATGCTATTGTAGTAGCAGCATCGCTTTGTTTGTGGCCAACAGTTTCTTTACAGTTTTACAGGTATAATTAGACAAATTTGTATATTTTATTCATTTAAATTGGCGAAAGTTGTAAATAGTGTTTTAGTTATTTTTAATGGTACATAAAATTAACATATGTATACATTTATTGGTATAATTTCGGATAGATGAGATACAGAATCTAAAAAAGTACTTGATCTCGGTATTTGACACTCTAAAATTTTATTTGATATTTGAATTTTTGTGAATCCTCGACGTATGGCCAATGTCGAAGATTTCCATCCTCTGTGACGCTTCAAACTAAATATATCACCCCCTGCATTAGCTAGGAGTGTGGCTGAAGTTCTCCGGAAACAATGCCCATGTAGGGCTCATAATCTGGCAGCTTCAAGTGTTTTGCTATCATGCTAGGCATCTTACCAATAGAATTTATGGCGACCACTTGGTTAACACATATTTTATTTTGATATTTTAAAAACAATCTGCGACTGGTATCATTTCTTGGACGAAGAGCTGCGCATTTTCGGAAAATCTCAATATAATTCAAATTTTGCACTGTAAAGACTCGGTCTATGTTTGTTTTTGTATCGGGCACTTTAACAATCAAAACTGAATCTTTATCTTCTATGTTATCGACCGTCATTTTAGTAAGTTCCTCACGGCGGCAAGCACCAGAAATACCGAGTATTAAAACGACCTAAAAGGAAATCGATGGCGATGTTCAGTAATAAAAAATAACATAACATTCCAAGCTCACGCTTTTTTTTCGAAGCAATAATGTGATAATAATAATTTTTAGTGAAATCCCGATTTTAATGTTTATAGAAAAAAATGTTGTTTGCAACTCGGGCGCGAACGACTTTGGTGATCTCGACTAATTTTTCAACTCGGCTACGTCTCGTTAAAAAATTCAAGTATCGATCACCAAAGTAGCACTTCACGCACTAGATACAAAAATAACTATTAATGGGTGATTTCATTCTAAACGTGATTTTAAAATTTATAGACCAACAACAATATTAATTTTTATTTTAGATTAGGTGCCATTGCTATGGACGGAAAATGCAAAGTTTTTGACAATTCTGGTAACGGATATGCCAGATCTGAAGCAATTAGCGCCATCTTTCTGCAAAAGTCGAAAGAAGCCAAACGAATTTACGCTACAGTGCTACATGCGAAAACAAATTGTGATGGGTTTAAGGATTCAGGAATCACGTTTCCATCTAGGAGTATGCAAATGAAACTATTAAAAGAATTATACGAAGAATGTCAATCGGTTAAACCGTACGACCTAAGTTACCTCGAAGCACATGGAACGGGGACTAAAGTGGGCGATCCAGAAGAATTACAAGCCATCGAGGAAGTGTTTTTACCTGAAAGAAAGAGTCCTCTTCTTATTGGATCGGTTAAGTCCAACATTGGGCATTCAGAACCGTCGACAGGATTGTCCTCCATTGCAAAGGTAACACTATTAATGCCCCCTTGCACCCCCATACAGTAGCATAACACTATAAAACATAATAGTCGGAGAGCCGCGTGCAAAAATATGCGAAAGTTTTCTGAAGGTTCATATTTTCAAAATCGATTGCATTTTAGGGTTAAAAAGCAAAGATACAGTCACAAGTTCTAGTTTCGGGTCACCTGGCGCTGAGAAGCGCGCAAAGGCGTAATTTTAATTACCACCTCCAAACTGTTTTCTGAAGGCAGAAAATTTGTGGATAACATTCGAATGCAATGCAAAAATATAACAGTCAGTCATTGCGCGCTTCTCAGCGCCAGGTGTCCCGAAACTGTAACTGCTGACTGTACAGGGTGGTCGAAATTGGTCTGTTTTAACAGAGAAAACCTATTTCCTGACTAGACATTTCCGAGATACGGTTAATGGCGTAAACCGCCTGTTGATATTTTCACTGCCAACAGAGATACGGGGTCTTTTTTAACTTTTTACCATTTTGAAAATTGCCCATAACTTTTTTATTTCGCGGAATAATAAAATTCTGTAAAAACGTTCTTAAGGAACTTTTTTAAGCACAATCCAGTGGCGTAGTCAGTTTTTTTCCATGCTTGCTCTTTTTGTCAGAAATAATAAAAAATATAATTTTTTAAATGGAAATCATAGCTGGCTACGAACTTAAAAAAAATGCTGCCGTTTAACCCTTTCGAACGATATAAAGTTATGGGTATCTAGTTCTAAGAATGAGATAAATATTAGATTTTTTTATATTTATATCGAAGCGGGCCTTGATTTTGTGTTGACCTATTTGCCTAGATATTTTTTATCACAATTTAATATTCTATATTATTAGTTATCTGCATAATTAAAAACTTTTGGTAAATTAGCATTCTATATTAGTATTAGTAATTACAATTGAAATCGATACAATAAACAAAGAACAAAATTAAAAAACGTATTTTTTGAGTGACGAATTTAGTTTTCTAAAAAAATCATCAAAGATGTTCAAACTGAGCACCTCCTTTTTGGGCACACAATAAACATCTTTTGCGCACAGAGTTCCAACGATTTATTATGCGAACTGGTGTAATAAGTCCAAAAACTTGCCTAGTAGCCTTCTGCAATTCTTCTCTCGTCCCAATGGTTCTTTCCTTATATATATAAGGTCTTTTAATTTCCCCCCTAAAAAAGTCGAAAGGAGTTAAATCACAGGATCTAGGAGGCCCTTGTTCCAATCCAATTCTTTCTAAATTCTCCATTTAATAGTTCAGTTGTAACCCAGGCGTTTTAATTGTAATTGGTAATACTATCATAGAAATGTTGATTTACCTTTTCAAAAGTCATTAATTATGCAGAAAAATAATAATATAGAATATTAAATTGTGATAAACAATAATTAGGTAAATATAGTCTAAGAGCTAGCAACGTTTTCGAGAAAGTATTCTAAGACGTCTGGCTCTTTGATATATCTTTTATTATGCTCTCTGGAACAACGTGCAGGCCGTCTGGCTGCCGATACACGTTGCGTTCACTACTGCGCATCCAAAGAAGATTCTCTACATTTTACTTAGCGCTTTAAATCCTAGTATTGAATAAAAATCGAGCAAGTCTCCATTAGCTCGGCGCGTAGAGCTTTCGCCTATGAAGCGAAGGTCAGTGGTTCGATACCGGCTGGGGGTGCAACATTTTAATTTTTTTTTTCGTTTTTATTCTGATAGTAAAATATTTTTTTTATGGGTTTATGATCCGTAGTGTATATAAGTAGAATTTGATACTTTCATTTGTTTTAAAGGATTATTGGGGTAATTAATTATTAGATAGGTTTAGGATGGTCTGGATGCCGCGCCGGTAGGTTGCGTTCACTACTGCGCATCATATGGGTACAGGGTGTCTCATTTTCGTGCGTTTTTTGGGATTTCGGATATCTGGGATTTCTCGTTTATGAGTGGAGATACAATGATGCGTTTTTTTTTCACATTACTTTGCTAGTTTTTTATGTAACTAATTATTCTACCCCTAGATTTGCGCATTTTCTACACATTAACATTAATTAATCTTGTTTAAAAAGTATTATTATTTTATTTAATTTAATTTAACCAGATAATTTTCTTTTTCCATCGTTATCTTAACAAACTGAACTGAAAATAAACTTGTGTAGCTTTTAGATAACAATTTGTTAAAAAAAGTATTATTAAAATGATTATTAAAATAATAAACAGCTGAAAAAATATTTTGAAAAAAGACAGGCAGAAATTACCTTAATAAAGCATTAAAATGTTAATTTTTTTATATTATGTTTAAATCTTTAAAATGAAATTATAAACGAGAAATCCCAAAAAACGCGCAAAAATGGGACACCCTGTATACATGTGATACGCAGTAGTGAACGCAACCTACCGGCGCGGCAGCCAGACCATCCTAAACCTGCCTAATAATTAATTACCACAATAATCCTTCAAAACAAATGAAAGTATCAAGTTCTACTTATATACACTA
Source organism: Sitophilus oryzae (assembly GCF_002938485.1). NCBI lineage: Eukaryota > Metazoa > Arthropoda > Insecta > Coleoptera > Curculionidae > Sitophilus > Sitophilus oryzae. Next base: position 6,711,587 of record NW_022146105.1, read on the forward strand.
CGGATCATAAACCCATAAGTGCCATCCGCTCTGGTGATAAAAAATATTTAATACTTTACTATCAGAATATAAACGAAAAAAAAAATAAAAAAGTTGCACTCCCAGCCGGTATCAAACCACTGACCTTCGATTCATAGGCGAAAGCTCTACGCGCCGAGCTAATGGGGACTTGCTCGATTTTTATTCAATACTAGAATTTAAAGAGCTAAGTAAAAAATAGAGGATCTTCTTTCTTCTTTGGATGCGCAGTAGTGAACGCAACGGGTATCGGCAGCCAGATGAGCCGCATACTGTTCCAGAGACCATAATAAAAGATATATCAAAGAGCCAGACGTCTTAAAATACTTGTTTTCCCGACGTTGCTAGCTCTCGTACTATTAGGTCAACTCCAAATCAAGGCCCGTTTCGATACGAAGATAAAAAACCTAACATTTTTCTCATTCTTAGAAATAAATACACATAACTTTATATTGTTCGAAAGCGTTAAACGCCAGTATTTTTTTAAGTTCATAGCCAACTATGATTTCCATTTAAAAAAAGTTATGGGCAATTTTCCAAATGGTAAAAAATTAAAAAAAAAACCGTATCTCAGTTGGCAGTGAAAATATCAACAGACGGTTTACGCCATTAAATGTGTCTCAGAAATCGAGACCATGACATCTATGTCGGTTTTGCTCTATCTAGTCAGGAAATAGGTTTTCTCTGTTAAAACAGACCAGTTTCAACCACACTGTACCTTTGGTTTTTAACACTAAAATGCAACTGATTTTGAAAATGTGGGCCTTCAGAAAACTCTTGCATATTTTTGCACCCTGCTCTTGGACTCTACCTCAATTGTAACTAAGATTTGTATTTCCGTTTACTATAGCTTATTGCGTTTACGCTTTTATTAAAAACCGATTGTTAAACAAAAGGTTCCTGTAATTTTAGAACTGCTGTTTGGAAAAAGGTACGAAATATCAGTTTGCCACAGTGCATAAAACACGTAACAGTTTTTTTCTGATTTACACAGCAATGACGTTTCAGAAAGCTACATCACTCTTTGTTATCAAGTAGATACTACAAATAGATATCCTAAAAGACACAATTTATTGTTAATCTCCGATATTTGTCCTATTATAGGTAATTATAGGATACGAAACTGGGTACATAGCACCTAATCTACACTTTAGAACTCCTAGGGAAGGTATAAAGTCGCTAATGGATGGTAGGTTGAAAGTAGTTACAGATAAAACGGAATTTAAGGATGACAGATGCTTAGTAGGTAGGTAGAAGTATCTCGTAGGTATGACGGAAATGTATTTTCTTATTAAGAGTAGTATCACTTCCTAAAACACTAACGTATAAGCTAATCATTAGAAACTATTTTAAATGTATTGCTTAGGAATCAACAGCTTTGGATTAGGAGGTGCTAATTGTCACATACTACTCCAACCAAATACTAAGAAAAAAGTAAACCAGGGTAGACCATCTGACAATATACCTAGATTGATTTGTGCTAGTGGTAGGACGCCCAATGCAGTGAACATTCTTTTGGATAGTGTTATACAAAATCAATTTGATGCGGAGCATATCAGGTTGCTTCAAGACGTTTTTAGGTACATAACATAATTAAATATACAGGGTTGTTCACCACATACGACACGGAATATTGTAGCTAAACGATTAGATTTTTACAAATTGTAAATTTTGGGTTCGTTGAAGGTGTATTAGAGCTACAATTTAAAAATATTTTTACAAGATACAGAGTGTCCCAAATAAGTAAAAAATATTATAGTTGTATTTTTTTAAATGGAACACCTTGTATATTATTCTATTTTTAGATTCTACGGTTGAAATCAAGGTAAATTTGATTAAGGTTTATCACACTTAAACCTTACCGTTTTTGAAATATTTTCAATTTTATGAAATTGCAGTAAAAAAATTAAGGCTTTATTTCTCCAAGGGTATCAAAGTTTTTAATACTAAATATTTACTGAAGATTATTTATTGATCAGATATTGTGTTGCAATAATAAAAATTTTACTACCTTATACAGAGTGTCCAAAAATTTATATTAAATAATTACTAGCTTTAAACGGCAATAACTTGTTTAATTTAAATGGAACACCCTATATATTTTACGTGAATCAGATGCACAATGTAGTTGTCTATCAAATTGTATTGTTCCATTTTTTTACCCATCTCTTCAAGTTTTCGTAGAAAATGCATTTTCTTATAATTTAGGCCTCATTTATCACTATACCCATGGAATATTGACATTTTAGCTTATTTTTAACGATGTGACAAATTTTCAAAGGGTACAGGTACTAATATTGTCGAGATAGTTCGCTTAGTTAATTAAAAAATAAAAATAAAACTGTTTAAATATTTTTTGTTAAAGAGTACCAATTAATATGATCCCAGTATTCAAACTACATTAAATTGACTGTTTAAAGTAATAACTGTTCCAAATACTAAAAAACTGAATTTTATGTGTGTATTAGACAGTGTGGTAAAAAGTAACACCTTATAAATTTTATTTCATTTATTGACGAATGCTTATTTATAAAAACAGAGACATTCATTTTCATAACTTATTATTATATTGATTTCTGAGCCAAATCCACATTTATTTAGAATAATTTATTAATTAAAACAATTTACAAGTATGTAACTAACTTTTGGTGTTTTTTTATAGGAAATAATGGTGATATATTTAATTCGTATACTCTTTTACAAAGATTTAAATAGTTTTTTTGTATGCAAATGGGCTTGCAATATTTACCACCTGTATATTTTGTACATATTATGGTGCTATAAAAAAATCTGAAATGTCAATATTCCATGGGTATAGTGATAAATGAGGTCAAAATTATAAGAAAATGCATTTTCTACGAAAACCTCAAGAGATGGGTGAAAAATGGTATAATACAATTTCATAGACAATTACATTGTATATCTGATTCATGTAAAATATATAGGGTGTTCCATTTAAATTAAACAAGTTATTGCCGTTTAAAGCTAGTAATTATTTAATATAAATTTTTGGACACTCTGTATAAGGTAGTAAAATTTTTATTATTGCAACACAATATCTGATCAATAAATAATCTTCAGTAAATATTTAGTATGAAAAACTTTGATACAGAGGAGGTCGTTTTTTGGGAGAAATAAAGCCTTAAAATTTTTACTACAATTTTATAAAATTGAAAATATTTCAAAAACGGTAAGGTTTAAGTGTGATAAACCTTAATCAAATTTACCTTTATTTCAATCGTAGAATCTAAAAATAGAATAATATACAGGGTGTTCCATTTAAAAAAATACAACTATAATATTTTTTACTTATTTGGGACACTCTGTATCAAAAATATTTTTAAATTGTAGTTCTAATAGATCTTCAACGAACCCAAAACTTACAATTTGTAAAAATCTAATCGTTTAGCTACAATACTCCGTGTCGTATGTGGTGAACAACCCTGTATACCGGGAGCGTCTCAAAAGTGGGTCACCCTTATAACTTTTTTATTTTATCAGATAAAAAAAACAAAGATAAAGATTTGGTATGTTGGTATATGACATAAATTGGGATTCATTGACATATATTCAATTGTTTTTGGTTATTTCCTGTTTCACCGGAAATGACAACAACTTTTGATTTTTAAATAGCACCCTCGGTATATTTTTACTTTATTTGATAGAAAGTAATACTCTGAATAGAATGACATATCATATGGTCATATGTCAACTTTTGATATTTTCGATTAAAAAAATCGTATTTTAAATTTCAATCTAGAGTGTCAAGGCTGTGTTAAAAACGCTCATTTGTACACAAGGAGCCTTGGAAAAATAGAGTTCAGCGTTTAATATTTTTCGTCTCTTGTTCTGGCCGGTTAAAGGATGCCCAAATCGTATTTTTAATCATATATCAATTTTTTCAAATGGAACAAAGGTTTAGAAAAAAATAGCGTATTTGGAAAAATAATTTTCGTACAAATAATTTGGTAAAACACACTTGGTATTTCGAGTCAAATTGTCGTTATGAACCTCATGTTACAATTTCAACTAAACCATATGCGAAAATGTCCAAAGCTGACATATGATATGTCATTCTATTCACAGTGTCATTTTCTATATATATAATAAAGTAAAAGAAATATTAATGATGTCATTTAAAAATCAAAAGTTGTAGTCATTTTCGGTGAAACAGGAAGTGACCAAAAACAATTGAATACGGCAATCAATCGGGGTGAGCCACTTTTAAGACGATTCCGGTAACATTAACTTTTCTACAGTTTTGAAATTATTTACAATATTAATAATTTGTAGTAATTCACTACTGAGCCACAAAACACTATTGGTTAAATAGAAATAATTCTGTCGTATAATTAATATTTTCAAATTTATCTCAATATTTTATTTTCCTATAGCAAGGATATAAGTGCTCACCACTATGGAGGTTATTTATTAGCCTCTAAATTTGGACAAAAAGCAAGATCACAGACCTATTTTGATTCCACGTCAGCTCCTTTACTGATATGCTTTGGTGTTATTGACGAAACATCTACAAAAAATATAAAAGAATTTTTGGAAGTACCCATATTTGCTGAAGTTCTGGATAAGTAAGTTAAAACTAACTAATTATATAGTTGTCATTACTGCACATAAAGAAGAAAAATTACGACAATATTACTTTGAAATGAAACTATATGTCTTATTTCTGTTTATTTCACATAGATGCATGTTCTTTAATGGATATTTTCAAGTATTCTTAAATAATAATATTGATTCATGTTAATTTTTTTTGTCTTTCATATAAATATAACTAAACCCAGTGGCGGTTGATGCCAGTTACCGCTTTATATTTTTCTTTCGTCTATGCATTTTGTGACCGTTTTGATCGAAAAACAAAATACAAAACTCCTAAACAAAATACAAAAAACAAAATAGTTTGTTAGTTTCTTCACAACCACATAACCATCATACAGGGTGGCTCATCGAAAACGTTCCGCAAGGCATAACGGCCAGGGTTTTTTCAGAAAATCCAAAAACACATCAATTTTGTTTGTGAAAGGGACAACTGTTGCCCTAAAAATGATTGCAAAATCTTCAACCCTCTAAGCGGGGGTGTCATCCCCCGACTTTTTTCAAACGGGAAGGGGGGTCAAGTAGGCCGCAATGAAGAGAGCTTTTTATTCTCTATATTTTCCCGCTTCGTTTTTGAAAATCGGTAGAGTCATTGAGAAAATATGAAGGATTGAAATTTGAAAAGTTTATTTAAACATTTATCAGAGTAAATGATAAGGATAAATTCCTTTGACCAATTTGCTGTTTTTTTCTTATTATATCTAGATGTTCAGGCATGTTTTCACTTGCCACAAGGTTGAACGATCAGGTGCGGTAGTTTCTAGATAGTTGTTCTGTGACTTGTGCGTTGAAGTTCTTCTCAATATCGTTAAACTTTTTAACAATTATGATGTACTCACTTGCAGAAAAAGTGGAAATAATCGTACTTTATTTTAAAAATAATGAATGTGGCAATCGGGTTGCGCAGATATTCAATGAACGCCATCCTGACAAACACCTTTATGGCAAAATTGTTGGCGAGTTAGTAGCAAAATTTCGTGAAACTGGTTCCGTTATGAATAAAAAGAGGCAGAGGGAAAATCCTGTAGTAAATGAAGCTATGGAGGTATTCGTATTGGGCCAAGTTGCCATGGATAGTACGCTGAGTACAAGAAAATTAGCCAATGAGACCGGCGTGAAACGTACAAGTGTCCAAAGGATATTAAAAAACACACAAGTTCCACCCATGGTACAAAGAATACAAGGTATGATCGATAGCGGCTCCAATTTCGTTCAGTTCGCGCATAACACCTGTGACGTCACTAGGAAAATAATGAATAAATAAAAAATAAAGAAAGTTGACAGGAGATCTGCATTTTTGAGGTTATGGTTAAGAATTGTTTATTTTTAAGACTTTTTAGTTCGTTTAATTTAATAATTACTAAAACCAGCAGTTCCAAAAATATATTTAAAAATAATAATTATCTATTAACATGGATTTGGACGATAATAGGTAAAAATAGTAAATTTATTTCTATATTCGGTATAAAATTGTTTATTAGGTTTTTAGTTTGCGATGTTTATGGTAAATAATTTTCATTTTTATTGCCTCTGAATTCACATGAGGACAGAGATGAGGATATCTATGGAAAAGTAACCACAAGAGGAATTGTTAGATCATTTAAAAAATGTTGGATAGTTTATTGTTTCCCATCGAAAAGTAGAAAATGCTAATGCAGATGAACGTATTGTAATTGTGATAGAAGTAATTCCAAGGGTGAAGTTTATTATAATTAGTGGAAGTAATACCAAGGGTGAAGTTTATTATAATTAGTGACCTGTGCTTCTTTTTATATGTAGATGTTTCTGGTTTTGAGAATAAATCGGTTGAACGACACCCAAAATTTAAAGGAAATATTTGCATACCCAGAATATGCCAATCAAGGGTTATATAGCTCAAATTTGCTTTAATGGTAGGCAATTATTCAATGCAAATTAACTTTTTAAGTGACTGAAATATTAAATAGTTTACAATATGGTATATCACTAAAACTATATTACTTTTAGGTAAAATTAGGGCCCGATACATTTCAAAAAGTAGAATATTATTTTATATTAAATGAGGTATTGTACTAACAATCAATTTATATTAATAACGGAGATTAAAAAATAACAGAATAAATAGTTCTTTTTTTTTATACTACAAAAATAAACTATAGAATACCACAGTATTTAAAGAAATAAATAAAAAGTGATGTTCCGGCCGAGATTTGAACTCCGGTCTCTCCCTTCCTAGCCCGACTCCTTATGCACTGCTCCACAGTAACTTGCTTAGCGATAATTCAATGACGGTATATAAACAAAAAAAAAAACAGGTTTATAACAATATCTTGACGATTTAAACTGGCGCGCGAAGCGTGCTGACCAATAGCGCCTGTTATCACCTGTGACATAGCGACCAACCTGCGCAATATCATACCTTGTATTCTTTGTACCATGAGTTCCACCCGTACAGAATTCAGTTGGTACAAGAACTCAACGAAGACGATTTTGATCGTCGCGGGCTGATATTTTTGGAAATTCTATTGTAGGTCAGTTTAACGATATTGAGACCGCACCTGGTCGTTCAACCTTGTGGCAAGTGAAAAAATGCGTAAACATCTAGAAATAATAAGAAAAAAACAGCAAATTGGTCGAAGGAATTTATCCTTATCATTTATTCTGATAAATGTTTAAATAAACTTTTCAAATTTCAATCCTTCATATTTTCTCAACGACTCGATCGATTTTCAAAAACGAGGCGGGGAAATATAGAGAATAGAAAGATCTTTTCATTGCGGCACCACTTGACCCCCCTTCCCATTTGAAAAAAGTTGGGGGATGACACCCCCGCTCAGAGGGTTAAAGATTTTGCAATCATTTTTGGGGCAAAAGTTGTACCACTCACAAACAAAATTGACGTGTTTTTGGATTTTTTGAAAAAAGAAATACCCTGGCCGTTATGCCTTGCGCAACGTTTTCGATGGGCCACCCTGTACATAATTTAACTAACTAACTAATAGAACACACTTAACAAAACGTTTGTTTACAGAATACACCTGATGCTTAAACCGAAGAACCTTAATATTAAAAATATAATCCTGAGGGATAACACCAAATCACCTTTCAACACCATTCTTACTAATGTTGTGTTACAATTGTCTATGTGCGATACTCTAAGAGCTCTTCAAATCGCTCCTACAAAAATCTTTGGCGTTAATAAAGATTTATCTCTGGGTGGTTTGGCATGTGCCTATTTTGATCGTGCTCTAAGTCTGGAAGAAGTTGTCCAGTTGGCCTACGTCATTGGTTCTTTGATGAAGGCCGCAAAGAAAAGTAGTATCGCAGAATTGTATGACGTAATTCAGCAAGACGAACATTATGGTAAGAGATATTTTTAATTAAATATAAAAAATTAAAAACGATATACAGGGTGCTACAAAATCGAGGTACGAGCATTGGTATCTCGGAAACAGTGATAGATACAAAGATGGTTAAATTGGGGCAAAGCTGCTCCTTGAGATGTTCACCAAGATGGCCATCAAAGAAGATTTAAAAATTTCAAGTGTTGCTAAGTTTTTTTGAAAAAAAAACGGATCTTTTTGAAAGTCAATTTTATTTTTTCCTGTCGTTACTTTTCAGAAAATCAAAAAACTGATTGCAGATTCTCATAGCCACTTATTAGGACAATTTGATAGTATTTTTAGATTTTCAAATTAGCTGACAATTCGTGAGATACAGAGGCCAACTTAATTTTTTTAAATACGAACCTGAATTTTTTATTTAAGGTTTTGAAAGAACTGGTTCTCCTGAGTACAATGATATGCTAAATTTGATACTTGTTTTTGTTTTGGGTACCCTAACAATAACAAAACTGTTTAATTATTATTTAAAATAATTTCCAGTTCGACTCTTGTTTTTTAATTTATTTAATCTGATTATATTCATCGCAACAATATTGATCAGCGCTAATTAATATTGAATACAGAAAAGCAAGCCAAGTAAAAGATTCCAATAAATACTATCCAGGTCAGCAATTTAAAGATATTATTTTTAACTTTTTTATTGTGAATTTGAAAGCTCAGTATACGACTTAATAATATGGATAATATCAATCGTAGTTATTATAAATAAATCAACTTCTACAAACTAGTTTCTAATCGAAATATATTGATTTCACTTTTATGAATAATGTCAAGTAATGCCCCCCCCCCCCAGCCCCTTGGCGACATGTTTACGAACCCCGCTGGCCATTATACTGATAATCTACCCTTTCCAATCCATCTTCCGGGGAAATGCTTCGATTGTTTATGTTATATTATATTATTTATGTTACTTATTTATTTCTTTTTATTTATATTATTTTATTGCATTTATTATTATTTTATATTATTTTATTGCATTTGATTTTCTGTATTCAATGTTTACCCCACGTCATTGTTAAATTTGAAAGCTTAACAGTATTGTAACGATGAATAGATTAAATATTAAAAAAAAACAGAGCCGGACTTGAAATTTTTTAAACAAATTATGTTCAAATGTCCGAAACAAAAAAAAAATAAGTGTGGCATATCATTGTACTCAGGAGACCGACTTCTTTCAAAACCTAAAATAAAAAATGCAGGTCCGTATTTAAAAAAATTAAGTTGGCCTCTGTATCTCACAAATTATCAGCTAATTAAAAATCGAAAAATACCATTAGATAGCCCTAATAAAGTGGCTATGGGAGTGTGCAATTAGTTTTTTGATTTTCTAAAAACTAACAACAGGAAAAAATTAAATAGATTTAAAAAAAAACTATTTTTCCAAAAAACTCAGCAATCCTTGATATTTTTAAAAAAATTTTGATGGCATCTTGGTGAAAATCCTAAAGCGCAACTTTGTCGCAATTTAACCATGTTCGTATCTATTACGGTTACCGAGATACCAGTGCTCGTACCCCGAATTTGTAGCACCCTGTATATGTGTCTGTTCCAAGGTTTTAACGTGAGTGAAAATATATTGAAAATATATTCATATTGAATATTTTTTCGGTATGAAATTAATTAATAATTGTCGGACTGTGATAATTACAATTATCTTTAAGCCAAAAGGGAAAGCTTTTTTTATTCCAGTTTATTGGCGCACCTATATTCTTCGCTATTTATTTAGAAGAAATATGAATTTTTCTTCTTCGGGTTCCATCTCCTAATGGAGGTTGGAAATCATTATGGCAATTCTAACCTTGTTAACGGCTCCTCTGAATAACGGGTTTGAACTCATTCCAAACCATTCTTTCAAATTCTTGAGCCATGATGTTCTTCTTCTTTCTTGGCTTCTTCTGCCCTTTATCTTTCCTTCTATTATGTTCGGCAGCAGGGCATATTTAGGTCCTCTCATTATATGTCCAAAGTACTCAAGTTTTCTCTTTTTAAGAGTGTTAATCACTTCTTTGTCCTTCTGAATTCTGCGTCGCAGTTCTACATTTGTAACCTTGTCAGTCCATGCAATCCTCAGCATACGCCGATAACACCATCTTTCGAATGCCTCAAGCTTCTCCATTTCGGCCGTTTTAAGTGTCCAAGCCCCTGAACCATAGAGTAGAGTTGCAAATATGCAACCCCTTAGCATTCTTAATCTAAGCTTTAAGTTGATGCACAATGCACAGACATTTTTTGAGTTTTACAAAGGATGCTCTGGCTATTTCTATTCGAGTTTTTATTTCTGCTGATCCAAGTTTTCGATCAACCAACTGCCTAGATATTTATATTTTTGTACTCTCTCCATACGTGTATCATCTATTAGAACATTGGCTTGGACATCTTCTCTCTTAGTGATTATCATAAATTTAGTTTTCTTAGGGGGTTCATTTTCAGGCCATAGACTCTACACGTGTTGTTTAGTCTTTGTAGAAGTGTTTGCAGACCCTGCTATTCCACGTTGTCTGCTATAAGGACGGTATCGTGAAATCGAAATATGAATAACATTTGAAAAACAATCAACTAATTTTTCTACCATTAATTAATTATATGAAATTTTTAGCCATCCAATATATTAGCTGGCAAATTATATAACATTTGAAATTTATCTTTTAGCAAGAGATTTCGAAGATATTTTGGATAATATCATTACCAAGCCTATAATTTTAAGCGATAATGTAATTGTTGATTCATATTCTGCAAAAATTGATTACAACTATATCATAAATTCTTTAAAATATGACGATGTTCCACAAGAAATTCAGGGTTTTGTCAAAAGTTCAGGTATTTTATTTGAAATTGGAAATGGTGATATAGATCTTCTATTAAAGCCTTCTAAAAAGAACTTATCTGTAGTAAGTCGAGGAGGATTAAATGAGTTCCTAATGTCCATTGGAAGGTAATGTATAGATTTTTTAAAGGTAGTAGACAAAGCTTCATTTAATATAAAAGTCTTATGTCAAACATCTATTGTGTTTATAACCTTATTTACACAACTAGCATGTTTTATATTTTATATTATTTTCCAGAAACTAAAGTTAAATATCTCTAACTACAAAATTTAGATATTGTAAGTTGTTTTAATTTCATACACCTTGCGAACGACAGCTCTTCATCGATACAACAGTCGTGGGTTCGTTGGTTTTGCCAATCGCCAAGTCATTATAATTAATACGGGAATAAAGATGTCTAATATTGATACTAACAATTTGTAACAAAATTATAGAAAGGGTGCTTAAAGAGAAACTAAATAAAATAAACTGACTTAGATTTACATGAGATCTTAGAACTTTCGATAGTGGAAGAATAGTATTGCGAGATTTGGCATATTTTATATGTTTTGTTTTATATTTTTTTATATGTTTTTGATGTTATCATTAATATATTTTTGTAGGTTATTCTCCTACTTTTTTCTTGGGAAATATATAATTAAAAATAATATTAAAGGAGTTTATCTAGCAATAATTCATAAAAGAGGTAACAAAGCAATGATATTTTTAAATGTCCGGAGTGCAGTAGGCAGATAACATCACGTATCGGGCCTTTCAGTCACAGAAAAGCTCATGAAAGAAAACGCCTTGCGTGACCATCTTCTGATGCGTGTCAAATACTCGTCAGCGAGTAATGGCAGTATGTATGTAGTAAACTTTGAATTATTATAATAATTCAAACCAAACATAAAAAATAACCTAAAAATCAGAATTTGAAGTTTGTAACTCTTCTAGAAGTATCTTAGAATTTTGATGACGGAGAGTGAGTTACTGTCGAAGTCAAAGAAGTTTGAGTAGCATTAATTAATAATCCTTAAATTATTGTTGTTACATTCATATACAAATAAAATCAAAAGAGATCGCTCCGATTAATTCTAATTTTCTCCCTTTTTCTCGATTGGAAAGTCAATTACCGTTGGCGGCTAGACAACTAACTTTTAATCCAGGATATTTTGAGATTTTTATTTTTTTCCTTTGGTTATAATCTTAGTTCTTATAAACATTTAATATAATAAATATAAGCATTTTTTTTAAGACATAGTACCGTAGAATTTTGATGATGTGTCAGTGAGTTAATGTCGAAATTAAAGAAATTTGAATAGCAATAATTCTTAAACTATGAGGTATAATTACCAGATATTTAAGTAATCTAGCCAGCTATAGTATGCCCTCTGCCCTCATGTTTAGTTAAAATTAATATTCTTTCTTTAACTAAAACGAAGTTACAGAGTGATCAAAAATGCTGTTAATACCTTCGAGAAAAGGATGGTACAGCTGTGCCCCTATATAATATTAAATCGTTTACTTAGTCTAATTTAATTCATACGTTGCTTTACGAGTTTCCTTAGGAATGTTATGGGTAAAATTACCACAAGATCAACAAAAACAAGAACGAAAACTTCTAGCACAACCTGTAATATATCGGGATCATTATTGAATTATAAATATTCTAAAAAAATAGATCTTTTGCTAGATGTTGTTATTCCCGAGCGCGATTATATTTATGTAATTTTTAAACATTTTATCTCCTTTTTAGCCGACCATACCAATAGGTATGGTAGGCTATTAGGATCGGCAAAAAAAAAGTTTTTTTAATTTCACTCAAAATGAGTTATTTGGGTCATAAATGACCTAAATACAAAATATTTTCATGGTGTCTGTCTGTCTGTCTGCCGTCTGTAACACTATAGCTCAAAAACCGCTGAACCAATTTTAACCAAATTTGGCACAAAAATAGTGTGGCACCCGAGAATCTGGCCATTAGTTTTTGGTGGGGGTGGGGGGTTGGTAAGGGCCGACCATACCAATAGGTATGGTAGGCTATTAGGATCGGCAAAAAAAGTTTTTTAATTTCACTCAAAATGAGTTATTTGGGTCATAAATGACCTAAATACAAAATATTTTCGTGGTGTCTGTCTGTCTGTCTGTCTGCCGTCTGTAACACGATAGCTCAAAACCGCTGAACCGATTTTAACCAAATTTGGCACAAAAAATACTGTGGCACCGAGAATCTTGCCATTAGTTTTTGGTGGTGGTGGGGGTTGGTAAGGGGGTATAGGAGGGGGTTAAAAATTTTAAAAAATCGTAACTCCAAAATTACAGTAGCTAGCGAAATGCAGTTTCCAAATTAAGATTAGGAATAATATTTGCAACAAAATCCATACATCTATAAAAACTCAAAAGGCTTTTGAGTTTTTATATATGTTTTTTTTTGTTACATCTATCCCTGCCGAAACTGCTTTATCAATCTTGTTGATTCTTTTTTTAAATGAAAGGTATATATGTCTAGATTTGCTATGAAGTATTTTTTAAATTGTTGAATGGCTATTTCTTTGTGTAAATTGACTAAATATTAAAACATACCTGAAAAACACCTACACACAATACCTCCAGAAATAAATTATTTGTCATTGTCAGTGGTTTGTCAGTTAGATTATATATCAAGTTTTTAGATATTTTAAGGATCAGTTCATACAGCCAGATTTAGATACATAAATATCAGAACAAAGGTTCGTTTAAACGACATTAGTGAATTAGCTACACAAAGCGATTTTAGGAAATTCATCCTCTTGGAGAGTAAAATTATGTCGGAACAATTTGTTGTATGAAAATTCCTTACTATGTGATCTAGAAGAATGAAATCCTACAAGGAGAATTAGAAGAGATTTTGAAATTCATCAACCAAATGGGTAAAGTTAGTAAAATTTATATGAAACTTGGTGACCTCTGGATTATACACAATAAAATCGGGTAGATAAAAACAAAACAACTCCATCAAAAGGCACTGAGTTTAAAAAATTGTCTTAGATACTTACTATATATGAATTTACAATTACCGAGTGTTAAAATTAAAATTAAAATATCTATCTTATTTATTATTTTTAAAATAAAATATATTTTTTTAAAATAAATTATAGAGGGTGTCACAAGATTACAAATTAATTAAAAAAAAACTGCTAAAGAGTTTTTTGATATCATAATTTTATGTATTTGGCAATAGTTTACAATACGGCTTTTGTGTGTCATGTACGAATAATATCATAGTTTTATTATCTTGTATTTATTTATTAATAAATTAAGTTGTTAATAAATAAATGAATTTAACCATATAGTTGCTATATATTAGACCATTTGCTACGTTCTTAGATTTTAAGTCCCAAACATTGCTCTTGAGATTTTGTCCCGCTAGAATAACCATCCGGCGCAGTGTGTATTTTTGAATGAATTACATTTAAGTTTTATTTAATTATATAAAAAAACTAAAAAATTGACATCTGTTTTAAAAACTAACTAGCTTGAAGAGCTCGTGCGACAGAGTGTAAAAAATAGAATCTGTACTTGGAAAAATGCTAGTCTATTGTTGTCTATTCAGCACTTATACACACACACACAATATAACTCGTGCCTCCCGGCGCCAATTTTTATATAATATCAACACTATTACAAAATACTCACTGTACAATCCGACCGAAACATATTAGTTGTGTAAATAAAAAATAAGGACTATAGCGTTATGAGAGTTATCTTTCAGAATATGTTTTGTGTAAGAAGTGCTTATCGCAATTTCATAAATTGTGAAAATACCAAAATTAAATTTTAATAAAAAAACGATAAAAGGTAATCAGTTATTTTTACTTATTAGATTATACGAGCTCGGTGTTAACCCTCAACTCCAACACTTATATCCTAAGGTGCCGTATCCAGTCAGCAGAGGCACACCTATGATTTCTCCGTCCGTAGGCTGGAATCACGAAAAAAATTGGTCCGTTCAAACTTTAGATGAAAATTCTCAATTTTTTGAAGAAAAAACAATTCTAATTGATGTCAAATTGCCTGAGCATTCTTTCTTGGAAGGACATGTAGCTGATGGTAAAGATATATAAATTGCATAATAATTTCTCGTCGGAGAAATAACTAATTATTTAGTTGACAACTAATTAGTTAGGTGTAGAAGTAAATCTTAAGAGTCCATTTTACTAGTCCGAAAAAGTAGCAAAATAAGCGTTCGTCATTTAACGTTTTATGTAAAAGTGGCTAGGTATTTTTACACAAATAAAGAAGGAAATTAAAGATAAAGGATTGTACTATATCCGCATTGTAATGTAATTTAAAATTTAGTTTTTTTACAATACGGAAATAGATTGAAGTTTCGTGATTACAGTGATATACAGGGTGGCGCACTTCATCCGCCTCGGTTGATTATACGAAAACGGAAAGATGTAGAAACAAAATATTTTATGGGTATATGTAGGAAGGCAATGTGCACAATTTAAAATTATTTTGAAATGTACAGGGTGTTTCAGAACTAAGATCTATACCTAAGTTATATTTTTTCTTCTGGAACACCCCGTATTTTATTTCATTTTTGGATTCTTGGGCCCAAAAAATGATATTTATTATGAGGGTTAAATGTATTTAAAATATTTGGTTTTTGAGATATTTAAAGATATTTAAAAATGCATGCTACAATAGAATAGATTATTAACACCCTGTACATTGCTTTTCAGAATTAATTCTTGTGCTGACTGTTAAGCCAGAGAAATAAACTTTACTGAAAAATTTAATTGTTTCGTTTAATGTATACAGGGGTATCAAAAATTGCTGGTCTATTTTAAATATTTATTTTACATTAAAACTTCGTTATTTCAAATACTACACCCTGTATTTTTTAAAATAAATCAAAGCAGCTTTAAATGCTCTTTCAAACTATAGTAGTGTTGCCTATACCTATCTAGCTCAGATTTTGAATAAAAAGCGATTTTTCAATAAAATGGCGAGAGGACTGGTGTTGCCATGGCAATTTTCTAGTGAACTATTTTCAAAAGCGACATTAGTTTATGGACATTATTATTTAGATTTATAACAGTTTACTTAAATTTAGTTACAATAATTTTATAAGTAAGTATTCATTATTTTGTCAAGAAAATTAAAGCAGTATCTGCTGGCGGAACGAATGGGTATGTTACTAGTGATTTGATCTTGTGAGGAAAATTGCTTCTTGGCCTCAAGGGCTTATGCTCAAAGATATTCAAATAGGAATCTTCATGATAAGCGTTATTTTGAATAACTACTTGTTTAATTTGGCAAAGCTATGGTAGTGTGGTTTATAAAAAACCTATTAGGCAGAAGCCTGTAGTTGGAAGTGGAGAAAATTAATTTGCCGTAATTGGCTCGTAATCATCGTAAAGTCATCGTAAAATATATCAGAGAATTACTTCTTCGTTTTTCTCGATAGAATAATAAAATATTATTTATTAAACTATTGTAGGTAAATTAAATAAAAGTAAACTGCTATAAATGTAAATAAAGTTCATAAACTAATTTCGATAGGAAACCCTAATATAGTTTGAAAGAGTATTTCAATCTGCTTCGATTTATTTAAAAAAATAAAGGGTGTTGTATTCGAAATAACGAAGTTTTTGTATAAAATAAATATTTAAAATAGATCAGCAATTTTTGATACCCCTGTATACATTAAACAAAGCAATCGAATTTTTCAGTAAAGTTTATTTCTCTAGCTTAAAAGGCAGCACAAGAATTAATTCTGAAAAGCAATGTACAGGGTGTTAATAATTTATTTTATTGTAGCATGCATTTTTAAATATATTTAAATATCTCAAAAACCAATTATTTTAAACACATTTAACCCTTATAATAAATACCTTTTTTTGGGCTCAAGAATTCAAAAATGAAATAAAATACCGGGTGTTCCATAAGAAAAAATATAACTTTGGTATAGATCTTAGTTCTGAAACACCCTGTACATTTTAAAATAATTTTAAATTGTGCACATTGCCTCTCCACATATACCCATAAAATATTTTGTTTCTACATCTTTCCGTTTTCGTATAATCAACCGAGGCGAATGAGGTGCGCCACCCTGTATAATTTATATGGTTTTGTAACAAATTACTAGCGATTTTATGGCAAATGCTGAAGCTCTGCAAACCTTAATCAAAATTGGGTGTGGCTTAACATGACAGAATCTGGCCAAGCCTTAGGCAGATTTCTGAAATGTAATATACAGGGTGGTCCAAACTGTATTCCGGAAACTTCGGCAGCATATTCTGCAGATAAAGATAAATAAAAAAGTTCTTATAAATGTATGTCTTAAAATGCTTAGTTTCGGAGATAGAGGGTGTAGAAGATTCATTTTTATTTCGATTTTTTCCAAATAATTTCCGAAGTAACGTCAATATTTGGATGAAAATTGGTGTCTGGGAGTTTTTTGACATGATAAATTTGATTTTGATGTTATTATTGCTCCTACTTATAGAGGGCGCCACCTAGGTATTTTTTAACGGGTTTGAAGAGTAATAACTTTTCGTCCGTACCTGTATTAAACTAGCTAGTTAAAAAATATACATTTACGATATTTTTTACGTAAAAAAGATCTCTTGGTAAAAATCGCTACGAGTAATGCTTCTCGAGATATTTGGATTCGAAATTACCAATACCTGTCATTATTGACATAAATTAAACATGTTGACTAATTAGTTATTAGACTAAAATCATAAATTTGCAATGTTTTTGTGCCAAAAGTTCAACAGAAACTGTTTTATCATCATTTTTTCGAAGAAAAATTTATGATTAGTTGAAAAAAAAAAGTTCCCAAATTTCTCATTTCAGTCAAATAACTATCAACATTGCATGTTTATTTTTAGCCAATAATGACATGTATTGACTATTTCCATTGTAAATATCTTGAGAACGGTTGCTCGTAGCGATTTTTACCAAGAGACATTTTTAACGTAGAAAATCAAGCAAATGTATATTTTTTCACTCAGTAGTTTTATACAGGTACGGACAAAAAGTTATTACTCTTCAAAACAGTTAAAACACATGTAGGTGGCGCCCCCTACAAATAGGAGTTATTTTGATATTAAAATCAAATTTCTCATGTCAAAAAACTCCCAGCCACCAATTTTCATCCAAATATTGACGTTACTTTAGAAATTATTTGGAAAAAGTTGAAATAAAAATGAAACTTCTACACCCTGTATCTCCGAAACTAAGCATTTTAGGACATACATTTATATGAACTTTTTTACTTATTTTTATCAGTAAAGTATGCAACCAAAGGTTCCGGAATACAGTTCAGACCACCCTGTATATTTCCTTCGGCTACACACCCGCTTTACCCGACCGCTGAGAGCGACCCGAAAGTACAGCGTAATAGACTCTTAAAATTTTATTTTTAGGAAGAAATATTTATCCAGCTATGGGATATTTATTATTGGTTTGGGAAGCATTGGCTGATTCCTACAGACTTATGTTGAAAGATACAAAAGTTGTGTTTGAAAACTGTCGGTTTATAAGGGCCTGTTCCGTTTCGTCCATACATGATCCATCTTTGAGATTATATCTGAATGTGTTGTATCATGCCGTGTCCGGCAACTTTGAGATTAGTGAGGGTAAGTCAACTTTTATTAATAATACGCTCACTATAGAATTATAGTTTTCGCGTGCAATCTAAAAAAACTTACCTCAGAGGCAGTTTTTACCGGCACGAAAAACGGGCACCTTAAAATTTTTATGTATTTTAAAGTCTTATACCGGCTGGCAACTGTTACTTTTGGGTCGGCATTTACATGTGTGGAAATAAGTCGCATAGGGATCTTATTAAGTCGGAGTGAGAGAAATGCGACCGACCGACGCGACGCGCGACGGTGTGCTGTTGCGGCGTTGCCAATACGCCTTTCCCTATCAAGTAAAGTAAAATCACGATCGCAAACCGCTTATTTTTAAAAGACTTTTTTTTCAAGAGATAACTAGATAAAATCATTAGACATGTTTCTGAGCATCCGAAATGGAATTATAAGGAAATCGTTAGGGTGTCATTTTTTTATAACGAGCAAACGTCAGTAATCGCGATAATTTTAAAAACTCAACTTTTTAACACATAACAGGCCATAACTCAAGAACCACTTTAGATATTGAAACTTTTTTTTATTTTCAGGATCGGATATTTTACAATATGTTTACATAAGAAAAATTCGATAAGTTTGTTTTTTCCATTCAAAAATTGTAAACAATCCATCCATTTACTTTTAAAGCATAGCAATTTTCAGCAATCGTGTAATTTTTTTCTTGATAAAGATTTTCACATACTCTCTACATAGAAAATACAGCAGAAATATTAACAAAGTTCTTCAAAAAATTACAACCTATTATTTCTAATAGATTTCGAGATATCGATTTTTGAATTCAGAGTTCTAATAGCGCGACCACTATCGAACACCCACTCAATTCCACTTATTTTTACCAAAAATGCAAGTGTTTCTAGCTTGGACTTAAAAAAAATTCAAGCTATAGGGAAAATTACAACGACTCGTTAATAAATAAACAAATTGAGTATCACGAGACATAATTAAATCGTGAAGCTGAACGCATGACGTACACCTTTCCCTAGAACTTTTAAGTACTGACAGGGGTAT
The DNA here is from genome assembly GCF_002938485.1 of Sitophilus oryzae. Lineage (NCBI taxonomy): Eukaryota > Metazoa > Arthropoda > Insecta > Coleoptera > Curculionidae > Sitophilus > Sitophilus oryzae. The sequence continues at coordinate 6,731,060 of NW_022146105.1, forward strand.
TGATTGGGTCGACCGGTCAACTGCGACAAATCTGCTATATCCCCTTCCACGTCTCTTAGCGATGTGCACAGTTTCTCGGTTTATTTCATACGTTTGGCAACGTGTTTACTGTCCTCTCTTTGTTCAGTACATTATAAACGCATTGTACTCTTCTTACATACGGAAATCTCGACCCAAGACTAACCTTTGCCAGCCCTTAGTATATTGTGTTCTAGTTAACCAAACTTGATGTTTTTTTTTGTCTCTTTCTAAATTAAAAATAAAAGTTGCCATCTGTCAATTATGCGAGAGGAAAAAATATTGATATTTTGGTGAATGTTTGAAACACTCTGTGGAGTACATTAACAAAGCAAGAAATTTAAAAATCTTTTTGTCATCTAGGTGCATCTTTTCTCCATAATTTGTTTTTGATTCATCTCAATAGCTTTATTATTTTTTGGATATATTCGCTTTTGAAGAAGACACCAACGTATTTTCGTATTTTTTACATTAAAACCATGCCTTGGCTTTCGGTCCTAGTTAACAAACTTATAAAATAGTGGTTATGATTTATGTAAAGCCACTGGTTTTGAAAAATCAAATTATTATTATCTGTTAGGCAGTTACTCTAGCAGATATGGTTTTCAGTACAAAAGTTGATCACTACCATGATCAATTTAGGCAACAATACTTCAGAACTTAAAACCATCTCTATCAGAGTAAACGTCAATAAACAATAAAAATATAACATTTCAATCACAGTGACATTACAAAAGCAATAAACATGATTTTATAAGTGTATCCGATGAGGACCTAAAACCAATGCTAAAATTGCGTTAAAACAGGTCACCTGATGATGGGGTAGGGCCCCGAAACCGGTAGTGAGAGGAGGTTGATCCACATTATGACGCGTGGAATTAATTTCTATATTAGCAGTTCAAGGCAAAAAACTCTTATATAATTTTATTATATACCTAAAAACTGCAAGAAATTTATTTTCCATTGCGTTAAAATCGTTACTGTCTTATTCAAAAGCAAATATCTCCAATCAAAATAAAGCTATTGCGATGAGTCAAAAAACAAACTATCGAAAAAAGACGTACCTAGAGGATGAATTATTTTTAAATTCCTTGTTTTGTTAGCGTATTCCATAGGGCGTTTCAAATTTTCACCAAAATATCAACATTTTGTTTTCCCTCTTATAATTGACAGATGGGAACTTTCATCTTTGATTTAGAAAAAGACAATAAAAAGTCAAATAATCTAGCCACAAATTACTTAAAAAATTTACAATATCGGCCCATTAGTACAAAAAAAGTAGTAAAGTACTCAAAATAATGATCGCATATTTTCTAAAAAAATATTAATTTGAAAAACAAGACACTTTGAATTCTCTGACGTTACGATTTTAAATAGTTTGAATACTGTCAAGGGAAATTCGAAGCAATAAGCCTACTCGTTGAACTGTAATTTTTAGGCGGCCGACTATTTAGTTGCAAAAGTGAAACCAATACATACTTATGGAGCCGATCGGTCGACTATTTGATTGCATGTGAGCGCGGCTCCATAAGGATATATTGGTTACAAATATGCAACTAAATAGTCGGCCGATTAAAAACTGTCTGACAGCATATAGCCTAAGGCTACGCCATGCAATCAACCATTGGACACATCGGCTTCATAAGAATGTATTGTTTTCACTTTTGCAACTAAAGTGCGAGTAACTCGAGTGCGTACCCTAATTAGCCTAAAAAAACTCACAAGAGAAATTCAGAAAAACGCATGTTTTATTTAGAAATATGTAATAATTACTTTTATTCAAATATGCGATAATTGTTTTGAGTAGTGTAAAAAAACTGTAAAATACATTAAAATTTTAAGGTGCCCGTTTTTCGTGCCGGTGAGTGTAGTTTAACTAATACTTTTTGATCATTCTGTATGTATATCTCTAGGTAACTCAACCATTGTAACAGGAAAAATAAAACTAGCTAAAGGAGATGAAGCTAATCTTACGCCACTTCCGTTGCCAGCTGGCGTGTCAAGTACAACTGTACCTTATATGTCAAAAAAAGACGTATACAAAGAATTAAGACTTCGTGGGTATAATTACAGGTATTTTATTATTGCGGTATGCCAGCATTTTTGAACTCATATTTCTTTTACCAGCGGAAAATTCAAAGCTATACAATCTTCTGATATTAGTGGTCAGGTAGCATCAATTGAATGGGATGACAATTGGGTCACGTTTATGGATAATATGCTACAAGTAAAACTTCTACAAGAAGATACACGGTTGCTTTCCGTTCCTACGTTTATATCTAGACTAAGTATTGATGGGAAAAAGCACACTGAGACGGTAGAAAGTCTAGGAGAAAATCCCAATGTGCCAGTTTATGCCTCTAAACATGCGGGTGTTATTCAGTAAGTATTATGGTAAAGGGTGATATGACTGTAATTATATACGAAATTTAAAAATATGACTACATAATTTTATAATCACAAGAAGAAAAGAGAAAGAAGAAAAAAAGTTCAAATTAGCCCTAGCCGCAAAAAAATATGTTGACTTAAAATAGTTTAATTTTTAGATCTGGAGGTATAGAAATTCGTGGTGTAATTGCGAGTTCAATACCTAAAAGGAAAAATACGGGAATTCCTGTACTAGAGAAATATATTTTTCTGCCAAATGTGACTAATCTGAAGTTGGAAGAAGCTGTAAGAGTCAATGTGCAAATATTGTTAGAAAATATTTCTACTCTTCAAGTAAAAGTTGTGGAACTAATTGACGAAGCAACGCCTGAAGAAAACAAAACCTTTGGTAAGTTTATTTATTAGTTTTAATTTGTACATTTCCTAAATATATAAGTAATATGTAGCAAAAACAATATAGTTTTTTTTAAATCAGAGCCACAACGAACACAAAAATAGCATTTTTATCCATAGAAGTGAGAATTGCGGTCTTCAATTCATAGAAATAATAAAATTATATAACAATTAGTTCATATAATTCATATCAATCTTCTATCAAACAAACAAGTACTTTTCGGAACTATGTAAAAAGCTTCAAAGTTTATTTTCCTAAAAATCTTAATAATTTAGACTGTTGCAAACACTATTAATTATTAATCATACCAATAAAATCTATAGGCTTGGTGCATTTCAATTCATTTTAATAATTCCGACGGCAGCGCTCGAACGGCAAAAATTATAAGTGCCGGGTATAAATTATTACACGCATTGGAATAATATTAAAATCGTGGCTTTGTCATAATAATTAAGTATAGAAATTTTAAAACATTTTCCGATGCACGTCATCAACTTTGAGTGGCAAGCGATGGCAACAGCGCTGCCAAATTGTGATGGATTTATGAGATGAATCTTAATTTAAAAGTGACAAACAATATATATTTAGTATATAATTTTTATATAATTTTTTTAAGGCAGCTTGAAACAAATTGAAATAAGTAGAAATAACTTGAAAGTGGTATAATGTGCTTACCAATCAATCTTACTTCTCTGACTGCATTCAAGGGTAATAAAGAACTTATTATTTGTCACGTTCGCGCTCAAAATATTTTATCAAGGAAGATACAAGCGCTTTGCTTCGATTGTTTAAAGGCTTCGGCATATTTTCAATCCACAATTTCAAAAAATGCAGTAAAAAATCTTGAAAATTTATTTCTTAAAAGAACTTTTTGTGCTTAGAAGTACACTTTAAGAAAAAAAACTATGAAAAACGGCAAAAAATGAGAATTACCCCCAAAAATTCAACAACACGATATTATACAAAATAATGACTGACACTAGGATAATTGTCAAATAATACACGACAACATTGCTGAACATGGCGCAATGTGACCAACTATGCGATAATAAAAATCGGTTTAAACTAATTTTTGCAGCTTTAATCTAAATAAAATATCTGTTACTATCATTTGCTCTATAAAGTATAATGAAGTTTACCCAGGTTTATAGGCTTTAGTGCTATGCTTTAGTATCAATTTCGATGTGATTGATGACGTGCATCGGAAAATGTTTTAAAATTTCTATATTTGATTTTTACTAGTACAGTTATTGAAACTATAAAATACTCAGGCACGAGGTTTGTGTGATGTAAAGCTGTTTCGGGTAGCAAAAAATACACGAAAAAAAAACTGAACTAGGCATCGTGTTGTGTTGTAACAATTTTAAATGTTAATAAAGTTGACGAAAAAATGTTAACGCATAAAGGAGAGCGTAATTAAGGTGTTATTGGGTGTAATAACATTCAATAACTCAACTTTCCCGGATCAACATTTTCTTGCTTCACAGTTTCTCACACCGATTTAATCAAAAATGGATTCAAGCACGAAACAAGTGAGTAAACAACATTCATTCGACGAAACAAGTGAGTAAACAAAGTGCTCATTACATAATCAAAAAATTAAATAGGCATATTCTATCTTTTTTCTTGAGGCGCCTCTTCTCAGCTAAGATTGGCGATAACCACAGCGAATTTTTCTCGTCTTTCTGCTGTTCTAACGAGTATTTAGACATACATTCCTGTCGAATCTCATATGTTTCTCATCCACGACATCTGTCTTCTGCCTGGACCTCGCTTCCCTTCAATTTTGCCTTTAATAATAAGGTGTAATAGATTGTATTTGTCGTTTCTTAGAATATGACCAAAGTACGTTGGTTTTCTTTTCTTTATTATATTTAGAAGCTCTCTCCCTCTTGGTTCAATATAATACGTCATTTGACATGTGATTCGTCCAAGATATCTTCAGTATGCGACGAAATAACCACATTTCAAAGGCTTCGATCTTCCTCATACATATACTATGAGAGACAATATAATTTGCAATATTAATGGTATACTTTTTTTAATCAACTAGTGATTAAATGTTTCATGAAGATTTTCTAAAATTATCATTATGTACCTTTAACAAATTTCGTTATAGCCGAAATAGCCCCAATTATGACCCCACTACAAAAAACCGGTGCGTAACCGTTAACTATGCTCGCTAACGTAGTTGAACTCATCTAAAAAGTTTTTTTAGCTGGAATGATAAATAATATTTACATTTTTATTTTTTAAATTTCACAAATTATACTTCCTAACGTTTTTAGAATAATTATATGATATAATTTTCGTATACTCAGACCCGTGTATTTGTATATACCAGTTGTTTACAATATTCTCCGATGGTGGCAGCACCGGCGGAGAATACACCAGGTCTATATTTATAGACATTTAACGATGTAATAAAACTTAGTATTGTAGTTATTAGGGTAACCAAACCAAACCAACTGTACATTGCCTACTGCCAAGGCGTTAAACGCTATGTACGGGAGCTATTAATATTATTGTAGTTATAACAGTTACTTCCTCTGCTATTCTACTATATCATTAAAAGTATTACCGAAAATTTGAATATAAAATATTCGTAGGTGACACAGTATTCGACGTCCTCGCAGATAAACCGCTAATTCAACCAAACATAACCGTTCTTAGTAAAACTGAATTAGTAGTGAGCAACGTGACAGTGGAAGACAAGAGGCTGCTCACTGAGGTTGATTGTCATTTGGTTATAGCTTCACGGCTCTTGGAAAGACCTAATGTAAGTTCTGAGACTCCAATAAAATTTAATTTTGTGACTTCGTTTTTAGATTTTCTTGGACACAATATATTTTAAATGTACGTGCTGACTTTTTTTAAATGTTGTTCTTATTTATAAATGTACTTATTCTAAGCTATTTTTCATTTTTAATGGAGATAACTTGTTCAAATAAATAGTGCTAATTATGGTATATCTCCCGGTCTTTTTTATATATGTGCAGGATCTCTGATATGTATGGAAACGGTCGATTTTAGGGTAAAATATACGAGATACCGCAAAAGGTTAAATACAAAAGTTATAGGGTTTTTAAATGTCTATTGGCGAGTAATAAATGTAAGTATACAAGGTCGGTCATAAAGTCGTGGCACATCAAAGTTTCATTTTTTAAATGGAACCCCCTGTATATTATTGCCGTATTTCAATTCTTCCTTCAATTCTAAGTGAAAATAAAGATACACATAATATATCTCAAACCAACCGTTTCCGAGTTATTGACTGCTATTGATGTTATTTGAAAATATGATTTAAAAAAAATCGATTTAATTAATTTCGATGTGTTTGTTCGGTTTCATTTGACGACGCCATTCTGCGGAAACTGTGATACTTAATAATATTTGACATTCGTTTCCAAGTTAGCATATATAAATGTATAAAAAATGATTATATTAAATCTGGAAATTACAAAATTTTCGTTCAACTATTCAAAACCAAAACTCGATATTTCAGAAACGGTTGGATTTAATTACATTATGTGTATTACAAATTTTGCAAAATTGAAGGAAGAATTGAAATACCCAATAATATATGGGGGATTCCATTGAAAAAAAAATATTTAAGGTGCCACGACTTTATGATCGACCCTGTATACTTAAATTTATTGCATGTTTAAAAACCCTATAACTTTTTAATTTAACTTTTTGCGGGACCTCGTATACTTTGCCCAATAATAATCGACCGTTTCCATATCAGCGATCCTGTATATCTGATTTAGTGGTGAAATATGATTTTTTTTAAGAAATGTGTTTCTATCGAAAATATATTCTTCTCGCCCTTGGTGCATAAGTAACTAATATAAATTGTTTTAGATATTGACAGTTGCATTGGGATCTCTACATACTTCGGGGTTTATACTATCCAGAGAATCAATAGACATAGATCATTCTACTTTTGAAAACGAGAATGTCTCTGTTATAAGTGTTTATACAACGGCTAGTGAAAAATTGATCTTAATGAAAATAATATTTGAATATAAACCACCCAGGATACTAGAAATATCAGCATTAGACACTGGATTTTCCTGGCTCCCAAAATTACGCAGTCTTTTGGAAAAAGAAGAGGATATTCTTATTTTTACCGATAAAGAACCACTCAACGGAATACTTGGATTGTATTCTTGTCTTCGCAGAGAACCAGGTAAACTATTTTTAGATTTTAGGTAAGATCTTTTTCGATCACTAACCGGCGCGGCGCGGCCTTTTTTATTATTTTTTCTTTGAGAGGAGAATATTGAGATCTATGTATAACATTTGCAAACATACCGCTGAGAATACTAGGCATCAACTATGCATTGTAGAATGCGGTTTCATGGCACTCGAGTTATTTCTGCGTTATATTTAATCGCGTATCCTCTATCCTTAGGGCTGAGGAATAATCATATTTTTTAAAAGCAGTTAACTACAGTTTTTTATATTCCCGTAATCGTGATGAAATTTCCTTCTAGCCAAAATATCTGTGGTTGATACAGCTACCGTAAGTCCAGGCTGATTTGAAGATCTAGCTGTATACCATCAGTTTGATTATATCTATATTTTAGAAAAACCCCTCAAGAGCCACGAAATGCTTGAAAACTTTCAAAAAAAGTCGATGTTTTCGTTATTCCTTCATATACAAGTTCCAAATAGTGATAATGATAGGAAGACAATAACTAATTATTAACGTTAAATACAGTTTTTATTTATTTTTTTTTGTATTTAGTTTATTTTGGGTTTATTTAGCATTAAATATAGTAGTTTTGCGCACACATGAAAATAATATACTTAATATTAATATTATACTACGATAATAATCTAGAGTATAATAATTATTTACGCCGATACATTGTCTAGGTCATCTACATGATACAAGAACGGTTAGATAAGATATTACGCATGTAGTGGACGGAGCTTAACAGAAAATTACTACCCGAGTGACGTCATGCGCGCGGAGAACAGATTTGCGACCGCCAAGGATCTTATCTTCCGTTATTGTATCATGGGTCATCTACGGTCAAAATAATATACCATATGATCGAATAAAAACGGTGTCAGCGATGGCTATGATATGAAGATCGCTGTCATTTTCTATGTAAAATTATATGGGAAATGTCATCGATCGTCATTTCATAGCCATAGCTGACGCCGTTTTTATTCGATCAAACGGTACTAACTAACAATTTAAAGTACAATCTAATGAAATTTTTCATTTTACAGGTGGTCAAAATATAAAACTCCTTTTTGTATTTGATCCGTCTGCACCAGATTTTGCTGTAAACTTACCCTTTTACGAATCTCAATTAAGAAAACAATTGTATATAAATATCTACAAGAACGACCAATGGGGAACTTACAGACATATGCTTTGTGATAAAAGCAATGCAATCGAGGCTGAGCATTGTTATTTAAATTCGTTAGTAAGAGGCGATTTGGGTTCGTTGAAATGGATAGAAGGTCCAATTTTATCAAATAATGTGAGATTAGAAACCCCTGCTGAAGAAATTGTGGCAGTAAGTCAAAGTTACTCTATTTTATTTCAAGAAATTTCAGAAATAATGGACTAATTTAGATGACTGTTTATAGCAAATATTGATTATAGATTTCCATTGTTATTATTTATTAACAGTAACAGAGTTTTTGCCTTAAACCTTAATGTTAAATTTAATATTTTGAGAATTGAGAATGTTTTGTCTTGCTATATTGCTACCATTAGTTACCATATTTAAAAACTATTAGAAATAGTTACAAACTATTTAACATTAAAATCTCAAAAGATATCTCTCACTATATTAAATATTTTTCAAATATGTAAAATATAACTGGCAGGAACCATATGATCTCTAATCTTAAATTAAGTTTCTTCGGACATTAGGTGCCGAAAACGCAGAGTTATGTTTTCATTTTGTTAAAAAACCTTGATTCAGTCTATAGACACGCCGTCATATAGACATAACCAACAATATACAAACAAAATACAAATAAACACTAATAGAAGCCGACCAGCGCATGATATTGCTTTGGTGACAGCAAAAGATATAGGTGCGGCAATTTTAATTGTAAGCGAGCCAAATCGAACCGCCATTAAAAACAGAGCAGACTGGATATGCGATGAAAGAGCACAAGAGAAAACGCCATTGTTGCCGGTGATTTTAATGCCAAGTCACCGCAATGGGGAATGAACGTCACGGACAATCGAGGCAGGTTAATGGTAGAATGGATGGCATGATCTCTGTGTTGTCAACCAAGGGGATAAGCCTACTTTCCAAAGTAAAAATTATGGTTCAATACTAGACCTCACCATAACTACTTATAAAATGAGACCTAACATACTAAGATGGGAAGTTAGTGACTTGGAATCCTTAAGTGATCATAACTACATATTTTTTGATATCGCTGATCAAAGGAAGGCACCCTGTGGCAAAAGAAAGCTCCAATTTAATGGATGGAATAGTAATAAAATTAGTGAACAAAAACTCGAAGAAGCGATAGGCAATGTGTCCGATGATCAAACTGGACCGCTTTCATCAAATTTCTCAAGGCGTCTTGCAAAGATCTGTGATAAATGTATGCCAAAGAAGATAATTTGTACAAACCGCAAGCCAATGTATTGGTGGAATAATGACCTGGCAGCGCTGCGTAAGGACAGTATTCAAAAACGAAGACAGTATACCAGAGACTCAAGAAGAAACTTAGGACAGAATAGTGAAGATTTCTAGAAGGTCTACGAAACAAGTAGAAAAAATTTAGGGAAGCCATTAAAAAGTCCAAGAAGAAACATTGGAAAACAGTTTGTGATGCTGTTGATTCTGACATATGGGGCCAGGGGTACAAAATTGTTATGAAGGGATTAGCGGGTTATCCACCTAAGCTGAATCTTACCCTACATGTTGTAGTAAATATAGTAAATTTTTTGTTCCCGAAACATAGACCTGTGATATTCAACTGTGATAAAAACTCAAACTTTGTTGATTTTAGCCTAGAAGAACTAAAAATAGCAAGCAATAAATTAAAAAACAAAAAAGCCCCAGGACCAGGACAAATACCACCTGAAATAATAAAGGCGTTTGTCGAAAAAAAGCCTGATTACGTGTTGTCAATCTATAACAAATTAGCAAGGAAAGCCGAGTTCCCGACTGCATGGAAGATAGCAAAACTAGTTCTGCTAAGAAAACCTAACAAACCACCTGAAAACATGTCATCGTATAGACCGATATGTCTATAGACGTCGAGGGAAAGCTGTACGAGCATATATTATTGGGCAGACTACAGAGTGAGTTGAACCGCACTGGTGGTTTGTCTGAGACGCAGTATGGGTTCAGAAAAGGAAGACACACTGTTGATGCAATTAATCGGGTACGTCTGATTGCCGAGAGTGCAGAACAATATTCTCATGCAAATCGCAGACTGTGTGCTATTGTTACAGTTGACGTTAAAAATGCTTTTAATAATGCTTCATGGCAGATTCTTCTCGACAAACTGAGAAAAAGGAAATTAGACCAAAGTTTAATAAGTCTTATTGGATCATATTTGTCGGACAGAGAAATACTACTTTACACTCAAGATGGTAGCAAAAAGCTGCAAATTACCAGCGGTGTACTACAGGGCTCTGTTCTAGGACCGACCTTATGGAACGTTCTTTATAATGACTTATTAGAAATCAATATATGCCGCCAGAAATAGAATTGGTAGGTTTTGCAGACGACATCGTAGTTACTGGCACGGCAAAAAATGGACGTAATAAATACTGCACTACAGCGCGTATCAAATTGGATGGCAATACATCATCTGACTATAGCTCCAGAAAAAAACCAAAGCTGTACTTTTGACCAGAAAACGAAAGATAGGATCCATTGCCTTCAGCTTAGAAGGCGTATCCGTTAACATAAGCAATGCTGTGAAATATCTTGGAGTATGGATGGACACGAAATTAACATTTGCTGAACATATATCGGCTGTCATTCTTAAAGCAGAAAGAATTCTAAGAGCATTATCTGGTTTGATGCCAAATATAGGAGGTCCAAGATCCTCAAAACGAAAATTATACTCGAGCGTGGTTCATTCCCAAGTCCTCTATGGATCTCCAGCATGGTTTATGGTAACTTCCAATAAAAGGCTTATGGCCAAACTTTTTAGCCAAGCTTATGGCCAAGCAGTTTTTAAAGGGCAGTTGCTATCAGGGTAATAAGCGCATATAGAACCATATCTACAGACGGGATTGGAGTTCTAGCACGGGTACCGCCTATGGAACTCCAAATTATAGAAAGGCGCGAAAAGTACACAGGAGTTGGTTCAACCATAGCGAGGAATAACTTAATGGTCAAGTGGCAAGAGAAATGGGACTCAAGTAGCAAAGCTCGATGGACCCATTTTCTGATTCCGGATATAGAGGTATGGATTAACCAGTGTCATGGAGAAGTAGACTACTACGTTGCCCATGCTCTATCTGGGCATGGCTGTTTCAATAAATACCTGCACAAATTTCGAAGATCAGAGACCGCTGTGTGCTTGTACTGTAGTGAAGAAGATGATGCCAAACATACACTTTTTATTTTTAGCATATGGGAAGGGCAAAGAAGACTATTCTGCACGGAAACTGGAAAAGTTTTTAACCCGACAAATTTGATAGAGTCTTTAATGACCAAAGAAATGTGGGACCTGGGTTATAAAACTATAAGACAAATTATTGAAACCAAAGAACGAGAACATAGACTGAATAAAGCCATCCGGACCATATCTATCCCCCCATAAAACTTATCTGTGATATTATACTGTGATATATAATTACCAGTGATAAATCCTTACCTGTTATATGTACTTACCTGTGATATATACTTATCTGTAATGTACATTATCTGTAATGTAATATATATACTTATCTGTAATACCATATTTACCTTAACTGCAAACTCCACCATAGAATCTATGTTATGCAATGAAGAGATCAGGCAGAGCGTGTTGAAGTACTGCGAGAGCGGTTTCCGATGCGTTTTTGTCTATTTTCGGAGGGGAAGTTTTTAGTCGGTAGGCGGGCACTGATGTGTTCGAATCCGACACACGCCGGCCTTTAGAACACCAGGTTGGTAAGGTCTTTTGACGATTTTTTACCCCTCACAAAAAAAAAATAGACACAACCAGCTCATATTATCACAACCTTTCACAACCTACATACTGCCACGCCGTCATATCATCACAACCTAACCAAGAAACTTAATTTAAGAATATATCGATAGAAGATTCAAGAACTTGAAGCAAGGCGAACTTGAAATTACCAAGGATAATCCATAATATAATATCTAATTTTAAGGTATACTATGCTTCGTTAAACTTCAGAGATATTATGAATGCTACAGGAAAAATAAATGTGGATACAATTACTGGAGATCGAAGGAAACAAAAATGTGCTTTAGGCTTTGAGTTTAGTGGCCGTTTAGCAAGGTAAAAGTTTTTTTAAAGTAATATAAATTATAAAAAATTTAATTTAATCACATATGGGTTAATTACAGTAGAATGCTGTAATGTATTTTACAGTAAATATTCAATAACGGAGATTATTATACAGGGCGTTTCAAAAAATCTCTCGTGGGGTGATTCCTTATGTAAAAATAAGATTTATTTTTCATATCAACATAGACCGATTCTGCTTCGCTTCTTGGCTGCAGCGGGTTAAAGTATTTTTTTTTATTTGTTATAATTTTCCTCTAAATGCCTTTAGCGATTTGGATGAAATTTTGAGCGTAAAAGTTACTATAAGTGCAACATATTTTAATGCAAAAAATGTATTGACATATTCACCAGGGATGTGTATATATGATATCACTCTAATATATTTCTGAAACAATCATAAACGCCACTGACTGAAAATGAAAATGAAAATGTGTCCTTATAACTTATAAATATACAGAATGTGGATAAAGTAGCAGGTGGCAACATTGGATTCTCTGGAAGCACTATAAACAAATTTCCGGAAACTGAACAAGCGGCACTCAAAAGTTTTTCAATATTTTCCTGAAAATATCATGAAAAATATAAAAATTTCAACAAAAAAACTCATGGCCGTGTTTCCGGGGTCGAGATATACCACAAGCTAAAATACTTGCACTTATTTTTGGGACACCCTGTATAGTATTATGATAATCAATATTATGAGCTAATTATATATTTTAGAATAAAATATATTTTACACCCATTTGTTACAGTGGAAAGCGAGTCATGGGCATGGTATCCAACGGAGCTTGTGGCTCGTATTGCAAAGGCGACAAGAATCTTATGTGGGAGGTTCCAGAAAAGTGGTCTTTAAGAGATGCTGCTACCGTTCCTGTAACCTATGCCACAGTTATATATGCATTAGTATTGGTAATGCCTTTTTTATTCAATTGAGTCTCAACCTCTTTCATTTCTCGTATGGGAGAGAAAAAGAGCAAGAAAGATATACTCTTATTTAATTAATTGCAATTAATCCGTTTCATTATAATTTCAAATTATAATTTGTCATAAATTATCATAATTTTTATCATATGCTGTTAAATAAAAAAAATCTCTATTTATCCCTAAATTTTGATTATAAATCATAGTACTTTTTTAATAACTAAAATGAATTATAATTTTAGTTATAATTTTAATAATAATTTAATCTATATTCATGTTGATTTTTAAGAAAGCGAAGATTAAGCCAGGAGATTCTATTCTAATTCACTCTGGTACTGGTGGTGTTGGCCAAGCTGCTATACAAGTAGCCCTTGTTAATAGTTGTACAGTCTATACTACAGTTGGCAATGAAGAAAAGCGAGACTTTATAAAGAAAAGATTTCCACAAATAAATGGTAATAATAGCTTTGTTCGCGGGTCCGATTCCGAACCGGTTCAGGGACTATTCGCATGCGCACTTTAAAAAGTGGCGTTCGCGGATGAATTAATTTTGAATTTTTAATAACAGTTCTGCGTTCGCGGATCTCCTCGAATCGGTTTATTATTGGTTCGGTTTGGTTCGGTTTTTAATTTTTGCTTTTAAAAAATCAAAAAACTAATTGTACTTTCTCCAAAAGTAAGCCACCTTATTAGGGCTATCTGATGGTATCTTTAGATTTTCAAATTAGTTGATAATTCGAACTCGAAAAAAGTAACGACAGGAAAAAATAAAATTTATTTTCAAAAAATCCGTTGTCTCCAAAAAACTCAGCAATCGTTGAAATTTTTAAAACTTTTATGATGGCATCTGGGTAAACATCCCAAGGCGCAACTTTGTGCAAATTTAACCATCTTTTTATCTATTACGGTTTCCGAGATACCAATGCTCGTACCTCGAATTTGAAGCACCCTATATACTAAACTAACCCAAGTATATTAAAATACCGCATGATCGAAAAAAAACGGCATCCAGTTATGCTTTGCTAACTATATTTTCATCAACAGATGACTATAAATGAGACGACTTATATAGCTACTGAAATGAGCATCCAGAGATTTAAATAATTGATTTCGTGTCTTGTGGTTGATTCATGTTTTTTATGCAAACCTTAAAGGTTACAGGTATAAGGAAAAAACTGATTTTAAAAATTTATTAGTTTTACTGTAGATGTGAAAATTCTAAAAAAGACATAATATAATTTGTTCCTTTCCAGACAATCATATATTCAATTCAAGAGACACAAGTTTTGAAAAGAAAGTAATGAAAGCTACAGAAGGTAGAGGAGTGGATGTTGTTTTGAACTCGTTAGCTGAAGAAAAACTTCTAGCCTCAGTTCGATGTTTGGCAAAAGGCGGACACTTTTTGGAAATAGGAAAATTTGATATGGACAATAATAATCCTTTGAGACTGATACTTCTCGAGAAATCAGCTAGTTTTCACGGTATTTTTAAAATTATCATTACTATAACATTATATTCAATGTAGTATTTATTTTAAAGTTTTGCAATACAATCATTTGAATCATCAGTCAAGAATAATCAATTATCCTAACAATAAATTACTAATTATTTAATATTAATGACTAGTATAAACATAAAAAAATAGTCAAATCGTTCCAGTACTCGTCAAAGTGTCAGCTAAGCCAACAAAGGGTATTTAATTTTTACATAATTTTTGCCTATGAAATATCTCTCTCTTCAGTCCTGACCCCCATTAGGGAGTGTAGTGGTCAGCGTAACATCATGGATGATTTTTCTCCATGCGCCTCTATCTTTTGTCATCTCGATGACATCGTGCATTGGCTTGCTACAGCTAGTCGTGATCTGGTCTATCCAGCGAGTTGGAGAGCGGCCACGTGGTCTACGTCCCTCCACCTTGCCTTGAATTATGAGTCTTTGCATATTGTCCGGACTTTTCCTCATTATATGTCAAAAATATTTTAGTTGTTTTAGTCGGATTTTACAGGAAAGCCTGTTAGTAATATTAAGTTCATTTATAATGGAAACGTTTGTACGGCGTTCAGTCCATGGGATACGGAGCATACGTCTATAACAATACATCTCGGTAGCATCGATCTTCTTACGTTCCGCCTGCCTGAGAGTCAACGATTCGCAGCCATACGTCAATATTGGGAGTACCAAACAGTTGACTAGCCGGTTTTTGGTGGCTCTTGAGATCTGGCGGTCTTTCCAGATCTTGGTCAGTCTCCCAACAGCTACCTTTGCCATGTTGCACCTACGCTTTACCTCTTCTTCCGATGTGCCTGTATTTGTCAATAGTGATCCCAGATATACGTATGACTGAACGACTTCAAAGCGGTCGATATGACTTATATTTGGATTGTTGTTATGTTGCCTATCAACTATCATGATTTTGTTTTTTTGCGTATTTAGTTTCAGACCGAGCCGATTGCTTTCGTTTTCTACCCTATTTACTAAATTGATTAACTCTTCTTGACTGCTAGCGAGTAGTGCTGTATCATCTGCAAAGCGTAGATTATTTATTTTTTGGCCATTTATTGAAATGCCTCCTTCCCATGTTTCTAGCGACCTTCTCATTATGTATTCTCCGTATATGTTAAATAGTTGAGGAGACAATATACACCCCTGTCTGACTCTTTGTTCGAGGGAAAATTCCTTTGAAGCTGAATCCAGTATTCTAACTGATCCTGAAGTGTGCTGATACAACTGGATGATAAGTGAAATAAGGTGTTGCGGTACCCCCACTTCCTTTAAGATTTTCTACATGTGATGCCATCTGACTTTATCGAAAGCTTTTTTATAGTCTACGAAACAAATATAAAGAGAGATGTTCAATTCCCTTGCTTTCTCTATGATTTGGCGCATATTCAGAAGATGTTCCTGAGTGCCTCTGCCCTTGGTGAAACCTGCTTGTTCTGCTGGAATTTCTCTTTCTAGAAAAGCTTTCAGTCTTTCATTTATAATTTGCAACATTACTTTACTGGCATGTGAGATGAGGGAAATTGTATGACAGTTGCTGCACTTATGTATGCTCCCTTTCTTGTGGAGAGTGACAATGGTGGAGTGTGTCCAGTCGTCGGGCCTCATATTCAATAATATGACGGCCCATGAAATATAATAATATTCATATGCTAACGTAAACCTGGTTAATCGTGGAGTGTTGATTTTTAAAGCCAAATTGATGATTGAGAATTATATTTTTTTCTTTAATGATTGGTTTTAGTCTTTTCAGTAATAGTTTTTCAAATAATTTAGATAGTGTCGGCAATAGTGATATTGGTTGAGACGATGTTGTTTAATGGGGTGGCTTTTCTGGCTTAAGGATTATTATTAATTCAGCCACTTTCCAAAGTTCTAGTACATACATATTTCAATATAAAAAAAGGATTGATTAAGTTAGAAATTTTGACCAATGTTTTTCTTGGTAGCTCTTTTAAATTTTGTCCATTAATAAGGTCATAATCTGGTGCTTTTTTTAGATTGATATTGGTTTTTATTTCTTGTTTAATTTCAGCTGGTGTGACAAGCGGAATTGATTTATTTTCCTGCCCGCTAACATGAGGAAATGTAATATCTTCCTCTGCTATATTAAGTTGGAATACTTCTTCAAGGTTGTCCGCAAATCTTTCTGCCTTTTTGTTTTTTAAGAAGGTATGTTCGGCAATATTTCTAGATGTCGCACAAGCGTTCCACAAAGTTTGGCACGAAGTCTTGAACCACAAACTCAAAATACTGCTTCCCGCCCAGTACTTCAGAATTAAACAAGATGATGTTTACTCTTACATAAGAAAACTTCAAGCAGGTGTACCGCAAGGAAGTGTATTGGGATCAGTCCTTTACCAATTATTCATCAGCAATCTGCCTACATTCAATAAAAATGCTGTTACTGCTACATTTGCAAATGATACTGCAATTTTATCCACCGCAGACAACAATACCAAGTCAACCGAAAAGTTACAAATGGCCGTCGCCGAAATACAACGCTGGACACCAAAATGGCGCCTTAAATTGAATGAAAAAAAAAAGAGGATATCGACTTCACCAATAAACGAATCGAGTAAAAGCCAATATATGTAAATCAACAAGTAGTTCCTTACGATAATACAACTAAATAGCTTGGTATGACACGTGATTCTAAACTCAGGTAGAAAAAATGCAAAGAAAAGAAACGCATGTAAAGAAAAAATGCAAAGAACTGAAATTAAAGTACAGGAAAATGTACTGGTTACTAGAGCGATGTTTAACCCTGTCAGTATATAATAAGCTTTTGCTTTATCAACAAGTCCTGAAGTCAATATGGACTTATGGTATTCAACTCTGGGGTTGTACCAAACAAAGCAACCAACATATTATCCAAAGATTCCAAAATACGGTACTACAAGGTATTGTAGACGCAACGTGGTACATTCGCAATGACAATCTACATAGGGACTATAAGTGGATGATGTCGACAACGTCATCAGGAAATATACCTTAAGACATGAGGAGAGGCACATTAACATCGAGGCCCACCAGCTCCTGGATGGTGTTGGATTAGTTAGAAGAATGAAAAGAACAAAACCATTTGAACTAATGAAAAGTGTTACTACAGCCCAGGGCATTCTAACATAGTGCTGAACAGAACTCACAGAACCAAAATTATTATCATAGGATTAGTGTTTAGTATTTTAATCGTAGCAAATTAAGTCAAAGACAAATAGCTTATTAGTGTAATTTTACTAGATTGCTATACTACTCGTAAATTGCCCAAGGGTGATTTAAAAAATATTCTAACGTATATTTCCTTTCAGGTGTAATGCTAGATATGTTTATGAATCTCGACTGCTACTTCCGTCGAGAATTAGTAGCTGTAATGAAAAAATATTTGAGTGATGATCTAATTATACCACTCAATTCAACTATCTTTCAAATGGACCAGGCTGAAGAAGCATTTAGATTCATGACCTCTGGAAAGCATACAGGCAAAGTAATGATAGAAATCCGGAAGGAAGAAAAGATAAATATTGCTCACAATGCTACGCCTGTTCTGTATCCATGTATACCGAGGTGTGTACTTTTAGTTTTGATACTCTTTAACTCAAGACCATTTGTTCGTTTACTGGCCAAATATAAACTAGGTTACACATTTTCATTTTTTTGTTAATTAAGTATAAAGTTAGTTATTTGGTGACAACCTGTACAATATTTTCTGTCTTAGATATTACTGTGATGGCACGAAGACTTACATAATCTGTGGAGGACTGGGAGGATTTGGATTAGAACTAGCTGACTGGCTAGTACTAAGAGGATGTAGAAACCTAGTTTTAACGTCAAGAACCGGAATCAAAACTGGTTACCAAGCATACAGAATATCGTATGTTTTGTAAAAAAAATCTTTATTTCTTTATCACAAACTTTATTTTCTTTTTACTATTAGAATATGAAGATCGTACGGTTGTACCGTTTCCATTTTTACTGATGATATAACCACAGAAAGCGGCTGTGAGAGTTTAATCAAGAAAGCCATTTATCTTGGACCTGTGCATGGTATATTTAATTTAGCTGTTGTGGTCCAAGATGCCATTTTTGCAAACCAAACCGAGGATATGTTTAAAATAAGTTTTGGTCCTAAAGCCAGAGCTGCTGAACATTTGGACCTAGTAACGAGAATGCTTTGTCCAAACCTGAGGTTAGGTTAGGTTAAAATATGTTAAGATAATGATAAAAACTTTAAAACATCTGAACGTCCTACCAAAGAGTGCAAAAACTAAAAAAAGTAGATATCATTATTCGTTTTTGATATCTTGGCAAAATGAAATTTGTCAAAACTTTTCTGTAATAGACTTTCCAAGAGGCACGTATAACATTTACTTTGAAAGTAGGGAGATACAATTGTGTTAGCTATTTATTTATATTTTGGTGTAAATATTTGATGATACGCTTGCTTTAGAGGTTCAAAGAAAACCAATAAATACTCGCAGATATTTAAATTACACCCATCAAATCACAGACTACATATGGAAAGGTGTACTACAAAATTTATATAACATAAAAAAAGAAGATCATTAAATTAAATTCAAACACACAAGAAAATATAATTATATTTGTATAGAATATTCTATATTATGTATGTCCCCGGATTGTCTTTACAAGAGGATTTTTTTATTGACAATATTGACATATTGAGAAAAATGTTTTCTTCATAAAAAAAATTTGCTTGTTCTAAAATGGTTAATCCCGTTTATACTTTTTCAAATTTCTATACCATTTTAAAGAAGATTAAGGAAAACATGAAAATATGGTGGATTTTTTTTCCTAAAAGAAAGTCCAAAAAAATTGATTTAAAATTTTATGATGCTTTGATGATTAAAATGCTATTTATGATTAAAATTGATGCTGATTTAAAAAAGGCATTCATTCTTCCCAAAGAGATATGTTTTATAAATCAAAAAGAAGGAAGACTTTGAGTCTTTTCTTCCTTTTCATTTCTTTGCCGATGTTAAAGTATCAGATTTTGCTTGTGTTCAGATAAAGTATAAATTTTTTGCTTCTTTAATATTTTAAAACAACAAAAAATAGTATGTTAATTAAAATTCTATGAATAAAAGTCTCTCAAAGAATGAAAACGAAGTTATATTACTCTAGAAACGCGTTTTGATCTTTAGGAAGAAATTCCACCATATTTTTATGCTTTTCATAATTTTCTCTAAAACGGCATGAAAACTTGAAAAATTATAAACGGAATTAACCATTTTAGAATAAGCAAATTTTTTTATGAAGAATGCATTTTTCTCAAAATGTCAACAATAAAAAAGTTTTTCCTCTTGTACAGAAAATCCGGGAACATACTGTATACGAACAGGTACGATTTAAAATAAATGCATTTTTAAAACACAAAATAAACTTAAATCCTTATTTATTAACACAAAACTGACAAACTCAGTACAGCAGACGAAAAATGTACTAATCAAAACA
Organism: Sitophilus oryzae; assembly: GCF_002938485.1. Classification (NCBI taxonomy): domain Eukaryota; kingdom Metazoa; phylum Arthropoda; class Insecta; order Coleoptera; family Curculionidae; genus Sitophilus; species Sitophilus oryzae. Next base: position 6,751,230 of record NW_022146105.1, read on the forward strand.
CAATCCGAATGTGGAATAAGAAAAAAAACTAAACAATACACACAAATTTTAATAAATTTTATTCCCCAATTTCATGGACATACTACCTATATATAATACAACAATTTTAATTTTTCAACAAAAAAAAGATTTGGAAATATGGATAAAAGGATTTATGACATATTTTTTTTATAAAAAATATATTTTTTAGAGATTTCGTTATGTTCTCTTCATATTATGTCTCTTCAGTTTTCTGTGGAAGAGGAAACGCTGGACAAACAAATTACGGCATGGCAAATTCCATTATGGAAAGGATCTGCGAAAAAAGAAAGACTGAAGGTTTACCAGGATTAGCCATACAGTGGGGAGCCATTGGAGAAGTACGTAAACTAGTAGCAACTTGATTACAGATATATTTAAAAAAAATAAAAGTAAATTAAAAAAATTCAATGTATCGTGTGGCCATCTAAAAATGGATACCATGGGTGTGGCCATCTAAAATATAACTTTTCAATATCTTTCTTTGTTAGACAAGTTGAATCAATGGAATTTTTCTAACGGACAAGAAATACTTAATATAACCGGACAACATTAAACATTACTTAACCGGATAACACTTAACATAACATTTAACATATTTGGTAAGTTGTATCCATAGAGAAAGCCTAACATTTACTTTATAAACAATTAATGTTTGGGTTCTAACCAAAATTTCTCTTGACGGAAGATAATCAAAAACCAAAATGACAATTCTCGCAAATTTTGAAGTATAATTACTGGAAAAGTTTGATAACTTTTTCTGTCTTTTTCTGCTAATTGTAAATGTCTACCATTAATTTTGACGTTCTAAATGCTTAGATTGAAATTAAAGGAACAAACTTCTACCCTAATTGAAACCATTAATTTATTTCACTAATTGCGAGATTCTGAATGAAGCTATAGACATTATTTAAAATTAAAAAATATTTATATTAACCAGGTGGGATTAGTAGCTGATATGCATGACGAATCTATCGATATAGAAATAGGAGGCACAGTACAACAGAAAATTGCTAGTTGCTTAGAAGTAATGGACATTTTCCTAAGACAACACGAATCTGCTGTAGTTTGCAGTACAGTTGTAGCAGAAAAAAGATTGGAGCTGGTGTCTGATGATATGGTTGGTGCTGTAGCTAGTGTTTTGGGTAAGTTGTTTTAAAATTTAGGAATTGTAAATATACTTTTTGACAGTAAACATAATTTATATATCGAGAAGCGTTACCCAGAGTTCCGAAAATTGTTCTTTCCATTTTTCTATCTGAGATTTTCACTGCAATATTATGTGTGGATGTATGGGGTGTCCCATTTTCGTGGTTTTTTTGTAAGGTTTCTTATTTATGAGATACAAAGATGCGGTTTTTACATCGCTGTGCTATTTTTTTATGAAACTAAAGATTCTACACACATATTTGTCCTAGCCCTCTTAGTTCCTGAGCCCTCTTAGAATGAGTCTTACAGAGTTTTTCAGGTACAACTAAGTGGCGTAAGTAGACTTTCACTGGGAGCTGGTTATTCTTGAACCTTATCCAAACTTATGTTTTTTTTTAAATACGATATCCTGTATATTGTTTTCTTACTTTATTTGCTTTGTTATAAGATTTCTTCTAAAAATATAATAGACTTTTAGTATATACAGGGTGTCCGAATATGAAATACTACGTATTTTTGAAGTCAAAATAAGTTCATTGGACACAATTTATCTCTATAAAAAAGTGCTTTAATTGGCCGCTTGAATATGCATATTGAATTAATTTTACTAAACATTTTTAGTTGAATTAAAGTCTACTGTACATATAGAAATTGGTAGGGACCCAAAAATTACTTACTTACTTACTTACCAAAAACCAAAAATAACCCGAAATATTAACAATACCATATAACCCAAAAATTAACAAAAAAGTGAAGTACTACCTTACCCTTTATTTTTTATATAGACCAGTAGGGTAGTTTGTTTATCTCAAAATTTACCATTTCATTTGATCTGATCTATCGCGTCTAATTTGCAATAAAACAAACTTTAGAAGTAACATCGTGTTTTATTAAAAATTTCGAAATTTCTCGAGATACCTACTCTTTCATTTTAGTCGGGAAGTCTCGACTCTCGAGAGATAAAAAATGCCTAGAAACCCTACCCTGTGTCCATTAAGTAAGGCATTTATTTTAAAAACCAGAAATACATCTTTGAAACTATTTCTTAAAATGTTGCGTCAAGCGCACTATGCCTAAAAACGATTGAATTGAAAATTATTTCAAATTAGAAAGTCAAACAATTATTTTAAATAATATAAAAATGTATACTTTTGCTTCGCAGGCATCAAAGATATAAAAACCATTTCGATGCAAGCTACATTAGCGGAACTTGGTATGGATTCGATGATGACTGTGGAAATTGGACAAACGTTAGAAAGGAAATTTGAGGTGTTTCTGACGCTACAGGATATTAAATCCATGACTTTCACGCGGCTCCATGAGATACAAGACGAGAGAGAATCGTCTTCGAGTTTAAGTATAACTTTATATATTTTTATTATTAAAAAAAACTCAAAATTGAAGTGAGCATGCAGTCAATAATCACCACACAGGCTAATAAAACTACTTTTTCAAATTGTCAAGCTTTCGAGAATTTTATTCCCATCATCAGGACAGTTTCTAAAATGTATAAATAAAAAAGGCATTAACATTTTAAAATTGTATAACAGAAAAAAACAACTTATAGCCTAAGAGCTGACGACATATTTAGAGAACATATTTTAGGCAAGCTAGAATAACTAAAAATGTATAGTTTATTAACTGGTGACCCCAGAATCCTAAGTCTGGCTGGGGGGTTGGGGGTATTTTGCTACTGCGCAACCCATAACATTTGCAAAAAAATAAATCCAAAAAACATTCTTTAGGCAACTTAAAATTTGTTTATTCTTAAATTTTCGCGTCTATTTAACCTAGAAATAAGTATGCCAGACTTTCTTTTCGGGTTTAAAGTGTAACCGACCATTCCAAATATGTTTAATTATTATACCTGGAAAACATACTTTAGGCATTCTAAAATTTTTACAGCGTGTTTATTAGATGATATTAAAAAATATGTGTTAATTGCCAGACGAATTCAATGGGATTTAATACTTGCCAGACGCGAATAAAGATTTTAAATGAGCGCGATAAGAAAGTCTTATGAGTATCTATAAGCCCGAGAAAGATGCATCCGGTCGGCAGCCGATGCGGCTGACGTAACAGCATTTTGGAGTCGTAAAAACTTTAAAAAGACTAACTAATATTGAATAAATAAAAAGAAACATTTTTTAATAAAAATGTATGATTGAAATCCTTTCAATAAGAAGACTTTTTAATATAATTATTTTTTATCTGAAAGAATAAAAAGACGAATAATTATTTAAAAATTAGCATAATATAAAATATATTTTTTCAAACGTCACAAAAGTATAATTATTATTATACTTTTGTAACATATTATATTATTATCAATTTTTGCTACCTGATTGACAATAAAAAAGTTATTTTAACGCCTAAGCATAAAAGTAAAGCACTTTTACTTACTTTTGAATCTAAATAGATTCACAATGGTGATTCACAATCTAGAAAGATTAACAATAGTACTTTAATAAAATTCCAGAATACTTATTTTTTTAGCACTGTACATGGTACCCTTTTTCGGGACTACGTTTTCTGGTAAAATCACTCCTTTAAATTTTAAACCATGTTGTTGGCGCACTTTTAAAAATTCTTTGCATTTTTGAAGTCTGCCTTCATCAAAAACAATAACTTTGTCACTAGTAACTTTTTTACAAACTACACAACTTAAATGTTTTTTATCCATTGTGATTTAGTAGTTAGTAGCGAAATTAGTAGTTACTAAAATATTTATTTGCAGTAATTATTCTAAACTATTTACACTATGCACGTCAATATTTAATTTATAAATACATATTTGTACATGGTAACTTAATTCCAACAAAATAATCTCTGAATTAAAAGCCTGCAAATAATTGAAACCGAAAAAAAATTGTTTTTATGAAAATTTGAAGTACACCAAAATACACCTCAATAAACTATCTTTCTCGCGCTTATAGATACTCATAAGACTTTTTTGTTGCGCTCATTTAAAATCATTATTCGCGTCTGGCAAGTATTAAATCCCATTGAATTCGTCTGGCAATTAACACATATTTTTTAATATCATCTAATAAACACGCTGTAAAAATTTTAGAATGCCTAAAGTATGTTTTCCAGGTATAATAATTAAACATATTTGGAATAGTCTGGTTACACTTTAAACCCGAAAAAAAAGTCTGGCACACTTATTTCTAGGTTAAATAGATGCTAAAATTTAAGAATAAACAAATTTCAAGTTGCCTAAAGAATGTTTTTTGGATTTATTTTTTTGCAAATGTTATGGGTTGCGCAGTAGCGAAATACCCCCAACCCCCCAGCCAGACTTAGGATTCTGGGTTCACAAGTTATTAAACTTTATTTTTTTTGTTATTCTAACTTGCCTAAAATATGTTCTCTAAATATGTCGCCAGCTCTCCGGCTATTACGACTGAGTCAATTAATAACAATTTATTAATTGATACAAGAATTTATTACACACTTTAATAGTGTAAAATAAATTCAATGGGTATATTTTGATATTTCGTGATCATGGATGGTTGTTGTTTTGCAAAAAAACGTTACAAGAAGTAAATGTCATTATATATAAAAAAAAATCTTTTGATAATGAGAGTTCTAGAATGTTCATTGCGGAACTTTATTAAACAGTCACTGTTTGATCGAGCTCGGAACAACAATGTATAACTTGTTTTAAAAAAAGTAATGTCGTTGGATATGTATTTTAATATTTTACATAGGAAATTTTCTTGTATTCCAATGTCATATGTTGCTAGTTTTAAGGCCTTTTTGTGCAGAGGATTTTGTTTTTGCTAATAGACTCAGTCGTAAGTTGTTTTTTCTGTTATACAATTTTAAAATGTTAATTATTTACTTACTGCCATTACTCGCTGACGAGTATTTGACACGCATCAGAAGATGGTTACGCAAGGCGTTTCTTGTCATGAGCTTTTCTGTGACTGAAAAGCCCGATACGTGATGTTATCTCTCTTCCGCACTCCGGACATTGGAAAATCTCATTACTTTGTTGCCTCTTTACTTTTTGGTTGTCGTTATTAACTGAATTTACAACTCTCCTCCATTGCGTTCTATTGTGCGCTGCCTCCTCCCACTGATATTACATACTTATCCCCTTAAAGGTTTGATGCAAAACATCCTTGTATCTTTTGAGTTGTCCACCCGGTTTCCTCTTACCCTCTACAAGTTCACCGTAAAGAAGATATTTTGGTAGGCGGTTTTCTTGCATCCTGCATAAGTGGCCAGCCCATCTTAAGCTAGATGTAGTAATCATGACTTTAGCGCTCTGGCAGCTTGCTTTTTCAAGGACTAATACGTTTGAGACATGGTGGTACCATTTGGTTCTTAACAGTTGTCTAAGGTGTCTCTGTTGCAACTTGTTTAATGCGCTCGTGTGCCGGCGCGGCGGTACGACTCCCAGGTTTCACTTCCATATAACATGGTGGGGATTATTACTGCTCGATACACTGCAAGTTTCGTTCTTTTGCTCAAGTCATGATTGTAGAAAACCTTGTCTTTTAATTTTAGAATGCTCTTGAGGCGCTGCTGGTTCTGTGCTGAATTTCAGAGTCGATATTTGCCTTTTCCGAAATCAAACTGCCGAGGTAATTAAATTCGGATACATATTCCAATAGTTCTTCCCCGATTTTTATAGCGCTGTTATGATTCTCCGGGGGAGTCCGGTGGACATGATTTTAGTTTTATCGATGTTCAGTTTAAGGCCCAAAGTCTCGTATGCCCAGGTATATTTGTTCAACATTTCCTGTAATTGCTGTAACGTATTTGCAACTAGAGCGCAGTCATCAGCGTATTGGAGTTCTGTGATGAATTTTATACGTATTTTTGCACTGAGACTTTTTATGTTGAACAGACCGCCGCCGCGCTGTCGCGTCGTATATGTATCTAATGCCCAATCCTCTTTCCTGCAGTTTGCTGTCCACTATAATAGAGAGCGCTGCCATGAATATATTAAATAAGAGAGGAGCTAGGACACATCCTTGCTAACTCCTGTATTTGTCAGGAAGGGATCGCTCAGTGATCCATGATGTGACACTCTCGACTTGTTATCATGGAGGCTTTTACATACAGTAAGAAATTTGTTGGGCACTTCGAACCGTTTCGAAAAAGTCTTTTTGCCACGTTAATGCCTTTTTTTATTTATACATTTTAGAAACTGTTCTGATGATGGGAATAAAATTCTCGAAAGGTTGACAAATTTGAAAATGTAGTTTTATTAGCCTCTGTGGTGATTATTGATTGCATCCTTACATAAATTTTGGAGTTTTTTCTTAACTTAGTCAGTTATTTTTGTATATTACTTTCTAGAGCTATAACTCATGATACAGTCTCAGGGCTTTGACAAAAGCCAGTATCTGAGACGGTTTTACAGAGGTGAGTTTTCGATCTCCGATCTCAGTCGTACCAAAGTTTATGGCACGAATGGTTGTCGTCTCGGCCGAGGGGTGTCTCACTTGAGAAAAAAGAGATAAAAAACTTTTATTATTGACATTTTGGGAAAAATGGATTTTTCTTTAAAAATTTTGCTAGTTCCAAAATGGTTAATTCCGTTTATACTTTTCAAAATTTCCATACCATTTTAGAGATAATTAAGAAAAACATGAAAATATTGTTGATTTTTTTCTAAAATCAAAAGTCCCGTTTCTATGATAATATCATTTCGATTTCATTCTTTTATAGTCTTTTATAGTTGGTTATTATTAATTTTCGTTAATGTCATATTGTAACCCTTTCCGTAGTACTGAACTAAATGAATTTTGTGTTTTAATATTTTAAAACAACAAAAAACATGACGTTAATTAAAATTCTATGAATAACAATATATCAAAGAATGAAAACAAAATTATATTACCATAGAAACGCGTTTTGATTTTTAGGACTTCAACTTAGGAAAAATCAACCAGATTTTCATTTTTTTCTTTCTTTCCTCTAAAACGGTATGGAAATTTGAAAAAGTATAAAAAATTTTAGCACATGCAAAATTTTTTATGAAGAATGCATTTGTCTCAAAGGGTCAATAATAAAAAAGTTTTTCTTTTTGTAAAGACAATCCGGGACGTACGGTACGGACATTAAGAATATTTTTCTATACTTAAGACACACATTATTCTTCAAATAAGAATTATCATAATATCATAACTTCAAATATATTATATCATCATATTATTATTCGTCTCATTCGAATATTAAATTGTTTAATGATGCGTAAATCTGCGGATTGATCCGTAGTTCTGGTAACACTGTTTCCGACAACTAACCACTCTGTCGACTAAAAGCAGATCTACGATACAATATTATTTACCTGCTACGATGTAATCTGCGCGCAGCGGCGCAGGGCGAAACTAAATCTCGGACAGGTTGATTACTGGCGACGACGGTATCGCCAGCTACATCTCAGACAGGTTTTGTGCCACGAAACCGGCCTTAACATTGCGCATCATCTTATTTTTTCAATCGGAGAAATTCATTTCCCAGTCCTCAACTTTGACGCTGCTTTTTTTCAGTCGTATAGTCGTATGGTATAAAGCGACATAAAACATTATTCTTTTATCATTATTTCTATAACACCATCATTATTTTAGGTGTAAAGAAAGAGCGAGCTCTGACAGATTATGAAATGATTCTTAGTCGTCTCACCGATCAGAATAAAATTGATATACCAATAATGTCTCTTGAGGGTAAAGCATCGAACAAATCAATTTCAGACAGCGTCATTCTAATTCCTGGAATAGCAGGAATCATAGGAGAACTAGAACCACTTTATAAACAATTAGAAGGCGAATTGTATGGCGTGCAGTTTTGCAATAAAAACGAAAAGGACACTATTGAAGATATAGCTTTAACATACCTTGAGGTGAGACATAAGTAAATAAATAACAATGATTTATTGTGTAAAAGTACAAAAGTTGTAATTAAACATAAGATGTAAGCCATTATGATTATTGTTAGTTTCCAGTAGTTAGTACGCAGAAAAAAAAATCATGGGTGTTTGGATTGTTTTAGCAACGGAGTTGGATCTTCGATCTTAGTATACAAGAACAATGTCGTTTTTGAATTATAAAATGCTACTTTAGTGTTAGTGTTCATAAAGCATCGATGGATTTTATGTGCAAAGTTATCAATAAAAGGAAACCTGATATATTTAGTTCCAGGTTCAACTAACGAGATACCCAGCTTTTTTAGATTTGTTCTTGTTAATACATCGGTTTATAAAGCTTGAAGGATAATTGTCTTGATGTAAAATGATCTTGATAGTCTCAATATTTTTACCAAAAAAGATGGGTGATTAAGTTTTTCAGATCTATTTAATAGGCCTATAATTTTTGCTCTTTTCTGCAAAATTGGATTATTTGAATGAACCTTTAGAATTCTACCTGAACTGGTTGGTTTTATGAACCAATTAGTCATAAGTGTCCCGTCCTCATTTCTGAAAATTTCAACGTCCAGGAAGGATATTTTGTTGTCCGTCTCAACTTCGGAGGTAAAAAGGTTCAAAAGGCTACGGAATGTTTCGATTTTATCTTCCGGTACTGCTGTTATCGCCTTCCCAAACACCCACGATTTTTTTTATGCATAAGATGTAAGATTTCACCGTTAGCGCCTCTTCCACTACTAGTAACAAGTGATGATCCAGATACTTATACAAAATTATTTTCTTTGGTAGATAGTCGAAGAAAAACTTAGTAAGTCAGTACCCTTCAAAATTGTCTCTTATTCCTTTGGTGGGTTAGTTGCTTTGCAGATAGCACATGAGCTGGAGAAAAGAGGACATCAAGGTACTGTCGTATGTATAGATTCATCGCAAGATTATTTCCATGCATTGGCAAATTCGTTGGGAGCCGAGTGTGATGATAAGATTCAAGTCAACTTAATATCTTACATAATGGCAATATGTCTTCCAGTAGATGTCGTTACAAAGAATTTTGTGAGTACTTAGAAGATATTACTTACTATCTTTTTAGTGGTAGAATCACAGCTAATATTCTGAATTATTTTTCTGCACATGCAAAATAATAAAAAGCTGAAGTAAAATATTTTTCGATTGCAGAAAAAAAGAATCGAGTCGTATTTCCGTTTATCTAATTGACAGATCAAAACAGTTATCTCAAGTATCGATTTTTATTGTATTACTTTTAGCTAATACAGGGTGGCGCACCTCATTCGCCTCGGTTGATTATACGAAAAAGGAAAGATGTAGAAACAAAATATTTTATGGGTATATATGGGGAGGCAATGTGCACAATTTAAAATTATTTTGAAATATACAGGGTGTTTCAGAATTAAAATCCATACCAAAGTTATATTTCTATTCCGGTATTTTATTCCGTTTTTGGATTCTTAGGCCCAAAAAAGGCATCTATTAAAAATATGTTTAAAATCTTTGGTTTTTGATATATTTCTAGATATTTAAATATGCATGCTACAATAGAATAGATTATTAACACCCTGTACATTACTTTTTAGAATTAGTTCTTGCTGAGTTTAAAGATGGGGAAATAAACTTTACTGAAAAATGTTGTTGCTTCCTTAAATTTATACAGGGGTACCAAAAATTGCTGATCTATTTTAAGGAATTATTTTATACACAAAGTTCGTTATTTTAAATGGAAAAGCCTGTGTTTTTTTTAAATAAATCGAAGCAGATTCAAATGCTCTTTCAAACTATATTAGGGTTTCCTATACCTATCTAGCTCAGATGTTGAAGAAAAAGCGATTTTTCAATAAAATTCCAATCAAGATGGTTTGTGTCGCCATGGAAATTTTCTAGTAACAGTTATAAACTATTTTCTAAATCGACATTAGTTTGTGGGCATTATTATTTAGATTAATAATATATTAAAATTAATAATATTAAATAATAACTTAAATTTACCTACAATAGTGTAATAAGCAAGTATTCTTTATTTTATCAAGAAAAATAAAGCAATATCTGCTAGCGGAACGAATTTTATCTCCTAGTGATTTTATTTTGTGAAAAAAATTGCTTCTTGGCCTCAAGGGCTTATGCTCAAAGATATCCAGATAGGAATCTTTCTGATAAGCGTTCCTTTGAAAAACTACTTGTCCTATTTCGCAGAGCTGGTAGTGTGGTTTTTAAAAAACCTATTAGACAGAAACCTCTCGTTGGAAGTTAAGAAAATGAATTTGCCGAAATTGGCTCTTTTATAGAAAATCGAAATATCTACAAGTCATCGTAAATTAAATCAGAGAATTACTTCTTCGTTTTACTTGATAGAACAATAAATACATATTTAATAAATATTATTTATTGAACTATTATATAGGTAAATTAAATAAAAGTAAACTGGTATAAATTTAAATAAACTAATTTCAATTTTGAAAATAGCTACTAACTGTCGTTAGAAACTTGCCATTACGATATTAGCCCTCTTGATTGCCATTTTATTGAAAAATTGCTCTTTATTCAAAATCTGAGCTAGATAGGCATAGGAAACCCTAATATAGTTTGAAAGAGTTTTTGAATTTGTTTCGATTTATTTTAAAAAAATACAGAGTGTTGTATTTGAAATATCAGAGTTTTTATGTAAAATAGACCACCAATTTTTGATACCCCTGTATGCATTAAACGAAGCTATCAAATTTTTCAGTAAAGTTTATTTTTTTGGCTTAAAATTCAGCACAAGAATTACTTTTGAAAAGCAATGCACAGGGTGTTGACAATATTTTTTTATTATGGCATGCAAATTTAAATATCTCTAAATATCTCAAAAACCAAAGTTTGTAAACAATTTTGTGTCAACGGATCCAAATATGAAATAAAATACCGGGTGTTCCATAAGAAAAAATATAACTTTGGTGTGGATCTTAGTTCTGACATACCCTGTACATTTCAAAATAATTTTAAATTATGGACATTGCCTTCCCACATATACCCATAAAATATTTTGTTTCTCCATCTTTCCGTTTTCGTATAATCAACCGAGTACTCAAATCCAATATTTCATGTTATTTCTATGTTTACATTTTTTATGAGTTTTTGCAGCAATCTGATGATATAATATTGTAAGACAATTAAATATACCCCTATATGTATAATATTAAATGATGGGGATTCTTTTCCAGAAATTATAATGTACGAATTTAAAAATTTGGATCAAGATATAAGTGCATGACATGATAGTTTTGAATAGGCTGTGTGTGTGATACTATATTATATTATAATTTATTTCTTGAAAATTATACATCCATGAAAACTACATTTCATGAAACTTAGTCTGCAATAGTGGTCACAAAAACATGCGCATTTTAAATAGATTTAATCTCTTTTAGAATCAATTATTAAATTGCAAAAGTATTGAGGAACGTTGGGCTCTGGCCGAAAATATTGCAGCACCCGTAATCATTCCTTTAGGTAAAGAATTTATCGTAAGTCTCTATAAGAGACTGAAAGCGATAGTTTCCTGGACACCGGCTTTTAAGCTTGATTCAAAAATTATCTTGTGCAAAGCCAAATTATCCAGTGTAAAGATGAAAAATAACGACTATGGACTTGAGAAAATTTCCCAATATCCGGTTATTGTGAAGGAATTCGATGGAAATCATGTCTCCATGCTGGAAAATCAAGATTTGGCCAATGAGATTAACGAAGCATGTTGGAATGACACGTCTACTAAAGACAAATAGATATTTATATTTACCTTTGATATGTTATCAATAAAGTAATTTCTGTAAACAGCTCTTTTTTTTTATAAACCCATATATAGTTATTTTAGTTAAATGTTACGCAGGGTCCACACTTGCTATATAGCACTGCTACATATCAAAGATAACTTAATATGTTACATATTTTTTAGTCATATTTTAGCAAATTTTAGATAACTAGCAAAATAAAACACTAAATCACCACAAAAAGTGTTTTGGGAAACCAAAACACTTTTACTTTTACATTGGACGCGCGTTTCGCTAACCATGTTAGCATCATCAGCAGATGATTAAAAACTAAACTACAATCTACAATTTTAGCGTTTATATACTCGCTCAGTGGGCACCGAGTGGGCGTGGCAAGATCTAGCGAACAGAGTCAGAGCCCACCGAGCATAACAGTTAGATTTCCGCCACTAGAATACTAGGAACAAAAAACTTGAAGGAATTGGACCGTTGTCTCTGTTCATACTATCTTTACATTTATTAATTCTGATGCTTTCATATGCATTTAATTGCCTGTAATTTGAGACTTGTTTAATTAATTTTAAATTATTAAGATCTATACAATGTTCTTTATCAACAATATGTTCGGCAACGCAAGATTTATCCGGTCTTTAAATCTAGTTAATATTGATCTTCTAGTTTGCCTAACATATTTCTGATTACAATCTTTACAAGACCTTTCATAAATACCCGACCTTTCCAGTGGAGGTGTTTTATCCTTTGGATTACCTAATAATTGTTGTAATTTATTATTAGCACTATACACAAGTTTATAGTTGACATTCATAAAAAAATTCCTTTTAGACCACGGGATAACTCTCTATTAAACGGCATTGAAAAATACTTTGACGTATCTTTCTCTAAATTATCATCTAAATTTCTTGAAAAGTCGAATTTTCAGAAATCATTAACCCATACCTACGTTTTAAGTTTTAAAATTGCCAAAATTTTTTTTTCGAAATATCTAGTAATCTTTATAATAAACTTTTTCAAAAATCCAAAAGGCGCATATTTATGACCCCACAAAACTGCAATTCTTTCCCCATTTAACAGACTCTTTATCTCCAGTAGTTTCCGAGATACTCATAGAGAACATCGTAGGAAACTCACCCTGTATAAGCATTTTACAAATTAAATTTTTAAAATTGATGTTCAAATTTGGCGGGCGGACGATAAGTCCTCGACCGCGGAGTAGAAGCACCGCGTGTGCAACAAAAAAGGATAAAGATAAGATAAATGGAAGTCGTTGATATGTTTGCCACAGTTTCTATAGAAATTTACTTGTCCACGTAAGTATAGTCTGTAAAACGAATAACTTTGAATTTGACAGTTCCCGCGGGCTTTTCTAATGTTAGTTTTATTAGGTTAGCACTTTGAATAAGAAGACTAAGGAAGGAGCATAATGCTATCCATGTATTCATGCATGGTGGGCGGCAGGCGGATGAAACTGCCATTTGAATTTTGGAAACACGGCGGAGTTTCTGCCAGTAGAGGGATAGATGGCGCTGCGTAGAAATTTCATCTAAAGTCCCTAGATATTCATCTAGGGACTTTAATTTCATCATGATTTTATCAAGTCATCCACAGAGTATAGTTTAATTAACAATTCGTTTGATTCTCTGTGGAGTAATTGGAGTAGTTGGAGTAGTTGAAAAATATAAATATTTATATAAAATGTTGATAATTTTACAGCGATGTGCTTTGTTACCCTATGAATAAACATTGATATGAAGTTGCTTTCGCCAGAAACAATTATAATTAAATAATTTAATAAAAATTTAATTTCTAAGTGACCCGGATCAGTTAGATCAGTAAAATAAATTGAAAAATAAACGTCATTCCATATCTGGCAATGTCTGTCAGTTTCTGTGAAGTGGAAGTGAATTGTGATTTGTTTTTATGGGAATATTTACGGATTTTTGCGAATTTAGAGTATTTTGGACGATAGGATTGTGAAATTTAAAAGCCAAGTAGTTTCATATATAAGATTAATTAATCCCTGTGATAATTTTTATGAAATTTCTCATAATCAAAACAAATTCTTTCAACAAAATGGCTGTCTCAGAAATTTGGAAGATCATTAATTTTAAAGTTTTATTTAAGTGTATTTATTCGAATCAAGAATTTGTATAACATATTAAAAGCTTAATTTTAAAGGTTGTGCAGTAATTTATGTAAGTGTACGCTTTTAGATAAATATTAAATATACAAATTTGCAAAGACAAACAAGTAATTTTAAAAAGATCATTTATTTATTTAAACGAGTATAATCATTAATCATTAGGTTGAAAATATATTTGTATTTACTTATTTATATATTTTCTATACCCTTGTATTATTTATAAGCCCTATATGTCCTGTTTTATTTGAAAAAAAAATGCTTCGAGTCATCGAGAATAGATTTAATAACAATTTTGTCCCTTGGCTTTGTGTATTATATAATGTGAATTGTAAGATGTTTCTATTTGAATAGGTCATTAAAGTTGAGATTAAAGTTATACCAAATTATATTCACGGTAACTATATGTCTTTTATATAATGAATTATTTATTTATAATTTATAACCTTTTTTATAATTACTTATAACTGATTGTATAAATTCTGATAACTTTTATATATACTTGTATAGTGTTGAATGTGTTATTATGTAATTTTAACAATGTTATAATAAAATAATAAAGTTACAGATTTTTCGTGTTTTATTCTAATTTCAGGGATAATTTCAACCTAGATTATTAATTTATTTGTATCAAAATACATTATTTTTATTTTGTAAAATGTTTTGTTACAAATAAGTTCATAATCTAGATTGAAATTACCAAATATAAGTAAAAAACTTATGAACTGGCAGTAAAGGTCCATTTGAAAATATGGCGCGAACTTTTAGTTCTGGCAGTAGCCCGCTTGGATCGCGTCGAGCGCGTGTTTCCAGGCTTTAACATAGGAGTTTTCATTTCTTTCAGTTAGTTATTCTATGGTGGGCGGAAAAAGCACCATAAAAGCTCTCTAGGGTGGGGATCCTTGACAGTTCTGTTTGACGATTCATTTGACACATTTGAATTTGATTTGAAATTTTGTGGATTTGTCAGTCTTTACGGAGCTTATTTTATGTTATTTATTATTTATTCTACTACTGATAGTTGTATAAAGGTAGTAAATCTAGATGGAAATTGTGGCAACACTTAAATTAACAGTGACACTATAGCGATTTATCGAAAAAGACTCTAAAATAGTTGGTTGCATAGATAAAAAACTTATAATATTAAATAGATAGGCAACTTATAATACATTTCAATTTTATTATACAAGGGCGCCTCTGGTAGTCGGAGGAAGAAATACTAAGGGAAGAGAGGGATGCGGGGAAGTGGGGTTGTTTTAGTTAATTTAAAATAAATTTAGTCATACATGTAAAAACACTTTGTGTGCTTTTAATTAGGTCGAACATATTATAAACGATAAATCAACTTAATTAAAAGCATACAAAGTGTTCTTATATGTCGGATATTAATTAAAAAAAATATTAAAAAGACTAGTAATAGTATATATTAAGTTGTTACAGTTATAATTTAATCTTTGGCGGTTTTCAGCAAATAGCAGGCAGTTTTACATAATTTTCCTCCCTTTGAAGTGAATTGGAAACGGCTATATAATTTTGGCGTAGGCAAAAGATTCCCAGTTTGTTTCCGTTTGAGATCTGAAATAATAAAAACAAATTAAATTAGATTTAACCATCTGCTGATCATGCTAATATAACGCAACGCGTGTCCTTAATTCCTTACATGCGTAAAAAAATAATTAAATAACTGCTCAGCAAGTAGAATTTATTAGCAGTACTAATTTAAAAAATCTATAACTGTAAGTAGGTAGATATATTTAATTTACTTACCATTGGATCCTTCGGAAACCCGGTGTACAACAATTAAACTCCATGCTCCATGATAAAAAATAACTAACAGTCTATACAAAACACAAATTGTCTCACCATTTCTAAAAAACATTGTCTAAAACAGAATACTGCCAAAAAATCTGAAGAAATTACAATAATTCGACAAATCAAAACGTAAAATCACAACAAAAGCGTCTCTGAGTGTCTCGTGTCAGTTAAAAATCAAATGTTATTATTGTCAGATATTGACATTTGCATTGTTGATATTGACAGTTTTAATATTTTGCGCCTCTGCAACTTGGAGGAAAAACTATTTTTAATGAACTGTCATTTCCATTTAAGTTTCCCAGCCATGGTTGGTTGTGTAGCGTGCGGTAGATCTCGGCAAAAATTGAGTGAAATAATGGAACAACTTTTCGCTAGTAAGTGACTATATAATATACATACGTGTAGTAAACCGATCATTTATGAAATTCACTTAAATTAACTAAATTATATATTTTTCTTGCATTTTAGCTTTTATTTAGCTTGTCAAAGATTAGATGTCAAAGAATTTAGATACGTTAATTTGACTTGCTTCAGTAGCGTATCGGATGTTTGTGTTAATAAATACTTATTATAACATCTATTTTTATTAGAATTATGTATTTTTATAACAATTTTAATAACTACCAACATTTATTCACAACGTAAAATAAAACAACAAATTATTGAGTCTATCCCACGTCTACCCTACATCATAGTTTTACATTTTTTAAATAAAATTAGAACGACACTGATAAACCGGAATCTAAGTCGGCCATATTTGAGGCCCATCGCGGTGTACTTAAGATTTTTGATATGCCCTTCATTAGTCTTCTTATTCAAAGGGTTAGCAACTTGCGGCCATGCTGATGTAATGCGGTCTCTAATAGAACAGCCTCAGCGATATTTATGACGTCACGCTAGTTAGATACTTCGGATTAATAAATATGTGGTAGAATACATGGAACACATAATTATTCCTCGTATTTTTGGTTTGTATTTTAAAAATGATATAGTTTACATGAAATACATAATATACAGTTAATAAAATACAATATATATATATATATATATATATATATATATATATATATATATATATATATATATATATATATATATATATATATACACATATGCTATACATATATATATATATATATATATATATATATATATATATAATGCTATATATATATATATATATATATATATATATATATAATATATGTAACCCTGTATATGCTCTATATATGCTGTATATATATATATATATATATATATATATATATATATACTGCTATATATATATATATATATATATATATATATATATATATATATATATATATATATATATATATATATATACATATATATATATATATATATATATATATATATATATATATATATATATATATACCTATTTATAGTAATAAATACTTTGGCAGATAAACTATAAACCATACAAATGCAGCAAATGTTCTACAATATGGCTGAAATCGTACTCCATAGTCAATGTAGATAGTTGTTGTGTTAAGAATAATAATTTAAAAAAATATGTGGTCATCTTTTGAAGTTTATATTAGTTTATTAATTGCAGTAAACATTATAATATATAAATAAATTTTGTGATTGCAAATAATAATACATCACTCCTAGTAGATATTGAATGTTTTTTTATTAAATTAGATCGATTTTCAAACCACAAAATTTAAAATATATTTTACATTTTACCCATTATCTTATGTACCATCATGTATTCATTAATTGTATATTGTAAAACATTTGTGCTGTATTTGTATGGTTCATAGTTTATTTGGCAAAGAATTTATTACTATAAATAGGTATATATTATATTTTATTTATTAACTTTATATTATGTATATTTCATGTAAACTATATCATTTTTAAAATACAAACCAAAAATACGAGGAATAATTATATTTTCCATGTATTCTACAACATATTTATTAATCCGTAGTATCTAACTAGCGTGACGTCATAAATATCGCTCCGTGGCTGTTCTATTAGAGACGGCATTGGTCTATATTTAGAAATGTCAAAGCTGATAACATTTTACTTTTGTCAATTTGACATTTCGTGTTGATTTTTTGCAAGAAGAGGAAGAACTGTCACTTGTTTTATTATTTTCCTTTTCTATTTCACGAAAGTAAAAAGAGTTACCTATCTGATTCGTTCAGGCACTCAATTTAAAGAATATCAGTAACTTTTTTGATAGAGGGATTTTATATTTGCCATGTTGGTAAAAAATAACGGTCAAAATTCAAAGTTATTTATTTTATAGACTATTGATATGATTTAGGGTCTCATTACTCCAGTGCTCTGAAGCGGTAATATTGACGTGAGTCTGATATTAAGTAAATAAAAATAAAACTACAGGGTTTGTGAATTCAGAAAAAAAAACATTTTAGGATATAGTGTTCTTGGTTGTATATTTTCTTATTAATAATGTTGCTATATGTACAACTAAAACAAATATAAAGAAAACATAAGAATACAGTGGAGTACCGTCAAAAAAACACCACCTACTGGGCATGCTAGAGCGACAATATTGGGAGAATCACGTTCAGTCATTATTTTATTAATAAAATCCAAATACATGTCCACGCGAGAGTATACTCCTGGGTGCATACCATCACCACAGTCAACGCCCCACGACACTACTCCTATTTGAGATACTCCACAGAGCAGTGGTCCTCCCGAATCTCCCTGAAAGCAATAAAGTTAACAAAATTTTTACTAGTAAAACATGTTTAGAAACGATTGTTACTATAGTGTCTTCAACGAGATTGTGTGCGATGTAACGCAGTTTCAGGTAGTAAAAAGTAAGTGAAAATGAACCCAAAGTGGGCGACGCGATATCTTCACAACAGTGAAACAATATATGTAAAGGGAAATTAAAATAACTTTCGTTGCACATCATAATACGACCACCAGAAAACTCCATAAGACGACGCATGGCGTCATTGATGACGTGCAACGAAAGTTGTTCCAATTTCCCTATAGATGGCGTCCCCTACAAGTAGGAGTCATACTAATATCTAAATCGAATTTATCATTTTAAGAAACATCCAGACATCAATTTTCATCCAAATATAAACTAGAAATGTTCAGAAATTATTTAGAGAGAAAAAAACAACGAAATAAAAATGAAATTTCTCCACCCTATATTTCCAGAACGAAGCATTTTAGGACATATGAACTTTCCCAAGTAGCATCTATCTGACTTCGAACTAAATCTGACATGAAGCGACGTCAGATTTTGTGCAAATTTAGGTCGGGTGCTGGTGATACGACCGGTGACGTCGCTTTCATATTAAAAGCGACGTCGTTGGATCCGAGTCGGTAAATCCAACGATCTGTCGACGTACAAAATAAAAAAGTACCGTTTTTATTAATTTCCCAAAGTCGTTTCCACGTTGGCTTGCACGACGTACATATACTTGAACTAGCCCGACGTCTACCTGTTGTCCGAATAGGATAGGTCTCACTGATAATCCCTAAAGTAACGTCTAAGTAATTATATTTTGTTGTATTTTATGTTCATATTTATAACCTAATTTACGTATCTCTATTTACATCCGTAAAGACAACCAATTAAGTAGCATTTGTGGCCTAATAAACACAGAGAAATAGAAGGGATAGAGAATGAGCGTCAACATGCGCAGAAGGTCTAATCAAGTTGGGCGCCATATTCCAGGTCTTCCTGTCATTTTGTATATAGGTGGTAATCTATAAGTAATCAAATATCAATTTGCTGTTTTCAACCATACGGGGGGCAATTTAAATTTAGTGAAATTCTATCATTATTTATTATGGTTAGTTAACATTATGATTTATTTAATTATCAGTTTCAAAACTGCGTACAATATTGGTATATAATACACTAAATATACGAATATTCTGACAAAAGACGCTACGGACAGATGACCTTTTCGTCGTTAAACACTCGAAATGATATTAAATAAGTATTTACAATATTTCATGTTTACTTGTACTGAATTACGCGTTTCAATTTAAAATTTTTGCAAATTTGGTAAAAATTGTTCTAAACAACTTTTTGTTCAAGTTGTATATTCATAAAAAACATTTGGTTCATAATTATTTTTGATGATTATCTACCTTGTATTTTTAATATAAACCTAGAAAAAATATGTTTTTGTTTTATTTTTTTTATTCGTCCCTTCAAATTATGTTTCAAAAACTGTTACATAACATGTCCTCTAACAAATATTTTCATAATACATAAACATCATTGATTTTATTAAGGGTATTATTATTAGTATTTATCCTGGTTTTTGTCGACAATAAAAACTCAATCTTGTAATAGAACATCAATTTTATATTTCGTAAAATTATTTTGATACAAATTCGATTTGTCAAAATTCAAGTCATTAATATATTGATAAACAACCCAAATTATTCCTAAATATTTTATTATAAACAAAAACTGTTACCGGTAAGTTTGTAAAACACATTATGGTTTGTCGTAATACTAGAAAAAATCATTTATTTTTTGCACAAAAGAAGCTTGTCGATCCTTATTTGTCCATAACAAAATTCTGTATGTACATATACCTAATTTATTATTAAGAAAATTAGATTATATGATCTCAGAATTTTAAGAAATTTTTTTTTAAGATAAAATAGTTTCTTCTCAACTGTAATATTGTCAACTTTGGCCTGTATTTTATCTATTTAAAAACATGGGATTGACAATCCCCTTACTAAAATACATACTGGAAGGTACCGATTAAGTTTCATTGCATCAAATACCTTTACTATAAATCCTGGCTCACAACTCACAATTTAAGGCCATTGCAAAATGCTTTTGAACTTCATCATAGATTTTACAAGAATAAAAGTGTAATATTGAAACAAAGTAACACTGTAAGCTTCATGACTAATAGTCTCATTTTTAACACTCTTTAAATATCATCTCGTTAACAATTATGAATATTATATGATTTTTCTCAGTGATTTGTGGCACAGATACAAATTAATATATGCCCCATAACAGTTTTTAAATAAGAAACTTCTGCCTACAGATTTAATTTTCTTATTGGCATAATACCCTTTCTTCCAAGTATATAAATCTTGCCATTTTTTTCAGTCCAATGTTCCTTGTTTTTACAGTTGTAGGAATACTAAAAATGTTGACTATAGAACTTGATACTATGTTTGAAAAAGCCTTCATACCTGTAACTGTGCATAAATCTAATTAACTGAATTCTCCTCCTCTTGACACTCTGAACACTGCTGCTGCTAATGTTAGAAATATTTAGCACAAAACTACAACTACCTACAACAAACTTTACAATAAAAATGTAAAATTTTTGCTGTTCGATTAAAATACCCTATCTTATGTTTTCTTTTCCTCCAAATAATCTTCTTGTCAAGTAAGGACCAATCTTATTTGACATATTTCTGGTACACTTGAACTTGTGCTTTCATGGACACTATAAGAGTGCACTGTTTTACAGAAGCATGAACATTGATTCCAAGTATCTTCTTCCTCCACACGTAATAAATAAAAACATCCTCTTTAAATGGCCACATCATACACTTATTTTTTTGACCATTCCCAATTACAATCACGATTTTACAAATCGCCTTTAGGAAAACTAAAAATAAACAGTTTTTGGATCATCTGTAAACCCGATTATGTTGTATAAACTTACACATGAAAACTAATCATTTTCCCGGCGTATTAGCTTTCTTAGAATGACTATGACAATATACAATAAGCCTTTTTGAATTAGTGTTTAGAATAATTGAGACTCTGATTGAGATAATAATAAATTTTAACTAGATAACAACACGAACGAAAAAAAAAACAAAACAAACAGATGTCAATTAAAGAGGGAAGTGACAGCGAGACCTGGAAGATGTCTGCCATCTTGCCGTTTATAACCTAATTTACGTATCTCTATTTACATCCGTAAAGACAACCAATTAAGTAGCATTTGTGGCCTAATAAACATCATGAACATAACCTAATAAAAAATTTTGTTTTTGTAAACAAAATTATTTTTTTTATTATGCCTAAAAAACACTAAAAATGCATTTAGACATTCATCTACATTTTACACAAAGAGGTCGAGGCTTTTGCAAAATAATAATAGTAGTAGTGATGTCTTGCCTCCACCCACGAATGCAGAGGAGACTGCACATCAGCCAGAACAGGTAGGTATACAATACTTATGTTTGTAGTATTAAGAAAGTATTCTCCTCGTTCAAGTGGCTGCCCATTTTTTAAGGAGAAAACAAAAACTAAAATATAATTGCACAAATTCACAAATAACTGATACGCAAAGTAAGGTTACGCCTACGAAACCATTGAACCGTCAACCGTCAAACATTTTTTGACAACAAACAATTGACCTATCATAGACCAATAACAGACAACGTCGGGAATCGTTTACCAGGAATACAAAAATTATATGCTCTGTGGCCGAGGACGGATGCTCCTGCGTATACCGGCCGATCGCAAATTTTACGTGGCGTACGTTGGAATTATATACGTCATAATACGATTGCCGGTCGTCCGGTTTGATGACTTCGGTCGTGTGAGACGACTAATGTTGGAGACCCGGTCGGAATTGGTATATTGGTAGTTCATATTAAGTCGGACACAGAAATCCGCCATTCTTAACAAGTATCCGATTGTCAGCCATTTTAAAATCGTTTTTTGTTTTTAAAATTTATATCCACATTCCGATTCCTAGTAGAATAATATTGATAAGGTTCAGTTTGGGGGGAACCACAGTACAGTTTTATGATTAAACCAGCTAGAAAATAAAAAAATATATTTTACGAGTTACTTTTTTATAGATATTTTTATTTCATAAATCTACCTAATTTTGAAGGCGCTTTTTGTTTTCCGGAGTATTTTAATCAGATATATCAAAAAGTGACTTCCGTTGACAAAACTGATGTCTGGATTAATGATTTAGAATGATTATAATATGAAATTAGGTAGACACTTATTCGAGGAGTGATTATGAATCCATTATGTATTCTTGGTAGCGAATTTAAAACCAACCGTAACGTAAGTGCTTAGCGACGAATTTTAAGTGACTGAAATCCAACGTAATATGACGTTGGTAATTGGTAGAATTACATTCCCTATTAGGTCAGATACCGACGTCGAGGCGACCCGAATCTGTATTCCCCATTTAGGTGCAATTAAGGGTCGTCAGGCGGTCGAACCGACGTTGGTACCCGACGTCGGGTTTATTGAACGCGA
Organism: Sitophilus oryzae; assembly: GCF_002938485.1. NCBI lineage: Eukaryota > Metazoa > Arthropoda > Insecta > Coleoptera > Curculionidae > Sitophilus > Sitophilus oryzae. The sequence continues at coordinate 6,774,260 of NW_022146105.1, forward strand.
CGTATACCCGACGTTAGATAACGTCCAAATACTACTTGGGTTTCTACTTAGTTTTATCTGCAGAATGTGTTGCCGAAGTTTCCTCTATATTGTATGTAATTTTTATTACTCCTTGTTCATTCAAACACTTATTACCATTTGCACTAAATACTTGAAAAAATTTCAGTTTCCCTAAAATTGTTTACATTGTCATACAAAATGTAAATGGCCATTAGTGTCTCACGAGCAAGTACTATAGGCTTGGTGCATTCTTCGCCGGTGCTGCCACCGCCCGAGAATATCCTAAATAACGAATACACACGGGTTTAAATGGCGAATAAACGAAAAAATTAGTATATAATTATTCTAAAAGTGTTAGAACGAATAATTTGTGGAAATTCTAAACAAAAAAATAAAAAGGTAAATATTTTGATATCTCTATATAAGGAATCTTTTTAAAGGTACATAATTATAATTTTAGAAGATGTTTATAAAATATTTAATCACTAGTTGATTAAAAAAGCATACCATTAATATTGCACACAAATTATATTTCATCCTCTCATAGTACATGTAACGGGCACTTTGTTTACCCGCTTGTTTAGTCGAACTGCTTGATTCCTTTTGTGCTATTGATCAAATCGGTGTAAGAAATTATGAAGCTATAAACTGTTGTTTCGGGAGAGTTGAATATCCGGGAAAGTTGAGTTATTGAAAGATATTGCACCAAGAACGCCCTAATTACGCTCTCATTTACGCGTTAACAGTTTTTTGGGCAATTTTATTAACATTTGAAATTGTCACAACACAACAAGACTCTTAGTTTGAAGTCTTTTTTATTTTTTACTACCCGAAATTGCGTTACATCACACAAACCTCGTACCTGAGTGTTTTATAGTCTCAATAAATGCACTAGCAAAAAACTAAAATACCTGATTTCAATATTATTTTAATGCGATCGACATGACGGCGGCGAACTATATTGATAATTTCTGATTTCTGCCGTAGAGTGCGCTGCGGTCGGAATTTGTTGAAATCAACTGAAATGCACCAAGCCTATACGAGCTAGTAAAATTTGACTCACGTCTCAAAAAGATTTGCCATCACTGATCTAGAAGTTTAATCAGTATTTTACCTGACAAGTGTCTATGCCTTCTGCTGAAAATGTACACATCTTCGTCTCATCGATATTCCATAAGCTGTATTTGCATTCGTCTAATGACAGATAAGGAATAAACGCACATTGTAAATTGACCCTTGCGGGAAGTTGTGGATTGTGTCTGTCTCTGTTCATTATTCCCCAGCCCATTACTAGGGCTCTACTACATATTTCCTCTAGGTATGTGGGAACCAACAACATCTTGGGTATTTTTACGTAGTCGATATATTTAGACTTAGGCAATGGATTAGCCAGCTACAAAAACAAATAAAAAATATTATCTTAGACTAGCAATAATGCGATAATGCATAAAATGTAAGATATAATAATTATATATATATATTGGCAATATATCATGTCTTCTTGGTCACTAAAAATTAAGATTCTTGATTCACAACGAAGTTACTGGGGTGTAGAAAGTGCCGTAAGCTGCTTCGAGAAAAGGATGGTACGGCTGTGATGGCAGATACAATTAACTAGATACAACAAATTAGGATTTTCTGTTTGTTTGGGAGTAACTAGAATACTTAATTTTGTTCCAGACAATAATTCACTAAACAAAGATATAAACCACATCAAAAATACATTAATTGAAAACGACTATCCACCATCTTTTATTGAGAGAACATAAGAACGAAATAATAATAATAATAGCTCCCGTATATAACGCCTTGGGAGTAGCAAGGTACAGCTTGCTATACTAGAGCCGTTCGGTATACAAGGAAGGTAATGTGGCTAGCACTACGCTTCAACCGCCTATTATTACCTCAGGATCGTGAATCCCAAGTACTTAGTTAAGGCTGAGTCGATCTAGGTACCCAAACTATTTTTATTTTAATAAAAATATTCAGCTGATGAAATGCCGGGTGTGGGAATCGAACCCACACCTTGAGATTGGTAGACGACAGCCTGTACCTTTACGCCACCGGGCACCTTAAGAACGAAATACAAACCTCAAATCATAGGTAGAATGCACACAATGGCAACAAAAAAAATACACAATATATACACAACTTACAATTCCATACATACGAGGCGTTTCGGAAAAATTAAAGGATATCTTACGCAAAAATTAAAAGAAAGGATAAGAAATCAATATAACATACGAACGTTTTTCAAAACACAAAATACACTTTTATCCATTTTAATCCACACTAAACCAATGAACACTGAACAAAAAATTAAAAATGTAATATAGAAAATACCATGTGAATGTGATAAGTTTTATGTTGGTCAAACCCTTATATATTCGAATTAGAAAAAGCCATAATACTTAAAAACAGGTTAATCCAATATTAGTAATATAATATCAATAAATTAACTGTGGATTTATGCTATGATCACACCTGACATAATTAATAATACCGGTTACGTCAAACAAATAATGAAATCAATCAAAGTCACAATCTGAAATGGGAAGAAATAAAAAATTGTGTGATTCTTCCACGCAAACCAAAGAAATTTTTAAAATTCCGGTTGTTCTTTTAGATCGAATGTCGATACCAACAAGAGTCCCCGATGAATGCTGCGTTCTACACGAATCAACTTTAATAGAAGAAACAAATTCAATTTCAAGAATGCCAAGAAGTTATTCAGCATTTGCTATAAAAATTGCAAATGATGCTCACTCAACACGCGTGCATAAAAGGAAAAGTATAGAAACAACACCTAAAAAGAAAGTAAGATTCCTAAAACCAGGACCGTTATCCTCCAAAGAAAAAGCATGCTGTGAATCCGACAATGATGCATTACTTATTCCCGTGGCTAGAGATGCGATAAATAATGAAACTGAGGCCGATATTTCAATGCCGCATGAAATAGATGCTATTTTGGAAGAAAGTAATGAAAACACGATGGTTGAAGAGTTGGAAAAATCTATTCAATCCGAAGTCATTTCATTAGAGGCGATCCCTAGTCCAACGATTTTAGAAATTACTGAATTGAATGTGGAAGGCAATAATAACTCAGCAAATGACTTACCTAACAGAACGAAAACAACTATAATTTGTTCAAATACAGATGAACGTGGCCAGGAAGAAGAGCCTGAAGAGCAACACTTTAATAATTCACATTATAAAGAAGATGCTGAGAATGGTTCAAAAAATCAGAAACAAAAAGTAATTATTATTAAGGCTAACACTGTTCATATTTATAACCATTATTATAATTATTAGCGGGTACTCTGATATTGTCTCATATATTTAGTGTTATTTATAATAAATAAAAAATTATATGAAATCAATAAAAACTGTTTGATTTTATAAGACAAAGTTATTCTCAAATATCGTAACTTGACGCGGTAACGTTAATATATGTTCAAATTAGTTAAATTGTCTTAAAAGTCTTAATTTGCAATTCAAGTTAAACTGTTGATAAGAAACATAAGCAACATAATAATTATGTTGCAAAAAAATAATAATCACAGGTGTAGAATATTTAATATTGATACTTAATATGGTTAAATGTTCTTCGATAACTTTAGGTGTGTTCTCAGAAGAATCCCTGACTAGTCAGCACGTTTCTCATTGGTTAAAATGCGTAGAAACCTGATTGTTAGTCTGGTTTCTACACATTTCAACCAATAAGAGACGCGCTGACTAGTCAGGGATTCTTCTGATAACAGACCTTTTGTTGATAACTTTTGGACTGTCATTGAAGCTGCCATAACAGTTTATCAGTGTTTTATGACTGGGTAGTGTCATCTGTCAAGCGATATCTGTAGGTAAGTAGATATAAATCAGAAAGTTAGACCGTTAAATGCTGATTAAAAGTTGTCTCTCGATATTTTATCGATTTCTGTCTCCTTGATGAGATAAACGCAATTTAATTAATTTGCCTTAATCCAATTCTATACAGGCCCGGCAATGGATCTCTAGGCATAGGAATTACATGCATTGGAATGAAACGCCTATAAAAAGTCTATGCTTAAACAGAGATGGACAACAACTTCCCCGTTTCCACTTCCACTACGACTGTCTTCTTAGACAAACTCCAATAAGATAACAAACTTTGGAAATTCCGCCACCTCCCATCCACTCATGATACCCATCTCCCTGCCCTTTATTTATCGCCATTATTTTATTTCCCTTCCCGCGCCTCCGGACGTCGCTATTCCGACTCCCGTCATTTCATCACAGAGTTGCCAGGTCTACCGGTTTCGTCTGTAAGCTACCGATCTACCGATTTAAAGAAAAATCTAACGATATATTCAACTGCGTCTTTAGTTTTTACAATAGAAGCACTTTTAAAAAGCTGACTTATTTGACTAAAAATTAAGCGACTGCCGCGTTGGAATCTGTATAATCTGACTTTATTATTGTTTCATTAAATTTTATTTAGTAATAACACACATACAGGTCATCGTTCTGTCTAGTTGCAGAGTTTACAGAGATATTCCTAAAAATCCTTATTACTCCTTATTAGGCGCGGTATTGGCGACATGCCCGAAGAAGTTGATATCTTTTGAAAAGATTTTATTTCATTCATCTACTAAAGTTGAACCCATATTTTCCCCAAAAAATGTAAACAAAAACAAAATTTAAGTTAAGAAACAACCTAAATTCGTACAAATATTTTAGTGATTTTCCCGTCAAAAAATATATTAATATGAAAAAGAGTTGAGAGTTGCTACAGCTTTCCCATTGAAATGAAATTAATTTTAGATATCACTGATCAAAATTTGTACAAAGGTAAAAAGTGACTGCTACACTAATTTGTGACTGCTATCCCTACTTGTTATAGTTTTATATGTTTTTATTAATATATTAATATTATTTAATTCAATATTTTTTTTAATATTAAATAATATACCTAGCTATTTCTAATTCTTGTTATATTTATTATATTTGTATTTTATTTGAGTGATCTATTATTACGACACATAGGAATGCTAATTTTGGACTTAAATATTATATTTTATTTCGTTTCTGTACTTTTAATTTTTGTTGAAGATCTACCGAGAATTTTGTTCTCGTATGGAATTATAATCTAACAAACCCGGCAACCCTGTTCGTCTACTCCTTATAAAGTTTTTTTCGGCCTAATTCCTTTGTCACAGCCGCGGCTTTGTGAAGCGCCGCCGCCGACCGACTGTGTCGGGGCGACTGCTAGGAAGATCGTACAGTATTGCCATTTCATAGAATTGCACTTGCTATTTTAGAAATGATATCAAAGTTTTGCATGTTACTTTTCGTTTTAGAAAGAAGTTATGTGCCTAGAGAAAACATTCGTAAAATTGTTTCGTACTTTATTTAATATTTCATTAAGTAGGCAAGATAATGGGATTAGAAGATTTAGGATTTTGACAAGCCAACATAATTTCGATTTAATTGAATGGCAACACTGTCCGTCCTGTTTCTATTTTTTCGATTCTGTTCTATTAGTAGGCGGTAGCCCCCACACAAGCGTCTTAAAGACCCGCCCGGCAGGGGCTCTCTCGCAGGGGCTCTCTCGTCGTATCACTTCTATGATCACTTTCCCTATACGATGGTAGGGAAAAGACACTTTATCCGTCTCTGTTGCACTGCAGTGTATTTTGCAGCCTTACCATCTTTTTTTATCGCATTGAAAACCTCCTATTGCTAATATTCTTTTGCCAGTAGTGTATAATAGCAACCCTTAAAAAAATGTAATGGCATTAGCTTGCCAAAAAGTTAAATAAGTACTCATTGATTCCCCATAAAAAATATGAAAAAAAGTTTCAATAAACATGGGTGCGGAAATGCATAATTTTAAGGTTACAGGATGTTAAAACTTTTACAAATGGGCCCTAGGAATTTTCTCTAGGTTACACTCTACATCGTGTTATAAATTTTAATTAAATTTGGTAATAAATTACATGAAATAAATATTTTTTTTTATTTGTATTTTTAATGTTATTTTATTGTCATTAATAAAATTGCGTTTACCTCATCGAGGAGATCGATATGGATAAAATATCAATATACATCTTTTAATCGGCATTAAATGGCCTACACAGATTTGTTAATAAGAGGAAAAAGTCAGTGGCGCACATATTTTTTTAGAAAAATACTCCAGTGATAACTTATATACACGTCCCTGGTGAATGTGTCGGCACTTTTTTAGCATTAAAATATGTAGCACTCTCACAAACCTTCCAAATTTCATTCGAATTGCTAAAAGATTTTGGAAGAAAGATTTTAACCTCCTGTAGCTACGAAACAAAACAGAATTGGACCCATGGTTATATGAAAAATACTTATTTATACATGACGAATCTCCCCACGAGAGAAGGCATATGTTCTTTGAAACACTCTGTATTTTACTTAGCTTATTTATATTCGAAAAAAAAAACAATAAAATGACTATAATGTATAACGATTTTGTTGTAATCCAATTTATTTAGTACTAATTTCTCTGTAGTTTTTCCTTTTTATCATAAAATAGGTACGTACTTAAGCTTGATTTTCATGCGTCCGTTATCCGTTGATACGATCGATGGTTCGAATCGAACGGTTCTCGAAGATCCTACGATAACGGACTGTTTGACACTTTTTAACAAATTTAATCTAATCTTAATAAAATTATAATATATTCTGTTTTTTCTCTCAGGTAAGATTTCGACAAGCGATGACAGAAAAAGAGATGACGTCCATACCAATACATTTATTTAAGTAAAAAAAGTTTCTAATATATTTTAAGTTAACTATGGATCGGTTTATATATAAATCCGTCATGAACTTGACATCTCTTGTTGTTTTTAACCAGTTTTATTGGTTTATTTCAAAAATGACAGATCATATTTCAATATTATTGGTTTAACGGAACGATGAACGGACGTCGATGCATATGAACTCGACTTAAGATTTTTGAGAGTTGTCAAACTCTTGCCAAATTATAGGTTATAATTTTGTGTCAAATTATGTCAAATAGAAACGATAAATATTTTGCATTTTGGACTGTGTTATTACGTGTGTTTCGTGTTTTTTTAAATTAAGTGGAGGAAAACTCAAAGGGGAAATTAAGTGTTGACCCAGACCATAGTTTACAGTGAATATTCGGTGCCTAGAGGCAGGTTGCCAGAGATTATGGCCAGAGAGTTGTATTGGTCACAAATAAAGTTTGTACACTATCTTGTATATGATACCAAAAACTGGAGTACCTATCTGTAAAACAGCAAAACACGATAGGTAAATAATAATCATATTGAATAATTATATGAAGAAATTTTTATCTTTTTTTGGTATGTGGTGTTTATTAAAATACACCCTTGCTTATTTTGTATTAACAATACCGTAATTGTTTTTAGTAAAATAACTCGATTAGATTTTTTCAATTTTATACATTTTTTTTTCACAATAATTTGAAGTAATCATTTGTCACTCAAATTTTAAATATATTAATTTTCTGCTATGCTTTGCAATTGTACCAAGTTATTTCTTTTTAAAGTAAAATAAACTACCTTGAAAATAAAATGACAGACACATCTATCACTGTCAAGAATCTTGTCGTTGGACAGACTATAGTACAAGAGCTAGCACCGTCGGGAACACGAGACTTTTAAGAAAATTTATTTTAATATTCGTTATTATGCTCTCCTGACCAAAGTACGGGCCGTCTGGCTGCCGCTAGACTATTGCGGTTCAGTACTGCGCATCACATCTGTACAGGGTATCCCATTTTCGTATGTTTTATGAGATTTCTCGTTTATATGTAGAGATACAATAATTCGATTTTCACATTACTTTGCTATTTTTTTATGAAAAAAAAATATGCTACACTGAGGCACCTGACCTCCTTAGTTTCTGAAATACAGAGCGAATTTGTGATGCGCAGTAGAGAACAGATGTTGAATACAGATATAATGCGCAGTAGTGAACGCAAGGTCTACCGGCAGCCAAACGGGCCGCACTCTGTTCAGGAGAGCATAGCAAAAGATATACATATTAAAGAACCAGCTTTCTTAAAATTCTCTTCCTAAAATGACACCAATCACAAGCAAATCGTATATCCGATGAAAGAAGGCATGAAAATTCAATAAATTTAAAAATTATGTAATTTTCTAACTAATCGAAGTCTTTAGAATGTAGAATGAGTAAGAGGGGGGGTTAATCACTGCGACCTTAAAGATCTATTTGTGCCCCCTTCCTTAAGTCATCACACAATCTATAACCCATCATACTCCTGTTGTAGAAGGGACAGGATATTTCCCAGCCTCCTCCGACAACAGTTCTTCCTCCGAGGGTACCTACACACCCTTCCACGGTTGGAGTTTGGCCCTCCGTGCCGCCCTTCACACTCGAGGAGCTTGCCTTCGACTCCACCCGTGAGGTGGAGGCTGGAGGATCTGTCTCCATTTTCTCCACCTCTTTAACTTGGTCTCTCCTCAGACCTGATACCGTTGTTGTCCCGTATCTATAATAGAGGATATGTCCCTCTTTATCTATTGCCTCCTTGGATTTGAGGTCAATTCTTATTGTGAGGACCTGACCATGACTCTCCTCCCTCGAGTTAATGACTCACCAACTCGCTGTCCTTACATTGAAGTTCTGACCCTGGATAAGGCTCAGCAGGTAGGTGGTGATTTTCCCCTTGGTCCTCGGCAGAAAGACCGTGATGGCCGCCCCTTTAGGGATGTCTATCAAAGTCTTTAAATTCAACCAATAAAATTAATATCGTATCATTGTATCGTCGGACAACGGGTGCATGAAAATCAAGCTTCAGTTAGTGTAATTAGTTACCTTTATGAGTCCTATATCGTTAAAGAATGTATGTGGATTGAAGTCGGGATGCAGAATTTTCCTGTGTGCGTCTCGAACGTAGGGTCCTGAAGGTCTGTTTACTCCTGCGAAAATAACCAAATCAAAGTCACCGGTCAGGCAATGTGACGCTGTCAAAACCCAAAACTCGGATAACAGTGTTCCGCCACATTTTATGTAATATCTGTCACCCTTATCGTAACTGATACTAACCTAAAAGGAGCAAAACAATATCATCATCAAATTTTTAGCGATTTAACAATGAAGTAAAATGATTTTAATTTTAAAAGGAAAAAGTATGCTTCGGACGAAAAAAATCAATAAACAATAAAAATTACAGTTGGGGGTTGGAACTGTTGGTGTTACACAGCAAAATAAAACACTAAATCACCACAATACACCAAAGCACTTTTACTTTTACACTGGACGCGCGTTTCGCTAACCATGTTAAATGAAGGGATAATGATAAAATAATTAGAAAACGTAGGTATCCAATCGACTTTTCAAGTGGAGAAACATACGTCAAAATATTTTTCAATATCGTTTGATAGAGAGTTAAGCTTGATTTTCATGCATCCGTTTTCCGACGATACGTTGATACGATATTAATTTTATTGGTAGAATTTAAAGACTTTGATTGGTTATCATTTTATATTTTCGTTTCCATAACGATTTTGCTATTTTACTTATATTTTTATTAAGGTTAGATTAAATTTGTCAAAAAAGTGTCAAAACGTCCGTTATCGTATGAACGGGTCCGTTGACGGGCTGAAGTAAAATATTTACGGATGAAAAGTGGCGCGAAAACGCTATCACCAATCACAGCACCGACCGTCGGACCTACGTATCAACGTATAAAGCTGGAGTCTCATGCATCCGAAATCCGATGGTACTACATCCGAAATTTGAAGTTATCCTGTGAAATAAAAAAGGCCTGTCACATACATTCGAAAGTTCGTTCCGAAATTTGACACTTTTGACATTTTTCTGCTGCACTGAATAGAGATTCATGTCATGTTTTATTTGAGAAACACTTATAAAAATAACTTCCTCGCCAAATATCCCGAAATTGCCCACTTCCCACTAACCTTGTTTTTAAAAACAAATGTTTTCAAAAAAAGTGAGGTTAAAAAACACACAATATCTTACAAAAGTTAAACAAAATTTAACTTTATACGACGTCGGACGATTAGTTAAAATTATCGGATAATAATTGGTGTCAAAATATTTCGACCAATAGGAGCACCGTCGGATCGTCGTATCATCGGATTTCGGATGCATGAGACTCCGGCTTAACGGATGCATGAAAATCAAGCTTTATCCTGTGATCGAAAAGGAATTTTTAAGAATGTCAGTTATAAACTTGTGTATAGTGCTAATAATAAATTACAACAATTATTAGGTAATCCAAAGGATAAAACACCTCCACTGGAAAGGTCGGGTATTTATGAATTTTTTTGTAAAGATTGTAGTCAGAAATATATTGGGCTAACTAGAAGATCAATATTAACTTGATTTAAAGAACATTTAGCTCAGATAAGATATGGTAGACTGGATAAATCTTGCGTTGCCGAACATATTGTTGATAAAGAACATTGTATAGATCTTAATAATTTAAAATTAATTAAACTAGTCTCAAATTACAGGCAATTAGATGCATATAAAAGCATCAGAATTAATAAATGTAAAGATAGTATGAACAGAGACAACGGTCCATTTCCTTCAAGTTCTTTGTTCCTACCATGTTCCTACTACTCTAGTGGCGGAAATCTAACTGTTACGCTCGGTGGGCTCTGACTCGGTTGGCTAGATCTTGTCACGCCCACTCGGTGCCCACTGAGCGAGTATTAAACGCTAAAATTGTAGATTATTAAAATTGTTTTATTATTAATTGAAGATCTAATTACTAGATCTCATATCTAGTAAAAATAAATTACTAGAAACAATTTACTAGATCAAAAAATGGTAAATATTTCAGAAACGGTAAGTGCGGTAACTGTTTTAATCAAATTTATCTTTTTTTAATCGTAGAAAATAAAAATGTAATAATACACAGGGTGTTATATTTAAAAAAATACAATTTTCACATTATTTATTTATTTTTTACACTATGTACCTTGATTTTTAGTAGTCCTCCAAAGACCCCATTACTCAAAAATTCCAAAAGAATTAATTATTTGACTACAATACCCCGTGTCGAATAGTGTAAACAATCCTGTATCGCATTTTATTTCAAAAACAACAACTTTAGTTTGTAAATGAGTTTGGTTGACCCGATAAATCTGAATTGCCCGATATTTTAGAAAAAAAAAGAAAAGTAAACATTTGAAACAGATAATTTAATATTACTATAATAATATTTGACACAAAAACTAAAACTCTTAATCTAAAACCGAGCCTAGGAATTGCTTAAATGAAAAAAATGCTGTTTCAGACTTTTACAATAATATCACTGATACGTTTTTGCTTTATTCTACGTCTTTAAAAGAGCTCTTTCAGACGAGGATACTGTATGCGAGATTTTGTATACGGGATACAGAATTACAGTCGAATACTATCGAGATACTCCTTTGGCATACTTTTTTTTAGGTACAAAATAATATTCTAGTTTAAAACAAATTTCAGTGCGGTGCAGTCGTATTATTGTATTAAAATGAATATTGAAGAGTGCGTTCTGCTGTGGCATATACATATATAATAATAAAAAGCTTATAAATTTTTCATTATCGAAAGCGGCACGATCCATGGTTCTCTTATTTATTGTTCGAACTCACTCTCACTACTGAATTATTATTTTACTATAATAAACCTACAATAAATATTCTGTTTACCTGTGAAATCGAACTTTTTGTGTCGCAAAAGTATGCAAATCTGGACAGGTCCATAAGCTACTATGAAAATTCTGTATCCCGGATACTCCTTCGTCGTCGGGCGGCTGAACATTCCACATTCAAAAATTCGGCCGCGCGATACTTTATGCGTCGCCGAATGCCATGTGTAAGGTACAATTTAACTACATGTTTTTTCTGTATCTCAGATACGCGCGTCTGGGATACAGCGTCCTCGTCTGAAAGAGGTCTAAAGATTTCATAAATGTTTTACTGACTACTTACTAGAAATGGAAATTCTAAAGTGGAGCAAGTAAACCCTCCTAGAACTCTCAGCTGAGCATCCGACTCATAGAATTCTAAACTTTTCAATAACTTTTTTCTAATCTTCAATGGCAAACACGAAACTTTTTCTATAAATCCCAATATCAAAATCACAACAATTATCGTTTTTGGACACATTTCATCTTCATTTTAAGTAAGGAAATTTTTTGCTATCTTTTCTAGTACTATTCAACTTTTAACAATAATGAACGACATTGTCATTGTTAAGATATATTAGAGTAAAATTAAAAGTCAATCAAAATATGACTTTGAATATATTTGATGGCAGTCAAAGATGGCAGTATAGTATTTTTAATACCTATTTAGAGGTACCAGCCGTTTTAGTAACTTAACGTATGCGGCTTCTTGCACCATCTAAACCCGCATGAAAAAAATTAGGTTATGACCTTTGTCATGTCAAATGCTTGACATATTTCTTATTGCATTGGCGGAGTGACTTGAAATTTCATATTATCAGTGGCCTTTATATAATTTTATAATTAAAATAATTTCTTGCGAGCAGTAGGCAGAATTCATATTATCAGTGGCGGTTTATAATAATTTAAAATTAATTTTATAAAATTCTAAAGATGTTGACGTATTAAAAAAATATAAAAGAAGCGCACTAATTTTAAGGGTTCTTATTGTTTTAAGTTAACTACCGAGTTTCTTTAAAAAATACCTATATTATTTAAGATCTCGATTTAAGGCTTCATAACAAAAAGAATATCTTAACTTATACTTCATTGCTTAATGTAGTAAACTATATTCAAAACGATTTAGATCTCGATTTAAGGCAATTCGAAAAGTTATCTGATGCACTAGAAAGTATAATAAATAATATAACAAGAAGTCGAGCAAGCAGTAATAATATTTATTTAATTTTTTCGTTTAAGTACAAATTCTACAGAAAAACAGGTTTAAAGAGCTTTTGTATTTTTAGCAGCATTCTGATTTGTTCAAAAATAATATTCTTTTTTAATTTGATTCAAGGCATTTCCAATAACTGTTTTCTTCCATAAATGTTCTTTGAAATCTTTTTTTTAATTCTTAAAAAATATAACGAACTTTTGGAAATCTTAGTTTCTGGAGACTCTTCGATAAATTGCCGGAAAATAGTTTCTACTGTGATTTTATCCTTTCGCGCATACATTTGTAAATTACTTCCCTCAAACAATGTAGGGTATCTTTGTAATTCGGATTTTGGTCGGGAGTGGCTTGCAGACATATTTCTTCCAAATTCGAAATCTGCAGCTCTGTTTGGTTTTCAAAAGATTATATAATGTGCATTCTTGAACTTTTAGTGCTTCGGACGTTTTTGAATTGCCTTAAATCGAGATCTCTAAATCGTTTTAGTAAAATAGTTCCAGAAAAACTACCCTTACCATAAAAGTTTTTTGGATTCATCAGAATATCGCATTTTTATATCTTATTTTGCGTTATGACATTAACATGAAATGTAACTTCGGAAACGACATCTAACAAATTATTAATAAGTTCTGCCTACATTTTTATATCTTATTTTGCGTTATGACATTAACATGAAATGTAACTTCAAAAACGTGACATCTAACAAATTATTAATAATCGACGTTCATTTTTGTTGGTAATTTTTTGTTTCAACTGATTTATTAATAATAAATAAGGATGGTGTTATTCTAAATGGGTATTAAAAATACTATAGTATCACCATGATACATATACAAACTAAAAACCCTAGATCATATATACTTACGTGGATAAGTAAATCGCTACGGAAATTGTCCCAAACATATCAACGACTTTAATTTATCTTCTTTTTTTGTTGCACACGCGGTGCTTTTTTACTCTATCTATCGTTGTGAAGGACCTATAGTCCGCGCACCAAATTTGAACATTAATTTTAAAAATTTTATTTGTAAAATGCTTATATTTGAACAAAAAATTGAATATTTACTGTCACAGATATTAAATTATATAAAAAATACATTTACCCACTCCGTACGAATATCAATATTCTTAGGAAATCTAACCAGAAAGTATGCATGTGGCTTAATATACACTCGGATGCAAAAAAACGCAACGGAGAAATTGTTGGTCAAATTTAAAGTGTTATATTTTTGTTATATTTAGACCCATTTTCATGAATTTTTTAGCAAGCTGTATATAATTATATCAGCTTTAATTCGTAAGATTAGTTTTTTTTATAAACTTTAGTATTTGGCATATTATACAGGTTTAATCGAGGGGTATTTTTTTACCTTAACTTTAAAACGCCCTGTGTAATAGTGGCGTGTGTAAATTTTCCTATAATAAAATTTCACAGTCAGAACCATAACTTAGGAGCATTTTGTTTTTTTGATTCACATCAATACAAAGTAAAGTAATGTAAAGATTTCAGTTAACGTCTCCTTTTTGCTGCCAGGGCTAATCTGGACGGGGCCTACTTTGTTTACGCGGAATCCGAACCGCGGTCCTCGGCCATATCATGGTCAATGGCCTACCGACTTGGCATGTGCCTAAATAAACTCTTACTCACGAGATATCCGATCTCATCCGGCCTCGAACCGGCGTGAACGAGCAGTGTGTGTCAGTAGATTTTACACTTTTGCCTTTATTGGACAACAGCACGATACAGAGTTTTGAACCGGTCACCCGTCCATCCACTAGTATCGATAATAATATTATCGATATAGTATCTATATAGTATCGTGCAATAATTTGCAGTTTTTTCAATTATCATTACTTTTTGATGTAATTTTTAATATGACGAGGCGATTTTATTATCGGTTATATTATATTGTCGTAACATCATTTTACACTGCTTTGGATACTCTATACTAAATTTAAAAAAAACGTTAAAGACTAACGATACAGTCCTGGTTTTAATAAACATTAATAACGATAACAGAACTAACGATATTAAAGAAAAGTTTACAAACAGAAAAAAAATTGTAAAAAAACAAACTGTATATTGCCTCCCTTGGTTGCTAGAATGCGTCCTTTCATATTGTCATTGAGTCTGCATACAGGGTGGGTCAATGGAAACTTTCCACCCCAATTTTTCTCGTTTAAAATTAAAATTTGGAAAAACGCTCGGACACGTCGATTTAGTTTTCGAGGGGAAAAGAAAATCTCATAAAATCACTTTCACATCTACAACCCCCAAGGCGGGGGAGGCGCCACCCCTAAATTCTTAAACGGAAAGGGGGGCCGAGTGATACCTCATGTGAAAGGTCTTTCAATTCTCTTCTTAATGATATAAGATATCATGTACTTTCGTTCAGTAGTTTTAGAGATTTATTGATTTAAAGTAGATTTTAGTTTATCAGCTAAGTGATGAAAAAATCGGTTTTTATTTTTTTTCTCTCTCTGTATATTTTTTTTGGAAAACTATGTATACTAAAAATTTTAACTAATCAATCTGCATCGATCCACGCCCAAAAATCTTTCAATTCGGAATAAGTGAAAATGCTCAATTTTGGCCTGGAAAATTTTTAGAAATTTTAAAACATAAAAAAAAATTTAAGCTTGGGGAGTGGCCTTGGGGGTTGTAGGTGTGAAAGTGATTTTATGAGATTTTCTTTTCCCCTCGAAAACTAAATCGACGTGTCCGAGCGTTTAAAAATTTCCTTTCGATTTAAGAATTTAGGGGTGGCGATATTTTCATTTTCCCCTAGAAAACTAAATCGACGTGTCCAAGCGTTTTTCCAAATTTTAATTATAAACGAGAAAAATTGGGGTGGAAAGTTTCCATTGACCCACCCTGAATATCATATTGCGTTATGTTTTTCTATATTCTCTTTTAAGGACCAAGCAAAGTTCATTTAATGAAGCTGGACCGCTTCGCAACCTCTAACCCCTCTGCAGAGCATTTCGCAAACGTCGAACATGATGGGCACTTCAGAGTAGTATATAGTTCAAAATAATCACCAAAGCCGCCTTGTAATATTGAAAAATAACTTCCAAAAAGAAATGATAATTGAAAAAATTGCAAATTGTTAGTGGCAAGTTCATTTCGCTCTTAAAAATTAACCAAGGCATGTATTAACATGATCAAAAAAAAAACAAAATGCTCAGGAGGTATGGTTCTAGCCGTAAAATTATATTTTAGTAAAATTTAGTGCACAGGGTGTTTTAAAGTTATGGTAAGAAAACAACCCCACGTTAATCCTGTATAATATGCCAAATACCTAAGTTTATAAAAAGCTGAGTTTGCGAATTAAAGTTGATATAATTATTTACAGCTTCGTAAAAATTTCATGAAAATAGGGCTAAAAATAACAAAAATATAACACTTTAAATTTGACCAAAAATTTCTCCGTTTTTTTTGCATCTGAGTGTATATAAAGGAACAACTGAATACTTTACTTCCCTATGAAAAAATAATTCCGGGACCTTTATATTAGAACTTTCAGACACTAAACACTTGCATCCTTGGCTATACAGGGTGTTTCAAAAAACATGCAAGAAAAACTAATAATACTTTAAATTAAACTTAACTTTAAATATTAAGACTTTAACACCCCGTATCTACGAAACAAAGCAGAGTCGGACCTATGTTGATATGAAAAATAAATCTTATTTTTACGTGAGGAATCTCCTCACGAGAGATGGCACATGTTTTTTGAAACACCCTGTATATTAGTAACGTAAGTAGGTATTAATAAAAACCACTGCTTTTAAGTTTTGTCTTTATTACATGAACATAAAAATTACACTATTTAAAACTATCGATATAATGGCTGCACTGTTGGCTAGAAGTAATCTCGAAGAAAACGAATGGATTGACATAATGTTGGTGATATAGTTTATATGAGTGTCAAGTCGAGTGTACACCGCTGAATATTTACCATAGCCACAGCTGATACCTGAATTTACCACTCCCATCACAATGGCGCCACAGAGTAAGGGACCTCCTGAATCACCCTAAAAATATTTTAATGTAGTATCTTATTAATTAATATACAAGGTAACCCTTTGGGATCTCTAAAACTATAGGAGAGACGAGGATGGTTACATTAAGGTAAAGTTTTGCATTAATATGCCTAATAATTTGCCGTTTAGAAACATTTAAAATTCAGAGTTCCGAAGATATTCAAGAAGAAAATTTTAACATGTCGCGTTTTCTTTCAAGCAACCAGAGCCGCCTATTGAAAACAAAATTACAAATTACTGACTTTTAAAAATCACTATGTATAACTTTTTATATACTCACTGGCACGAAAAGCGGACACTTTAAAATTTTGACGTATTTTAAAGTTTAATATATTTTGTTCCAGAGATTTTGATGATTTTTTAAGCCGTTTGTAGCTAAATTATTTAACTTACTAGTCTAAATTAATTTCTATATTAGTGAGTACATATTTCTAAAATAAAAATGAAAGTTTCGATCTGTCAATTATATGGAAAGGGAAAGCAAAATGTTGATATTTTGGTGAAAGTTTGAAATATCCTGTGAAATATGTTAACAAAGCAAGGAATTTAATAATTATTTTATGATCTACCTTTCAGATTATTTTTTGATTTATCTCAATAGCTTTTTTTTGATTAGAGTTATTCGCTTTTGAATAAGACACTAACGATTTACAGCAATTTTAGCATTGATTATGGGTCCTCATGAACATACTTATAAAATAGTCTTTATTGTTTTTGTAATGTCACTGTCATTGAAAAGTCATATTATTATTGTTTATTGCTTTGAATAAGAAGACTAAGGAAGGAACATAATGCTATCCATGTATTCATGCATGGTGGGCGGAAAAGCCACCATAAAAGCTCTCTAGGGTGGGGATCCTTGACAGTTCTGTTTGACGATTCATTTGACACATTTGAATTTGATTTGAAATTTTGTGGATTTGTCAGTCTTTACGGAGCTTATTTTATGTTATTTATTATTTATTCTACTACTGATAGTTGTATAAAGGTAGTAAATCTAGATGGATACGTCTATTTTACTTACCTGCTTCAGTAGCGTATCGGATGTTTGTGTTAATAAATACTTATTATAACTTATCTATTTTTATTAGAATTATATATTTTTATAACAATTTTAATAACTACCAACATTTATTCACAACGTAAAATAAAACAACAAATTATTGAGTCTACCCCACGTCTACCCTACATCATAGTTTTACATTTTTTAAATAAAATTAGAACGACACTGATAAACCGGAATTTAAGTCGGCCATATTTGAGGCCCATCGCGGTGTACCTTAAGATTTTTGATATGCTCCTTCCTTAGTCTTCTTATTCAAAGGTTTATTGAGGTTTATTCTAGTAGATATGGTTTTAAGTTCTGATTAGAGAGAACACTAATAACTAAAGTGAGAGGGCTTGTGGAATAGGGCATTTCGTAGACAAGTTTATTTTGTCACCGCGCATCCCAGACGCGCATAGCGTTTAGGCGGTCAAAAAAGGAAGTTTTCAACTTTGCAAGTTAAACATTTGACAGGATTAATTAGATTGTCAGTAGCTGTTTCTATTTCTTAGTTCTAGAAGGAAATAACTAAAATCTGTTGATAATCGGAGCAAGTCGGAGTAATAAATTGTTTTTGACTGAATGTGCCTGTTCTTTTAGCTTGTCAGAAGAGAAGATTATTGTCATTATTGATTATTTCAGATTCCACGATTATTCGGCATTTTTGTAATTTTTGTTTTGTGATTGAGACCCAGACAAAATGTTTCCTTTAAAGGTAAGTTTTATCTCGGTAATTATTTTAACATACCTAATAGTAATAGTGAGTGCACATAATAATCGTACATTGCTAATTTATTTTTTTTTAATTTAAAACATCACATTCTTTTCTGATACCTATGAAACGACTAGGTATTATACCTGGTATTATTTCCAGTAATACAAATTATTTTCTTCAACTGCTAGGTTCTTGTTATAGAATAAAGACTATCAAAAACATTGAATACCTACGGGATACCTACTGATACTCTGTGCGAGCTCCCTACCGTGCTTCCCTGTTCACTTCCAACCAATTTACATAAAAAAGATACTGAAGATTGCAGCCTTCAGTTGGAGTATGGCAAGGAGTATGGAGTTAAATAAATTATTATGTTCCTACACAGTATTTTATTTATAGGTTTTAATGCTTTAAAGACTAATAATAAATTTTCGTTGTCAACAAAATAATCTAAAAAAACTACTAAGATTTCTTATTATAAACTTAAAAGATATTCGGTTCAAATATATTAATTTTAAATTTTTGGCGCCAGTATATAGGTATGAATGCAACCTACTATATCGATAATGCGCTCATAGTTCGGGTTAGACGCCAAAGGCCGCGCCACTAACACAGTCTTCAAAAATTAACGTTGATCGGTCTCTCTCACTTTAGTTATTAGTTTCTCTCTGCTTCTTGAATTTTTAGAAAGTAAATTTATTTCCTGAGAGCTTGAACTTGTTGAAGACCCATCATTGCCAGAAATGTTACACAAAATATTACATGACATTTTTTTCTTATTTTCTTTGGAATTTTCTATATAGCTCTCTGCCACTGTGTTAGAGCGCCAACCACCATGTCTTTTAACAGTTAATAAATCCACTCCTGAATCTGCAAGCAACGACGCAGACCATATACGGAAACAATGTCCAGTATATTGTTGTGGATTTGGAAGACTTAGGAAC
This sequence comes from Sitophilus oryzae, assembly GCF_002938485.1. NCBI lineage: Eukaryota > Metazoa > Arthropoda > Insecta > Coleoptera > Curculionidae > Sitophilus > Sitophilus oryzae. Next base: position 6,793,889 of record NW_022146105.1, read on the forward strand.
AATGCTATTTTATACAGCATTTTCCCTAAAGTATTAATGCCAACGGGTTGCTTAATACATTTTCCATTTCTGTACCCCACCCCAAAAAATCGAGTATGCTCTGTGTTGCTTGGCCGCATAGCTATCTGAAATGGAATAATGACATGAATACATTGTCCTTCATCTTTAACATTTTGCAGCTGCAGATTTGTCAACTCGATACGCCGGCAGGCTCCCGCAAGTCGCACTATCAATGAAACTTTTGTCAGGAAATAAGTTTTATCATCGGCTTCCAACAAAAAACGAGTTATGTCATTTTTTCTTAAAATTCTCGATTTGTTTGACCGAAATCCTTCCGATTTTCTTTTTAGAAATGCAATTAAATGGACGTACTTACTAATATCTGTATTTTTCTTCACTTATATAACTGAACGTAGCATGCAATAATATACCCAAAGTGATGAAGCCTTCCTGTGTTTTGAAAGATGTTCAAAATATGCCAGGAGAACCTTTTCGTTACTACTATTCTTGATTCCTTTCTTTTTACACCAATCTTCAAGTTTTACATAGGCTTGCTCGTAATTTTGTCTTGATTTTTTGGGAAGTAGGGAATCGACAACGTTTTGCGCAATGCCTTCAATATCCGAAGGAACACTTTCAGAATCAGAATCACCCATATTAATATTATTTTTTGCTTTTTGCTAAAACTGAACGTTTAACACAAAATTGAACTTCAATAATTGAGTTGTCAAAGTCAAAATGGAAAAAATCAACAAGCACTGATAATTTTGAATTTTAATTTTTATGAGGATATCTCTGATATTTTAAATTAAATCAAATCTCTTTGGATCGTCCCTCGTGTCGCGTCGTAGATTAAATTTTGAATGATACACGTTCGATACGAACTTTTTAATGAAACTTGTGTAACTAAGCCACTCGGCTAACGATGTTATAATGGTGTTCGTATCGAACTTGTATCATTAATAACTATTATAGGTCTGTTGACTAGGACCAAAGGCATGGCTTTAATCTAAAAAAATTGAAGAAATGTTAGTATCTTCTTCCAAAGCGAATATCTAAAAAAAATAAAACTATTGAGAAAAGGTATATCTAGATTGATTTTTATAGTCTGTCCAACGAGAAGATCCTTGACAGTGATAGATGTGTCTGTCATTTTAATTTCAAAGTAGTTTATTTTATTTTACAAAGAAATAAGTTGGTACAACTGGAACGCACAGCAGGAAATTATTATATTTAAAATTTGACTGACAAGTGATTACTTCAAAATATTGTGAAAAAAACTGTATAAAACTAAAAAAATGTAATCGAGTTATTTAATTTAATAAAAAACGGTATGTGTTAATACAAAACAAACAAGAACAAGACACCACAGACGAAAAAAATATAAAAAAGAACTATTTCTTACCTATTTTCGTTCAAGCTTTATGAAACTTCCCGCATTTATAATTATATTTATCAATATAACTTATGTACAAATACAAATTTGTAATATTCCGCAGGAATAAATAAAACAACATAAATAAAACAAACTATTTTATTATTAATAACACTTACCAAATTTTATAGGTACCTTAAAGGTTGATTAATTAACCTTAATCTTATTTTTTCTAAACCAGTACCTTTGGCATTATTTTTCTTGTGCAGTACTAAAATCCATTATTTACCTATCGTGTGATGTCGATATTTTACAGCTACTCCAGTTTTTAGTATGTGTTTAGTATGGTCCTTGTACCATATTCGAGATGCACTTATCTACGACGAGATGGTATACGAACTTTAAAGATGATAACTTTATTGGTGTATAAGACTTTTTGCCTGGGCAGCGAGTATTAACCATAAACTGTGCTCTGGGTCTACAGTTAATTTTCACTCGATTTTTCCTCCACTTGACTTCAAAAGACACAAAACACACGTAATAACATGAATCAAAATGCATCATCTTCCAAAACGCAGGGTATTTGACAAAACTGACAAAAGTTGACTCAAAATTATAACCTCTAATTTGGCAAGACTTTGACAAGCGTCAAAAATCTAAAGGCGAGTTCATACGGCGTCCGTTTGTCGTTCATCGTCCCGGCAAACCAATAAAATTGAAATACGATCTGTCATTTTTGAAATAAACCAATAAAACTGGTTAAAAACAACAAGAGACGACGCATGACGGATTTATATAACTTAAAAATTATTAGAAACTTTTTTTAGTAAAATAAATTGATTGGTATGGGACGTCATCTGCTTTTCTTCTGTCATCGTCTATCGAAATCTTACCTGAGAAAAAAAACAGAGTACAAATTCCTTGCTTTGTTAACGTACTCACAGGGTATTTCAAACATTCACCAAAATATCAACATTTTGTTTTTGGTCGTATAATTGAAAGATGGCAACTTTCATTTTTAATTTAGAAAGAGATACTAAAAAGTAAAATTATTTAGCTACAAATTGCTTAAAAAATCATCGAAATCGGTTCACTGGAACACAATATACAAATAAATCATAAAATAGCAGGTTAGTCGTGACTGACTAAGTTAAGAAAAAAACTCAGTTTTAGTGAGGATGCAATCATAGTATTGACTGCATCCTCACTTAAATTTTGAGTTTTTTTATAAATCATAATATACATATAAAACCTGTAAATGTAAAGTTATTACAGAAATTATGGCAGAATTTTGAAAACGTTCTTAACAGAAACCGTAGTAATAAAACAAATTTAAATTGGAAAGTACGCATAAAGACTGTTTGCAAGTGACGCGATCTTATTCTAAGAAGCTTTTGATGATTTTAGAACATAATTCCTCCGAAATCATACTAAACGGATGTATTTTGCTGTATCGTGTCTCTACAACTATTACGTGCTTGCGTATGTACTTCTGTATTGCGTATGTTGCGTTATATCTAGAATTGTGTAATGCGTATAGTTGGGCGATGATATGCAATTTTTAGTCCGCCAATTATTTAGTTGCAGAATTGAAATCAATATTTTTTATGGTGATGCGCACACATGCAACCAAGTAATCACTCGATTAAATAATTTTTGACCAGACACAAACTGCGTGCTACTTTTTAGTCGTCCACTAATTTGCAACGTAATATACAGGTTTTAACTTGTTTACGCTCACTTGAATCAACTTTTAAGTAAAATAGATATTTTAAGATATCTCTTAGTGGTGTTGTAACTAATAAAAATAAGCTAAGGAAGTACTAATTTAATATGTCTCAATAAGACATTAATGTTTATCTCAATAAGAAAATGTGTCTCATGTCTTCAAAAGTTATAACAAGAAAAATTAATTTTACGTACATGAGAAAATTTTGATATATATTTATGATACTAATACAACGTTTAGGGCTGATTTTAGAAACGTTGGTTGCGCGATTTTCAAGTTCATTATTGGCCAACCATGGACATATTCGGCGCTGCCGCCAGGCTGACTACTTTAAGCTTAAAAATATTTACTAGCAGACCTTGCAGTCGAATATTGTACTTTTTAGAGCCACTTTTAGTGCGAAGTGTACAGATAGCTTAATAGCCGTAAAAAACTCATCTTTGTGTGTTGATAAAAAAACAACACGGCCGAAAATATAGAAATGCGAGCGAAACCCAACAGTATTGTCATATTTATGCACCCATCCCTTCATCAGGATATCAACTTATATAAAAGTATTAAATTATGTACGATTGAAATTAAATTGTGTGTTATGAGTGTTGTGTCACAACCGTTAGATGTCTTTTCCGGCAAACCCTACATTCCAATCTAAATTTATTTCCTTTATCTATAACGAAAATAAAAAAACAACTTTTTAAGATGACATTTTGTACCTGACAGACATCTTCTTCGTTTGTTATAATTGAGCACATTTGTGTGGGATTTATATTTTTCACTTGTCCGATACACTGCTCGTAAGGCAGGACGCGAAAAGTGGAACACTGCAAATTGATCAACTTAGGCAAATCCGATTTAGATTTTCTGCTGCGTGTGTAACTCCAGCCCATCAATAACGTTGAATTGCAGATGTCTCTTTCGTACTCAACCGATAATTGTCTTAATGGTAACCGGGCAAAATCGATGTATTCTGACAGGGGCATTGGACTTGCCAACTATAAACAATTATAAATAAATATCATTACAAGGGCATCATTACTCAAGACAGATGATTTGTTTAACATTTGGCACATTAAATTGTAGCAAATGCATTTTTTTTAAATACCTTTTTTATCCTTGATGACCTACTGATTTCTGATTTGGTACAACTGGCGGAGTGACTTTTTTGTCTTTTGAGCCTGAGGATGGGATTTGATTCCAGAAAGATGTTGCCCGCCGTTATTTAAATAGTAAAAATTTAAAATAAAAAAGTTTTATACAAGACTGTGAGTGTGAGTCTTCTTTTCCCTCAGTAGAGGATTTTAATTAATAAATAAATATTTTTACATTAACCAAAATAAAGCAGAGCTGCTCTGACATCACTCTAGGAACTCCTACGTAGAAAATCCTAGTAATCCAGGAGGCAGTGAAGATTTTCCGTACTTATTTTTTCAATCAGCAAACACCGATAGAATTATTTGGTATGTTATTCTAAGCAAATTTCATATACCGGATGCATCTCAAAAGTGGCTCACCCCTATAACTTTTTTATTTTTTAGTTAAAAAAACGAGATTTGATATGTTAGAATATGACATAAAATGGGATTGATTGACATATTCAATTGTTTTTGGTCGCTTCCTGTTTCACCGGAAATGACCACAACTTTTGATTTTTAAATGGCACCATCGGTATATCTTTACTTTATTCGATAGAAAACAACACTCTGAATAGAATGACTGAAATATGTCAACTTTTCACATTTTCGCATATGGTTTATTTGAAATTATAAGTTGTGGTTCGTAACAAGAATTTGACTCGAAATACCAAGTGTGTGGTATCAAATTATTCGTAAAAATATGCTTTTTCCAAATATGCTAATGAGCCACCATTTAAAAAAATTGGTATATGATTAAAATACGATTTGGGCATTTTTTAACCGACCAGGACAAGACACTAAAACATTATACGATCAAATCTATTTTCCAAGGCTTCTTGATTAAAAATTAGTGTTTTTAACACAGCCATGGCTTTCTAGATTTAAATTTAAAATACGATTATTTATTAATCAAGAATGTCAAAAGCTGACATATGATATGTCATTCTATTCGGAATGTCATTTTCTATCGATTAAAATAAAAAAAAAGACCGAGGGTGCCATTTAAAAATCAAAAGTTGTAGTCATTTCTGGTGAAACTGGAAGTGATCAAAAACAATTGAATACGTCAATCAATACTAATTTATGTCATATACTAACATACCAAATCTCGTTTTTTTTATCTGAAATCTGAAAAACTAAAAAAGTTATAGGGGTGAGCCACTTTTGAGACGCACCCGGTATATATAGAGGGGGGTTTTTCGATGGGTTGAGGCGGAAAATGTATTAGAAAGTACAAATATACTGCACTTTTTTTCAGCTACAAAAATAGTTCTATTAGTAAGAGATGTTGTGCAGTTAAGAAAAAAAATAGTCTGGCTCATCTATGAGAATGGATATGCCTGGCAGGTGAAAAATTAGGAAACAATTATTGAGACCAATGCCCTTATTTTCGCAGTTCTCAAAATTTGTCAGATGATAGTTTATACTACAATTAAAGCTGCAAAAATAATCTCGCTAATGTAAAACAGGTTATACAGGTGCTAGTTATTTCTACATGTTTATACTTTTCATAAAGGGTAACATTTTACTACGACTAAAACTGCTTTCCTTAATGTTTTGAGACCCCAGGAATCCAAAAAAAATTGTTGTAGGAATATGTTAGTCCCTTCGTCCGCCATAAAAAAATTCAATAGCCAATAACTTTATAAATATCAGAGATACTACAAAGTTGCTTATTTTAGAAAATTTAATTGTTTACAAAATCGATTTCTTGACTCTATATTGTTTCTCTAGCGTCTTTAACGATTGCACTAAGCTATTCGAAAACGGCTACCTTAAAGGATTGTTTTGCTTGTTGAACTGTCAGTAAAATTTGTGATTTTCTGCGTTCTCTTAATCTTAAGGAAAACGACTTCTTCTTCTATAAATTTCTCAATAAGTAATTGACAATTTACGACTTGGTAGCTATAAATATTGTTCGAAATATCAAAAATGCTGAGAAGCGTCTTCAACATTTCCCTCGCGTAATAAGAATATAGAAAAATAGGTTGACATTACTCAACAATAGGTTATGACATTTACATATCATTCACATTTTTCCTTATTTAATCCACATTTGATTAAAAGATCCCTGAGAAATTGCGATGCTGCCAATATGTGCTCAACGCGTATCCAGAGAACGATTCGCACGGCAACGAGAATACCAGAATTGACTACTTGGCGTTCCGCTAAGCGAATACTTTCGCTTACCGCTTTGAAAGCATAACGTTTTAATGTCGAAGTTCCAGAATTTGGGCCCGGAACTCGGGAGAAAAGTATTTTTTGCAGACCAATGAAATTTGTTTGTATGCATAGCTTTCATAGGTAAATAAATATAAATGTTTTTGCTCAACGTTAAGAATTGGTGCAAACCGCCAATTACTTATTTTAATTTTAGCAGTAAATGAGTTACTTGGAATGTATTTACCATTATTACTCCTATGTCGTTTTCGTACGTGTTGGGTATGAACCTGGGATGATTAAATTTCCTCGCTGCAATACGCACAAGAGGTCCTTGTGGGCTACTGAATCCAGCAAACACCGTCAAACGCCGGGTATTGAGTATGCAGGCGGCTGTTGTCATCACCCAGTATGACGAAATAAGAGTACCGGCGCATTTGATTTCAAATTTTTTTCGAAAACTTTCTGCAATACATACCTAAAGATGAATATGAACATGTTTGTGTGATTTAAAACTCAATTTTAATAATAATCTTATACAGGGTGGCGCCTCTCATACGGCGCGGAGGTTTCAAGGAGAACGACGGTTTTTATTGAAATAAAATGGAGTGAGCATATGTAGGTAAATTCAGAGCACTTGATGAAAATATAGAGAGTTCTACAGGGTGTTTCGAAAAAAAGTTACACATCAAAGTTGTGTTTTTTCTATTGGAATACCCTATATATTAATTTATTTTCGAATTCTAGGAGAAAAATAAAGGTGAGTTTTATTATAGAAGTATATGACTAAAATGTAAGATTTTGGACTTATTTAACATTTTCTGCAAATGAAGAACAATTTTTAAATTTCAATAAAAGCTACGTAATTTGGAATTTACCCGGTATAGCCTAACGTGTAGTTAAAATAACTATTATACTTTAAATCGAATTAAAACTTGAAGCAAAAAATTATACAGGTTGAGAGTATAAAACTTGAGCAAAAAATTATACAGGTTGTTACAAAAATTAATATTGAACATTGGTCACCTTTAAATGCAAGTTACACTTATTTTAAATAAAACATCCAGTATATTATTCCCAATATATTATTCCCATATTTCAATTCAATGGGGAATTTATGTTTCTTCGAAATAATGTTGGTTACCTAACCCTCAAAGAAAGATTTTCCTAGATATTTTCATTTTTATGATTTAGTGTGAATAGATTCTTATTATTTCATAAAATCTAGGTGGCTGTGATATGTCTGGCGTTAGTTCAAAATAGCTGTGTAATTAGTTCAACTTTAACAACTAGTTATTATTTTGTATCAGTTAAAACAAAAAAAATACAGAAAATTGGCGAAAATGAAAATGTCAGAGAGAATTGAGAGAGAATCATAATTATCAATCAGAGAGAATTGATATGATTCTATTAGTTGGTGAATGCAGTGTGCATTTACCAATTAATAGAATACTTGCATGCTCCTGATTTTATCTGGCCTGGCTTTTTCTGGGGATATGTTTTAAAGATAGTGTTCACAAAATCGACCAACAATTGCCGAAAACACGAGAGAAATAATTGTGGCTGTTTTTTGAAGTAGAACTCCACGCATGCCTTTTGTCATAAAAAGATCTTTTGAAAAGAAAATTATTTTATGCAGTGATCAGGAAGGGAGGCATTTTGAACATTTGATCTCATGTAGCTAATTTTGGTCGCATTATATATAACTATACGTTTATATCTAGTTTTAAGTCAGTGATAATTAAAATATGTTTTAAACGTGTGTTTAAACTTTTTATTATAGTATTTTACTCCACATCCTTTAATTTTTGATAAATTAGCAAAAGGTGTATCATAGCCACCTAGATTTTGTCAAATAAAATATCTAATATCTAGGAAAATCTTAGTCTAAGAGGCACGCTTCCTTAATAATATTTTGAAAATATATGAATTCTCCATTGAATACCGGAATTATATACTAGGTGTTCCATTTAAAGTAAAGGAGTAACTTGCTTTTAAAAGTGATAAATATTCAGTATTAGTTTTCTCTCACCCTGTATAACTTTTCGGGTCAAATTTTAATTTAATTTAACATACAATGGTTTATTGTAATTAAATATAAGACTCTTTCTCTTCAGTCCTGACCCCCATTAGGGAGTGTAGTGGTCAGCGTAACATCATGGATGATTTTTCTCCATGCGCCTCTGTCTTTTGTCATCTCGATGACATCGTGCATTGGCTTGTTACAGCTAGGCGTGATCTGGTCTATCCATCGAGTTGGAGAGCGGCCACGTGGTCTACGTCCCTCCACCTTGCCTTGAATTATGAGTCTTTCCATATTGTCCGGACTTTTCCTCATTATATGTCCAAAATATTTTAGTTGTTTTAGTCGGATTTTATAGGAAAGCCTGTTAGTAATATTAAGTTCATTTATAATGGAAACGTTTGTACGGCGTTCAGTACATGGGATACGGAGCATACGTCTATAACAATACATCTCGGTAGCATCGATCTTCTTACGTTCCGCCTGCCTGAGAGTCCACGATTCGCAGCCATACGTCAATATTGGGAGTACCAAACAGTTGACTAGCCGGTTTTTGGTGGCTCTTTTAATCTGACGGTCTTTCTAGATCTTGGTCAGTCTCCCATCAGCTACCTTTGCCATGTTGCACCTACGCTTCACCTCTTCTTCCGATGCAAATATAAGACTATATAGGGTAAATTACAATTTTAGAAGCTGTGACTGAAATTTAAAATGTATTCTTCATTTTCACAAAATGTGAAATATGACAAAATCGTTACATTTCAGGCATATGCTTCTTTAATAAAACTCACCTTTATTTTTTTTCCTAGAATCCAAAAATCATTTAATATATAGGGTGTTCCATTACAAAAAACACAACTTTGATGTGTAACTTTTTTTGGGGACACCCTGTATAACTCTACAGGGTTGTTCACCACATACGACACGGAGTATTGTAGCTAAACGATTAGATTTTTACAAATTGTAAGTTTTGGGTTTATTGAAGGACTATTAGAGCTACAATTTAAAAATATTTTTACAAGATACAGAGTGTCCCAAATAAATAAAAAATATCAAAGTTGTATTTTTTTAACTGGAACACCCTGTATATTATTGCATTTTAGTTTCTACGATTAAAATAAAGGTAAATTTGATTAAGGCTTATTACACTTAAACCTTACCGTTTTTGAAATATTTTCAATTTTGCGAAATTGCAGTATAAATTTTAAGGCTTCATTTCTCCGAGGATATCAAAGTTTTTAATACTAAATATTTACTGAAGGTTATTTATTGATCAGTTATTGTGTTGCAATAATAAAAATTATACTACCTTATACAGAGTGTCGAAAAATTTATTTTAAATAATTACAAGCTTTAAACGGCAATAACTTATTTACTTTAAATAGAACACCCTGTATATTTTATGAGAATCAGATGCACAATTTAATTGTCTATCAAATTGTATTATACCACTTCTTACCTATTCCTCCAAGTTTTCGTAGAAAATGCATTTTCTTATAATTTAGACCTCATTTATCAATATACCCATGGAATATTTATATTTTAGATTGTTTTTAAAATAACAAATGTACAAAATGTACAGGCTAGTAATATTATAGTTTTTAGTAAAACGATAATATTACTAGCCCATTTGTATACAAAAAGAAAACTATTTAAATCTTTATAAAAGAGTATACCATTAATTAAATATACCACCAGTATTTCCGCCCAAATACTAATTAACTACATACTTAATTGTGTTCGTTAATAAATTATTCTAAATAAATGTGGATTTGAATCAAAAATCAATATAATAATAAGTTATAAAAATGAACATCTCTGTTGTTATAAATAGGCATTTGTCGAAAAATGAAATATAATTTTTAAGGTGTTACTTTTTACCACACTGTCTAATACACATACATAATTCAGCTTTTGAGTATTTGGAGCTATTATTATTAATCAACGCGAACAGTCAATTAATGTAGTTTGACTACTGGAATCATATTAATTGGTCCTTTTTAACAAATATTTAAACAGTTTTTTTAATGAAATAAACGAACTATATCGACAATATTAGTATCTATACTCTTTAAAAATTTGGTACATCTTTAAAAATAATCTAAAATGTCAGTATTCCATGGGTATATTGATAAATGAGTTCTAAATTACAAGAAAATGCATTTTCTACGGAAACTTGAAGAGATAGGTAAAAAATGGCATAATACAATTTGATAGACAATTAAATTGTGCATCTGAATCTCATAAAATATACAGGGTGTTCCATTTAAATTAAACAAATTATTGCCCTTTAAAGCTAGTAATTATTTAAAATTAATTTTTAGACACTCTGTATAAGGTAGTAAAGTTTTTATTATTGCAACACAATAACTGATCAATAAATAAACTTCAGTAAATATTTAGTAATAAAAACTTTGATAACCTCGGAGAAATGAAGCCTTAAAATTTATACTGCAATTTCACAAAATTGAAAATATTTCAAAAACGGTAAGGTTTAAGTGTAATAAACCTTAATCAAATTTACCTTTAATTTTAAGCGTAGAAACTAAAAATGTAATAATATATAGGGTGTTCCATTTAAAAAAATACAACTTTGATATTTTTTATTTATTTGGGACACTCTGTATTTTGTAAAAATATTTTTAAATTGTAGCTCTAATAGTCCTTCAACGAATCCAAAACTTACAATTTGTAAAAATCTAGTCGTTTAGCTACAATACTTCGTGTCGTATGTGGTGAACAACCCTGTATATATTTTTATGTATACCCTGTATAACTCTATATTATTACATGTTTCAATTCTTCCTTCAATTCTAAGCAAAAATAGAAATCACACAATGTGCCTCAAAGCATCCGTATCCAAGTTATTGACTTTTGAAAGTGTCACTTAAACAATTCGATTTAATTAATTTCGATGTGTTTGGCTTGATTATTTAATGATGCCATTCTGCCGAAACTGTGATACTGTTGTAATAGGTTTTTAAATTCCTATTAGCTACTAGTAAATTTAAGTATACATGGTCGGCCATAAAGTTGTGTCACATCAAACACTATTTTTTTTTTAAATAAAATCCCTGTATATTATTGCATATTTCAATTCTTCTGTCAATTCTAAGCAATAATCGTAATACACAATGTACATAAATTGGGTCAATTTGAAATTTTAAATGGAAAATTTTCTATAGGAGAATAGACAAAAATTTATACATCTATAAATGTCTGGAGCTCAATTTCAAGTTTAAAACATGATGGTGAAAACCGCATATCGATATCTGTTACCATTTCAAGTTGCTTAGGTATTTTTGAAAAATATGTATTTTTAACAAATCGCTGTAACTTTTTGCTATGGAAAATTTTGTATTTTTATGAAAACATTTCCTAAGCACCTTTTTACGTAGAATTTAATGGTTTAAGTATAATTTTTTAAAATTAATATTTTAAGAATTATGAACAGAAAATTTGATTTTTTTTTATATGGGGCACCCCTGTATATTTTAATTTATTGAAAAGAATTTAAAATTACCTTTACAAAAATATAACACACTTGATATTTTGCTCGATTCCTCTTAGGGATATAGAGTATATAAAAATTCGCCCGCTTTAAATAAGTAGGCTTTGAACGGCACCGGCTGTAATGCAAAAAATCTAGCTGTGAGCATCAATTAAAACGAAAATAATATTTGCTATGAGAGATGCAGAATTTTATAACAATTTAAAATATATTTAACCAACATCAACATATTTAAACTATATCTAATAACAATAAAAATAAATAGCAAACCAAGACATGAGATTCTGCTACAGGTGTTCTACATATCGACCGTCTTCTGTTATGGACAGACGGGGCAGTTTTTGAACATTTCTCGCGGAATTCACTAACTCAGTAGGGTGAAAGATACCCTCTCATAACTGCTAAGTATTTTTAATTCTTATCTAGATTATACGGAAGAATAAGGCACCTTTATTCTTCCGCAAATATGTCCATAGGATTAGATCCATGGGCACTAAGTCAGGCCGCCTCGACGGCCAACTGCTGGGATTTTGGTTAGCTATCCAATTATTCTTGAAATTGGCTGCAAAAATTTGCTGATAACTTCAGCGTTCAGAGGCGGTGCGTCGTCTTGCTGGAAAAATATGTTTTCGAATTCCATTAAGGGCATATCATCAATAAGGGGTCCATAGCCTACTAGTTAAAAGTGGCGAACTTTTAAAAATTCTGTATTTCGAAGGGGATTATAACAAAATATCAAGTGTGCTATATTTTTGGAAAGGTAATTTTAAATTCTTTTCAGTTAATTAAAAATATAGAGGGTGTATCAAATAAAATATCAATTTTTATGTTGATAACTCTTAAATTATTAATTTTAAAAAAAAATTATACTTAAACCATTAAATTCTACGTAAAAAGGTGCTTTGGAAATGTTTTCATAGAAATAGAAAATTTTCCATAGCAAAAAAGTTACAGACATTTGTTAAAAATGCACATTTTTGAAAAACACCCCGTAACTCCGAAATGGTAACAGATATTGATGTGCGGTTTTCACCATCATGTTTTTGATGAAAATTGAGCTTCAGACACCGATATTAGTTTTCATCTATCTCCTATAGAAAAGGGTGTTTCCATTTAAAAGCGTCGAATTTGACCCACCCTGTACATAAATTGAAGAATTTGAAATGTTAAACAAAAATTTTGTAATTTGCAGAATTGCTATACTCTCATTTTATACATCTATAAATGCTAACTTGAGAACTAATGTCAAGTATTATTAAGTATACAGTGTATACATATAGTACATCGTGTGTATTTCAATTTTTGCTTAGAATTAAAGGAAGAACTGAAATACGCAATAATATACAGGGGGTTCCATTTTAAAAAATAAAACTTTGATGTGCCACGACTTTATGACCGACCCTGTATACTTAAATGTATCACCGGCTAATAGATATTTATAAACCCTAAAACTTTTATATTTAACTTTTTGCGGTATCTCCTATATTTTACCTAATAATCGACCATTTCCATACATAAAAGCGACCCTGTATTTATGAATTACCAAGATTAAATAATTACTCCCGTTATTTCGTTTATTATAATAATTATCTAGGATTATAACAATTTAATATATTTGATGTATGTGAATTTCCTTTGTATATTTTTCATAATATATTTATATATATGTATCTATAAAAAATGAATAAGATGACTTACAACAAATGGAAAATCCATAGTAGAGCATTTAAATACGGGTCTGGTTGTCTGGGTATCATTAAAATGAGTAACATTTTCTCGAGTCGTCAGATGTGCAGTTTCTACAATTAATCCTAGCATTAGAACAAAAATAAATATACCTTTCAGAAACATTCTAAATTTCACATTAGTGTCATTGTGACGAACGATTTGAAGTATTTATATTGTCATATTCATCGACAGCTTTCAATAAAATAAAAAACGCCAACCCTAGCGAAAACAATATAAGAGTATTTAAAACCCTAGCGAAAAAAATATTTTTATATATATTTACTTTAAAAGAAGGTGCTATATATACTTTAAAACAAGGTGCTTCAAAAACCTGTGCCATCTCTCGTGGGGAGATTCATCACGTAAAAATAATATTTATTTTTCATATAAACATAGGTCCGATACTGCTTTGTTTTGTAGCTACAGGGTGTTAAAAACTTAATAATTTCTCGATTTATTATAATTTTCTTCTAAGTTCTTTTAGTGTTTCAAATGAAATTTTGAGGGTAAAAGTTGCTATAAGTACTACATATTTTAATGCTAAAAAAGTGTCGATAAATTTATCAGGGACCGTGCATCATTAATCACAATTAATATAATCAAATTTAAAATAAAATTGATAAATTATATATTTTACCTAATTTATTATTTTTTTTGCCTTATTGGGTAGTGTGAGGAACGGATAACTAAGTATCAAGAACTCTCACTTTTACTTAGCCAATAAAGATCGGACCATTGATGTAGATTGAAGTATAGTGGCTTTCTGCATTGTTGAGATAATATCTTCAGATATATTTATTATTTTGAAACTATTCTTCAGATGACATGGTACTAAGCCCGTCGACGACATAATTATCGGGACCAAATTACCTTTTTCATATCCCATGTTTTGGACTTCTTCTCGAAGTTATACTACTGTATTTCTCTATTTTTCCATGATATTTCTGATGTATATTATTATTAGCAGGAATTGATATATCAATCAGGTAAGTAATTTTTTCCTCTTTATCTACCAGAGTAATGTCAAGCCTATTATACCTCACTGTTCGGTCGGTAAGTATAGTTCTATCCCAGTATACTCATACATATTGGCCAGCTCATACATATTGATAATATGGTCGTGTATCTTCCTTAATTCCTGTCTGAGTCATTAAGTTCTGGTGAATAATACCTACCACTTGATTATGCCTTTCTAAATACTTTGTTCGTGCTAATATCCCACAACCTGATAAAATGTGGTCTATTGTTTCTGGGCATTTATATTATTTTCTGCATAAATCAGAGTCCACTGTCTCACTGTGATGAGAAAACCTTCGGTTCCTGGATTCAGGTAACCCTGAATTGCCCATTGAAGTGATTGAGGAATATCAGTTTCACCGTCGTATAAGAAGCGATAGAAACGCTAGTGTAGCTCCTTTGTTCACCACAATCGTATCTTTTCTCTGGTAGTGGAATCTTCTGGAATTTGTATGTTGTTCCGTTGCTTAAGGTTGAGGGGGTGAAATTCTTTTCAGTTTTGACAATTATGCGATGCAGACAGCTTCGGTTTTCGCTTTTAAAGAAATACGCTCTTAAGTCACTAATTTGTCGTTAGCAAAACTCTTTAATATCTTGAATACCTCTTCCTCCTTGGTTGCGTGGTAATGTAATCTTTCCATGCAGGCCTTAGAGTGATGTTTCCTTGATCGGGTCATAAGAACGCGTATTCTACGGTTTAGTTGAGCCAGATCGGTATTGGTCCATTTCACAATACAAATTCTTATAAATACAAAGAAACTAATTTTAGAAAGTTTTAACATCCTGTAAATCTAAAATTAAGCATTTCTATACCCATGTTTATAGGAACTTTTTTTCAAAATTTTTTATAAGGAATCAATGAATACTAATTTAAAACTTTCGTAAGTTAATGATATTAATTTTTTTTAGCTTGCTATTAGCCTTGGATCAAGGCAAATTAATCAAATTGTGTTTATCTCATCGAGGAGGCCAAAATCGACAAAATATCAAGATACAACTTTTAATCGGCATTAAACTACTTACACTATTTCGCTAATAAGAGAAAAAGAGTCAGTGGCGTACATGTTTTTTTTTATAAAAATATTCTAGTGATAACCATTGCCTGGAAACTTATATGGTGAAATTTTGATAAAATAATTTAGTACCCACTAAAAACACGGTATGTCGCTAGTGGTAGGAAAAATAATTTTTAGAGGTTACTAGTTTATTTGGTTGCCTGTGATATGCATATACAGGGTGTTTCCTAATTAATCTAAAAAATAAAAAATCGTTAGAAAGCGAATTAAGGCGGGCTCTTAATAAGTATATTTATTTTTTTCTCGACAACCGTTTGATGAACAAGAAAAACTAAAAAGATCAATTTTGTTTGAAAAAGGATGGCCAGTCAAAAAAAAATATATTTTCTTTTCCATTTATGTTAAGCAAAAAATCGATTTTTTTAAATTTTTAGCACCCTGTAGATCAGAAAGGAAGTACTTTAGACCCAATGGTTATATAAAAATTGTTTTAAGAACACATGAGGAATCACATCATAATTTTTTTGACTAATTCGAAAACACCCTGTATATTGTCAACTTGACAATGACTGCTGATAAATCAAAAATACCTTTTCAGTGAAAAAAGCCTGATTTTGCAGGAAATTTTTATATTTTTATTGAATTTGGGCCTGCCTTTGCAAATACTCGTTTGTTTTTTAATTTTCTATCTATCTAAATTTTAAATATCATAGTCAGAAATAGTTTTATTATTTATTAACTGTAAAATGGTGTTTTCTTGTTGTGTTGCATCTTGCAAAGAAACTAACAAAACTGCAAAAATGTACGTGTTTCCAAAAGACGATAAGGTATGTATCTTAGATAAAAAAAAAAATATATGGTATGTATTCGTTGTTTTTTTTTTTCGTTCTGGATAAATCTGGGTCTATTCCAGGGGCGGGAAAGTAAAATAGTAAAAGCGGTTCCACCGTTTCCATGGAAATTTCAAATAAAATAGTAAAAGCGGTTCCACCGTTTCCATGGAAATTTCAAATAAAATAGTTCCAGCCTCAGGCGCTAGGTGGTAGTGCAATTCATTTTTAGGTTAAGAAGTTGCTACTAGTTATTGCCAGATGTCGTTAAATCAGAATTTTTTGTAGTTTCCATAGTTTCCAACGACCATTGTCATACTATTGTTAAATTCTCAAAAATATTGTCGTTGTCATAGCGCCAATCATAATATTGACGTCAAATGATTATCAAAACGTTTTTCAAACTATAATTTGTTATATGTGTTTTAATTAGACAATTTCGATTTGTTTGTGGCCCTAAAATATATAATGTAATTTTTTTATTTTTGCCATCATTTAAGTACCTATTTATATTTTACTCCATTTACAAAATATTTTTAGTAGTATTATTTACAGTCTAGTCTCATTAGTTCGTATTACGTAGGTCTTGTTTTATTATAATAAACTATGTTTAAATATTTGACTTTTAAATAAAAACTTTGAATAATAAATAATAGTTACACATATTTGGCTTTAATTTTATTTAATAATTGTATAAATTATACTGTTAGAATCTTATTTTTTACACATAACAACGATACTTGTCATTAGTATTGTTGAATTTGTGTAAAAAATAAAATTTAATAATCAAATTTAGTTATTTTAGAGTAAAATTTAATAAATACGCTCATTTAAAAGCCCGCGCTTCGATCCATTTAAAACAAGCCCTACTCAATAGATGGCGCCACTTGACCATTTTTCAGTATGGCAGAGTCCATTCTTTTTTTCTAGCTAGGTATATTAGAAAGGGCGTCTATCCATTAGACAGCCAGTCGACTTATGATCATTTTACATGAAACTCTGTAAAATAAATCAAAAAATAAATTGTAAAGTATATATATTCTTATGTTTCGCAGGAAAAATTACTCTGATATACTAATATATCAGTGTAACTTTGAAAATAAATCCTTTGAATTCAAATTTAAACATAAAAAACATTTACAGCAGAAAAGGCGAAGGCGCTGTGTTAAACGTAGTCTCTGTAAAACACGGTGAGTAATAAATAAAAGCTAAAATGCAAAAACGCTATATAATTTAGTTAATTTTCGTGAATTTCAAAATGATCGATTTACTCAATGTATGTATATTCTGAGTCACTTACTCAGTATGGCAGAGTTCCATTATTTTTTCTAATTTTTGCCGAGATCTTGGTCTATCCATTAGACAGCCAGTCGATTTTATGATCATTTACATGAAATCGCTGTAAAATAAATAAAAATTTAAATTGTAAAATATATATATTCTTATACCTTTATTAAAGTTACTCTAGATATACTAATATATCAGTGTAACTTTAAAAATAAATCCTTTGAATTCAAATATAAACATAAAAAAAACATTTACAGCAGAAAAGGCGAAGGCGCTGGGTTAAACGTAGTCTCCACTAAAAACACGGGGGGGCGCTTTGACCCAAAATTTTACTATTAAGTTTCATATCTATCTTAATAGTAGATTATTTTCTTTTATCTATGGTGATAACTCATATGCACGTCACTGGTGAATATGGTCGACGCCTTTTTAACTTTAAAATACCTTTTACCCTCAAAATTTTATTCGAAACGCTAAAAGTACTTGGAAGAAACTTATAATAAATCGAAAAAATATTAAGATTTTAACACCTTGTAGCTACGAAAATATGCAGAATCGGACCTATGTTGATATGAAAAGTAAATTTTATTTTTACGTAAGGAATCATGCCACGAGAGATGGCACATGCTTTTTGAAACACCCTATATAACGAAACCGTGACGGCAGATTTCTATCAGAGAAATTTACAGATTATGATTAAATTATTGAGATGGCATGGCGCATCGACAGTTGAGGAACAATGGAGTACGAAGATCTGCGTGTATATAATCACAGCCGGCAGCTTTTGAATTATTAATAAACAAATATATTTTTTAATAAAAATAGTCCAATAAATGAAGGTTGAAACCACGGCCTAAAAAAACGGAACGGATCTTTTGGGAAAAAACTGTAACACCGTTCTCGACCAGCTTAGGCTGAAAAAATGGCCCCAAATGGCCGAAAAATCAGTTTTTCTGAATATATCTCTTAGTCTCCTTCCTTAATCTTCCTTAGTTCTTCCTTATACTAAAAATAGTAGATTATTTTCTTTTATCTATGGTAATAACTCATATGCACGTTACGATATGATATGGTCTATAGTAATATAACTTTAAAAAACTTTATTCTTTCTATTTTATTCGAAACGCTAAAAGTTTAGATTTACTTAGAAACTTATAAAATAGAATATTATTAAGATTTATAATAGTGCCATGAATGCAATCGCCAAGTCATTATAATTATTATAGAAATAAATTTTATTTATACGTAAGGAATCATGCCACGATTGTTGAATATGGTTTTGAAACACCCTAAATAACGAAACTGACTTGGTTTTACACGAGATCCCACAACTTTTTATAGCATAGGAATTATGTTGCGAGACTTAGCATTTTTTACATTCTATGTTTTTGGTGGGATATTATTACTACGTAGATTTATTACTATTATCACAAATTACCTATAACAGATTACCCAGGCAGAAAGCATGGCCTTCTAGACTGTCCTAGACAAAATCTGAATATTTCTATATGATTTCTGTCAATTTCTGCTACGGAACATTTTTATGTACGTCGGCGTTTTTATATGTAAAAAAGTGTCAGCTCTCGAGGCCTCTGGCAAGGTCGGGCGCCATTTTAATTTTTGAATGTTTAGATTTGATTAAAGTTTGTTTCATGATATTTCGGTTGAAATTTATATTACAAAGATGTTTATGATATAAAGTGAACTAAAAGTGTTAATAAATTAAAAACAATTCAAATACAAAAATTGTAATGATCAAATTCCCTCATTTAAGGTGAATATTAAAGTAAATATAAATACAGCTCATTCTAAGCTCTACTTATCTTTAATAAAAATTTAAATCATTGTTGCAACTGGGCCTTAATGCCATTATTATATGTAAAATAGATAATATGTTAACTGTTTTTATATTTTTTAGCTTTAAACCCAAGGATCTTGGGATATTCTTTTGCCAAGGATTTTTCCGTATCTCTACTTTAAAGACTGATCGGTGATTTGAAAGCAATTGAAAGCAAAGTTATACAAGGTAAATTATGATTATTGAACTATTATTAGCCTATATTAATTTTCTACAAGATGAACAGAAATGCGTAATTACATATCACATAGGTACCTATTATGTATTTTCATAGCAATAATGCTATAAATCTATGTATGTAGATTATTTTTAAAATACAAATGAGGTATTAGATGTATATGTATTATATTTTTATTAATTTTATTTTCATTCAAGTCCTGTTTGATTTTCTCAATCAAAATATTTGTGGTCCTGAAAAGGACCTTTGTTTTTACATGTTCGTCAAGGTAGGTAATGGGTAAACGGTAAAAAACAGGATAATGAAATTTAAAAATTACAAAATTGTTCAAAAGCGCCTCCCTCTTGCATTAAACAATAACCCAAACGATCATAAAATCCCCTCCTCACATTGGATAACATATCAGGGGTGACAGTGTCAAAGGCATTAAATATTTTCTGCCTTAACTGCTCCAAGTTTTGAATTTCTTCATGGCCGTAAATTTTAGATTTTATGTACCCCCATAAAAAAGAAATCATTCACCGAGAAGTCAGGTGAAATTAAACGTCAGTCTAAACAAAACTGTTATTTTTGAAAACTTGTCAAAATTTGGTTCCGGTTGCCTTTTTCCTAGCTTCCAGTTATTTAGTTTTATGCTCGTGAAGCTTAGGAAAACATTTATTTATCTTTATTTTGTAAGTCAATGCACTGTTATTTTACTAATTCAGTTTAACACAGCATCTCTGATATTATTTAAATATTTGATATTGATACAGTAGCTTTATTGGATATATAGCTCTTTTTAATTGTGTTGACTTTGCATATTTGCATAAAATATTTATATTCCAAATAAATAATTTTGAGTAATTTTGTTGTATTATTTACTCACTAGAAAGAGTCAAAAAGTATATTAACCCTCATTTAAACCTCTGAATGTTTTCTTCATTGCAAAACCGGAAATTTAATATTCATAAAATTGAAATTGTCATGTCTATGTCATGTCAAATGTCCCAGCCGCCATATCAAAGGCTTTTAAAATGGGTAAATAATTTCGAGTTATCCAGAGATTACGCTGTTTCCAAATTTTAACATTGACTTGATTGATTCTTTTGTATTTATTATTTTATGGTTGAAACCACGGCCTAAAAAAACGGAACGGATCTTTTGGGAAAAAACTGTAACACCGTTCTCGACCAGCTTAGGCTGAAAAAATGGCCCCAAATGGCCGAAAAATCAGTTTTTCGCAAATATCTGCCAAAATATGCAATTTACAATAATTTTCTTGTACTAAAAAAGCTTAGGTTAGTATGATATGCTATAGTAATTAAAATAGTAAATAGTTACGATATGATATTCTATAGTAATATAAAAATAAAACTTTATTCTTTCTATTTTATTCATAAGTGCACAGTTTAGATTTACTTAGTACACGAAATAGTATATTATTCTTTTTTATAATAGTGCCATGCATGCAATCGCCAAGTCATTATAATTATTATAGAAATAAAGATGACTAATATTGATACTAATAATTTATAACAAAATTGTTGAATAGGTGCTTCAACACGCGTTTTTAAAAAGAAACATATAACCACGCACTATGTCATTCCAGCAAGCGAATACGATACAGCATAGGTTTCCGGACTAAACGACTGGTGTATTTACACCACTCAATAGGCGTGTCGGGTTTGCCGAGCGGTTTCCGATGCAGTCGCTTTCTTTCGCATCTGTTATAGGTAATTTGTGCTATTATAGTCAATTTTAATAAGATGTTAGTTCTCTGATAACCTGTAGATTTAAAAATATTATACACATCAAAAAATTATATGAGGGCGTCGTAAAAGGCACCATGCAAAACATTTTGTATTTTTATTTTAGAAATAAAAGGAAATAAGGAAATATACCAATAAGAAAGTACTATGAATATGATACATTATTTATTAAAAAAAACATAAAAAATTGTGGAGACATTGTCTTATTGCGAACATATATATGGTTTTTGTTGATCTATAACGATCAGAGGTTCCTCTTTCTCCAGGACCGGACTGGTCTCAGCCCAGAACGTTTCGTTGATCTCATTGGCCAAATCTGGATTTTCCAACACCGTTACATGATTTCCATCGAATTCTTTTACCACCACGGGATATTGGGAAATTTTACCAAGTCCATAGTCTTCATCTTTCTGCTCAACACTGGATAGTTTCGCTTTGCACAAGATAATTTTCGATTTAAGCTTAAAAGTGGGGTTCCAGGATACTGTGGCCTTCAGCCTCTTGTAAGAACTGATGGTAATTTCTTTCATGTTGCTTAAAGGAATGTTTTCGGTCGTTACGATTTTTTCTGCTAGAGTCAAGCGTTCCTCAAAGTTTCGACAGTTTGATAGTGGTATCTAAAAAAACAATATATTTAACCACTTTTTTTCCTGATTTAATACAATCAATATGTCAGTAGACAGAAAAGCCATTCCAATAATTAAAACAAAACTGGAAATAATAGTACATACAGGATGAGATTCGTCCGATGTTCTCTATGGGTATCTCGGAAACTATTGGAGATAGAGAGTAGGTTAAATGGGAAAAGAATTGCATTTTTGTGGGGTCATAAACATGCGCTTTACAGATTTTTGAAAAAGTTCATGGCTTACTAGATATTTCGAAAAAAACAAATTTTGCCTATTTTAAAAATTGTCCCTAATTCCATTATAATCTATTTTAGACAAAAAGTTTTTAGATAAAAGTTGTAGATAACCACAACCCTAAAGAGTTTGTGTTCTCCGATTTTTTTTTAAAGCATTTTTGACATATGACAGGAACATATGTTTTTTTTTAAATGGAAACCATAGTAGGCCATTACTTCATAAAAAGTACAATTTTTTAAGCTTTTCAGCGATATAAGCTATAATATGTTTTTTTTTTCACAAAATTACTGAATTGTAGCCAATTCTTATCTTTCTTGATTAATTTTATTAGTTAGCCATGGAAACAAGTTCAATCGTCAAAAAATTACTGAGTTATAGCCAATTCTTATCTTTCTTGACTAATTTCACTTAGTTGACATGGTGTTCTCATTTTGTTATGATTTATAACTCCAGAAGAGAGCTGTCCGATATTCACTGGAATTAAACAGCAGAACTCATTGCCAGGACTTTTTTAAAAAATTAAAAATATTAACTCTTCCTTCCTTATTTATATTTGAATCCGTTTGCCTAATACGTAAGCATGTATCAGCTTCTCAAGAAAGGCCATCTCACACTTATCCACTCAGGAACACGGAGCAAGATCTTTATCTACTTACCCCACGCTCAGAGTAAGTTAAAAGTTAAATATTATACAACTCGAAAAAAATGCACAATCACCTGCCATTTGAAATCAAATCCATAACACAATTTTCTTCATTTCGCAAAGCATTGAAATCTTATTTACTAGACAAGGCTTTCTAGGCCGTAAATGACTTATTTTTATAATCGAATTTGATCTTGTAAACACTGGTCTAATGTTTGCTATTACTATATTTACCAATAACACCGATATAAATTTATTTAGAGTTCATTGTTATTTAAATATAAACTTACTAAATATTTTTGAATCTTATTTTTATTTTTTTATTCTTTGACATTGTAAACATTTATAAATGTTTATTTTATCAACAATAAGACTGACAATGTAATTTGTATAATTTTTTGTAATCTCTTTCGTTTGTTCCAAACTAAACCTTTGTCTACAAATTGTAAAATTTTTTGACAATAAAGGCATTTATTTATAACTTATAAAAAGACAAAATATATTATTAAATGACTCTTTACAATTTACACTTTAAGTTATTTTAGAAAATATTCAAAAAATCCGCCACTTTTTTGAGTACATAAATGCATCTTTTTAAAACTTAATTTCTAGCTATTCTCACAGAACTACCGGTCGACTTAATTAAACTTTTCCTGTACCGGGTCTTCGAGTGCTTCTCTTAATTCATAAGTTCTTTTGTAAACCTTGTTATTAACCATACCGCATAAAAAAAATTTAAAATTGATAGGTCAAGTGATCGAGGAGGCTAATGGAATTTGTCCACCTTTTTCTATCCCTGGGTCTACATAATTATGATATAAATAATTTTAAACATTTATTTCATTGTGGGAGGGGGGGGGGGTAGAGTGTCATAATGAAAGTCATGTTGGAACCCCTCTATAAATGCGCGAGTGTCTAAACTTAACTTTTCTAACATATCTTGAAAACCGTTCTCACACGCTCTACACGCTTTTCTTTATTTGAAAAATTCATATTTACAATTTTTGTTTATTTTAATTTACAAAATTTGGATGCCACAGCTTCACATTTCTGAGAGCAACGACGATTGAACTTGTTTCCATAGCTAACCAAGTGAAATTAGTCAAGAAAGATAAGAATTGGCTACAACTCAGTAATTTTGTGAAAAAAAAAACATATTATAGCTTATATCGCTGAAAAGCTTAAAAAATGGCGCTTTGGTTTCCATTTAAAAAACATATGTTTCTGTCATATGTCAAAAATGACAGGCTTTAGAAAAAATCGGAGAATACAAACTCATTAGGGATGTGATCATAGACTTAAAATAAAATATAGACTACACTATTTACATCTCAACGCGGACAAACAACCTTTTTTGTACACATGTTTACTTCTGGGTACAGTCGACCGAGCCTTCCTCATCCAGCCTATGTTGTCACGTCTTTAATATTATCAATATTTTTTTTCTTATTATACACATATATTGAGATATTAATACTACAGTTTAATAAAGTAGGTTTTAATATTCCATAGATGTATTAAATAGTCCTTATACTACTAAATTATAAGTCGGATACTGTTTAATAAGGATAAGTTTTTTACAATATAACAACACCGATTAGAGGCGAGGGAGCCTATTCATTCATTTATTAGCTTGTAGTACGTGTCGCACGTGTGCGGTAAAGCTTTGTTGCCGCTATCTCCCCGGTTGTATTTACGCATTTTCTTAGCTTGTAGTCCTTAAGTGTTTATTTTATTGACTTTTTCTGTTCAAAAACTATAAAATATGGTTCGCCAGTGCCAAATTTGCAAGAAATTTGACTTAAATAATCCATTTAAGTCTTGAAACGCCTTTTGACCGGTAGGCAACTCTCAATTTACCCATTGGCAGTCAGTGGCGTTGTTGTAGAAAGGCGCTTATTTAGATAATATTTTAGTAAAATGTAAAATCTGAATTTTTTCTCTTATATTACATTATTTACTTACTTACATTGTAACAAAATCATAATTATAACCCTGTTAATAATTAATAATGTTTTTATTAAAAATATATTCCGGTTTATTCTAAAATTATCTTCAGAATCTAAAATAACATACAAGAATTTTAATATGATATTACATTATGAGACAATATTTTTTAATATACCGGGTCGTCTCAAAAGTGGTTCACCGCTATAACTTTTTTATTTTTTCAGATAAAAAAACAGATTTGTATGTTAGTAGGTATATGACATAAATTAGGATTTATTGACGTATTCAATTGTTTTTGGTCTCTTTCTGTTTCACCGAAATGATTACATCTTTTGATTTTTAAAGGCACCCTCGGTATATTTCTACTTTATTCGATAGAAAATGATAATAGAATTCTGAATAGAATGACATATCATATGTCAACTTTTGACATTGTCGCTTAAAAACAAATCGTATTATAAATTTCAATCCAGGGTGCCATGGTGTTGTTAAAAACACTAAGTTTTAATCAAGGAGCCTTGGAAAAATAGTTTTGATCGTCTAATGGGTTTCGTGTCTTGTCTAGGCCGATTAAAAGATGTACAAATCATATTTTTAATCATACATATGTCAATTTTTTCAAATGGAACAAGGGTGACTCGTTAGCATATTTGGAAAAAGCATTTTTTTATGAATATATTGATACCACACACTTGGTATTTCGAGTCAAATTGTCGTTATGAACCACGTGTTACAATTACAATTAAACCATATGCGAAAGTGTCAAAAGTTGACATATGATATGTCATTCTATTCAGAGTGTCATTTTCTATCAAATAAAGTAGAAATATACCGAGGGTGCCGTTTAAAAATTAAAAGTTATAGTCATTTCCGGTGAAACAGAAAGTGACCAAAAACAATTGAATGCGTCAATCAATCCTAATTTATGTCATATACTAACATACTAAATCTTGTTTTTTTATTTGAAAATATAAAAAAATTATGGGGTTGAGCCACTTTTGGGACGCACCCGGTATAATAAAGACAGTACCGAGTTAAATAAATGTAGTTTTCATTTTATCCCCTTCCTATCACCTTCCTTGCTTTAATGGAACAGATTTATGTTTTCTCTAATTTACATAATAAGACATCACTTAACCAGAAAAAAAATTACAACAATCATTTTTTTTTCTCTCCCTGTCGCCGATTCTATTATATCTGTGGAATAGATCCTGATTTGATTAATATTAGGGGTTGTAAATGTTTGACTAAAATTAATAATTTATTATTAATTTCAAAAATTTCCTAATTTCCATTATAAAATTTCTTCTATAACGTGTATTTTATTATTTTTATCCTTTTTGGGCTCTAAATTGTTTTTTATAAAATTTTATTTAAAAAACCTGTCCTAAATCTTAATAAAATATATAAAAGTTTAAATACGATATATTTTTAATTTAATTATAGCTTCATTAAAATAAAAAAATTACCCGGCTATGATACGGAGAGTTCAGGTGTACTTGAGAAACGAAAGACAGTGTTGTGTTTCTCGGCAGAGTCGTCAGGGAACGACCGTTATGACAGAGACAACCTATCTATCGCTCGTGTCGTACTCGTTATAACCTAAAACAATAACACAACAATAACAAGACAGTGTCTGACCGCATGTTCCAGCTATTTATGAATGAGATGCTTAGTCTATATTTTATTTTAAGTGTATGGATGTGATTATCTACAATTTTTATTTGAAAACTTTTTGTCTAAAATAGATTATAACGGAATTAGGGAAATTTTTAAAATAGCCAAAATTTGTATTTTTGGAAATACCTAGTAAGCCATGAACTTTTTCAAAAATCTGAAAGACCCATATTTATGACTTCACAAAACTGCAATTATTTCCCCATTTAACCAACTCTCTATCTGCAGTAGTTTCCAAGATACCCATAGAGAACATCGTAGGAAACTCACCCTGTATTTCTCAGATTTTATCACTATCAATCAATTTTTAAGTGTCTCTAAAAAATAAAAATTCAAACCTTAAGCACTAAAACTAATATAGCCGTTTTCAAAATCAGTATTCAGTTTCGACACATGTATTTCCATCCAAACCGGAGAAATATGTATTTAGTTAAAAGTCGTCTTACTTAAATCACTTCATCATATAATAAGTCCTTACCCAGCTTTTGCTAACGACATCTAGTGGTAGACGTAGTGCCATTAAGTGTGCCAACAGGCTTACTTGAATTTTATCGTCTGACTCGACTTCCAATATTTTCGACAATGCTTGAAGATAGTCTGGGGACGAATCTATACACACGACAGTACCATGATATCCCTTCTTTTCCAGTTCATGTACTAGCTGCAAGGCAACTAACCCACCAAAAGAATAACAGACGATTTTGAAGGGAACTGATTTGAACAGTTTTTCTTCGACAATCTACCAAAAGTAAAACAAATATACAAAAAATATCGTCCAACTGTGTAATTGTATTTAGAATTTTTTTTTTGCAAAATAATCGTTAAAAAACACTTCATTCTTTGGATAGTTACATGAAACATAATATTTGATGCCCTAAGGCGGATTTTCATGAGCCTGATATCCGACGATATGATTATAACTTATTGGTTCAACTTAAAAACTCTGATTAGTTAGAATATTCGTTATCAAGTGTGAAATGATCACAAAACATCCCTCTTTAGAACTTTTTCTTTAATTACCATAAGTGGGAGTAAAAGACCAACCGCCCGCGTCCGAACAAACACTAGAGGCGCCACCGGTCATCAAATGGTGTAAAAATTGCGAAAATTTAATCATCTAATTTCATCGATTCGCGCTGAACTTTTTTAATTTTAATTCAATATTCATTGTTTTCAAACTATACTATTAGACTTTGTTGTATTTTGTAAATGTATAAATGTTTTCTTAGTTTAAAGTTGCATTATATTAATTTAAATTATATTACATACATATTTAAAATTCAAATATTATGACATATATGTCAGTTGTCGTCTAAAATGTCATCTTGATAACAAAAGTTAGTTATTGTCAGAAATAGTTAAAATCATGTTAAAATATTAAAATTTACAAGTTATAATTAGATATTACATATTATTTCAAAAATAAAAACATAATGGTATAGCGTAATGTTGATATGAAGGTCCAGAACAAAAAGTGCCGTTATATTTTTCAGTTTTCGTTGTCAGCCGCGCGAGTTTCAGTGATTTTAGTGTTGTCGGATAGTTTTATTTGTGAAATAGAAATATTGCGTTTGGATTGCAAAACTAAAAGTTAGGGCCTATTTGCACGCACACTCCACAGTTTAATAAGACGTTTTTTTTTATTTATTTTTTTTGGTTCTCTATAAATTTTTAATTTCATAATTTTTCTTGTCAATTTAATAATTTTAAAATTTAACAATTTAACATTTTTTTTTAAATCAATTTCCTTCAAAGGAAACGCGTGGCAAATTGACATAATTGTTATGTAATATATTCCATTTAAATGTAATATATTACTTTACAATTAAAAAAAAATTAAATTTAAAAAATATATTAAAAATATATACAGGCATAATTGAAATTTTTAGTGTGCGAACAAACACCAGAAGCGCTTTATTATTTACTTTCATTTCTTAACATCATAGACGAAGTTCTAAAGGGGGATGTTTTGTGGAACTGATACACTAACTTCTACTGAGTACACATTTGATAATGGACAGTGATATTTCTGACCGAAACGTTGTGTAAGCAAAATAAATAAAGACAATGGAAGTACGAAATTCTTTTAGTTTTAATACTGAATCATTCTCTACCATATTCAAAGTAACCTTGATAAATTATGTTACATCAAAAAATTATTTACCTCAAGGTATGTTAAGGCCATATCTTCAATACTGTCTTTTTGGTTGTTATTGCAAAATTGTATACCATACAAATCTCCTTCTAATTGTTGGTAAAGTGGTTCTAACACTCCTATGACTCCCTCTATCCCAGCGAATAGAATGACGTTTCCTGCAATTGATCTGTTTGTTTGTTGGCCCTGAAGGGAAATTAAGGGTATTTCAGACTTGCTCTGATCAGAGAGATGACCCATGATCATTTCAAAACCTGTCAGTGCTCGCCCTTTCTTCCCACCTAAAAACACATACATTATAAGTGCTATTAACCAAATGTTCCCCTTGGCAGCATAATGAGTGTAAGTGAGTGACTCCAACAAAAATAAAGCTAATGAGATAAACCAAAAAACAAACTATCGAGAAAGGATGTATCTAGATGATAAAATTATTTTTAAATTTCTTGCTGATATAACATGTTCCACAGGGTGTTTCAAACTTTCGCCTAAATATCAATATCAACATTTTGTTTTCCCTCGTATAATTAACAGATGGAAGTTTAATTTTTAATTTAGAAAGATATACTAAAAAGTCAAATAATTTGGCTACATACTGCTTAAAAGATCATCATATTCGGCACACTTGAACAAAATGTATTAAACTTTAAAATACATCGAAATTTTAAGGTACCCATTTTTCGTGCCGGTGAATGTATTTCAGAAACTATATATTTTAGTCATATACTTTTCTAATGAAACTAGCCTTTATTTTTTTACTAGATTACTCTAAAATCAATTAATATATAGGGTGTTCCGTTACAAAAAACACAACTTTGATATGTAATTTCTTTTGGTGTCAACCTGTAGAACTCTATATAATTCTAGAAAATGGTTTAAATGGACATAAGCTCACAAAATTTCTTTCACTTCAATATAAACTTTTGTTCTCCTTGCAAAAACTGCGTCGTATATGACGCACCACCATGTATAATTCGATTTAATCAAAATTTCAATGATTAGAATATAATAAACAGAATAGGCATAGCTTATGCATTAGTTTCATATTTCAATAAATTTACTTAGAAAAAAAAATGAAATAAAATAACTAAGAATTTACTAAAATAAAAAATTAAAAGCAATGAAAAAAAAAATAGATAAACATTTTAGTATTTTATCTATAAAACACAATACAGAAGGTTTCACATTAATTCATTCACTGTAATAATTGAATTCCGAGGTAGAAGTATCGCACTCCACTAATAGTAAATTAAATACAGTAAGATGTTTTTTTTACCTGAACTTGAAGATTCCCTCTCGTCTTGAATTTCTTGGAGCCGCGCGAACGTCATCGACTTGATATCCTGAGGTGTCAGGAATACCTCAAACTCCCTTTCTAATGTCTGTTTAATTTCTACAGCTGTCATCGAATCCATACCAACTTCAGCTAATGTAGCTTGCAACGAAATAGTTTTTAGATCTTTAATTCCTGTTAAGCGAAAATATGAATTGAAATTTGAACCTTTCGTGAGTTTTGAATAAAGTTACCTAAAATATTCGCAACTGCACTAACGATATTGTCAGCTACTGGACCCGATCTTTTTTCGGCTACTACTGTACTGGCAACGACAGCAGATTCGTTCTGTCTCAGGAATAGGTCCATGACTTCCAAACAACTGACGATTCTTTGTTGTAAGGTGCCTCCTATTTCCATCTCGATGGATTCTTCTTGCATATCAGCTACTAGTCCCACCTGGTTACCATCAATATTTTTTTTTAAGTTACAGCCAAACCAAACCAAAAATTGATTAGAAAGAAAGTACATTCAGAAGTGCAGGATAACCTCGATACAATCTTGAACTAACTACACTAAATGTGAGTTACAAAAAAAACTAAAAACTTGACATATAATGTATGTGTTACGATTAAAGTTTGATATCCGCTTAAAGTCGACATTAACATGTAAGCATTCAGAACGTCATAATTAGTGGTAGTACTTTTCAATTATTGGAAAAAGTTAACAAACTTTTGACTTTTCCACTAATTATACTTCAAAATTTGTGAGGAATGTCATTTTAGCCTTTGATTATCACCCCCCAAGAAAAAATTTGGTTATGAATCAAAAGTTTATTGTTTTATAAGCTAAATATTATGCTTTCTCTAT
Source organism: Sitophilus oryzae (assembly GCF_002938485.1). NCBI lineage: Eukaryota > Metazoa > Arthropoda > Insecta > Coleoptera > Curculionidae > Sitophilus > Sitophilus oryzae. The sequence goes on from NW_022146105.1 coordinate 6,824,916, forward strand.
GGATACAACAGACTACCGCAAGCTGTTGCTAGGATATTTTATTAATTTTAATTTATTTTTTAGACATTGTGAATGATCGTAAACTAAAAAGTATAAAGTGTAATTGAAACCACTAATTTATTCCACTAATTGGGAGGTTCTGAATAAAGCTTATCTCATAATTGAAAATGTCTACCACTAATTTTGACGTTCCGAATGCTTACATTGAAATAAACTTCTAGCTAATTGAAACTACTAATTTATTCCACTGCGAGGTTCTGAATGCAGCTTTATAATAATAATGTATTATTTTAACTATTATTTTGGAATATGTCGATTTAAATAAACGGTATTTATTAAAATTGTATTCATTATTTATTGAAATATAGTTCTTTATTAATTTATAGGACTTACTTCTCCAATAGCTCCCCACTGAATAGCCAGTCCCGGTAAACCTTCAGTCTTTCTTTTCTCGCAGATCCTTTCCATAATGGAATTTGCCATTCCGTAATTAGTTTGTCCACCATTTCCTCTTCCACAAGAAACCGAAGAAAACATCACAAAATCCCTAAAAAATTTAATTTTTAATGGAATCGCCATATCAGCTATATCGGTATCTCTATTTTACAGATCTTCTTAAAAATTTGAATTTTTTTAAGAAAAATTATATTTAAGTAATTTTCCAGTTATTTTGGAGTATATAGATATCAATATAGTTTATATGAAAATAAACTTTTAGTCACGTGATTAAGCACAGCATTGCCCACTTTTACATATTTTCTTTTAATCAAAATATTTTAGGAAACAAACAAATTAATTATAAATATATTTATTAAACAGTTATTATTACATCAACAAATCTCACTTCCTCAGCAGCACTTAAGGGACATAAAGGGCCATTACTACCGCTTTCCCGTTCAAAATATTCGAATAATGTTGTGATTAGTTTTTTACGGCTATTAAGCAATCTTGTACACTTCGCCCTAAAGGAGGTTTTAAAAAGAACAATGTTCGACTGCAAGGTCTGCTAGTAAAAACATTTAAGCTTAAAGTATCACAACACTATTTATTTAAACCAAAAACTCGATCGTTATACAAAACTAAAGTGTCAAAACGAATGACAATGTCAGGAAATAAATAAATAAATGTGGCAACTTGACATTTTTAGAGCAAAGCTACCATCTGAATCCCCAGCGGATTTAAATTTCAGTTAATCAGCCCGGCGCCGAATATGTCCATGGTTGGCAACAATGAATTTAAAAATCGCGCCCTCGATTACGTGACGAAAAATTTAATTGGTATCGAATATAGCTCATTAATAATTTTGTATCAATGAAAGAATTAAATAATACAATAATAAATAAATTAAATAAATAAAGATTGCGATAACGTAAAAATCTTTTCATCTTTAAATATCAGTTTAATTATGGATATTTTCAGATATAAATCCACTATAAATTACAGTCAATGATAATTTTATTCACCTTAGTTCTGGACAGTACTTCCTCGTTACTACGTCCAGATGTTCGGCTGCTTTGGCCTTTGGTCCGAAGCTTATTTTAAACATATCTTCAGTTTGATTCGTGAAAATTGCATCTTGGAGTACCACGGCTAAGTTAAATATACCATGTACAGGTCCCAGATCACTGGCTTTCTTGACTAAACTCTCACAACCGCTTTCTGTAGTTATATCGTCAGTAAAAACAGAAACTGTGCAACCGTATGATCTCCATATTCTAAAATTAAAAATATTTACCTTTAATAATAAGTATTGAAGATTCCTTAATAAAACATACGATATTCTGTATGCTTGGTAGCCGGTTTTGACTCCTGTTCGTGATGTTAAAACTAGGTTTCTACATCCTCTTAGTACTAACCAGTCTGCTAATTCTAGTCCAAAACCTCCCAAACCTCCACATATTATATAAGTTTTTTTGCTATCACAATAATATCTAAAAGAGAAAAGAGCAAACATTAAGTGTAAATTAACCCAAGGTATGAAGTTATATTCAATTAGTTTGGCTCATCGTTTAGGGTGGTGCATTGGCGTTCAAAATATATAAAATCGCCTGCCAATTTTTAGCTGTCCGGACATTGGCTCCTTTATTAATTTTACAGCAAAGTTGTAAAAAGGTTTTTAAAAGAGGTCTGCATACACATGCCAAATTTGAACAATTTTGGACAAGCCGATTTTAAGTAATTTTAGAAAAATTGCATCTGTTATTAAGTTAAAGCTTTTTTTATAGATGGGAAACGCCTTTAGGGCCGGAGTGTGGGGATCTCCCTCTCTACTCTATCCAGAGGGCCTACCCACTAAAAACCCATCTTTGTCAAACCTCAGTCTCCGTCTCGGAACCGCCCGGGGCATTACTTCAAGACAGAGTGTTGTCTTATGTGTGCATCCTATGTATTAATCGTTGCGCCAACTCTTCCTGAAATTTGGTTTTCATAATAACCCTAAGCATTTCCGCAACCGCTATGCTCTTCTCTTGGTCTTCACCCATAAGTGCCCCGACGTTATCTAGCGTGACCTTGGTGCCGCACCTTGCCTCTGCCACGTCCCTAAATTCCCTCCATCTTCCACACTCGAATAGAGTGTGCGCAGGAGTATCCTGCTCCTGGCAGTACACACAGCGATCGCTATCTCTTTTGCCCATCCTTTTCAGGTATGTGCCAAAACACCCATGACCTGTGATAGCTTGAGTAAGAAAGTGGTCTACCTCCACCCATCCATTCTTGTGCCACTCCGCCACATTTACAATAAATTGCTTTGCCCAGCCATCATATCTCTGCCAATCCTCCTGCCATTTCATCAAGATGTTTTCTCTTACTTGCAACCTATGTTCCTTGCCCAGCCTGTAGGTGTCGCATCTTTCCTCTACCTGGTGTATTAAGTTAAAGCTGAACAGGTAAAAATAGCAAGTAACAAAAACAGGCAAGTGCCAGTACCTTAAGTTGTCATCCTATGTTGTCAAAGTGACTTTTTTGGCAAAGTGAAATTGTATTTTTAAACGTTAAGCATTTGCCTCATTCGAACCAGTTTTAAAATACAAAAATACATTTCGGATACTAAGCGTAGGCACTATAACGTAGTAGTATAGACAGCACAACAAATTATATTTGACAGTGATAAAAGCATAGGTTGACGCAGGGGCCGGAAAGTGAAATAGCAAAAACGGTTCCACCGTTTCCACGGAAATTTCAAATAAAATAGTTCCAGCCTCGAACGCTAGGTGGTAGTGCAATTAATTTTTAGGTTAAGAAGTTGCTACTAGTTATTGCCAGATGGCGTTCAATCAGATTTTTTTTTAGTTTCTATAGTTTCCAACGGCCATTATCATACTATTGTCAAATTCTCAAAAAATATTGTCGTTGTCATAGCGCCAATCATCAAAAATGATTATCAAAACGTTTTTCAAACTATAATTTGTTATATGTGTTTTTATTAGACAATTCCTTTTGTATGTGTCCCTAAAAATATAATGTAAGTCTTTTATTTTTGCTATCAATTAAGTACCTATTTATATTTACTCCATTTACAAAACGTTGGGCGTATTACGTAGGTCTTGTTTTATTATAATAAACGATGTTTAAATATTTGACTTACACCTTAAAATAATAAATAATATTTACACATGTTTGGCTTTAATTTTATTTAATAATTGTATAAATTATACTGTTAAATCTTATTTTTTACACATCACAACGATACTTGTTATTAGTATTGTTGAATTTGTGTAAAAAATAAGATTTAATAATCAAATTTAATTATTTTAGAGTAAAATTCAATAAATACGCTCATTTAAAAGCCCGCGCTTTGATCCATTTAAAACAAGCCCTACTCAATAGATGGCGCCACTTCTGTAGGACCATTTTTCAGTATGGCAGAGTCCATTCTTTTTCTAGTTAGGTATATTCTTTGGGTTGACGATTTAAGGTATGTTAACATTTGACTGGGGTAGCATAGTTGCCTGTTCAGTTTTAATTTAAAAATAAATGCAGTGTTTCTTAAATTAAATCGGCTAGTCCAAAATTGTTCAAAATTTGGCCTCTGTATTCAGTGTGGGATTTCCTATGTGTCCAACGAAGATGCCATCACCTGGTATAATTATTAAATCTGCTGTCAACAAAGAATTATTATAATTGTTGAATGAGAAAAGCACAGAGTTTTCAACGTTCGTAATAGGGTCCTTGCACGTGTCGGGTATAATTTAAATATTTATGATTTTTAATACATTTTTACCTAAGACATATATATGTAAAATCAGTTTGTACAAATTCCATCTGGAAAGTACTTAAATTAATGATTGAAATTCATTGAAATTCGCTGGGCGCGGAAACGAGGCGTGACGTCAAGATCTCAAAATTTGCGGCTCACAGCGAACGCATTCCATTTAAATTTTAATAAGCTCTTCCCAATGACATTTGACATCTAAATAATGTCTAATTTATTTAGATGTTTTTCAAATTTATTTTGATATTACTGGGTGTTTCAGTATGTTAGAATTATGACAGAACCGGATTATAATAAAGCACAGACAATCTACGGAAAGTAGATTCGACGATGATCGCCTATTATTTTTAGCAGAATATTTTGTTTACTTCTACCAAAATTGGAGGAGCAAAAATAAATAGGTGGGTACACGATTTATGTTTACAACTTTTCAACAAGTCTATGTGAATAAAAATAGTCCTACTATATGTGTTTTGATTGATTTTATAAAGTTATACTTCGTCACTGAACAAGCATTTTTAATCATAAAATTGGACTGGTGTTCGGCGCCGACGGTTTCTACTCTTTCATCCATTTCATGTTCATTGTTTTTTTAAACTAACAAAATAGATTCGTGTAAAATTCTTTTAAACTCTAACAGATATTACGTATGAAAACGTCAAATCAAAAAGATTTACATAAAAATAACTCTTATTTTTTATTAAATAATCATTTCCTGAATGTTTTTGCCCTTATTCATTTATGCCATGAATATTTTTAACGTTAGCAGTAAGTATATGTATATATTTAAAGAAAACTATAGGTTAAGTAAATAATTAGCATTTAATTATCTAAATTCATACCTTTAAATACAATACTACTTGTTAATATTTTATCTAGAAATTTCACATTCACTATTATATCTGATTCTATCTACAGTACAGTACGTCTGTCCGTTCTGTAGTTACGGGGTATCCGTGAGAGGGGAAACGATATTCTCTCCATGTTTTTCTTAAAAAAAATGGACAACGCGTCCCATCAATAAAAATTCGACAAATTTGCAAGTAGCCAATAAAATGAGTGGGCGGAGCGATATGCGGTGACGTACTCGTAAAATCGACGTATAAAATATATATTGTTGTTTATTTAAATGTTTCTTGTCCGCATTCCTTTCATAGACACAGATCCAGCAGATGTACAGTTCGTCTGCTGGATCTGTGTCTATGAAAGGAATGCCGACAAAAAACATTTAAATAAACACCACAACACTAGCCAATAAACATGAGTCGCTCCGCCCACTCATTTTATTGGCTAGTTGCAAATTTGTCGAATTTTTATTGATGGGACGCCTCGTCAAATTTTTTACGAAAAACATCAAGAGAATATCGTTTCCCCTCTCGCGGATACCCCGTAGCTACAGAACAGACAGACGTACTGTACCTATACGTATTTCTCTTCCATAACCTGTAACAAAATACCACTAATATTATATCAATACCATCGTTAAAACTTTTGTAATAGAATAATATCAAGCTTTGTAAAATTTTATCTTTTTGGTTTGTTATTCTAAGATGGGACCATTTCAGTTTACGAAGTTATCAGTTGACATAGGCAAACGAATTTTAAGTGGCCTAAGCAAATAATCTAATGATATTCAAGACACATAAACTCTCTAAAAGTACGCATATATCTTGAGAAACTAACTAAGCAAATAATACAATCTTCTAAATAATTTAAAGTCACATAAACGAGGGTAAAGTAGAACAAACATTCATCCCTTATTATCAAAATTTTATTTGACAGAGTGGTACCAGTTGTGTGTACCCTAGGGATATCTCAAAATAAACAACGCAGAAAAAGCACGTAGGCATGCTTAACGAAATAAGTAAAATTAAATCATCCCCTCGCTAGAGGTTTTAAATTGAACATTAAAAGTCTTAAATATATGTTTTAAAATCAGAATCCAAATGTTCACGAGATGAATGTCTGAAAATGATAGAAATAGGATTATCTTTTTTCCGTTCCTAGAGTTAAATAGAAATAGACAAATGAATGAAGAAATAAAGATTTCATTTCTAGGCGGTTTTTTTAAGGTAATTTTTTAATTTTTTTTTAAAGTGATATGTCACGATATCATTTGTATTAGTTAAGGTAGATTATGAATGTTTTTCAGCAAATTAGTAAAAGAGTAAGATTTACACGGAAGGATTTAAAAATTACATTTAATTAATAAATAGGACGTGCTGATGCCCTCTCGGGACAAGGACCAGAAACAAGGGTGAAAGAAGTCTAGGGATCTTTCGGGGAAGGAGCCCTTCGGTCAATTAAAAAGGTGCGAAATATGCATTTGGATGGGTATTCGAAGGTTCCTCAAACAGGGGCGTGCCGAAGATGTAGTAACGCCTGTCCGAGATAGTACCAGCATCAGTATTTTCATCTTCAAAATTAGTTCGGTACTGACTTTTAAATTAGACGGTCGAATTTACTCCGTGTAGATCTTATATTATCCAGTGGTCTTTTTAATTGTTTTAGTAAGTTCTCTATCTAAAGATTTTCTCAAATAAATTCTCAAGTTAGGAAATTCTAAGCTATTCATGCTTACAGTATTTTAATTGTAGTTTTTGGATTTTCTCTAATATTTTTCTTTATTAATGATTTAAGACTTTCTGTTTGTTCTAAAGGCTTTAGTAAATTTTAGATTTCATTGCATAAGTGATTATTTTGCAATTGTTCTTTTTATTAAATTCTAATTTAAATTTAATTGTTCAGTGAATATTTTTTTAATATATTAATTTTCTGCCAATGATAATTCTAAGAGAGATTTGAAAGTGTATGCTAATTATTGATGATTTAAATTGGACTAATAAGAAGAATATTTGGTATTTTTTTTAACTTTATTATCTCTGAGTTTTAATTTCAATTCTCTAATTGTCATTAATTATTTTTGATTCAATTTCTTTCTTTTTCATTAATTATAAATGTTTTGTTGGTAAATCTTTTTCTTTATTTTTTTATTTATTTATTTCTTTATATTAAATATAGTTAGGTGTTGTGAAAAATCGGTATTTTATTTCTTTATTTCACCTAATCACTAAAATATTAAGTTATTTAAAAGAACACTGTGATAACCGGTCGAGTGGTTCAATCCAAAGTATGAGTCCAAGACCGAAGAGGTAGATCAACAAGGGGATCAATGAAATCTTCGACAGGTTCTTGTTGTTGATGTATTGCTGATGGATGTTGACGTAATAAGGTAAGTGGCAATAGAGTTTATAGTAACTGAATTTAGAAAGAGCCCTTACCATAAAAGTGCGATGCCTTAATTTCGATCTTTAGCTGGTTATATTTTGTTTTTATATGTAAACGATAAACTATATTTACGCTCTGAAAAGTCGGTGCTCTCATTAATTCAAGTTCTGCCTACCGCTCAATAAATTATTTTAATTATAATTATATAAAGGTCACACTACCATGTTAACGGACAAATCTGGAAAGTTTTGTCACACTTTTTTTACCTGTTTTAACTGTTATTTGCCTTCTTTATGGATTATTTTTATCGAATGTCATCGACTTTTATTTAGATCTCGACGATTTACAAATTGCAGATTGATGAGATTGACGTTCGTTTGACGCACGAGCATGTATGTCACAGAATATACTTGATGTATGCGTCAAATAGAGAAGAGCAGTATTGTCCGATATTTTCGAGCGAATTTCTTCAACGGATCGTTAAAAAACCTTTCATATTCCTTCAACTTCACAAAAAAATCCAAATCTTGTAAAAAATCACTAAATTTCGTGTATTTTACTTATTTTATAATAAGGAGAACATTTTTAAAAACTTATTTTTGGTAATTTTGGTACACTGATATATTTATATAATTTTTTTATTAAAAAATAACATGATCCAAAATGCTGTGATAGATACTCGACAGCAGTATTATAAAGTGTATGTCTCAAAAAATTCATTTCTTACAATGGCTGCTTCAATCTAAAATAATTAATCAAAACGCCATGATCAGCTGACTTATTAGATATTTATGTTTTCCGTTTACCTATTTATTTCCTTTCAATGTCAAGAACTTTGGTTTAGTTATGGTATGTGTGCAATAAAACGTGTTGAAAGATAAAAATGTATCTATTATTTTTTTTTGTTAAATGTTAAAATCTTTTTGAATTGCTTTTAACTGCATCCTTAATTAAACACCGTTAAAGTGAAAAAATAGATGGATATAACAATAAATTCTTCTACTACATATTTTAACAATTTTTATTGTGCAAAGCTGCCAGAAACCTTCATATTGTCTTCTTTTTGGATAAAAATCCTTCAAAAATGGCCCTTTGATCGACGAAATTTGACTGTATTGTTCATATTGAAGGAAATCCTGCAATTCTGGCAACACTGGTTCTGTCATAATTCTAAACAAAGTGCAACCCTTTATTTAAATGGAATGCGTTCGCTATGAGCCGAAAATTTTAAGATCTCTGACGTCACGCTTCGTTTTCGCGCCAAGCGAATTTCAATGAATTTCAATAATTAATTTAAGTACTTTCCAGATGGAATTTGTACAAACTGATTTTACATATATATGTTTTAGGTAAAAATGTATAAATATTTAAATTATACCCGACACGTGCAAGGACCCTATTCGACTCAGTAAAGCTTGATTTTCATGCATCCAATCCGAAAAACCTACAGTAAGATTAGCCATAAAACATGGCTAAAATGCTAAAATACCCGTAGACACTTAGTGTTTCTGCCTTACGGCTTCATCAATACGGGAGGAATCAGCAACGATGAACTAGCGATCCTGAAAAAAGAAAAAGGGGAAGCAAACGAGGCACTAGGCACATTTGCAACCTAGTTAAGCAGTAGCCAAGGGCCAAGGTGATAGCGGCGAGGTATGTTGAAGTACTTCCGCAGCGATTTTTTGGTAGTAGCGCTTGCGAATTGTGAGCTACTGCTTAACCAGGTTACAAAAGTGCATCGTTTGCTTCCCCTTTTTCTATTTTCAGGATCGCTAGTTCATAGTTGCTGATTCCTCCCGTATTGATGAAGCCGGAAGGCAGAAACATCAAGTGTCTACGGGTAGTCGTATTTTAGCCATGTTTCATGACTAATCTTACTGTAGGTTTGCCCAATAATTTCATTCTTCTTTTTTATTATAATCCCCATGATAACATATTTTGTTTATTCTTTTCTCTGGGCCAAGGTGATAGCGGCGAGGTATGTTGAAGTACCTCCGCAGTGGTTTTTTGGTAGTAACGCTTGCAAATTGTGAGCTACTGCTTAACCAGGTTGCAAAAGTACCTCGTTTGCTTACCCTTTTTCTTTTTTCAGGATCGCTAGTTCATCATTGCTGATTCCTCCCATATTGATGAAGCCGGAAGGCAGAAACACTAAGTGTCTACGGGTATTTTAGCATTTTAGCCATGTTTTATGGCTAATCTTACTGTAGGTTTGCCCAATAATTTCATTCTTCTTTTTTATAATATATAATATATATCATTGGGAATTTCTAGTTTATGAATAAAGATGCAATGATGCGATTTTCACATTACTTTGCTACATTTTTTATGAAATAATAATATAATATGCTACATATAGGCTCCTAACCTCCCGAGTTCCTGAAATACTGGGCGAATTTGTGATGCGCAGTAGTGAACAGATATTGAAAACACACATTATGTGTAGTAGTAAACGCAACTTATACTAGCAGCCAGATGGTCCGCACTCTGTTCAGGAGAGCATAGCAAAAGATATATTAAAGAACCAGCTTTCTTAAAATTTTCTCTTGAAAACGTTGCTAGCTCTCAGAGTATAAGTAAAACAGTGAAATCGTTATGGAAGTAAAAATATAAAATGACACCAATCACAAGCACATTATGTATCCGATGCACGGAGGCATGAACATACAACAAATTTAAAAACTGCGTAATTTTCTAACCAATCTAAGTCTTTAAAATCAGCCGATAAAATTAATATCTTATCATCGTAATTATCGTCAAGGCAAAAGAAATAGAGGCAGACCAAAAGAAACGTGGAATAAAATAGTTGAACATATTTTACAAAGAAAAGGGAGTACGTGGGAAAGAGCAAAACAATTGGCACAAGATAGGAAGAAATGGTCTGCATTTGTCTATGACAAGAAAACATGAACACGTAACCCAGACACCCTCAGGGGTAAAATGGGTGTTTTTCGATTATATATATATATATCTTATCATCGTATCGTCGGATCACGTATCCATGAAAATCAAACTTAAGGCGTGGCCGTCAGATGCACCAGCGAAACCATAGTCGTGCTGCGATTATTGTAGTTTGCACTCCTCTGTCGATCAGAACAGTGTCCACGACGCTTAAGAGTTTCATTTTCTATCGAATAAAGTAAAAAAAATACCGAGGGTGCCATTTAAAAATCAAAAGTTGTAGTCATTTTCGGTGAAACACGAAATGACCAAAAACAATTGAACACGCCAATCAATCCTAAAAGTATGTTATATACTAAAATACCAAATCTTTTGTTATCTGAAAAAATGGTATGTTCTATATTTTCCCTAACCGTTCTTTTGCAGACTATGATTTGACTGTCAGTTTTATTACGTTTGACTAACCATTATTTAATTAATACTTAGTAATAATATACAACAATAATTGGCAAATTTACAATTCAGCAAAAACTCAATGACAAATTACATACCTAGGTATACATGAATACAGTACCGATGATGGGCGACCAACAATAGTTCCTTTTTCTTCTTCTCGTATTTCGATCGTGACTTTGCCTATATGTTTTCCTGAGGTCATGTATCTGAACGCTTCTTCAGCTTGGTTCATGTGAAAGACCGTTGAATTTAAAGGTTTAATAAGACCACCGTTCAAATATTTATTCAGCATCGCAACTAGCTCCTGTCGGAAATAGAGGTCTTGCTTCATAAACATATCCAACATTATACCTAGACAGAAATATATTTTTCAGATTTTTAATAAAATAAATGATTCTAATTATTAAAATTTCAATTTCTTTAATGTTTCTAACAGTTCTCACTATTGTAATTTTATGCTATATACTTTTGATAACATTTATACTTAAAATATTTCTAAAGAAGCCTATTTAGGTTTTACAACTGTTACAGCAAAAATAATACATTATCAGAAAAAATAAAAATACCGTGAAAACTGGCAGATTTGTTGAGCAGCAAAAGTTTCAATGAATTATTATTGCCCATGTCAAATTTTCCAATTTCCAAAAAGTGTCCGCTTTTTGCCACACATCGAACTGAAGCCATAAGTTTTTCTTCAGCTAGAGAATTTAGAACAGCGTCCACTCCTCTACCTCTGGTTGCCTGCATCACACTCTGTTCAAAGCTTGTGTCTCTTGAATTAAATATGTGGTCATCTGCAAAAATTTAGCTATACTTTTCTCATTTGTTAATTCTATCATTTTATTTTTTAAAATTGTAAACATATGTTATTTGTTATGAAAACTGCAATATTTATCTATTCTACTGATAACTACGAACACGCAATATCCATTTTTTTGACAAGGAAGGAAAATTCAATGTCAATCAAGATGTTACTAAAAATATTACTTTAATTTCTGTGTTACAAAACCCGAATCTAATATTATGTATAAATACTTGACATATCGGGTTTTGTCTTGGTAGGTACCAGATACCTATTGCTTAACAACTTTATGAACAGATTATAATCAATCATTTAGGCCGTATTTCGTTGCAAAATCAGTCAAACTAGACCGGTAAATAACGGTAACGAGCGGTTCCTGAAAAACATCGGTTTGATACGGAACGGTTTGGTAAAATAACTGGAAATGTCAAATATTGACGTTTTCTAAATTTCAATACCTTTATTATAAAATTTATCTTTTATGCATTTTTAATGTACCTATTCTCTACTTTTACGTTTGCTTCTTCTTTTCAATGGAGTTTAATATTGAAAAGTACTTTATTAATGAACTGTTAAACTCGTTAGTAAGCTCAAGTGAAGATTTGCAGGTCCAATATTAAAATAGATCAATAATAAATAAACAAATCTAATAAATATTTATATTTTTATAGCTTACAAAATATTCACGATTACTTGTCATGCTTTCTTTAAATGTTCCTGACTTTAAGAAACAATGGCTGCACGATAAGTTTAAATGGTTCCAAAAAGTAGTTCTATTTAGTTAATAAAAATCATTTACCTTTAGTACCTACCTCCATTGCTATTGGATACAAAAATACAAAATATATTGTTTTGACACTTTTTTGCTTTGAATAAGAAGACTAAGGAAGGAGCATAATGCTATCCATGTATTCATGCATGGTGGGCGGAAAAAGAACTCTAGGGTGGGGATCCTTGACAGTTCTGTTTGACGATTCATTTGACACATTTGAATTCGATTTGAAATTTTATAGATTTGTCAGTCTTTACGGAGCTTATTTTATGTTATTTATTATTTATTCTACTACTGATAGTTGTATAAAGGTAGTAAATCTAGATGGAAATTGTGGCAGAACTTAAATTAACAGTGACACTATCGCGATTTATCGAAAAAGACTCTAAAATAGTTGGTTGTGTAGCGTGCGTTAGATCTCGGCAAAAATCGAGTGAAATAATGGAACAACTTTTCGCTAGTAAGTGACTATATAATATATATACGCGTAGTAAACCGATCATTTATGAGATTCACTTAAATTAGCTAATTATATATTTTTTCTTGTATTTTTGCTTTTATTTACTACTTGTCAAAGATTAGATGTCAAAGAATTTAGATACATCAATTTGATTTACCAGATTTACCTGCTTCAGTAGCGTATCGGATGTTTGTGTTAATAAATAATTATTATAACTTATGTATTTTTATTAGAATTATATATTTTTGTAACAATTTTAATAACTACCAACATTTATTCACAACGTCAAATAAAACAACATATTATTGAGTCTACCCCATAGATAAAAGAAAATAATCTTCTATTGTCTACCCCACGTCTACCCTACATCATAGTTTTACATTTTTCAAATAAAATTAGAACGGTACTGATAAACCGGAATTTAAGTCGGCCATATTTGAGGCCCATAACGGTGGACCTAATATTTTTGATATGCTCCTTCCTTAGTCTTCTTATTCAAAGCTTTTTTGACAAATTTAATCTTACCTTAATAGAAATATAAGTAAAATATCAAAATCGTTATGGAAACGAAAATATAAAATAATACCAACATATATCCGATAAACGAAGGCATCAAAATGCAATAAATTTAAAAACTGCGTTATTTTCTAACCAATCAAAGTCTTTAAATTCAACCAATAAAATCGATATCGTATCAACGTATCGTCGGACAACGGATGCATGAAAATCAAGCTTAACACCTGAATAACAAAATGGACGACATCTAGTTAGGATTATTACATGAAAAAATATTGTGCATAAAATATTTTCTTACTCCATTTTATTAAAAAAAAATTACACTATTGTGTTACTCGACAAGTAGTTTCCGTTTGGGATTAACGCAGAAGTGTTTACATAAAATAACTATTTTATTTTCTAGATTTTCTTGCAGTGGCGAAAAACTCATATATGATTTTTTTGGAAAGATGAATCCGCTACATAGGTATAGACATTTTTTAAATACTTTTCTCGCATACCTTAGACATTATTCTATAATTAACTTTATTAGTTAACTCTATCATTAACCATCTAAAATTAATTTCATTTCAATGGAAAAGCTGTAGCAACTCTCAACTCTTTTTTATATTAATATAGTTTTTAAACAGAAAAAGCACTAAAATATTTGTCCGTATTTAGTTTGTTTCTTAACTTAGATTTTGTTTTTTGTTTACATTTTTTGGGGGAAAATGCGGGTTCAACTTTAGTAGATGAATGAAACAAAATCTTTTCTAAAGATATCATCTTCTTCGGGCATATCCCCAAGACCGCGCCTAATAAGGAGTAATAAGGATTTGTAGGAATATCTGTGTAACTCTGCAACTAGACAGAACAATGACCTATGATCACTAAACAAAAATAATAAATAATTAATAAACAATAATAAATTCAGATTATACAGATTCCAACGCGGTAGTCGCTTAATTTTTAGTCCAAATATGTTAGGTTTTTAAAAGTGCTTCTATTGTAAAGACTAAAGCCGCAGTTAACCATATCGATATATTTTTCTTTAAATCGGTAATACAGACGAAATCGGTAGACCTGACAACTTTGTGATGGATTGCGTGATGGTGCCTTGCGGTGGCGCGGGATGGGAAATAAAATAATGGCGATAAAGGGTAGGTTGATGGGTATCATGAGTGGATGGGAGGCGGCGGAAATTTCTTAAAATTTGTTGTCTTATTGTAGTTTGTCTAACTAATGGGTCTTGGCTTAATCGCCCGGACCAAGAGAAGACAACCTTACAAGACAGGGACAAGATAACGATTAGCTCCTTAGACCCAATCATAGGAGGGAATTCGCCCTAGCACCTTTTTTAATAAATGATTTACCTGTTATTTGAGGAAATCTCCTTTTTATGAAGTCTCTTTTTGGAATTCGCTCTAGCACCTTACTAGGAGCTTACTAACGACAAGGTCTCGTACCTTCTAGAGGAACTTGTACTTCTTTTTTTTAATAAATTATTTACCTGTTATTTGAGGAAATCTCCTTTTTATGAAGTCTCTTTTTTCTTGGGTACCAACTGTAGTATAGACGGTACAGCCACTTATCAGAGCTATTTGAATGGCAGCTTGACCAACGCCACCAGTGCCAGAATGAATCAGTATAGAATCCCCGGGTTTAATATTTGCTTTCTTAAAAGGAATAAATAATGATACAATTAAATTTTAAATTATATCAGCTAATTTAATTTGTTTATACATTTAAATTGGATTTATTAGAGCGAAACTCGTAATAGCTTATTATTAATTTGTTCAACAATATCAATGAAAAAAAATATGTTAAAGTTTCTAGTGTGGAATTTAGTTAGTTTCTAAATTGTATTATCATCACTAGCGCATGATTATTTTCTGTAGATAAATATTACCAAAACTAATGCAAATATGGCCGTAGCGTAGGTGACAGGGACGGTAGCAGCTTCTCTTAAAGACCACTCTTCCGGAACTTCCCAGATAAGATACTTATCACCTTTGCAATATGAACCGCAAGCGCCATTGCTTATCATGCCCATAACTCTTTTTCCACTGCAACAAAAATAAATAAATTGTAATCCTATTATATTTTAATCTGTAAAGGTGTACCATTATTTTCCATATTTTCTATTTAATTTTGAAGCATACCTTTATACAGGGTTTGTCTTAAATGGGTGCATATACGACTATTTTTAGGACTGTTAGATCTCGATAAAAGAAACACATTTTCTGTTTGCCGTTTTTCAAATAAGTGAGATATTTTACTTTGAAAATAAAAAAAAAAGATTTTTGGTTAAATTTTAAAAAGGGATTTGTTCTGGGTTTTCTTTCTTGTAAATTTAATCTACTACTTATGTTCCCGTATTATGAAAATATGTTTTCAAAAATTTCCAAATTTTCAAATAAAAAATTGCCAAAAAATCTCACAGATCTTTCTGGTGTCGAACTATACTACCCCTAAAATATTTGCACTTATTTAAGACTCCCCCTGTATAATAAAAAAAATTAAGTTAAAACCAAAGAAAGTAACGTTTAGATTGTAAATCAAAGGATATAAGAATATAGGAAAAACAATACAATTTAGTTTGTCCAAGTCCGAGCACAACCGCACCATCGTTTTCTCGAAGGTATTAGCGACACAATTTTGACCACCCTGTAACTTCGTTGTGGCTAAAGCAAGAATATTAACTTTAACACTAAACATGAGGACATACTATAGCTGATTAGATTACCAAAATATCTAGTACCTCATAGTTAATGAATTATCACTAGTCAAATTTCTTTAAATTCGACATTGACTCACTCACACATCATCAAAATTCTAAGGTATTTCTAGATGTGTCACAAACATCAAATTTTGAATTTTAGGTAGCTTCATGGCTGAGAAACTTAAATGGAAATGACGGTTCATTAAAAATAGTTTTTCCTCCAAGATGCAGAGGCGCTAAATATTAAAACTGTCAATATTAACAATGCAAATGTCAATATCTGACAATAATAAAATTTGATTTTTAACTGTCACTCAGAGACGCTTTTGTTGTGATTTTACGGTTTGATTTCGTTTTGATTTCGTTTTGATTTGTCGAATTATTGTAAAATTAAATTCCTTCAGAGTTTCTGCCAGTATTCTGTTTTAGACAATGTTTTTTTTTAAAAATGGTGGGACAATTTGTGTTTTGTATAGACTCTTAATTATTTTTTATAATGGAGTTTAATTGTTGTACACTTGGTTTCCGAAGGATACAATGGTAAGTAAATTAAACATATCTACTTACAGTTATAGATTTTTTAAATTAGTACTGCTAATAAATGCCACCTGCTGAGCAGTTATTTAATTTTATTACGGTGCATGTAAGGAATTAAGGACGCGCGTTGTGTTATATTAGCATGATCAGCAGATGATTACATCTAATTTAATTTGTTTTTATTATTTCAGGTCTCAAACGGAAACAAACTGGGAATCTTGCCTACACCAAAATTATATAGCCGTTTCCAATTCACTTCAAAGGGGAGCAAAATTATGCAAAAACTGCCTGCTATTTGCTGAAAACCGCCAAAGATTAAATTATAACTGTAAATAACTTAATATATACTATTTCTAGTCTTTTTTAATATATTTTTTAATTAATATCCGGACATATAAGAACACTTTGTATGCTTTTAATTCAGTTGATTTATCGTTTATAATATGTTCGACCTAATTAAAAGCACACAAAGTGTTCTTACATGTATGTCTAAATTTATTTTAAATTAACTAAAACAACCCCCCTTCCCCGCACCCCTCTCTTCCATTAGTATTTCTTCCTCCATCTACCAGAGGCGCCCTTGTATAATAAAATTGAAATGTATTATAAGTTGCCTATCTATTTAATAGTATAAGTCTTTTATCTATGGGTAGCTTTAAGCTTATAACCAAAGGAAAGAATGAAAAATTTCGAAATATCCTTATGGATTAAAAGTTAGCTGCCTAGCCGCTAAGCTGTCTAACTGACTTCGCAGTCGAGAAAAAGTAGGAGACTAGAATTAATCAAATTGATCAATCGAATTGAATTTTAATCAAACATTTTTTGAGCAAACACCAAATACGAGTTGAGGTGAGCCAATCCAAAACTCTACCCTAAAAATACGCAGTAATAATATCGAATCAAAAAAGATAATATCTCATTTTTACCTGTAGCTTCGAAATAGCAGATTCAAATTATACAGCAATATTTAAATAATTGCAATTTCTCTAAGCAGGGCTTTGAAGGTGAGTGTCCGGCCAGAGGCCAGACAAAAAGTGAAGTTAAGCGCGAAACCTTGGAGCGATGTTGACAGCGCCTCCACAGAGCAGTGAAACGATAACAGGGTTGTCGACTAGAGAACGTAAAAATTACGCCAAGCGTGTCAAATAAATTATACGGCTTGAACGATAGGGAATCCGGTGATGATACACCAGACATCATATATCATATACAAAGACATGTAACGAACTAAAAACGTTACACTTTGTTAGGCAAATTTGTATAACTGTAAACATAACTTCTAACAAGTAGTTTCCGTTTGGGTTTAACGCAGAAGTGTTTACAAAAAATAATTATTTTATTTTGTAGATTTTCTTGCAGTGCAGTGGCGAAATACCCATAGAGGATTTTTTTGGAGAAAACTTACTTTGCTAAACGACCACTAAACTCGAACCCTTGAACACATTCTTGTTCTCTTCTTTCTCTGGTAATTGTGTCCACATTGATTTTTCCCGTAGCCGTCATAACATCTCTAAAGTTTAATGAGGCGTAGTAAACCTTAAAATAAAGCATTTGGTTAACCAATTTTGTACCTTTCTTTATACAGAGTGTCCCAATATTCTGTGGACATATTTTGAAGTTTAGAAAATAAAAACAAATACTCGTAGAGTGAATTTCGAGATTTAATACAAAACTATCATGGTGAAAAGAACAAGTGTATTAAAAACTAAAATTAAAACAAAATTGTTTATCGGGATTTTATCGGGATTTGACGCTTTATTGGGTACAATTTATCTCTATACAAAGCGCTTCGCTTGTCCGTTAGAGGACATCACACTTTAAAAAAATTGACACATTTTTAAGATATTTTAAGAATTCGGGTTTGAATGATCTTTTGGGTGTCGTTGTTTTGCTAAATGCTTTAACATTTGATATTTATAAAAATCAAGGAAAAGAGTACACACCGACATAAACTTTAGTATAAATATTTTCCAACTCAACCAACGTTGGAAATGTGTAATTTTATGTTAGAATCAAAAATCATATTTGACAATAAGCTTCATAAAAAGCTTAAAACATTAACAAAATTTTGGGGTTTATTTTGATGCCCTCTAACGGCGACCAGCGAAGCACTTTTGTATAAAGGTAAATTGTGTGCAATTTATTTTGATTCAAAAAATACGTAGCTGTTCTATGTCCATGGTATATTGGAACTCCCTGTATATTTTGTAGGTCTGCTATAGAAAAATAAATTAATTGTCCAAAATTTTTTTTCTCAAAATTTATGCAATGTGGCGTTTTTTTTAATGAGACAAAATATGTAGTAAATACTACAGAGACCATTTTACAAAAAAAATCTGTCGTCGGTGGAGAATATTTATACTAAAATTTATGTAGGGGTGGGGGTAGTGTTTATACTTCCCGTACTTTTTCTTGATTTTTCGTAAAGTCAGATGTTAAATGTGGAGTATTCATAGACCATTGCAGTTTGACAACATAAATTGCAACAGTGTAGAATAGAGAGTGAAGAATTTATAGAGGAAACCATAACGTGTTACATTTTGGTTACAAATGAAGATTATCTTGCTTATTGGAAACGGTGAAGAATCTTTTGTCATTCATGAAGCTAGCTACTATTTTTGTTAAAGCAGAATTGGAATATGTGGCGGAATTCAATTACCTTGGCAGTTTGATTTCGGAAAAGGCCAATATTGACTCTGAAATTCAGCACAGGATTAGTAGCGCCTCAGAAGCATTCTGGAAATTAAAAGACAGGGTTTTCTACAATCATGACGTGAGTACAAAAACAAAACTTGCAGTATACCGAGCAATTATAATCCCCACCATGTTATATGGGAGCGAAACCTGGGTGCCTCACCGCCGACACATGAACGCATTAAACAAGTTGCAACAGAGACACTTTAGACAACTCTTAAGAGTCCAGTGGTTCCATTATGTCTCAAACGTATCGGTCCTTGAAAAAGCTAACTGCGAGAGTATTGAAGTCATGGTCATAAAATCCCGCTTAAGATGGGCTGGTCACGTATGCAGAATGCAAGAAATCCGCATACCAAAATCTCTGCTTTACGGTGAGCTTGTAGACGGTAAGAGGAGGCCGGGTGGACAACTGAAAAGATACAAGGACATTTTCCACGAAAATTTAAAGGGAATTAACATGCAGAATAAGTGGGAAAAAGCAGCTCACAATAGAACTCAATGGGGAAGGGTTGGAAACTCAGTTAACAGCGGCAACCAAAAAGTAAAGAGGCAACAAAGCAATGAGATTTTTGAATGTCCAGAGTGCGGTAGTCAGATAACATCACGTATCGGGCTTTTCAGTCACAGAAAAGCTCATGAAAGAAAACTCCTTGCGTGACCATCTTCTCTTTATGTGTGTCGAATACTCGTCAGCGAGTAACGGCTGTATATATATAAAGCAGAGATGCCATAAACAAAAACTGTCATATCATTATTATCTATTGGTTTCTATGATACAAGGTGGCTTTCAAAATATTGCAATTTCAGGCATACCTTGTACCTCAGTTGTCTAACATCTTATTAACAGGGTAAAAATGGATTCTTATAGAAATTTGACGCTGAATCCAGTAACATACTTATATTTTCCAATATTTTTGAAATATTGATCAATCTGACGGACCTTGGTAACATTATTCTCGGATATAGCCACATAATGTGAAGTATTAGTATAATAGTAATCTTTACATTAATAGCACGGTAAATCAGTAAATATATGTATATAGCTTAAAGCGATTTCTCAAATCCCGAAAAAAAAAGTAGTTTTAATTTTATTTGCAAATGCACTTGTTCTTTTCATCATGATAATTTTGTAATATATCTCGAAATTCACTCTATTTATTTTTGATTTTCTGAACTTCGAAATATCGTTAAAGGAAAATTTAATTTGCTCCTAAAAGTACTTAACGTGTCTAAGTTAGTATTTACCGAAATAATTTCTTCGTCGGGTCCCTCTAATCTTATATCGTTTGATGAAAACTGCCCTTCGATCCACTTCAACGAACTCAAATCACCTCTTACCAACGAATTCAAATAACAATGCTCGGCTTCAATTGAGTTGCTTTTGTCGAACAGCAAATGTCTATAAGTTCCCCATTGGCCGTCTTTGTAGATATTTATAAACAACTGTTTCTTTAACTGAGATTCGTAAAACGAAGAGTTTACATCAAAATCTGGGGCAGAGGGATCGAGTACAAAAAGTAGTTTTATTTTTTGGCCTCCTGAAAAAGTGATGAATTATGAAGAGTAATGATCTATGCATCTAATAAAAGTTTAGAAAATAATGCTATTAGCGTAGTTATAATATCTGTGATGTATATCATATTTAAAGAACATCAAATATTTTAACAGCATCAACATCAAAATTAAACCAACAAACCATAGTAAAAATGCAATAGCAGAAAGAACTATTGCATTATAATTTTTGATTTGAAGTACGGTAGTATATTTTATTTACCTGGTTCTCTTCGAAGACAAGAATACAGTCCAAGAAGTCCGTTGAGAGGTTCTTTCTCAGAATACAGAAGAATATTTTCTTCTTTCTCCAAAAGAGCTCGTAATTTTTGAATCCAACTAAATTCAGTATCTAATGCTGATATTTCTAGTACTGTAGGTGGTTTATATTCAGACACTTTTTTCATAAAAATCAGCTTTTCTGTATCGGTGGTGTAAACAGTGATAATGGAAACATTATCATTTTGATAAGTAAAATGGTCTAAATCTAATGATTCTCTGGAGAGTATAAATCCAGAAGTATGAAGAGATCCTAATGCTAACGTCAATATCTGTGAAGAGTTAAAAAATAGATAAATATAGAAAATAGTTTTTGCCAATTTCGTATGGTAATATAAAATATATAAGACAGTATGCAGCATTTGTTATTGACCTTTATTGAATGTTGATATTCACTTTGTCAGCAAGTTATTAAGCTTTGTTGAAAAGAAAGCTTCATTCGGATCTTCGTAATTAGTGTAATAAATCAGTGGTTTCAATTAGTGTAGAAGTTTGTTCCTATAATTTGAATCTAGCCATTCAGAACGTTAAAATTAGTGGTAGGAATTTTCAATTAGTGGAAAAAGTTACCAAACTTTTAACTATTCCGCTAATTATACTTTAAATTTGCGAGGAATGTCATTTTGGTCTTTTATGATCATCCGTCAAGCGAGACAATGTGGTTAGAAATCAAAAATTTATTATTTTATAAGCTAAATATTAGGCTTTCTCTATGGATACATCTGATTACGACAAGCTGTTGCTAGAATATTCCATTAATTTTAATTGTGTTTTAAAAGACATTATGGATGATCGTAAACCAAAAAGTATAAAGTGTAATTGAAACCACTAATTTAGTCCACTAATTGCGAGATTCTGAATGAAGCTGAATGACTAGCTAAGTTGAAAATTTCTTTAGTTGATATAATAATGATTTTTATTAATAATACTGAGATATTTAGCAATATAAACTAATACACAGCTAATTAATGCACAACTCGGGATCTCTACTAGAAATTAACAGAAGAATTAAGTTAGCATGGAATACTTTTGGAAGAAACTCAATCATATTCAAATCTCTAATGCCACTTTATCTAAAGCAAAATAAAAACACTAAATCACCACAATACACCAAAACACTTTTACTTTTACACTGGACGCGCGTTTCGCTAACCATGTTAGCATCATCAGCAGATGATTATAAACTAAAGTACAATCTACAAGTTGAGCGTTTATATACTCGCTCAGTGGACACCGAGTGGGCGTGGCAAAATCTAGCCAACCATTTTGAATAATAAGTTTAAAAAATTAAAAAACTCTAAAAACAAACATGTTTTCCAAAGAGACATAAACATAGTAGAGAATCTTTCTTCGCAGGCTTTTGATAAACAAGAGCTCAGTTTATTAAACAAAGGTTTAAAGTTTGCATTGCCCAACTCTGGTAGCGCTTTGAAGGAAATCGTCATCGGTGTTGAAACTGCTATTCAGCACTTGCCCGAGGCTTCTCAAGTATTTGCAAGAGAGGCTTGTAGAAATCAGTTATCAAAAAATATCGTTTCAAGTAAATCATTAAAATCTAACAAGGAGCACAATATTGTCAAGAGTTTGCGTAACAAAGATTGTTTCTACCTAAAAGCTGATAAGGGAAATAAGGTTGTTATATTAGATAAAAAAAGACTATTACGATAAGGTTAACAACTTAATCGATAATGGCCACTACATAAATTTGAAAAAGAATCCTTTGTCTAAGATGGTAGCAGACGTTAAAAAAACTCTAAAAGAATGTAACACCCTTATTGATCTTCCTTTAAAGAGGAAATTGCAAGTATCCAATCCCTTATTACCAAAATTGTATACTTTGCCAAAAATTCATAAACCGGACAAGTCTATGCGCCCAATTGTTTCGGCTGTAGGTTCTCCGACTTATAATTTGGCAAAATGGTTATCGAGGGAGTTCGAAAATTTACCTGATCGTGAATCTTCTTTCTCAGTTAAAAATAATATTGAATTTGTTAACAAAATTAAAGATATAACATTGCATGAAGGTGAAATTTTGGCCTCCTTTGATGTATCTTCGTTGTTCCCAAGTGTTCCAATTCCACATATACTTTAGGCTACTTGAAGAAATTACTGAACGCAAATAGTCTCGACAACAAAACTGTGATTGAATATATTGAGCTTACATCGTTATGTATGAAACAAAATTGTTTTCAATTTAATTACAACTTTTTTGAACAGCGGGAAGGTACAGCAATGGGTAATCCATTGTCTCCATTTTTGGCTAATTTATTCATGAGCAGGTTTGAAGTGGAGGCTAGGAATCAGTTTGAGTATTTTCCAAGAGTATGGTTTAGGTATGTGGATGATATTTTGCTGTTTTGACACACATTCAGACACCAGAGATAATTTTATTTCTAAGTTAAATAATCGTTTTCCTTCCATTAAATTTACACATGAAATTGAGAACAACGACAGATTACCATTTCTACATGTATTAGTTATTAGAAATACTAATAATTGCCTGGAATTTGATATCTATAGGAAAAATACGACCACACGCAGATATATTCCTAATGAATCACATCATAGTGTTGAACATAAAATGGCTAGTTTAAATTTCTTAGTTCATAGATTACTTAGTTTCCCACTTTCCAACGAAAGATATGAAATAGAAAGAGCTTACATTAGGAATGTAGCTGAGTGTAATGGATATTCTCCTTCACTAGTTGATAAATTAATTAGAAAACGTAGGTATAGGTTAATGATTGCTGAAAATTCGACTTTTCAAGTGGAGAAAGATACGTCTAAATATTTTTCGATACCGTTTGATAGAGAGTTATCCCGTGGTCTAAAAGGAATTTTTAAGAATGTCAATTATAAACTTGTGTATAGTGCTAATAATAAATTACAACAATTATTAGGTAATCCAAAGGATAAAACACCTCCACTGGAAAGGTCGGGTATTTATGAAGTTTCTTGTAAAGACTGTAATCAGAAATATATTGGGCAAACTAGAAGATCAATATTAACTAGATTTAAAGTACATTTAGTTCAGATAAGATATGGTAGACCGGATAAATCTTGCGTTGCCAAACATATTGTTGATAAAGAACATTGTATAGATCTTAATAATTTAAAATTAATTAAACAAGTTTCAAATTACAGGCAATTAGATGCATATGACCGTAAAAGGAGTGGAGTGGATACGACAAAAGACCCAGGTAATAGATGTCATCACAGAATCAAATCCCTCAAGTGGCAAGTGGCACTAATAGATGGACCACAAAAATTACAGCATGGTACCCACGAGGAGACAAGAGCCCTAGAGTAAGACCAAATTTGAGATGGGACCATGATATTACGAAATTAGCGAGGATAACTTGGGCCGGCATAGCCAACAATAGACATGGGCCCAATAACAAAGAGGGTATCTAAATACGTAATTTAACAATAAAGAAAGTACGAATAAGTATATTATATACACATCTAAAAATAATAGAGTGTAGTGATTAGGCCCGTTTCACAAAGGACCGATGATCAGGACGGACGGTCGGTCCTAGTCATTGTTCTATGAATATCGTTTACATGTACGCGTATCGTCGGTCAACCGTTAGAAAACGCGCGGGCGTCGGTCTAGTCCGTGGCTTGTGCTGATCATCGGTTAGTGTTCGAGCCATTTGATAAACAGAGATTTACATATGCAAGCGTATCATCAGTTACAGTTTCGATACAGTGTTGATAGTATCTGCTGAGCACGTTTTAAACTATTTTTCTCATCTTCTTTTCGTTTAAATGCTACGCAAGATGGCAAATAGTAAAGAAAATATCGTTTTGATACTGAACTACTAATATCAGCAATAGAACAAAAACCATAGTAAATTTGAATTAAGGGTAACGAAAGCCCCTTTTATTCGTTTTTGTAAACATAAAGGATGGGTCCCCATCCTCCTGGAGTTTCGTTTCTTTTTTGCCTTTCCATTAACCTTTTCACACACAAAGCGACAACAGCGCGATACTCTGTACTTCTCAAATACATGTTGACGACTGCTGATACGCGTAAGGGTGCGTTTAGACTTCAGGGTACGCACGCACTGATCCTTCGCGGATGCTCAAGTGTAAACGACTGTGCGCGCACGCTCACTCTGAATCTGTCTGTGCGCGAGCAGCCGCGAACGTGAGCCGTCTGGTGTCGGTTTTTGGTCCGTGCTCAAAGGGATTTTATGTGTGCACGAACGCTCAGTTTGCACTGGCAATTTGTTTGGTCTGCATGCGTGCGTGCTTCTGTGATTTTTTTTCCGTTTTCATTATTAAAACTATGGAGTGGATTAATGAATCTTCATTATTATTAATTCAAGAATATGAAAAGTTGCGGATATTATAGGATGTTAAACATTCTTCTTATTATTCAAAATCCAAAAAAAAAATTAGACATGGCAAGACCTCGTAAATAAAATTAATATTGAACATAGCCCTCCTCAGACACAAAGTTGTTTAATAAATTATATCGACTTCTAAAAATTTGAGTTTGCCATCAGCGACGATGTTTTCGATTTTTCTTCTTTTTATTAGCTCATTTTCAATGTTAAGCTGTGCATAATAATGAATGCAGTCGCGACTATTTCTTGGTCGTCCATTATTTTTACCAACACAACTCTGCTGTGCGCGCACAAGTGGATCACTTCATTCATCGAAAAACAAGTTTTTAATTAAAACGGACCTTATAGCGCGAACGAATGCCATGCGCGCACGCTCAGTTCGTGCGTGCTCAAGTCTAAACGCACCTTAATGCGAAAACAACAATTTCGACCGATGATCGGTGGCGACCGATCCTCAGCACTGATCATCGGTCCTTTGTGAAACGGGCCATAGTTGGTATGTTCTAAATATTTAAAAAGAAATACTTTTAGATACTGATGTCTATGAGTTCAATCCCCATATAATTATTCAATTCAAGTATTAAGAAAACTTTTTTAGACTACAGTATTCGGAACTTACATTAGGTCTTTCGAAAAGGCACGAAGCTATAACTAAATGACAGTCAACTTCTGTTAAAAGTTTCTTGTCTTCTACTGTCACGTTGTTCACTTCTAACTCAGTCTTGCTAAGAACGGTTATGTTTGGTTGAATTACTGGTTGATCTGCAAGGACGTCAAATACGATGTCACCTAAAAATATTTAAAAATATTTAGCGATATCTAATATTTTTAACGAAATTGAAAAAATGCGTCTGTATTATGTATACAGGGTGAGTTTTCTACGATGTCCTTTATGGGTATCTCGGAAACTACTGGAGATAGAGAGTCGGTTAAATGGGGAAAGAATTGTAGTTTTGTGTTGTCATAAATATGCGCCTTTCAGATTTTTCAAAAAGTTCATGGCTTACTAGATATTTCGGAAAAAATAAATTTTGCGTATTTTAAAAATCATCCCTAATTCCACTACAATCTATTTTAGACAAAAAGTTTTCGGAAAAAAGTTGTAGATAATCACATCCTTAATGAGATTGCGTTCTCCGTTTTTATTTCTAAAGCCTGTCGTTTCTGATATATGACATAAACCTATATTTTTTTAAATGGAAACCATAGTTGGTTATGACTTCATAAAAAGCGCCATTTTTAAGCTTTTCAGAGATATAGGCCATAATACAATTCTTTCTAAAAATTACTGAGTTATAGCCAATTCTTATCATTTTTAAACAATTTCACTTAGTTAGCCATCGAAACAAATTCAATCGTCGTTGCTCTCAGAAATGTGAAACTGTCACATCCAAACTTTGTAAAATAAACAAAAATTGTAAATATAAATTTCTCAAATGAAGAAAAGCGTGTAGGATTATTGCTTCAAGTTTCCTTGGCCATACATTTTTGAGAATACGTTGACCGGAACGTTACTTACAGAACGTTTTTTATAGAACGGTTTTCAAGACATGTTAGAAAAGTTAAATTTAGAGATTCGCGCATCAATAGAGTGGTTTCAACATCACTTTCATTATGCCCCACCGCCCCTATAATGAAAAAATATTAAAAATTATTTATATCATAATTATGCAAACTAAGGGATAGGAAGAGGTTGACCAATTGCATGGGCCTCCTAGATCACCTGAGCTACCTATTTTAGATTTTTTTATGCGGTAGGGTTTACCACAAAGTTTTCTTCCCTTAGGAGATGCAAGATCTTGTCGTTGGTGGGAAAGCTCCTTGTCAGGTGCTGAAGGAATCTCCTCTAGCAACCTCTTGGCTCGGTCTAAGAAGCATCTCATTGTCTTGTCCCTGGCTGTAGTGTCGTGGCCAGGGAATTGCACCAAGATATATAACGATGCCGGATGGGGCTACCCCTGTCCGTCATATCAGGCACCCTCTACTGACTGTGGTCATGTCTCGCGGATAGAGGGAGTGGGGGGGGGGTCTTGGCTTAACCGCCTGCACCAAGAGGAGACAACCTCACCAAAAACCTAAATCCTACGACGGCGGGACCACGTCAAAGGGATGCGTGGCTAAATACAGAACTGGCCTCAAACTTGGGGCATCAGGGGGCACCCCATTGTATTTACACCTTACTTCTGCAAGCGGGGCTCTAAAGTGGACCGACTATCCCTAGTGGTAACACCTCTCTCACCGTCAGGATCCTACCTCTAAACCAAATACGCTTATTGGGTCTGGAGGTACCCCGCCTGGTTGACCCAGGACGGGTAGACGATCCTCTGAGAGTAGGTCTTAGCGGAGCAGAAGCACGGAGATACCTCCGACTGCTCCACGAAGGACTTGCTCCAGAGGAAGCAAAAGCGAAAACACTCCTTCGAAAAGGGAAGAGTAAAGAAACCAAGAAATAACCTGACTCGTCTCTATCAAAGGGCAAGAAAGGGAGTGAAAATCTCTCACCTCTGCTCCGGCAGGGAGAGAAAAAAGCCAGGATAGAAAGCCGTCCAACACGGGGAGGCAAGCAGGGACGTATCACCAGCTTTGCCGCTATTGCTGGACAAGTGAAAATGGCGGTGCTGCTAATGGATTTCCCAGAGGTTGCTCTGACCACCGACCAGCAAACGTCTCTAGAAGGGGCTGTACTGGACGAAGTAGTGGCGATCGGATCGCAACACAACGATCTACAAAATGTGGGTTAGCTGCGTTTTGCGGGGATACACTTTCGGGTGGGCATGATCCTCATAGATTGTGTATCTCAAGAATCGGCGAATTGGTTGGTGGAAATCGCACCTAAGCTTAAAAATTGACAAGAACTGGAACTGGTTGCAATGAAGCGAGAAAACATCCCTAAAAAGGAAAGAGGGACATATCCTCTATTATAGATACGGGACAACACCGGTGTCAGGTCTAAGGAGAGACCAAGTTAAAAAGGTGGAGAAAATGGAGACAGATCATCCAGTCTCCACCTCACGGGTTCCTCAGCCGGATGCAAGCTCCTCGACTGTGAAGAGTGGTATGGAGAGCCAAACTCCAACCGTGAAAGGTTCTGTACCCTCGGAGGAAGAACTGTTGTCAGAGGAGGATGGGAAATGCCCTGTCCCCTCTACCACAGGGGCATAATGGGTTATAGATTGTGTGATGACTCAAGGAAGGGGGGCACACAATAGATCTTTAAGGTCGTAGTGATATATAATATACCCCCCCCCCCCTCTTACTCATTCTACATTCCACTATAAGGGAGAACCACTTTTGAGACGCGCCCGGTACATTGCTAATATTAAAAAAAAATGGTTTCTCTAGACAAAGGATTGAAAAAAGTCATAAATATTGCTAAATAGTTCTTGTTTCTTTTAAATTCACGCTTGTAAATACAAGCAAATTCAATTACAATTCAATTAAATAATTGACTGTGTAAACAATATAACACAAAATTAATGAAAATTGGAAAAAATAAGTAAATTAATATTTGGGGCATAGTTCCCATCATAATTTTTGTCTTTAAAACATGTTTTTAAGTAATAATCAGAGTATTACTAAATTCTTCAGTGTACTTCCAAAAAACTATTTTATAATATTTAATGCAGCTAATGATATTATAAGAAACGTAAACATGACAAAAATCATTTTTTATAACTCACCAATCGTTTTATTTTCTTCAGGAGTAGCTTCATCTATTAATTCAACAGCCTTAACTTGAACAGTGAAGGCATTTTCTAGCAGTATTTGCATATTAACCCTTACGGCTTGCTCCAGTTTAAGACTTGTGGCGTTTGGCACGGGAATATATTTCTCGAGTACAGGGATACCCATGTTTTTTCTTCTGGGTATTGAGCTTGCTATTAAACCACGAATTTCAATACCTCCAGACCTAAGACGTATTTAGATAGTGAATAGATATGTAATAAAATAAATCTAAAAGGTTTTATTTAATATTAACTTATGAATAACTTGTAAACAAAGTAATAATTTGTTTATATTCTTTAGTGGTATTGAGCATTAATCGCTAATATCACCGTTTATACAGGATGAGTTTTCTACGATGTTCTCTATGGGTATCTCGGAAACTACTGGAGATAGAGAGTCGGTTAAACGGGGAAAGAATTGCAGTTTTATAGGGTCATAAATATGCGCCTTTTAGATTTTTGAAAAGGTTCATGGCTTACTAGATATTTCGAAAAAAAAACAAATTCTGGCTTTTTTAAAAATTGTCCCTAATTCCATTATAATCTATTTTAGACAAAAAAAAATTGAGATAAAAGTTGTAGATAATCACATCCCTTATGAGTTTGTGTTCTCCGATTTTTTCTAAAGCCCGTCATTTTTGGCATGAAAACATATGTTTTTTTTAACCATGTTGGCCATGACTTCAAAAAAGGCGCCATATTTAAGCTTTTGAATATGTTTTTTTTTTCAAAAAATTACTGAGTTATAGTCAATTCTTATCTTTCTTGACTAATTTCACTTAGTTGGCACGGTGTTCTTATTTTTTTATGATTTATAACTTAAAACAAAACAAAATATATTATTAAACGGCTCTTTACAATTTACATTACACAAACTAAAGCTTAAAAAAATAATATCACTACATACACTTTAAGTTATTTTAGAAAAATGTTCGAAAAGTCCGCCATTGTTTTGTGTACTTAAATGCATTTTTTTAAAACCGAATTTCTAGATATTCTCAGAACATGACAGGTCGACTTAATTAAACTTATCCTGTACCGCCTCTTCGAGTACCTCTCTTATTTCATAAGTTCTTTTGTAAACCTTGTTGTTAACCATACCGCATAAAAAATCTAAAATGGATAGGTCAGGTGATCGAGGAGACCCATGCAATTGGTCCACCTCCTTCTATATCCCTGAGTCTACATTATCTATACTAATATATAAAATCCTTAAGTGACTGACAAACTGATTAATCACGATCCTGCTCAAACCACTCAACGTAAGAAGCTCAATTTTGGCATACAGCTTGATTCTAGGGTGTAGAGGTTCGATAAGAAGGGATTTTTCAAAATTCCAGTTCCAACAGGGTGAAACCACCCCTCAAATATTAGAATATTTTTTATTTAAGGAACGGCCAAGTTTCCGAAAAAACGCTGAAACACGTATATTTTATTTTGTTGTTTTACATATTTTAAGATTTTTTATAAATTTATACAGGTTGTTTCATAAAATATGACTACTGAGTAATCACGATTCTGCTTAAGCTGCTTGACGTTTAAAGCTGATTTCTGGCAAACGGATTGACTGTGGGGTGTAGAGGTTCGATAAGGAGGGGTTTCTCGAATCTCAAATTCCAAGAGGGTGAAAACGCCCCTCAAATATTACAATATTTGTTATTTAAAAAACGGTTAGTCTTTCGGGAAAACGCTTGAACAAACATAATTTATTTGTTTTTTTACATATTTTGACATTTTTTAAAAAATCATACAGGGTGTTCTAAAAAGTTGGATAATTGATTAACCACGATTCTGCTTAAACTGCTTGACGTAAAAAGCTTATTTTTGGCAAACGGATTTTTCGAAAGTCAAATTCCAACGAGATGAAACTACCCCTCAAATATTACTAAGTTATATAATAATATCGCCATATTGTTTTTTCTCATGCTAACATAAATGTGAGAAAATTTTATCCAGTTTGTATGTTAATGGAAATTCTTGCTTTGCTTTATCATCACCACTACAAATGATTAATTAAACGCGAACGAAGTCGCTGGTATACGCTAGTCATGATATAAATAATTAGTAACATTTCTTTCATTGTGGGGGAGGGGGGGGTGATGTGTTATAATGAAAGTCATGTTGAAACCTCTCTATTAATACGCGAGTTAAATCAAAGTTTGTTTCAAAACATGCCTTGAAAACCGTTCTTTTAAAAACGTAGGTAACGTTCACCGATCAACGTATCCTCGAAACTGTATGGCCAAGAAAAGTTGAACCAATATCCTACACGCTTTTCTTTATGTGAATAATTTATATTTACAATTTTTGTTTATTTTAATTTACAAAGTTTGGATGTGACAGTTTCACATTACTGAGAGCAACGACGATTGAACTTTATTCATGGCTAACTAAGTGAAATTAGTCAAGAAAGATAAGAATTGGCTATAACTCAGTAATTTTGCGAAAAAAACATATTATAGCTTATATCGCTAAAAAGCTTAAAATATGGCGCTTTTTATGAAGTCATGGCCAACTATGGTTTCCATTTAAAAAACATATGTTTGTGTCACATGTCAAAAATGACAGGCTTTAGAAAAAATCGGAGTACACAAACTCATTAGGGATATGATCCACACCTTTTATCTGAAAACTTTTTGTCTAAAATAGATTATAATGAAATTAGGGACAATTTTCAAAATAGCTAATATCTGTTTTTTTTCGAAATATCTCGTAAGCCATGAACTTTATCAAAAATCTGAAAGGCGCATATATTTATGACCCCTCAAAACTACAATTCTTTCCCCATTTAACCAACTCTCTATCTCCAGTAGTTTCCGAGATACCCATAGAGAACATCGTAGGAAACTCACTATGAAGTAAAGAATTTAAAGTCATTTTATTATCGAGGTACGCCTTTTCTCGATTATTTGTTTTTAGATTCATCTCAATAACTTTATTTTTATTGGAGATATTTGCTTTTGAATAAGACAGTAACGATTTTAACGCAATTTTAGCATTGATTTGAGTCCTCAACATCACAATTATGAAATAGTGTGTATTGTTTTTGTAATGTCACTGTAATTGAAATGTCATATTATTATTGTTTATTGACGTTTACTCTGTTAGAGATGGCTTTTGAAGTATTGTTGTATCGGCTATTGTTGCCTTAATTGATCATCGTAGAGATGTTTACAAGTTTTTTACTTAAAACCATATCTGTTAGAGTAACTGCTCAACAGAAAACAATAATATGATGTTTCAAAGACAGTGACATTATATAAATCATAACCACTATTTTATAGGTCTGTTGACTAGGATCAAAAGCAAAAGCATGGTTTTAATGTAAAAAATACGAAAAAATATTGTGTCTTCTTCAAAAGCAAATATCTTCAAAAAAAATAAATCTATTGAGATGAATCAAAAAACAAATTATCGACAGAAGATACAACTAGATGATAAAATACATGCAATGATAAATTTTTAAATTCCTTGCTTTGAAACTTTCACTAAAATATCAATATTTTGTTTTCCCTCGTATTATTGACAGATGGTAACTTTCTTTTTTGAGTAAAATTTTCAAAGAAAAATAACGTATTTATTGTTTAGATTTCTCTTTCAGTATAAAGGAAGAGTATTAATATTTTAAATAAATTTTCACTTATAATATCACAAGAGCTTAAATTATTTTCGGAAATTTTTTTGAGGGCACGAATATTTTGAAAATTATATATAATTTTCCTAAAATATTCGTGCCCGAAAGAAAATTTCCAGGAATAATTTAAGCTTGCGTGGTATTCGGTAAGAAAATTTCACACCTAAATTTGAAAAAAAAAATATTAATCCAACATGACATTTTAAAATAATTTCAATTTGTTAAGTTGGCCAAGGTATTGCTAAAACTCAAATTATCGACAGTATTGATAACTAGATGATAAAATACATGCAATGATAAATTTTAAATTCCTTGCTTTGAAACTTTCACTAAAATATCAATATTTTGTTTTCCCTCGTATTATTGACAGATGGTAACTTTCTTTTTTGAGTAAAATTTGCAAAGAAAATAACGTTTTTATTGTTTAGATTTCTCTTTCAGTATAAAGGAAGAGTATTAATATTTTAAATAAATTTTCCATGAAAATACACTCCCGGCAAATTTCTAAGGCCTAATTATTTATTCCTTATCTTTAATAGAACTACATCACTTTGTAAATGTAGGTGTTACTCTAAAGACTAACCACTCATTTAAAGTATTACCCTATTATTAGTTCAAGTTTAATTTGAATAATGCAGAACATTTGCTTTTCTTGACACTTACTGAATGATACCCGTATGTTTGCAGGCATAAACTGGTACGTTGGGATTTTCTCCGAGATTCCTTATAGTTTCCATATGTTTCTTTCCATCGATAGATAATCTAGAGATGGTGGTTGGAACATAAAGTAATCGTGTATCTTCTTGTAGAATTTTTACTTGCAACATATTGTCCATAAACGTAACCCAGTTGCTATCCCAAACGATTGAAGCTACTTGACCACTAACATCACAGGATTGAATACCCCTAAATTTTCCCCTGTGAAAAATAATTACAATTTATAAAGACATAATTTTACTCAATAATACTATAAGTACTTATAATTGTAGCCACGTAGTCTTAGTTCTTTGTATACGTCTTTGTTTGACATATAGGGTGCGATTTTATTTGGCACACCGGGTGGTGCTGGAAGTGGTGTAACATCAGCTTCGTTTCCTGTAGCAATTTTTATTCTTCCTGTTACAACAGTTGAATCACCTATGATAAAAAATGTGTTAAGTGTGATCATTGCTTTTGCCAGACATTTTTTGTACGAGAAAAATTAAAAACAAAGATATTAAGACAAAAATATTATGGCGGAGGTCGACATTGTTTATGGTTGTTTTCATTTTGAAATTAACATTCAGACATAGACGATTTTAGTTTGGTATTTTGTTTCTTTACATTTAGAAACAGTGGCCGCTGAAAACGGGAACTTCTTGGACACAGATTGCAAAAAATGTTTCGAAACATTTCCTCTAATGCTACCCTTTCAATGAAAACTTAACAAAAACCACCGAAAATTAACTAAAACATTACGTTTATGACGTTTACGAAAATCTTTGTTATGCTGCAAAATAACTTTATTTTGGAATAAATTTAATAAAATGATTCATATTATTCACAATCAGGTCACAAAACAGAAATTCCTAAAATGTTTATCGTAATTTAGAATTCAATTCAAGAAATTTAGAAAACAGCCAAACGAATAATCGATTCATTTTTGTTTGTTTTGTTTTCTTTCATGTTTCTCTGTTTTATTTGAACCACTGTTTTACAAAACACCTTTTGAAAAGCGCATATTACTTTGAATACCTTTCTGAATGAATAAATGTTTAGAATTATTGTCTCTTATCGCCACTTTACGAACTACTTTCAATCTAAGAAAATACATGTTTCACTCAACATTGACAACGTATTTTTTTTCGCTATTTTTCGATGTATTTCAGACAATTCCATATCGATAGCCTAACCGCTTCAGCCAAGAAATGCCGCGTGTAAACTGGTCCTTTGAGTCGCCGGTCGCCGCGCAGTCGTGGCGGGCTTGCGTCAGACGACGATGTTAAACAACGTTGCTGTTAAAACATATATTTCGATTCAAGACATTCAAAGCAATCAAATTCGTATGAATTTTAAAAATATAACAGAGAAACCGTTAAGGAAATAAATAAAACAAAATGACTTGATTATTCGTCGGGCTGTTTTCGATGTATTGAATTCTGAATCCATCAACGATAAACATTTTAGAAATTTCTTTTGAAAGTGACCTTATCAATATCGAATTCATTTGTGTTTTGTTTGTTTCTTTATGTTTCGTTTCTATTTTTTAAAATTTAATAAGTTTGATTGCTTCGGAGTGTCTTGAATTTGAATTTGAGACAAATACGGCAAAATCGCATGACGCAAGCTCGACACGGCGCGGCGGCGCGACAAAGGAGCAGTTACCAGTGATGCGCTGTTCTCTTGGCCGACGGCCGACGCGACGGTTGGGCTGTTGATGGAATTGTTGAAATACATAGAAAGAATAGCGAAAAAACAAAATACGTATTTAAAATTGTTGAATGAAACATGTATTTTCTTAGATTGAAAGTATTTCGAAAGTTTCTGGTATTTTACATTAATTCTCAACATTTATTCATTCAGAAATCGTATTCAAAGTAATGGAGTTGCTCAAGGTGTTTTGTAAATCAGTGGTTCAATATAGTGATGAGGTGCGGTATATGAAAATAATGTGTTAAAAAATGGGGACTGTTATTTTAGTAGTTATTACGATAGCATGTACAAGTAAAGCAGCGACATGAAGTGTATTTTTAATTAAGTTCCTATCGAAAAGAGAACTGTCACAGTTACATCGATCTGTCATAAGGTGTCTTTTTTAATGTTGGATAAGTTTTTTAATTTAACGTTTTTAAAACATTTTTTTACACATTATTAAACATTTAACTTTTAATTTATTTTATGTAATAATATCACAATCTTAAAAATGTAATGCATCTCTGCAAACTCCTCAGGTGTTGTGATTTTATGACTTACTTTTAACATATACTTTCTTGTCCCTATGGCAACACAGTGCGTCGAATTAACTGAAATCCGAGCTTGATCCGGGTAACTGGATGTAGTTGGCGATATCTGCCGGCGGTTCTCAAAATGTTGCGATTATTTTTTTAAATTTTCAAAGTTAAATAACTCGGTTATTTTCAATTTATTTTAAAAATGGTAAAGAGAAAATATGTTTATTCTGACCAGATCTACCACCCCTTAAAATATCTGCACTCATTTCTGGGACACCCTGTATAAAGATTTCATGGATGATAAGCTACCACTAGTAGCACTATTACTTTTCAAAATTGAAGTGAACGTTCCTTCGATACATGATTACGAGGATGTGGATAACGAACCTAAACTTGTTATCTCCACATTTTTCGGACACTGACTTGGTCGCTGAGTTTCTTCTAAATACTTTTTTCCTTGTTCTATAAAAAGTTGTAGAGTATTTATATAGGTTTTTCCTATACAGTTTTTTTTTCCTATACATTTTTCCTATACAGTATGTACCATAGAAAAAATACCTAACCAATTGCTCTGTGACAGTACAGTACATAATTTTTTGAGGTTAGGTGTAGATAGTTCCGCTTCCACAACAAAAATCGATATCGTCGCGCTCGCCGCCATCGCCGTAATCCAATGTAGTAATTGGTTATAATTTTGAAGTTGCTTTGGGTCGTTTAATGAAACGTAGTTAGTATGTACTTACACTCGCAATTTAAAAGTACGTTGCACGATATTGTAAAATTGTTATTCTGTAGTAAAATAAACATGCCTTCTGGCGACGTAATGACAATGGCATAAAACCCAACTTCTAACAACGTTGTGCCCTACAACGTTTACCAACGTTGTTAAGGGTCAAAATATACAACTGTTTAAGTGCAACGTCGTAGCAACGTTTTGCCTACGTAATTTGAGGTTTGGGTATGCATAGGGTAGCAAAAAGTACCAATTAATTTCAACGTTGCGCGTAGTCAAAACTAGTCGGAAGTCGGAATTTTGTTACTTGGGTAGTATTGTTACTTTCTAATTAAAAAATATATATTTAATTTAATTACTTACTCTCACTAATTTCAAAGTTTCCAGAAACCATATGAAGGCAAATGTTAAGCGTCAGTGAAGACTCTAAATTGGTCGATAACGAGCAGGCCCTTATAAATCGACAGTTCTCAAAGACAACTTTCATATTTCCTAAAAGTAGGCGCTGAGTACCAGCTAGTGTCTCCCATATTACTAATAAATATCCCATAGCAGGAAATAGATTTCTCCCTAAAAAGAGTGTATGTAATTTTTTACTGTTTTTAAAATTTATTGTGTATAATGTTATAAATTAGTTAAAAATGAATTTCACTTTAGGTAGTTTTTTTCCTTTTTTGAAGATAAACCAAAGCATTAAAAGATAAATTGCAGCACAGCGTCATTCGATTAAAAAAATCACAGTTTACTAAGCTTCTTTGTTTTACGTCAAAGACTTAATGTCAATATTTAAACTCGAGAAGGTATTAAATTAGGGCGCTTATAATATATAGAAAAAATATACTATTGTAATCGCAAAACATTTTCCGATGCACGTCATAAATCATATCGACATTGACACTAAAGTCTATAAACCTGACAAAATGAAATTTTGGCAAAAATATTTAAATTTGTTGTATAATTTAAGATACCGAGCAGCTTTTCCTTTGGCTTTATAGAGCAGATGATTGTAACAGATAGTTTATTTAGATTAAAGCTGCAAAAATTAATTTAAACCGAATTTTATTATCGCTATGTTGGTCGCATTGCGCCGTTTTCAGCAAGATTGTCGTTTATTATTTGACAATTATTCTATTGTCAGTCATTATTTTGTATAATATCGTGTTATTGTTGAATCTTTGTGAGCAATTTTCGTGTTTTTATCTATTTTCATAGACTTTTTTAAAAAATTGTACTTTTAAGCACAAACAGTTCTTTTAAAAACTAAATATTCGAGTTTTTGAATTGCATTTCTTGAAATAGTGTGTTGAAAATATGCCGAAGAATTTAAACAGTCGAAGCAAAGAGCTTGTAGCTTCCCTGATAAATTATTTTGAACGAGAACGTGACAGTAAAAGTCCTTTATTACCCTTGACTGCAGTCAGAGAAGTAAGTTTGATTGATAAGCCACATTACACCACTTTCAAAGTTATTTCTACGTTAGTTTTTATTAAATTCTGTGATTGATAGTTTGTGCATTAATAGCACCCTCTTACTTGTTATCACCACTTATGGCGTTGTAAGATGTACATCAATAAATAAATAAATAATCCATAATAACGCTTAGAATAATATTAATAATGGACCAGTTTTTGCCAATATGTAATAAGTAAAGTAAGCTATAAAACAAATAAATCAATTAATTTCCTAATTTAAAAATAAAACGCAAAAATCTTTAAAAAATTATATAAGAAATATATTGTTTGTCACTTTTAAATTAAGATTCATCTCATAAATCCATTACAATCTGGCAGCGCTGTCGCCATCGCATGTCACTCAAAGTTGATCACGTGCATCGGATATTGTTTCGCGATTACCATAGCAAAGTATACTTTAGGGCAAAAAATAACTTAATTTAAGGTACATATTTAAGAAAGCTTATTTCTAAATGTTTTATTATATACAGGGTGATTCTTGTAAGTCGTTCATGCTTTCGAGGAATGATGGAGGACGTCGAAATATTAATTTTGATATGTTTTAATTTTGGTATCGTTATAAAATTTCATTATAGGAATCTACCTAACAGAGACACTTTAAATGTAAAAAGAAGAGGTTTTAGTTTCAACCAGTGGCGTAGACGTAATACGCATCGGGTAACTTTTTCAAAAAAAAATAGTACGCCACTGATAAAAATAAAAATTTCGGAGTGTTTTTATTTACTCGGTTTATTTCCAAGAAAAAATGTTTCTTGCAACTTTGTTCAATCTAACACTATTTTGTCACAATTTAAAAATACATATTTTTTTAATGAGAACCTTATATATGCGAATTATTATAATTACCTGTGTAACTATCATAAAACTACGAATTTTATTATTAACAATAAAAAAAAATTCTAGTTTAAATTTATAATTTTTTAAAAATTTATTTGGAGCTAATAGTAAAAAGTTCTAAAGGTACCCAAGATGAAGGGAACTAACGATGCACATGTTTCTGCCTTCTAGTTATAATTATAATAATTCGCTGTATTTAAGATTCTCATTAAAAAAAATTATTTATTTTTAAATTGTGACAAAATGGTGTTAGATAGGAGAAAGTTGCAAGAGACATTTTTTCTTGGAAATAAACCGAGTAAATAAAAAAAACGAAATTTTTATTTTTATCAGTGGCGTACTATTTTTTTTGAAAAAATTTCCCGATGCGTATCACATCTACGCCACTGGTTGAAACTAAAACCTGTTCTTTTTACATTTAAAGTGTCTCTGTTAGGTATAGTACAATTCTTTTAAAAGTTCCTCAATATGGCTGACCTAGTTACGAAAATTGGTAATTTTTATTAATGAAAAATAAGTTGGCGTTAGCGAATTCAGAAATTGATTTACTCTTTGGTTAACAATAATATTTCTCAGGATTGTCAAGTTGACGTTAAAGTTAGGTTATTAGGTGGTTGTCATAAATAAAAACATAGATTATTGAAATTATTTAATAAGAATAAAGGTATTTTACCGCAGATCCGAGGAGATTTTACTTAAAGGTATATTATAAACTTTCTCAGTGAGAATATTAACTCCCCTGTTTCTTATATTCCAGTTAAAGGGACGTAAGAACTATAGGAAGTAAATTTTTGTTTTCATGTTTTGACGATATCTGAGAGTTCCTAGAACTATCAAGATTATTGAATAATTATAGTTGTTTAATAAGTGAAATTAATAGAAGACTTGGAAATAGGATGATGCTTTTCATGTTGTAGTTGATAAATCACCCCATTTCTCTTAATTTTTTTTTTCAGTACAGTTAATCACAAATTAAATTGATGTGTGCAAAAACAGCTATATATTTTCAAACATCTTATTTAAATAGTTCTTTTATATACTATTAAACTGTATCAACTACAAAGTATTTAGCAAAAAATTATAAGGTAATAAATTTTGTATATATAATTTATGAAAATTTATAATATATAAAGATTAGAACACAATCCTCTGAAGGAAAAAGAAATACTCAAAAACTCATTAAATATACTTTATTAAAAATAACAACATACCAAAACAT
Organism: Sitophilus oryzae; assembly: GCF_002938485.1. NCBI lineage: Eukaryota > Metazoa > Arthropoda > Insecta > Coleoptera > Curculionidae > Sitophilus > Sitophilus oryzae. The sequence goes on from NW_022146105.1 coordinate 6,864,934, forward strand.
CCATGCAAACTGTAATAATCAGAACATTATCCACATTATACCTTTATTAAATTTGTGTCCACACTCCTGCCAGGAAATCCAGAAATGTTTGTTTAAATATTAACTTATTTTAAATTGCCAGAAACACATCAGAATATATCACAACCACAACTATAGGTTAATCTGTACTAAATTTTATACCGAGTAAGTGATGCGTTAACTAACAAGTATAGGATAAAAAACAATTATTAATATAGAGTGTACTATACAATGTCCTGCTTATTTATGAAATGACTTTCCCTTCAAATGTGAGGAATACCAGTAAAATAAAACATAATTTTTGGTTTAGTTTGGTGTTTGATATTCTAACTACATCTATTACAAACCTTAAGTGCTTTTAGTGAGTAATTGTATTTTTTATTATTCCTTGTGTATCCTGTAAAGTAAAAAAATATTTCAAGAAATATAAAAACAATGCAATAGATATCAAACAGATTCATAAAAACTACTTACAATTATTGTACATAATTATATATTTCAAGTGTTATTTGATGTTTGGTCCCATTACCAACATTACCTTATTTAGGTCTTCTCTACTAACTCAACTTTTAAACCTGTTTTAAACCTTCTTTATATTTTAAAACTGATTTACAACAATCTGTAATGCCCGCGCTGTTTCCTGAAATATGAGTTTTAATCTATTTATTATCATATAGTACATATTACAAACCTGAAAATTACTGACACGAGGAAACTTCTCAAAATAATTATAATAATACCTTTTACAAACATCTGGACTATTTATTTTCACGAATTTGTGAACGAGTCAATGTTTTCTAATACGTTTTTAAGCGTTTTACACATTTTGAATATCTTCCAGCCTATTCGTCAATTCTTGATCGGTGAAAAGATTATTTATAACTATATAATTAGTACTGCAGGTTGTAGGTTAAATAAAAGAACAAAATCAAGTAGAATTTGTGAATAAAAACTCAAAAAATAATGAAAATATTTAGAAAAAGGAACCGTAAACGTCAATGTCAGCCAAGTGTCAGAGTTCAATTGGATTTACCACAGATTATCAATTTGGACGATTTGAAGTACAGTCGATTCCAGTTTAGAGATTTTCGTTTTTTAAGCCTCCCATACTGAAGTCCGCCATATTGGGAAGTTTTAAATGAATACAAGTATAGATTCCTATAGTAAAATTTTATAACGATACCTTCAACTGTTAAGAAACTATTAAAGAAGATCTTTAATTTTTCAAAAATTTTAACACCCTGCATTTAACTATCTTGCGTAAGAGGCATTTCCGGTCCATAGTGTGCTATATCAAAATTAATATTTCGACGTCCCCTATCATTCCTCGAAAGCATGACCGACTTACAGGAATCACCCTGTATATTGTTTTAAATATAAAGAAAATAAAATTTGTTTTTCATTAAAAAGCGAAAAACAAATTGCACTCATTACTATTTTTTAATGTTTATGTTTGTTTATGGACATAGGGCACATAATAAATTTTAATAACGCCAAAATTATAATGAAAGAAGCGATAGCGTCTAAAAGAAAAATAAAAGAGGCTTTTTCAATACGATCTAATAAAAATTAATGTATTGCTCATGCATCTGTAGATGTTAGTAATGTATGTCAATCGCTTCTTTGATTTTAAAGAACATAACATAAATAAACGTAACATACGTAAAAATTAAAAATAATCATACAGAAAGTTTGGGTTTTTTTTGGTTTTAACTTATTAACTAATTGTTATCAGGTAGTAATTGTTAATTTTGAAGTTTAACTTGATATTAATGTCATTTTAACAGAACGTCAACGGTTTTTGTAGACGTATCTGTTTTAAAAAACTAAAATGTTCTCGAATAGTTCAATTTAAATATTTTAAATGGTTTTTTTTCTTTATTCTTTGTATTTTTTTTGCTTCCGACGACGGAAAGAGATAAACTTTCCGAAACGTTAAGCATTTTTTGTTCGTTAGACAAATTTGTATATCTATAAACCTAACTTCTGACAAGTAGTTTCCGTCTGGATCAACGCAAAAGTGTTTGCAATAAATAACTATTTTATTTTGTAGATTTTCTTGCAGTGACGGAATTTTTACTTCTTTGTCTATTTTGTTAGGGGAATTTTATAAGTTTAATATTAACGAGTTTGGTTTGTGCAAACCAATTTGCGCAAATTAACTGAGAGGCTAAACAGCCCTTTAGAGGTATTTTAATTATAAGTAATATTAATTATACTAAGACCTAATAAATTATATTAACTATTTTTTTTATATTTTCTGAAAAAATTATCATCTTATCATTTAAAACTTTTTGTTCAAATCTCTATAATATTTTTACGAGAAATATTTAAAAAACATAACATAAATAGATGCCTATTATGAAACTATTTGTCTTATTATAATACTAATAATGAGCAAAAAAATATATGGTAATCGCAAAACAATTTCCGATGCACGTAATCAACTTTGAGTGACAAGCGATGGCGACAGCGCTGCCAGATTGTGATGGATTTATGAGATGAATCTTAATTTAAAAGTGACAAACAATATATTTATTATATCATTTATTAAAGATTTTGACGTTTTATTTTTAATTTAATAACCCATATTTTAGTAATTAATTGATTTATTTGCTTTATAGCTTATTTTACTTAATACGTATTGGCAAAAATTAGTCCATTATGAAGATTATTCTAGGCGTTATTAATGGGTTATTTATTTATTTATGGATGTACAATCTTACAACGCCATAAGTGGTAATAACAAGTAAGAGGGTGATATTAATGCACAAACTAATAATCACAGAATTTAATAAAAACTAACGTAGAAATTACTTTGAAAGTGGTGTAATGTGCTTATCAAACTTACTTGTCTGACTGCACTCCAGGGTAATAATAAAGGACGTATTTTTTTTTCACGTTCGGACGACTATTTTTCACGTTTTCGTTCAAAATAGTTTATCAGGGAAGCTACAAGCTCTTTGTTTCGACTGTTTAAATACTTCGGCATATTTTCAACACAAAATTTCAAGAAATGCAATACAAAAACTCGAAAATTCTCTTAAAAGAACTGCTTGTGCTTTTAAAGTACAATTTTTAAAAAAAGACTATGAACATCGGCAAACAACGAGAATTACTCACAAAGATTTAACCGACACGATATTATACAAAATAATGAGTGACATTAGGATAATTGTCAAATAATAAACGACAACCTTGTTGAAAACGGCGCATTGTGACCAACATAGTGATAATAAAATTCGGTTTAAACTAATTTTTGAAGGTTTAATCTAAATAAAATTATCATAACATATAATTTGTTACAATCATTTGCTCTACAAAGTCAAATGTAAAGCTGCTCGGTATCTTAAATTATACAACAAATTTAAACATTTTTGCTAAAATTTCATTTAGTTAAGTTTATAGACTTTAGTGTCAATGGCGATATGATTGATGACGTGCATCGGAAAATGTTTTGCTATTACAATATTGAAACATACATACCGTCAACAACATGTCCAGTTAAGTAAGCCTGCTCAGAACGTTTGATTGAAAAAGCAATTGCTCTTTGCTCGAACATCAAAGAATTATCGTTTGAATAGCGACTAACGTACCAATTCTTATCGTGTTTCCATCCCACCGTCGGAGAAATCATAGGTGTTCCTTTACTTACTGGGTACTGTACTTTCGGGTATAAGTACTGAAGCTGGGGGTTCACACCCAGCTCATATAATCTATTAAATAGAAATAATAGCATACTTTAGTATTTATTAATTAAAATTTGTTGTTATCATAATTTATTAAATTATGATAAACATTTATTAGGAGAAAATATTTAATACTAAAATGTTGTGATAAAAACGCATAACAAAATCTATTGTCATTACCACTAAATTACTGATATATAAAGTTTAATGTTTTCTTTTGGTCTCTAATCAGTTAATTCACATTAATTCATATCGATCAATAAATAAAAAAAAGTCATAAATATACATATACAGTGTGGTCCGAACTGTATTCCGGAAACTTCGGCAACATATTCTGCAAATAAAAATAAGTAAAAAAGTTCGTATAAATGTATGTCCTAAAAAGCTTAGTTTCGGAGATACAGGGTGTAGAAGTTTCATTTTTATTTCGATTTTTTCTAAATAATTTCTGAAATAACGTCAATATTTGAATAAAAATTGGTGTCTGGGAGTTTTTTGACATGAGAAATTTGATTTTGATGTCAATATGACTCCTACTAGTAGAGGGCGCCACCTACATATTTTTTAACTGGTTTGAAGAGTAATAACTTTTCGTCTGTACCCGTATAAAAACACTGAGTAAAAATATTACATTTAAGACGTTTTTGACGTGAAAAAGGTCTCTTGGTAAAAATCGCCACGAGTAATGGTTTTTGAGATATTTGGAATAGAAATTATCAATACTTGTCATCATTGACCTAAATTAAACATGTTGACTAAATAGTTATTAGATTCAAATCATATATTTGAAATGTTTTTGTGTAAAATGTTCAACAGAAACTGTTTTATCATCATTTTTTGCAGAAAAAATTATGATTAATTTAAAAAAATAAAAATTTCCCAAATTTATTATTTCAGTGAAATAACTATCTACTCAACGTGTTTATTTTTCGTCAATAATGACATGTATTTACTATTTCCATTCTAAATATCTTAAGAACGGTTGTTCGTAGTGATTTTTACAAAGAGATATATTTTACGTAAAAAATCACAGAGATGTATATTTTTTTTGCTCTGTAGTTTTACACAAGTACGGACAAAAAGTTATTGCACTTCAAAACAATTAGAACACAAGTAGGTGGCGCCCTCTAAAAACAGGAGTCATATTGACATCAAAATCAAATTTCTCATGTCAAAAAACTCCCAGACACAAATTTTCATCCAAATATTGACGTTATTTCAGAAATTATTTGGAAGATATCGAAATAAAAATGAAACCTCTACACCCTTTATCTCCGAAACTAAGCATTTTAGGACATACATTTATACGAACTATTTTACTTATTTTTATCTGCAGAATATACTGCCGAAGTTTCCGGAATACAGTTCGGACCACCCTGTATACGTTTTGGTTTATTCTAAAAAATGTTAAACAGGTTGGCCAGATTGGTTCGGCCAACCAAATTTAACCAAAAATTAAAAAAAAATGTAATTTTTTTTTCAAAAATTCTAAATTTTCAATTATTGGCGAAAAAAACCCATAAACATGTTTTAGGGTCGAAATATACGACCCCTAAAAATATTTGCACTTATTTAAGACTCACCCTGTATAATACCCGGTCAAGAATATATAATAGAATTTAGTATACATTACCTGCCAATGGAAATTAAGAGATCATTTAAACCTCCTCTACTGATCACAGATAGGCTCTTCTTGCTGCTATTTAATAATGTAGATATTTCTCCATTTCCAACTTCAAAAATAATGCACTTCTTTGTAATGAAATCTTTAACTTTTTGAGGTACATCGGTGTATTTCAAAGAATTCACTATATAAGTGGAATCAATTTCTGCCTGATATGGATCACAGATAACTTTATCGCTTAGCTTTCTAGGCTTGGTAATAATTTTATCCAAAATATTTTTTAAGTCCAAAGCTAAAAATGTATGAAGAAGAGAATATTAATTTTATTTTAATATTTTACTAATTATGATTTTATGATGGTGGGTCAAATTCGACGCTTTTATATGGAAACACCCTTTTCTATAGGAGATAGACAAAAACTAATATCGGTGTCTGGAGCTTAATTTTCATCAAAAACATGATGGTGAAAACGGCATATCGATATCTGTTACCGTTTCGGAGTTACTTCGGAGTCTTTCAAAAATATGCATTTTTAACAAATCGCTGTAACTTTTTTGCTATGAAAAATTTTGTATTTTTATGAAAACATTTCCAAAGTACCTTTTTACGTAGAATTTAATGGTTTAAGTATATTTTTTTTTTGAATTAATAATTTAAGAATTATCAACAGAAAATTCTATTTTTTATATGGAACACCCTGTATATTTTTAATTTATTGAAAAGAATTTAAAATTACCTTTCCAGAAATATCATACACTTGATATCTTGCTCGATTCCTCTTCGAGATATAGAGTATATAAAGATTCACCCGCTTTAAATAAGTAGGCTTTGAACGGCACCGGCTCTAATGCAAAAAAATTCTAGCTGTGAGCATCAATTAAAACGAAAATAATATTTGCTATGAGAGATGCAGAATTTTATAACAATTTAAACTATATTTAACCAACATTAACACATTTAAACTATATCTAATAACAATAAAAATAAATAGCAAACCAAGACATGAGATTTTGCTACAGGTGTTCGACATATCAACCGTCTTCTGTTATTGACAGACGGGGCAGTTTTTGAACATTTCTCGCGGAATTCATTAACTCAGTGGACGTGAAAGATACCCTTTCATAACTGCTAAGTATTTCTAATTCTTGTCTAGATTATACGGAAGAATAAGGAACCTTTATTTTTCCGCAAATATATCGATATGATTAGATCCATGGGCACTAAGCCAGGCGGCCTCGATGGCCAAGGGCTGGAATCTTGGTTGGCTATTCAATTATTCTTGAAATTGGATGCAAACATTTGCTGATAACTTCAGCGATCAGAGGCGGTGTGTCGTCTTGCTGGAAAAATATGTTTTCGAGTTGCATTAAGGGCATATCATCAATAAAGGATCCAAAGCCTACTAGTTAAAAGTGGCGAACTTTTAAAAATTCTGTATTTCGAAGGGGATTATAACAAAATATCAAGTGTGCTATATTTTTGGAAAGGTGATTTTAAATTCTTTTCAGTTAATTAAAAATATAGAGGGGGTCCCAAATAAAAAATCAATTTTTCGGTTGATAACTCTTAAATTATTAATTTAAAAAAAATTATACTTAAACCATTAAATTTTAGGTAAAAAGGTGCTTTGGAAATGTTTTTATAGAAATACGAAATTTTCGATAGCAAAAAAGTTACAGCGATTTGTTAAAATTGCACATTTTTGAAAAACACTCCGTAACCCCGAAACGGTAACAGATATTGATGTGCGGTTTTCACCATCATGTTTTTGATGAAAATTGAGCTCCAGACACCGATATTAGTTTTCGTCTATCTCCTATAGAAAAGGGTGTTTCCATTTAAAAGCGTCGAATTTGACCCACCCTGTACACCCTGTACAAAAAAAAACGCTTTATTGTACAAAGCCAAAACAGCTTCATCGACAAAGCATTCACAAAACAAAAAAGCACAAAAACAAATATACAAATAATAAAAAAAATGTCATACACTACAAATCAATTCAAAAAAATTTACGTCATAAAATTGCAAATAAAACATATATGGACATTGCAGAACATAGGCGTATCTAGAAAATTTTACAAAAGGAAAACTGTAAATGAATAAAATCATGATATATATCATTAAATGAAGAGTTATAAAATATTAAATATTAAATACTAGACCTTTAACCAGTGTGTGAGATGATCAAAATTTTAAAATTGAAAATTGTTCATGATAAAACAACAACAAAAAAGTCGTTTACCGCATATAGGGCTCTCTCCAGTAAGTATGATTTCAGAGCTTTGCGAAATGCGGGAAAGAATGAAAGTGGCTTGATATTCGAAGGCAAATGATTGTACATTTTCCTGGCATTGTACAGTATTGAGCCCTTAACTAGTTTTGAGCTCGGGGTTGGAAGATAAATATCGTGCTCCGCATTCCTATGTGTGAGTTGTGAGAAGGCCTTTCCGGAATAGAGAATATGTGCTTGCGGATTAAGCAAACTGTGCAAAAAACATGTGTTATCTCTCTTAGGGAGATTCCTCACGTATCAACTTATTCTGCTTTGTTTCGTAGCTACAAAGGGATAATCTTAATTTTTTTCGATTCATTATTTTTTCTTAAGTACTTTTAGTGATTCAAATTAAATTTTGAGGGTAAAAATTACTATAAGTGCTACATATTTTAATGTTAAAAAAGTGTCGAGAGATTCATCACGGACGTACACATGGGTTATCACTGGAATATTTTCGAAAAAAAAACATGTGCGCCACTGATTTTTTTTCTTTTGATAGCAAAATGGTATAGGCCGTTTGAGGCCAATTAAGGGTTGTATCTTGGTTTTTCGATATTAATTAAATAATTATTTATTTTAACTAACTTATTATTAAATATTAGTACTATTAGTTATTATTACTATTAATCCAACCTATAGGAAATTCAAATAAAATAATAATGGTATTTAAGATAATTACAAAATGCCAAATTTTAAAAAGTTTTAACATCCTCCTGTAACCTTAAAACCATTCCATTGCATACCCATGTTTATAGGAACTTTTTTCATATTTTTTTTGATAATTAATAAATCAGTGAATTAGATCTTTGATTAATTAATCAATTTAACACTTGTGACGTGTCTACTAGTCTTTTTGTTATATTCAAAAGGAAAATCAATAAACTTGGCCTGGACGTCACTAAAATTGTTGAACTTAGACTTTTACTTGGAATTTATTGTGTGTCTATGTCAACATTATTAAACAAACTACATGATGGCGTACATGCTGACTTCTGTTGATTTCCCTTTATAGGATCTTTTTAGTTTTGTCGAATAATATTACTTACCAACTTTCTTGTCTTTTTGAATTAAATCATACAATTCTGCAGTACTACTTTTATGTGCGGCGTTGGTAATGGAACCAATGACATAAGCCAATTCTACCACTTCTTCCAAGCTTATAGCTTCATCAAAGTATCCACATATTAAACTACCCAAAGACAAATCTTTGTTAATGCCAAATATTTTTGTTGGTTTGATTTGCAAGGTTTTTATAAGATTGCATATCGCCAACTGAAGCGTCACATTAGCCAGGACAGTTTCGAAAATCGACTTGGTATTATCCTTCAGTATAATATTCATGATGCTAACATTCTTCGGTTTAAGTACTTGGTGTACCCTAAAAAATACAAATTTCTTTCAGATATTAACTTAAAGCCAGCCACACACGTTTCAGGTATACCGGAACGTGTGCGAAAATATTTTTGTACAAGTATCAGGACTTTTGCAAATTTAAAGAAAGTTATATAAAGACAAAGTCCAAACCACTGTCAAAAAGATTCTTTATTAGTGACCGGTTTCGGCAATTCCAGCCATCATCAAACTTTTGTCAAATACAGGGTGGCGCCTCTCATACGCCGTAGAAGCTCCAAGGAGAACTGTAATTTATATCGAAATGAAATTTTGGCAGCATATGCAGGTTAACTGAAAGCATTTTTTAAAAGTATATAGAATTTTACAGGGTGTCCCCAAAAAAAGTTACACATCAAAGTTTTGTTTTTTCTAATGGAACACCCAATATATTAATTAATTTTCAGATTCTAGGAAGAAAATAAAGGTGTGTTTTATTAGAGAAGCATATACCTAAAATGTAAGGATTGTGACATATTTCACATTTTGTGAAAATGAAGAGTAAATTTTAAATTTTGATAACAACTACCTAAATTTTAGTTGACCTTGTATAGCCTGATATTTACTTACAGTAACCATTGTATGTTATACCAAACTGAAATAGGACCCGAGAAGTTATACAGGGTGAGACAAAATTAATATGGAACATTAGTTACTTTTAAAGGCAAGTTACTCCTTTATTTTAAATGGAACACCCAGTATATTTTCCAGGTGTTCAATGGGGAATTTATATATCTTCAAAATATTAGTAAGGTTGCCTACCCCTCAGACAAAGATTTTCCTAGATATTGTAATTTTTATGATTTTGCGCCAGTAGATCTTTATTATTTGAAAAAATCTAGGTCGCTGTGCGATATACCTTTTGTTAATTTAATAAAAGTTAAAGATTGTATAGCAAAATACTCAACGGTAATAAAAAGATACACGTTTAAAACATATCTTAATTATTACAGAATTAAAACTAGATATAAACTTATAATTATGTGACAAAAATTAGCTAGATGAAATCAAATGCTCAAAATGCTTCCTTTCCTGCTAACTGCATAAAATGATTGTCTTTTCAAAAGGATCTTTTCCTTTTAAAAGGCCTATGTGGAGTTCTATCTCGAAAAGCGGCTACAATAATTTCTCTCATGTTGTCGGCAATAGTTGGTCGAGTTTTGTAAACACATAACATATCCCCACAAAAAAAACCCAGACTATTTTGGAGCATTTAAGTATTTTATTAATTGGTGAATGCACACTGCATTCACCATCTAATAGAATCATATCAATTCTCTCTGATGTAGGATAAGCTTGCATTTTCGGCAAATTTCTGAGAATTTTTTTGTTTTCACTGACACAAATTGATAACTAGTTGTTAAAATTGGACTAATTAGACAGCTATTTTGAAGTAACGTCAGACATATCACAGCCAACTAGATTTTATCAAATAATAAAGATCTATAGTAAACGCCATGAATGTTTGGGAGTGATTTATCGGTCGCTACCATGTGAACTAATCTGTTCAAGGTCACATAAAACTTAATTCCAGTGCCGTGGTGTTTCAAGTCATATAATAATCAATATATAATCTGTTGTAATTTGTTGTTTTAACTGTCGAAGTCTTGTCAAAACATATATTTGGCTATAAATATAAACTGGAATGCCCCATTGGTCGCACTGCAAGCACACCAATGGACTGACTGCACAAAAACGAATCAATCAAAGAAACGCGATATAGTATCGTCTTTGTCAATCACGCTAACATTTTAGAATAAGTAGGAGGAGCGCAGGCAGATGATTAGACCGGGCCTTTAAAAACCTACGTCTGCGGTAAAAATTTACGTTTTTAATGTAAAAATGATAGCGCGCGTGTCGATTCTAACTTCATCAAGCGATGAATCACTCCCAAACATTCGTGGCGTTTACTATACTCAGATCAAATCATGTAAATGAAAATATCTAGGAACTTTGTTTGAGGTAGGCAACCTTAGTAGTACTTTAAAGAGGCATGAATTCTCCATTGAATATCGGAATAATATACTGCGTGTTCCATTTAAAATCAAAGAGTAACATGCTTTTAAAGATGACCAATGTTCAATATTAATTTTGTCTCACCCTGTATAACTTTTTGGATCAAGATTTAATTTGATTTAAAGTACAATAGTTAATTAACCTACATATTAGGCTATACCATGTAAATTCCAATTTAGGTAGCTTTTATTGAAATTTAAAAATTGTTCTTTATTTCTAGAAAATGTTAAATATGTCAAAAACCTTACATTTTAGTCATATACATCTCTTATAAAACTCACCTTTATTTTTCTTCCAGAATCCGAAAATCAATTAATATATAGGGTGTTCCATTACAAAAAGCACAACTTTGATATGTAACTTTTTTGGGGGACACCCTGTAAAACTCTCTATATTTTTGAAAAGTGCTCTGAATTAACCTACATATGCTTACAAAATTTCATTTTAATACAAACTGTCGTTCTCCTTGGAGCCTCCGCGGCGTATGAGAAGCGCTACCCTGTACAGTTGTTCATTTGACTTTATACAGGGTCGCTGATATGTATGGGAACGGTCGATTATTAGGTAAAATATACAAGGTATCGCAAAAAGTTAAATACAAAAGTTATATGGTTTTTAAATGTTTAGTATCTAGTAGTATATTTAAATATACAGGGTCGGTCATAAAGTTGTGGCACATCAAAATTTATTTTTTTAAACGCAACTCCCTGTATATTATTGCATATTTCAATTCTTCCTTCAATTTTAAGCAATAATCGTAATACAGATAATGTACCCTACCAAACCAAACCAAATTCAACGATTTCCGAATTATGAAGTTTTGATTATAAAATGTTGAATAAAAATTGTGTAATTTCTAGCCTTGATATGATCTCATTTTATACATCTATAATTTCTAATTTGAAAACTAATGTCAAATATTATTATAACAGTTTCCGCAGAATGGCATCGTCAAATGAAATCGAACACATCGAAATTAATTAAATCGAATTGTTTCAGTGACATTTTCAAAAGTCAAAACACGGAAACGGTTGGCTTGAGGTACAATGTGTGTATCTCGATGTGTATTTAAAATTGAAGGAAGAATTTAAATATGCAGTAAAATATACAGGGGGTTCCATTTAAAAAGATTAAACTTTGATGTACCACGACTTTATGACCGGACCTGTATACTTAAATTTATTACTCGCTAATAGAAATTTAAAAACCCTATAACTTTTATATTTAACAATTTGCGGTACCTCGTAGATTTTACCTAATAATCGACTGTTCCCATACATATCAGCGACCCTGTATATAAAATTCAAGATTCAAAAAAAGTCGACAATTATTGGTAAGGTTCTAATCACGTGACATACGGATCGTAAGATGACTTTGAAGATTCGAGGTCTAGGTTACTTTAACCGTGAAGTTACTTTAACAGTTACAAAATGGGGATAATTACGAATTATTGAAGCAAAAGATCATTATGCAGAATATAAATAACATCTTTTTGACCCATATTACTTTTATATTTATTATTTTTAATATTTATATATTTAGTAATAATAATATTTATTAAATTATTGATTTTTTTTTATTAAATATTATTGTTTTGAATTTTTATTATTTATTATTTTTTATATTTTTATACAGGGTAAGTTTCCTACGATGTTCTCTATGTGTATCTCGGAAACTACTGAAGATAGAGAGTTGATTAAATGGGAAAGAATTGCAGTTTTGTTTGATTATAAATATGCGCTTTTCGGATTTTTGAAAAAGTTTATGGCTTACTAGATATTTAAAAAAAACAAATTTTGGCTATTTTAAAACTTGTCCCTAATTCCTGTATAATCTATTTTAGACAAAAAGTTTTCAGATAAAAGTTGTAGATAATCACATAGGTATCTAACTTTGAATAAGAAGACTAAGGAAGGAGCATAATGCTATCCATGTATTCATGCATGGTGGACGGAAAAGCCACCATAAAAGCTCTCTAGGGTGGGGATCCTTGACAGTTCTGTCTGACGATTCATTTGACACATTTGAATTTGATTTGAAATTTTGTGGATTTGTCAGTCTTTACGGAGCTTATTTTATGTTATTTATTATTTATTCTACTACTGATAGTTGTATAAAGGTAGTAAATCTAGATGGAAATTGTAGCAGAACTTAAATTAACAGTGACACTATCGCGATTTATCGAAAAAGACTCTAAAATAGTTGGTTGTGTAGCGTGCGGTAGATCTCGGCAAGTGGAGTGAAATAATGGAACAACTTTTTTAAAGTAGTGACTATATAATAATATACATACGTGTAGTAAACCGATCATTTATGAAATTCATAAATTATCTAAATTATATATTTTTCTTGCATTTAGCTTTTATTTATTACTTGTCCAAGATTAGATGTCAAAATTTAGATACGTTAATTTGACTTACCTGCTTCAGTAGACGTGGATGTTTCTGTTAATAAATACTTATTATAACTTATCTATTTTATTGAATTATATATTTTATAACAATTTTAATAACTACCAACATTTATTCACAATAAAATAAAACTAACAAATATTGAGTCTAGCCCACGTCTACCCTACATCATAGTTTTACATTTTTTAAATAAAATTAGAACGACACTGATAAACCGGAATTTAAGTCGGCCATATTTGAGGCCCATCGCGGTGTACCTAAGATTTTTGATATGCTCCTTCCTTAGTCTTCTTATTCAAAGGTATCTAATGAGTTTGTGTTTTCTCAGGTTTTTGTAAAGCCTGTCATTTTTGACATATGACACAAACATATATTTTTTTAATTGAAACCATAGTCAGCCATGACTTCATAAAAATTGCAATTTTTTAAGTTTTCAGCGATATAAAGTATAATATGTTTATTTCGAAAAATTACTGAGTTATAGCCAATTCTTATATTTTTTGACTAATTTCACTTAGTTGGTATGGTATTCTTATTCTGTTATGATTTATAACTTATATAACGACAGAATATATTATTAAACGGTTATTTACAATTTACATTACGCAAACTAAAACTTAAAAAAAATAATATCACTACCTTAGATTATATTACTCTGAGAGCACTAGGTACACTTTAATTTATTTTATAAAATGTTCTCCCGTATCTCTCTCTTCGAGTGTCTCTCTTAATTCATCGAAAAGGGCCATGCAATTGGTCCACCTCTTCCGATCTCTGAGTTTGCATAATTATGATATTATAAATAATTTTTAACATTTCTTTCATTATCAGAGGTGTCATAATGAAAGTCATGTTGGAATCACTCTATTGATGCGCGACTATCTAAATTTAATTGTTCTAACATGTTTTGAAAACCGTTCTCTAAAAGACGTAAGTAATGTTCACTAGTCAACGTATCCTCGAAAATGTATGGCCAAGAAAAGTTGAACCAATAATCCTACACGGTTTTCTTGATTTAAAAAAATTATATTTACAATTTTTGTTCATTTTAATTTACAGTTTGGATGTGACAGTTTTGCATTTCTGAAGGCAACGACGATTGAACTTGTATCCATGGCTAACTAAGTGAAATTGTTTTAAAATGATAAAAATTGGCTATAACTAATTTTTCGAAAAGAAACATAGCTTATATCGCGAAAAAGCTTAAAAATGGCGCTTTTTTATGATGTCATGGCCAACTATGGTTTCCATTAAAGAAAACATATGTTTGTGTCATATGTCAAAAATTACAGACTTCAGAAAAAAAACGAAGGACGCAATCTCATTAAGGATGTGATTATCTACAACTTTTATCTGAAAACTTTTGTTTAAAATAGATTATAATGGAATTAGGGACAATTTTTGAAATAAGCAAATTTTGTTTTTTTCGAAATATCTAGTAAGCCATGAACTTTTTCTAAAATCTGAAAGGCGCATATTAATGGCCTCACAAAACTGCAATTCTTTCCCCATTTAACCGACTCTCTATCTCCAGTAGTTTCTGAGATACCCGTAGAGAACATCGTAGAAAACTAACCATGTATAAAAAAATGCTAGATCTAGGAGGCAGACTGTTAAATTGGCAACTGTGGATTTTGTGTATGATACATGTGCCGTCTGCGGTCGCACTAGAATACTGTTAACTTGTAACAAGTATACTGGAAAACGTGTCTTTAAAAAACTAGAAAGAAGTATATACCCCCCACCCCAATTTTTTCTCTACTTACACATCTCTACTTACTTTTCTAGAACTCCAGCAAAATCAGGTACTTCCAAGAACTCTTTTGCCCGTTTTTTAGTTGCTTCGTCAATAATTCCAAAGCATATTAGCAAGGGAACTTGCTTAAAATCTAAGTAGGTTTGAGATCTTGCTATTTGTCCAGATTTAGATGCTAAAGCGTATCCTCGGTAGTAGTGAGCTTTTACATTTTTGCTGTAAATGCCAGAGAAATAATATATTAAAATTAAAATAAACATGTAGAAAATTCAAGTTTCATTCATGAATCAGTTCACACTTGATAACGGTCAGTGATACTACTGACTGAAACGTATAAGCAAAATAAATAAAGACAATGGAAGTCCGAAATTCTTTTAGTTTTAATACTTCTAAATATTGGTTTATTAATTTCTTGTCATTTATCAATAAGAATAAGCAAACTATAAGTGAAACGAATGAATAAAGAATTACCTAAAAACGTCTTGTAGCAACCTAATATGCTCCACATCAAGTTTATTTTCTATGACGCTATCTAGGAGCATGCTGACTGCATCGGGTGTCCTGCCACTGACACAAATCAGTCTAGGAATATTGTCCAGCGGTTTGCCTTGGTTTACTTTTTTCTTAGGATTATGTCTCAAAAGCACGTGGCAGTTACTACCTCCGAAACCAAAGCTGTTGATACCTAAATAAATTTATTTCGGATTTTGATGATGATCTCGGTGATCGCTTATTACAGAGCTTATCGATAGAGGAGCTGATATTATAATTTAAACTTGTTTTAGAGCTGTTTCTATTCAATTTCATATTTATTACTTCCAATTTTGTACATCAAAGTTATACAGGGTTATTCACCACTTACGACACTGAGTATTGTAGCTAAACGATTAGATTTTGAAAATTGTAAGATTTGGGTTTGTTGAAGGACTATTAGAGCTACAATTTAAAAATATTTTTACGAGATACAAAGTGTCCAAAATAAATGAAAAAATATTATAGTTGAATTTGTTTAAATGGCACACCTTGTATGATATTTTATTTTTATATTATACGATTGAAATAAAAGTAAATTTGATTAAGGTTTATCATACTTAAACCTTACCATTGTTGAAATATATTTAATTTTGTGAAATTGTAGTAAAAATTTTAAAGTTTCTTTTCTCCAAGTGTATGAAAGTTTTTAATGCTAAATATTTACTGAAGTTTATTTATTGATCAGATATTGTGTTGCAATAATAAAAATAATACTACCTTATACAGAGTGTTTAAACATTTATATTAAGTAATTACTAGCTTTAAACGGCAATAACTTGTTTAATTTAAACGGAACAGCCTGTATATTTTATGAGAATCAGATGCACAATTTAATTGTCTATCAAATTGTGTTATAACATTGTTTACATATCTCTTCAAGTTTTTGTAGAAAATGTAATTTATTAATATACCTATGGAATATTGACATTATATATTTTTTTAAAGCAACATATATACAAAATCTACAGCTGCTAAAAACGATAATATTGCAAGCCCATTTGTTTACAAATAAAGAACTACTTAAATCTTTGTAAAAGAGTATACCAAATAAATATACCACCATTATTTCCACCCAAAAATTTGTTAACTACATACTTAATTGTTTTAATTAATAAATTATTCTAAATAAATGCGGATTTGAATCAGAAATCAATATAATAATAAGTTATGAAAATGAACGTCTCTGTTATTATAAATAAGCATTCGTCAAAAATGAAATAAAACTTATAATGTGTTACACTTTTTACCACATTGTCTAATATACATACAAAGTTCAGTTTTTTTAGAATTTGGAGCAATTATTATCAATCGACGCAAACAATCAATTAATGTAGTTTGAATACTCTTTAACAAATATTTAAACAGGTTTTTTTAATGAAATAAGCGCATTATATCGATTATATTAGTATCTGGTACTCTTTGAAAATTTGTTCCATCTTTAAAAATAATCTAAAATATTCTATGGGTATATTGTTAAATGAGTTCTAAATTATAAGAAAATGGTAAGAAAAAAGAGATAGGTAAAACATGGCATAATATAATTTGATAGACAATTAAATTTTGCATCTGATTCTCGTAAAATATACAGCGTGTTTGGTTTGGTTTGGTTTTTTGTTTAATTTAAATTAAAGAAGTTATTGCCGTTTAAAACTGGTAATTATTTAAAATAATTTTTAGACACTCTATATAAGGTTGTATTATTTTTAATATTGCAACACAAAATTTAGTAAATGGAAAAACTTCAGTACAATAGTTGGTTTTAAAAACTTAAATACGCCTAGGAAAATTTAGCATTAAAATTGTTACTGTATTTTGACAAAAACGAAAATATTTCAAAAACGGTAGTATTAAAATACGATAAACCTTTATCAAATTTACCTTTATAGTGCTAGCGGTACACAAAAAAAACTGTACTTAATGATACAAGCAAGCCAATTTGCAGAGATGGTCTATGGACTTAATAAAACGATTTGGCCCGTAGTTCCTAAATTTTCATCCCTTAGGATTCCGGTTGGAGGGTTGAGGGGTAAAAGTAAGAGGGTAAAATGCTGATACGCGCAAATAATGCTAAAAAGGAGCGTTTAGACGTAATAATACTTTCTCATGAACGAAATGCTAATGTTAGAATACACAAACATCCCTTGGAAGACGATCCAAGCCGCCATTTTTCAAAATGGCGACTGACAAAGTAACATTTTTGATAATTTCAAACATTGATGTGCTGGGTATCACTTCATAGATTTTGAGGTCGCTGAATACATTCGTAACCATAAAAATACGATTAAATACATCCCCAGTTATCTAGCCGTTAGTATGTGAAATATGGGTAAGAAAAAATCGGTGAGTATAAGTTAGAAGGCAATGGAATTTTATTGTAGGTACATATACCGTATGATCGAAAAAAATGGCGTCCAGTTGGCTGGGAAATGAACATCGATGACATTTCCCATATAAATTTACATATAAAATGACAGCGATCTTCGTTCCATAGCCATCGCTGACGCCGTTTTTTCTCGATCATACGGTATATGCACTATTTAAAAAAAGGTAAATCTAAACTTCGTCTAAATCTCGGTCATTACCTAATTCAGACTCTGGGGCGCTGTACCTAGAAATAAAAAAAAAACAGATAACATATATATTTTTAAGAATATTGATAATGTTCACACATCTCTGATTAGAGCATTGTCCTTTGCACTTCTTGCATGCCAAGGTGCAGGATAGTTGATACCGACGGCAAGAACATCGTTGGCTTTCACAGCCTTTGGTGCAGCCACAGTTGTCTAGAGCCCTACATTCACTCCAAACCTGTGGAAGAAGAGTCCAAAATGATTTTAACCGGTCGTTTTCTCTGACCCAACCCCACATTGTTGAAGAAGGAGAACTATCCGGCCTGTCCTAAATAAATCTGCCCCAGATAATAGACCTGCCTGGTACGCAGATTAATGTGTTGAAGCAGTGCACCGCTTGTTGGAGGAATTGCGTTTATGTGTTTGCTTTCAGTTGCGCATAAATATTTCCTTGCTTGATTAACACTTCTGCAGTTGTTTTCATCCCGTACACCAGACAAGGCAACTGTGTATTCTTCCAACGCGACCACAAGGTCTTTAAGTAGTTCTTCCTCCAATGGCAAGTCAAGCCTTTTAAACACATTTGTGGCCGAATCTTTTTGCCAAGCAGCCCATGCTGAACGCTTGCTTTTGGTTGCAAAGTAAGAAACCGTGTCGCAGCCAGTGTAATGCCGGTTCCACATTCTCGCTGTTGCTCGGCGAGAAAGCCCGAGAACGAGTGTGTAGATGGGACCGCTCGCTTTACCTCGCTTTGTCTTTCCCGGCATCGCAGGTGCTCCGTCGAAAGTCGGTTTTTTGGGCCCGAGTCAAAGGTGCTCGGGAGAATACCGAGGATGAGCGAGCACAATAGGGTACGTTCTCGGGTTCTCGCATTAATACGCATATTACCGCGAGATTTCGGTGGGTTCAGATGTTGTGTAGTGTTGTGATATAAACAAAATGGAGTGGAATAATGAAAAAGAATTAAATTAAAGCAGCAGCAAGTTCTGCGTCGGCCATCTTCTCGCGTTCTCGCACGGAAGATGGATTTCCCGGGATTTCACAACTGCAACTGAAACATTCGCTAATTTAGCGAGAATGTGTATGGTCGTACCCGAGCACGACACAGCGAGCGTATTCGGACGAGAATGTGGAACCGGCATAAGCGTGGAAACCTCTCAGGGCAACTGACTTTGCTTCTCCTAAACTTTCGGCAATGGAATGGACACTAATGTATCGGAAATCGTATACTGCGAATTTCATGACAAACGGTTTTGCAGCTGTCCTATTTTTTTGGTTGTTTACAACCTAACCACATTTATAACTTTTACAATATTTTCCAAAATTGCTACTAATGGCTAAAGGTCGTATTTAATCGTATTTTTATAATTACGAACGTATTCAGCGACCCCAAAAACTTATAAAATGATATCCAACACTAATCATGTTTCCAGTTATCAAAAATGTTATTTTTTCTGTCGCCATTTTGAAAAATGGCGGTTTAGCTTGACTTCCGGGGCATATTTGTGTATTTTAACCTAAGCATTAAGTTCATGAGATAGTATATTACTTTTAAATGCTCCTTTTAAGCTCTATTTACACATTTCAGTATTTTACCCCCAAAATTCACCCTCCACCCCTGAAACTCGAATCCTAAGGGACAAAAATTTAGGAACTAACTAAATCATTCTATTAAGTCCCTAGAACACCTCTGCAAAGTGGCTTGGTTGTATCATTAAGTGCAGCTTTTTCTTGAAAATTTGGTTGTACCGCTAGCACTATTATTTTAATCGTAGAAACTAAAAATGTAATAATATACAGAGTGTTCCATTTAAATATATTTAAATTTAGATATTTTTTATTTATTTGGGACAGTCTGTATCTTATATAAATATTTTTAAATTGTAGCTCTAATTCAACGAACCTAAAACTTACAATTTCTAAAAATCTAGTCGTTTAGCTACAATACTCCGTAAGTGGTGAATAACCCTGTATATTATTGTACTCAGATAACAAAAGCTTATATGTAGGAGCTTTGACGTACCTATTAATCCTCTGTCATCCTTAAATTCTGTTTTGTCTGCCACTACTTTAATCATACCATCCACTAATGATTTTATACCTTCCCTTGGAGTATTGTAATGCAAATTTGGCGGTATATAGCCTGTTTCAAATCCTATAAGAACCTATACGAGAAAAAAATATAGGTTATGAACTAGCAAAGTTTTTATTTTAAGTAATGTAGTTTAGTAACTTCTAAACTAACTAACTTGTATTTATTACAATATTTACTTAATTATAACTTAATAATAACCTGCAACTTTTGTATTGGGAGATAAAATGAACTTTAGAAATTGTATTAAGTTTTAATTAATAAATAATTTTCAAAATATTCATCCAAATTCTACAGAGAGGTACAAATATTGTATAAGATATAAAATACAGGATGAGTCTCCTTTTTACTGTGCCTTCTCAGGTCCCCTTAACATTGGCAATCATGATGGCGAGCATGTTCGGCGCTATGTATGCTTGTCTATTCCCGGATGTTCCTCATCCAGGAGATTTATTTTCTTCCTACGCCCCTGCGGCCCTGTATTTTGCCCTTTATTATAAGTTGTATGCTCCGGTAACGACATTCTCTAAGAACATAGCCGAGGTATGACAGCTTTCGGCATTTAACTTTTGTCAAAAGTTTACGAAATGTATTTGTCCTATTTAAGACTGCTTTATTTCTTTGCATTACCACCCATGGTATTCTTAGCATTCGTATATGTAACCACATTTCAAATGCTTCCAGACAGTTAATTGTGGCAGCTTTGAGTTCTGAATAATCTGCAGAGCCCAGATGTAACATTTAATCATTCTTTGTCTCAGCTTTAAGTTCAGACCATTGTTACAAAACTGTGATCTCATATTCTGGAATATTGTACAGGCTGATTCAATCCTGCATCTAATTTCCTTATCCGGATCAAGTTGCTCGGTGATGTAGTTCCAAGGTGTTTAAAATTGGATACTCTCTCAACGCTTTGTCCAATTATCTTTAGTGACGTTTTGAGGTATGGCTGGCGGCCGAAGACCATGAATTTTGTCTTAGAAACATTTATATTCAGTCTCATTTCCTGTCCCATTGCATTAACAGAATATTTGAGATTTTGGAGACCAGGAGATCATCGCACAAAATAGCTGTATCGTCAGCATAGCGAATGGTGTTAATGAGTTCACAGTTGATTTTGACCACGAATTATTTTTCATATAAAGCCTCTTTAACGAATTTCTCGAAATATACGTTGAACAACAGCGGAGACAGGACACATCCTTGTCAAATCGAAAGCGATTTGACGTTTATATGTAATTCTTCCACTGACCCGAACGACTGCCTTCTGTCGCCAGTACAGGTTCTTAATTATACGTATGCATTTTCCATCAACTCCTCGGAATGAGTCTTAAATAACTGCAAATATTTTTAGGACTGGTAGATCTCGATAAAAGAAGTTTTTCAAATAAGTCAAAAATAACCGAGTTATTCTACTTGATGATTTTTAATGGAATTATTTTTTGCTTAAATTTTGAAAACCACTGGTTCTTTTCTTGGTTTTCTCTCCTGTAAATTAATCCACTATCCCTGTAGCCATATTCTCAAGAAATTATGTTTTTATCTAATATTAAGAAAATAAAACTTTTTAAAAAAGTTTGCGAAATTAAAAAAAAATCGCCAGAAAAACCTCATAGCCGTGTTTCTGTGAGTGAAATATACTACTACTAAAAATATTTGGACTTATTTAAGTCTCACCCTGTATATAAAAATAAATATAAATTGTACCTTTGTAACAGAGCATAGTCCCGAAGATGGTTCTGTATGACCAATATTAGACTTAACAGATCCAATAAGAAGAGGTGTTTTTCTTCCAGGCAAAAACACTTCCTCGATGGCTTGTAATTCTTCTGGATCACCCACTTTTGTTCCTGTTCCATGTGCTTCCAGGAAACTTAGTTCGTAAGGTTTTACTGATTGGCATTCTTCATAAAATTCTTTTAGTAGTCTCACTTGCATACTCCTGGATGGAAAAGTGATTCCAGAATCCTTAAAACCATCGCAGTTTGTCTTGACGTGGAGTATTGTAGCGTAGATTCGTTTGGCTCCTTTGGACTTTTGAAGAAAGATGGCGCTAATAGTTTCGGACCTGGCATATCCGTTTCCAGAATTATCGAAAGCCTTGCAGGCTCCATCCAAACCAAGAACACCTAATCTAAAATTGAAATTCTTATAATTATCGATGAAGTAAAAAAAATATAGTCTTACATGTTTAAATTTTTATTATAGTTATATATTAGTATCCTTATATTTTATGTATTTTATTTATATTACATCTGCCATTATAATATATTAATCTAGAACAGTATAGGCAAGATGTCCCAATGTTCCGGGGACATAGAACTACTAAGTATTTTTGGAATCATAATAAGTTCATTGGACACAATTTATCTCTATACAAAAATGCTTCGTTTCTCCGTTAGAGAGAGAGCATCTAACTTTAAAAAAAAAACACATTTTTTAAGATATTTTCAAAACTGTTATTTCGATTTGAATGAGATTGTTGCTGGTGTCTATGTTTTGCTAAGATCATTAAAATTGGACTTTCACAAAAATTAAGAAAAAGAACAAACGGAAAGGTGAAAACTACCCCCACCCTTGCATAAATTTTAGTAGAAATATATTCCAAAGAGAAACAAAACACCACCGACGACCGATTTTTTCGTATAAAAAAAAACACAAACGAGAGAAATGCCATAAAACAAACAAAAACGGGACACCCTGTATACATGTGATGCGCAGTACTGAACGTAGCCTACCGGAACCAGACCATCCTAAACCTATCTAATAATTAATTACCACAATAATCTTTCAAATCAAATGAAAGTATTATACAGTACGGCGCATATATCTACAAACGCCATCCTTCTGGTGGTTCAAAAAAAAATATTTAATCATCAGAATATAAAAGAAAATAAAATAAAAAGTCATACACCAAGCCGGTCTCGAACTCAGACTCCTAGCATCATAGGCGGAACCTATTCGCGACGCCCTATGGAAATTTGCAGGATTTATATATATTCAATACTAAAATTTAAGAGACTAAATAAAAAAATATAGGATTTTCTTCCGATGCGCAGTAGTGAATGGAATGTCTATTGGCAGCCAGGTGTTGCGTTCATGTTAGTACTGAACGGTTAACTCTATAATTTATTTTTGTACCTGGCAAACTGTAAAGAAACAGATGGACTCAAGCACAGATTTGTTCCTCCTACAATAGCGTTGTCGCACTCTCCCGTTCTTATAGCTCTATAAGCATGGTCTAAAGCATATAACGAACTACTGCATGCTGTGTCGCAGGTCATAGATGGTCCATTCAATTTCAGGTAATAACTGACACGATTTGGAATCATAGATCGATCACACCTAAAATTAAAATTTATGAAGCCTATTACTACTAAGTAAAAATGTATAAAAATATTTGATGTGTACTAGCCATAAGTAAAAATGTATAAAAATATTTGATGTGTACTAGGGTGCACCAAAAAAAATATTTTTTTTATTTTAGTAACCGTGAAAATATCATTCACGATGATGCAAAAAAAAAATGGTAAAGTTTGAGCTTTTAATATTAGTATTAAGAGGTCATAGTGATTTTCTATTTTCTATTTAAATAAAACGTGATTTATTTTATTGCTTTCCGGCAATCAGCGCTGATTTGTTAGAACGCAATTTATATTAAGTGACATTGAAAATAGAACACCCACTAGAAATTGTTTAATTTTAATAATCTTTTGTACATGAATGTAGGTTGACAAAAGGCGTAAATGATCAAAATTTGGAGTGAGAATATTGGATCGTTACCTTGTCCTTGTTAATAAAAGTGTTGGACCACCTCGATGTTCTATACATTCGTTGAGCCGTCTGGGCATGGAACTAATCAGATGATTTATGTCTTCTTGCGGTATTTCATCCCATGCTAACTGTATATCATGCCGAAGAGCTTCTAGTGTCTGAGGAGGATGCGGTAAGTTTGTCAGTCTCCTACCCATGATATCCCATACATGTTCAATTGGTGGGAGATCTGGAGATCTTGGTGACCAGGGTAGGAGATTAACTTGGGCATTATGTAAGTGGTTTGCAGTTAATCTAGCAACATGGGGACGGGCATTATCTTGTTGAAATGTAGGATCGTGGAGCGTTCGTAAGTATGGTAAGAGATGAGCTTCCACAATTTCCTCAATATAGCATTGGGCTCTCATATTACCTCGAACAAATACTAGAGGTGACCTGCTACCATATGCGATTGCTCCCCAAACCATAACTCCTACAACTTGGTTTACGTGCCTCTCCATGAAAAACTGTGGATTCCGCCATTCTCCACGGTATCTTCTCACTCGCGCCCGACCGTCCTGCATTCCCAAACAGAATCACGACTCATCACTAAAAACTATAGCATTCCAATCCGCGCCCCATTCTTGTCGGGCTCTGCACCACTCTAGACGTTGTCGTCGATGTTCAGGGGTCAATGGTAAAACCCAATGAGGGTGAAAAGAAAACAGCCCAAAAGACCGTATTTGTCGGTAAACAGTTCGCATCGTGATGAGTCTTCCGTGTTCCGTAAACCATTGGTTAGCAATTGCTCGGGAAGTGGCCGAACCGTCTCTGACAGCTATTTGCCTTAAACGGCGATCTTGACCCTCAGTGGTTAATCTTAGACGCCCTGTACCTCTGGCACGATGTTCACGGTGTTGTTGAAAGTTAGCTCTACAACAATTGGCAACAGTGCAAACACTTCTAGCAATCTCTCGAAATGATAATCCTGCCTCCCGCAAACCTATAATCCGACCCCTACCAAAATCATTGAGTTGTCTAAAATTGGCACGTCTACGATTTCTAGGCATTATAATAAACTCAGAAAATTACCTGAAACTGCTCTGTAGCAGAATAAGTAACAAACTGTGCGAAAGCTGGGTCTATATTGGATGACTGGAATTTTAACAAAAACGTGTATAGCACAAAAACTAGTGTACTGACGGCGTTCAAATTATAATCATTTCTTATCCATACAACAATAAACATGCTTACAAACATTCATTAAAATTAAATAATATTTAGTAGGTGTTCTATTTTCAATGTCACTTAGTATATTTTCAAAAAAATCCCCCATGGGAAATAGAAAATCACGATGAGACACCTGTTAATATTAATATTAAGATCTTTTTTTTTAGTTGGGGGATGACACCCCCGCTTAGAAGTTTGAAGATTTTGCAATCATTTTTGGGGCAAAAGTTGTCCCCCTCACAAATAAAATTGACGTGTTTTTGCCTTGCGGAACGTTTTCGATGGGCCACCCTGTATAATAGTTAAGGTTGATTCTCACTGTACCTTCCATATCAGCGCCCTTCCGTTTCCCTTCCGTTTACATAAAATATTATATCATGTAAATGAATACAGGACAATGCACACTATTCGTTCCGTTTCCTTTTCGTTCCATATCCTTTCCTTACATATATTTTTTTGGCGAACGGACTGAAGCGTATCGGAACGTTGTCAAGTTCTTACATTTGTACAAGCTCTGTCAAAATTTTGCTGATATTTATTTATTATTTCACCTCTTAATTAAATCTATTACCTTCTTCAAAAGATACAAATTTTTAAAACAAAACTTTCATAATGGTATAAATTATACAATGAAAAGTATGGAACTGATACGGAACGGAAGCTTACCTATAGCGTCAATACAATAAAAAAATACGGAACGGATATGGAATGGATATGGAATGGAAACGAAAGGTATAGTGAGAATCAACCTTTAAATGGATACAATATCATATGCAGTATATTTTTGCGATTTGTATGTAAATTTCCAATTTTATTTCAAACTTACTAGTAACTATCTGTATAGTAAATAATATTCAATATTTACCCAGTTAGAGCAAAGCTACGAGGATTCAACCTATCGTAAAACCAAGTTTTTTCACTCTCGCTGAAGCATGTTCCTACAAACACTCCTGTGTTTGTTCCTTGTAAATCAACAGGATTGATTCCAGCATCGAATATAGCTTCTATGGCCACTTCTAAGAATAATCTACAAAGCGGGTCCATTTCATTTGCTTGACGATAGTGCAGACCTAAGGAGCAAACCTAGTTTTAGTTTATTTACTACTATTTTAATAAACGTACAATAATAAGCATTTATAATTTTAAAGTATAATGTGTGACATAGAAATTGCAACACTGTAAATATATTTTATTAATATTTCGGGAAGTAGTTGGGATAAATATGAATAATAATATTTATCAGAGTGTAATTATATTAAATAATAAATTATGACAATATAAGTAACACTTTTCAATCATAAAGTCTGTTACATACCAAAGAAACTTGGGTCGTGTTTTTCGATGTCGAATAGTTTTCCAGTACGCTGTGGTATTTCCGGATGCCCTGGGTTCCATCTTCGATTGTCGTCAGAGACCATATCAACCTTGTTAAAAAGATTATCACGGAAGTGGTGTACATTTCTTGAATCTGGATATCTTCCAGATAATCCTGAATAAAATGTTAATAAGTTTTAGCAGGTAAAACAATTTACTATTAAATTAAATGAAAATAATAGGCGAATAGAGATATTCTCCATGTCGCTGATACTAGAGATAGGTAGATCTGGTATTTTAAAAGAGACGGTTCGGTTTTTTTTAAGAGGTATAGGAAATCTGCTGTCAGACTCTCCGCACCTGTTAGCCTAGCGGCGGAGGTTGTGTTGGGTTTGCTTGTAGCGACCGACTAAAACCCTTTCCCCTGTTGTCTCTCTAAAGTGTGGTTCGAACTGCCCTAAGCATTACTTCAACCTCACAAAGTGTCCGCAATTGTCTATATCTATACTTTCCCCTCCTCTAAATGTTCCTTCATTATATTCGTCATTAGTCTGATTAGTATGACACTCTTTTCCACACGTTAACTAGTATTCCACCAGCATCATTTTCGAGGGCTTTGGTAAAGATTTCCTCTGAGTAGACGTTGAAAAGGAGTGGCGAAAGAACACATCCCTGTCTAACTCCTCGTTTGATATCCACTGCTCTCGTCAGTTCAGATTGGACGCGAACAGACGCACTTTGATTAAGGTACAGTTTTACTATTATTTGTATATCTCTTGTATCGAGACTTTTTCGTTCTAACGCTTCTATTAGTTGCTTGTGTCTTACTTTATCGAATGCTTTATTATAGTCAATAAAGCAGGCATATACGTTTTGATTAACATCAAACCATCGCTGCATTAAGACATTGTAGGCAAATAAAGTCTCGCTAGTACCGAAATCATTTCTAAAACCAAACTGAGTATCTGCTATATCTTCTTCTAATTTACTGTAAATCCTGCGGTGGATGACTTTGAGAAAGATCTTAAGTGTGTGACTCATAAGGCTGATCGTGCGGTTTTCTTCACATTTTTTGGCATTATGCTTCTTTGGAATTGTGACAAACGTCGACTGGAGCCATTCCTTTGGTATCATCCCTGTTTCGTAGATCTTATTAAATAGAGAATTGATAGCACCTAAGTGTTGTTCTTCAATCAACTTGACCGCATCTGCAGGTAGATTGTCAGGGCCAGGCGCTTTCCCATCTTTGGCTACTTTTATTGCCGTTTGCACTTCTTCCTTTAAAATAGATGGCCCCATTTCATTGTTAATGCTGGTAGTGGTTTCTTCTCTTTGGTCGTTGAAAAGGGTTTCGATGTATTGTTCCCATAGAGTCAATTGATCTTTAATATCCAACACAATGTCTCCATCATCATTAGTAAGAATGTACGATTTTTGCTTCCGAACAGTTCCAGTAAACTCTTTTATTTTTTTATGCATACTGTGTGAGTCGTGAAGTCTTTGCAGATTTTCTATTTCAGTGCATTCCTCTTTTATCCACTCCTCCCTAGCTTGACGACATTTATATTTGATGACTTTCTGTATTCTTTTATGTTCCTGTCTATCTGTAATTTTCAGGTTCCTTCTTTCTCCCATAAGCATCAAAATTTCATCAGTCATCCAATCATTTCGCATTGTTCTTTTCTCAGGTTTCAGATATTTCTTGCAGGGTTCTATAATAGCCGATTTTAAACTTTGCTACATGTCTTCAGGTTGGCTCTGTGTTGCCGAACAACAATTTATCAATTTACTTAGGTTTTCATTTATACCTTGGTACACCTTCACTTTCGCGTTATTACTTCTTAGTAGGCTGGTATCAATAGATCTTTGGTTCGACAAAACTTTCAGCTTCTTGAGCTTCACCATAATCTCAGTCATCAGAAGGTTATGGTCCGAGCCTACATCTGCTCCTGGGTAAGTTTTGACCCTTTTCACTGCATTCCTGTATCTCTGATTGAGGATAATATAATCAATTTGGTTTCGGACTATGCGGTTCTGACTGTCTCGTGGCGATTTCCATGTGTATAGGCGACGTTTTGGTAGTTTGAAGATCGTATTAGTTATTATCATGGAGTTTTCTTGGCAATATTGTAGAAGGCGATCTCCTCGCTCATTACGTTCGCCCAGTCCATACCGCCCAATCCATTTTTCACAGGAACCTTGTCCAATCTTTGCATTCATGTTGCCCAGGAGCAAAGTGACGTCTTTGTTTTTAGTTAATTTCATGACGTTATCAATCTCTTTGTAGAACGATTCCACCTCCTCGTCGTCACTATCCGCTGTTGGAGCTTAGACCTGAATCAGAGTGTACCACAGTATGACTCAAGTTGTAAAAGCAAAACGCGAGGAGAAAAAGATACGAAATTCCTCACCGATCTCTAAAGACTCTCATCAAGAATGCACTCTACTCACTGCCTCCTGAGTAATAAATAATTTTGTCTTGAAGTCTACTCTGCCCGCAGTTTATCCAGCGAGCTTCACTGATTCCCATTATTTTGATGTTCAATCGATTCATTTCCAGAATTACATTGTGTGTTTTCCCTCGAGTGAACATGCTCTGGACATTCCATGTTCCTATCTTTATTGGTTTTCGTAGTAGGGTATTTTTCGTATCGGTTGCATTACTCATATCAGTCACAACTGTCCTCCCCGGAGATCCGATCGGAGGACTTACTCCGGAATTATATTTAGTCCTGACTTCAGCCATGCTATCGTAAAGAGTAAATTAAAATAATTTTTTTATGGAATACAAATTACTTGTCTAAAACGGATATAGTATAGATAATTTTAAAGTATTACTCATGTTATGTATGTGGATATCATTATTATATTCAATTATTGTAGATTAAGAAGATTCAGAAATTACTCTTTTATATGGGCTGAAACTATATTGGCGAAATAGATTGGGTAGTGCAGATACGTAAATAGCGCTTACGCTAACTGTACCTACAGGAAGAAATCATGTAGAATATCATCACAATATACAACCTCAGGGAACCAGACCTCAAATGCTAATGCCTCAAATGCTTCGTACTACTTTAACATTAGAAAAATCTACTGCAGGCGGGGATAGAAATCTTCAACTCTGAGCAATCATGGACCATAAACCATTATTCTTAGTTTTCGTATACTTTCTACAATATTTACAGCTGCGGTAAATGCTGTCGTATACTTTTTTACCGTAAAGCAGGCATGCATTAACCTTTAATTTGCAGTTATCATTGTTCAATGCTGTGTGCACTAGTGCTCTTCAATGGAAGGCAAAAAGTCACGATGCAATGAAGATTTAAAATATAACATAAGGATCCCTTAATATTACCATTATTAATATGAAAAGTTAAATTTAGACCATAATTGGATTTTAAATTCGAAAATCCAATATAAGAAATAGTGTTACTCTTGTTATCCCTGTAATTCTTAAGAGGTTAGACTTATGCATTCAACCAATTTTGTAGAGAGCTGTTTTTCTAAGCTTTAATTTTCTGTATAAGGTATTTTTTGTAGGTGTTATATATTCCGAGATATAAGCTAAAAAGTCATAAAAGTGACATTTAACCCCTCCTCTGTTCTCGAGCTCATCGTCTATCTTCGGGGACTTTTGACACATATCAGCTCAAGTCTAGAGAAATCATTGAAAACCATTTTCAAAACTGTGGGATTTTTTCCACCTATTTCTCTAATTTGACTGGGCTATTTCTGTTTGATAGATGATTGTAGATAAAACTAATTTGCTTCAACACTCGCCAAAAATCCACTGTCTCATATCTACTCATCCCAAGCTGTTTCAATTGATTTCGACAACATAGAATCCTCACAGGCCGATGGGACTATTGGCTTCAAATAAGGGACATTAAAGAACTGGCGCTCTTGGTAATTTAACAAGCTACCCTCATTAACATTTTTTCAATCATGTAGATACTCATACATAATCCCACATCCACAGAATTAACTGGACCAGCGCAACGTTTTTGTCCTCTAACAATTATTAACTCAGATGGTACACTGTGTTCAACCGTACAAGAAAAAATACAAGTATGGGAACAACACATGAAAGAACTTTATAATGACTATAGAGAAGAACCAACAGTAAGACCAACGGTTGATCAGGGACCAGAAATTCTCAATAGTGAAGTATTGCAGGCAATTAAACAACTTAAAAACAACAAAAAGTCCAGCCCTGACAATATATATCCAGAAATACTTAAATTAATATCAGAAGAGAACGTAGATATACTGACTAGGCTTTTTAACAAGATCTATGATAGAGGAAAAGTACCTGATGACCGGCTCCACTCAACTTTTGTACCGCTTCCGAAAAAACCATCAGCTCGACATCTCAGTGACTACAGACTTATTAGTTTAATGAGTCACGCACTGAAAGTGTTACTTAAAATAATACATAACGGAATTTATAAGAAGGGTGAGCAAGAAAACGGCTATGAACAGTTTGGGTTTAAGAGTGGATTGGAAACACGAGAGGCCTTATTCTGTTTACAATTGATGGCGCAGAAAGTGTACAGACCAACAAAAATCAATGTATGTGTGTTTCGTAGATTTCGAAAAAGCATTCGATAGAGTCAAACATACGAGACTTATCGAAATGTTGTATGAGTTGGGAGTTGACAGCAAAGATGTAACACTTCTGAAAAATATATATTGGCAACAAACACCGCACATTAAAATTGAAAATGACAATTCCAATCCAGCCAATATACAGAGAGGAGTAAGACAGGGATGTGTGCTGTCTCCTTCGTTATTTAATGTTTATTCTGAGGCGATTTTTCAGGAAGCTTTCTCTTCAACAGATTGCGGTATTAAAGTCAACGGCGAAGTTATTAACAACATTAGATTTGCCGATGACACAGTTCTTATTGCCGATTCTGATACTGGTTTCCAGAGTTTAGTGGAACGATACTGGTCTCCTGTAAAAATACGGGATGAAGATCAATTCTCTTAAAACTAAAGTCATGATATTTGGAAAGAACCAAAATGTACCAATTCCTATTAAAATAGAGGGCAATACCTTAGAACAGGTCTACAAGTTCAAATATTTGGGGTCCTGGATAGTTAACACCTTGAACAACGACGTGGAAATAAAAACCAGAATAGAACAAGCGAGAAATGCATTTTTAAAAATGAAGAACGTCTTCCAGAACCCCAGATTGGACCTAGAGTTGAGAACTAGGCTCGTTAAGTGTTATGTTTGGTCAATCCTATTATACGGAGCAGAAACATGGACACTGAAAGTTCAAGAGATGAATCGCCTCGAATCGTTCGAAACATGGACATATCGAAGAATGCTTAAAATTCCATGGACAGCCCATATCACAAATACCGAAATCTACAACAGAATAGGCAGAGAGAGAGAGAGAGAATTGCTCAATATAATAAAAATAAGAAAAAGATCATACTTAGGGCATATATTGAGAAATGAAAAATACCACGTCTTACAATTGATAGTTAAGGGTAAGATTGAAGGAAAGAGAGGTCTCGGCAGGAAGAAACTATCTTGGTTGAGAAACATCATAAACTGGACTCACCTAACTTTTGAAGAACTTATAAGGAAAGCCGAGAATCGTGAAGATTTTGTAAAGAAGAAGAATCCCACATCAACCATATTTCATTGCTGACTTGATGGTTAATTAAATTTATTTCTCTTTGCAGCTCTTAAAGATTTTAAAGATTTTATTAAAAATCGTAAAAGAAACTAAACTAAACATGGGGATCCCATACGCCCCGACGCCAAAAATGCTTAAATTATTTTCACTGTGAACTTTATTCAAATTGAAGGCTTCAAAAACCTTACCTGATATAACGATTTCCTCTCCTTGCTCAGGTGCAGCTAAATTTTTCCCCGATTTTAAGCGAATACTTTCCTCAAAACAAGAATTGTTTTCATTTAATATATCCTCAGTTTGAGGAGCCATATTCAGATAATAGATAATGTTCTATTAATCACTATACACCCAATATCGGGAAATATTAAAACTATCAATAACTTTCCGTATAGGCTTAACGAAACGATCAAACATTCACTAAAATTTACAGATTTTCAATAGGAATGGTATGGAAAATAAATTTCCACTTAATATATAATTTCTAAACGGTAATTTAAATACAATACCTTTAAGTTGATACTGTATAAACATGTAAAAAGAACAAATCGCTTAAGTTCAAATAAAATAATAATAGAGGTCGAGCTAAATGCCGAGCACATTTTTTAGAATTATCTGCTTTTTAACCTGTAATGAAACGCTTACATTATGTCTTTCTTTTATTAAAAAGTTGTAATTAAAGGTTACGGCAATTTTTTTAGGAAAATACCAATTAATGCAATTGTATTGTTAGAAAAATCGTGTAAATATGACCTGTTCGGAATATAATTCATTCAAATCAAAACAATTTTATGATAATCAATTTTAATAACTAAAACATCTTTCAAGAATTTTATACAATGACATACATTTTAAAAATACATCAGGGGCGTAGATAGATTTATTACTAATTACCAGAATATACAGGTAGGTAATAATTTATTTCCTTTTACTTATTGTAAAGGGTGTCCTCTATTATTATTGAATAAGAGTGGCCATCGCTGTCGGCTTTTATATGGAATGTTTTTACCAATCAAAATTTCAAGTTTGTAACACTTCTAGAAGTACGTTAGAATTTTGATGACGGTGAATGAGTCACTGTCGAAGTTAAAGTAGTTTGAGTAGAACTATTTCATAATCCTTGAATTATTGTTGTTACATTCATATACAAATAAAATCAGACGGGATCAATTCGATTAATTCTAATTTTCTACCTTTTTTTCGACTGGAAAGTCAGTTACCGGTAGTGGTTAGACAGCTAACTTTTAATCCATAGAGATATTTAGAGATTTTCCATTTTTTTCCTCCGTTATAAGCTTAAAGCTACCTAAAATTCAAAATTTGAAGTTTGTGAACATCTAGAACAACATGTCAACCTTAGAATTTAGATGACTTGTGATGATTGAGTGAATCAATGTGGAAATTAAAGAAATTTGACAAAAGATAAACTATGAAGTATCTAGCCAGCATTTCCTCATGTTAATTAAAAATTAATATTGTTGCTTTATCCACAACGAAGTTACAGGGTGGCCAAAAGTGTCGCTAATACCTTCGAGAAAAGGATGGTACAGCTGAGCTCGACTTGGCGTGGGCACTGCCGCATGCCGTGCCCCCAGATCTCTCGTTTCTCAATTTCATATTTGTCCAGTAAAATTGTATCGCCGTATAGAGAGTAAAAAAAAATACGGGCAAGCTGATTTTTTCAGAGTTTGTCTGCGACTGTCTTCTGAGTGTAAAATTAACAAAATCGGAAATTTTCCCCTTGCGGTTTTTGACCAATAGGGGTGTTTTTTTTTAAACTGTACTACAACAAAATAATTAGACGCAAATTGTACATAAAAACATTCTCTATAAGTTCGCCTAAAATATTTTTTTATAAGTTTATTATTTCCGGACTTTTCGGCCGTTTCATGAACCCTTCGGGGTGGTTTTCAAAAAGTTTGTTTTACAGCAAACTGACCCGTATGAAAGTTGTTCATAATAAATGGACAAGCAACTTTTCCTCATGAATTTTTTTTGTAGCTTGATTATTTTTGGAGATAGCGTCCAGTTCATGAACAAATTAGGGTAGTTTTCAATGTTACTCTTTTTTTAGCAAATTCACCCTAGGAAACTCCTTCAAAATAAGAGTACATATACCTTTGCCTTATGAACTTTTTTTGTAACTTGACTATTTTTGGAGATAGCGCCCAGATCATGAACAAGTGATGGTAGCTTTAAATATCTTTTTTTAGGAAATTCACAAGTGCTATTGGAAAATGGACTATTTTTCATTCACTTGATGAATTCCATGTTTCGTTTTGACGAAATAAATACATATCATAGGGAAGTTTGGATGTAATTTTAATATGAACACCTTTAAGTTGGTAAATTTGTAGAACTAAACAAAAATTATGAAACTACCATAATTTGTTCATGAACTGGACCAAAGCCATCTATATTGTCTAAAGACAAGCCGTGAAGTTAAAAAGGCAACGTCGCATATTTCAATTTAAGTGGTCCGGCATAACTTAACCTAACTTTTGTTTTCATGTTTCATGGTGGCGATCGACAAAATATGAGAAAATAAGTTAACTAAACAAAGCGGAAAGCGGTTTGGCTTTGAAAGAAAAAAAAATACATTTCCACAGATAGCTACATATATATACATACAATTCCACAGATAGCTTTGATAAAAATAGTTTTTAAATAGATTGTTATAGGAGAAATGAATAAAAAAGAGACCACACAAGAATTACAAAAAAACATATTTTATTTTTATTATATACATATTCTAATAATAAATTATTACTGGATACAAAATACTTAAAATGACTATTATCTACCTAGTACATTACAACAATTTAGGTACGTAAGTACCTAACCTACGAGGGGTGAATCATCTTGGAATTTTGTATTTAATACCTAGGCAAAAATAAATAGTATATTTAGTGGTGTTAATGACTGTTGTAAATCGGTAATTATTGATTTTATAAAAAACGATAATTTACTATAAGTAGGTACAATATTTTAAAAGTGAAATCAACTGTAGAATACTTAAATTTTCACAATCCTGATACAAATTTATAGCTTTTTGAACATTTACGTATTCTTTGTCTACATAGTACTCACATTCTTTCGGTACCTGCCTTGAAAACCTGTATCTAGCAAGTAGATTGTCCAATTGTGACCATCGGCTCAGTTTCTTGTCCTCAGGTAGAATCCATCTCAGCTCACATACTGTTAGTTCACAGTTTCCTATAAACACTTGTACAGTAAATGTACTGTCAATAACGATACTCGACACAACATTAACACTATCTTCACTGTCTAAGTCAGCAATACACACATTCAGCAGAAAAAAATCAACTTTCCCATCTTTAACTTTAAAATTCCACAGTCCCAAACACACTTTTGACTCAAAAGTTTCAAGAAATTCAGCAAAGGTATTTATTTTGTCACTTTTCAAGAAATTTTCTGTTTCCTGTTGATATTTTCCTAAAATTCTCTTCCTTCTTGTTTCAGGGTCAGCTCAAGAAGTTGTTAGAGGTTTTGACAAGTATTTGGGTTGATTAGGAAAAATGTGCGGCACTGCACCTTCACATAATCTTGGCCTTTTGAGTGGGAATTCGCCCAAAACCCCTTCTTTATTTTTATAGGTTTCGTTTGGTTTGGTTTCGTTCAACTCTTATTATCTCGGATTTCTCAAAATGTTTCTCGCAAACTACAGTACTATTGGAGAATTTAAAATTGTCCCCATGGATTGACCGGAAAGAAAATGTGGTTTTCATTCTTTCATGTTTCAAAGCACTGGCATAATTTGAGGTACAGCCAGGAACACAGCAATGTCTATGCATCTAAAATTAATCATATTTTTATCAAATATGAATAACGAACACTTTTTATGAAGCAAGATTACAGAATACCAAATGTTTAAATTATTCAACCAACTCACCTCGAGTTTTTACGTGGTTTTTACTTGTTTACGCCTCGTAATTTGGGGAAAATCGATAAGAATCTAACCACAGAATTCGTAACCAGCGGACTAAACAACATGTTGCTGGATTGCGTACTTCACGGCTTGTCGTTAGACAATATAGATGGCTTTGACTGGACGCTATCTCCAGAAATAATGAAGTTACAAAAAAATCATGAGGAAAAGCTGCTTGTCCATTTATTATGAACAACTTTCATACGGGTCAATTTGCTGTAAAACAAACTTTTTGAAAACCACCCTAAAGGGTTCATGAAACGGCCGCTAAGGAAATTATAAACTTATAAAAAAAATTTAGTAGGCGAACTTACAGAGAATGTTCTTATGTACAATTTGCGTCTAATTATTTTGTTGTAGTACAGTTTAAAAAAAACACCCCTATTGCTCAAAAACCGCAAGGGGAAAATTTCCGATTTTGTTTATTTTATACTAAGACGACAGTTGCTGACAAACTCAGCTTGCCCGTATTTTTTTTTCAAATGACAATTTCATTGGATAATATGTAAATTTAATGGAAGGAAAACAATTTATACAGGGCGGTCCGAGTTATATTCGGGAAACTTCGGCAACATATTCGGCAGATAAAAATACGTAAAAAAGTTTGTATTATGTCATAAAATGCTTAATTTCTGAGACAGGATGTAGAAGTTTCATTTATGTACAAACAAAGTCCCGCTTAAGATGGGCTGGTCACGTATGCAGAATGCAAGAAAACCGCATACCAAAATCTCTGCTTTACGGTGAGCTTGTAGACGGTAAGAGGATGCCGGGTGGACTACTCAAAAGGTTCAAGGATATTTTCCACGAAAACTTAAAGGGAATTAACAAGCAGAATGGGTGGGAAGAGGCAGCTCACAATAGAACGGAATAGAGAAAAATTGTAAAGTCAGTTAAGAGCGACAACCAAAAAGTAAAGAGGCAAAAAAGCGATGAGATTTTTGAATGTCTGGAGTGCGGTAGACAGATAACATCACGTATCGGGCTTTTCAGTCACAGAAAAGCTCATGAAAGAGAATCTGAAAATATATCACAAAGGAAATGGTGTCACAGAAAACGAAGGTCTTTAAAACGTATTTTTCTTTTCTATAAATAAAGTATTTTATCATACCCACACACATGCCTATGTCCCCTCCAGAAAGTCTCTGACCGAGTATGGTTCCATACCAATGATAAGTACCTTAAGGTATTTGTTTGAATCTTCTAAAATTTGATATTTCTTTTATATTATTTGGTAGTTTATTGAATAACCTAAGACACATATAATATGGATTCCTCTCAGTCAGAGTCAATCTGTGTACCGGGTAATTTACATTTAGGGTTCTGGTGTTATACCCATGAGATATCTGTAAATCAAATGAATCCCTATTTTAAAAAAAGAAAATCAGAGCTTCATAAACCCCATGCACCGTCATCAAACCCTCACTCTTGAAAAGTCCTCGGCAACTATCTCTATACTTCATATTTTTCATTGTCCTCAGCAGTCGCTTTTGAACAACAAATGTCTTCTGTATGTCTCTATTTCCACCCCAAAAAATGATTCCATACCTCAACACCGATAAGAAATTTGCATAACATAATATCTTAATAGTATTATAGTCCACGTATCTTTTAACAACGCTTATCCCGTAACATATAGCATTTAGTCATTTTAACAGAGAGCTTATGTGGTCTGACCAATCCATAAACTCATCAATTTTTACACCTAAAAATTTAACACCATCTATATTTCTTATTACATTCTACAGTAGCTGGTTTAATCAAATTAGACTGCTTTGTTCGAAACATAATGGCATTTGATTTTTCTTATGTTAAACATTCCTTTGGATACTACAGATGGCTGAGTTATGCGTGAATATGTAAAGGTTATTGATTATGATTATCAATTAAATAAATTAAGGCCTACCGTACTTCTAGGCATGTAAATCTAAGTAAAAAACAAAATGTTATATAGGTACACTTTGAACTTCTTTATTGAGAATAGTATATAAGTTCGTCGACCGCGTGGTATTAATTAAAAGTAGCGTTTATATTTAAACTTTTGAAATGTTATCGAAATACTTAATTTTATTTATTTTTATTTTTTAATGTTTATAAGATTATAAAGCAAAAAGGTACTTATTAAAACGATAATATATTTTTAGCGAGGGGTATTTCGCAGGGGAATTTTGGTGTACCTCTAGGAATTAGTGGGG
Organism: Sitophilus oryzae; assembly: GCF_002938485.1. Classification (NCBI taxonomy): domain Eukaryota; kingdom Metazoa; phylum Arthropoda; class Insecta; order Coleoptera; family Curculionidae; genus Sitophilus; species Sitophilus oryzae. The sequence goes on from NW_022146105.1 coordinate 6,903,403, forward strand.
AATTAGTAGGGAATTAGAGGAATTAGTAGGGAATTAGAGGAATTAGTGGGAAATTAGTAGGGAATTAGAGGAATTAGTGGGAAATTAGTGAGGAATTAGTGGGGAATTAGAGAGGAATTAGTGAGGAATTAGTGGGGAATTAGAGGAATTTAGTGGGGAATTTGTTCGCTTATAGATGATAGTAACTGCATCGATACAAATACCTCATTGAAAAAATTACACAAAATCGATATCCAGAATGAGGATAATGTTCTATCTAAATGGAATAGAAAAAAATATCAAAGGTGTGAAAGGGAGAGACGAGCTAGAGAAAAATTGGTAGATGACCAAAGTTTAATTACAGATTACTTTTTCATCGCTGAAAAAGTGAGCGTAATAGTCATTAAAAACAGTGAACTAGCGAAAGAACTTTTGGAGAATATAAGTGAATTAGAAACTGTTACCAAAAGACTGATATATCGCGACTTCTCAAAACATTGCAAGATGTATCACTCAAAAATTCTACTTGCTCAAACAATCAAAATAGGTACGATAATGCTACAAAAAAATTCTTATGGATTACTTTACGAAACACTACAATCAAATTTCAAAAATAGCTTACCTTCAATTTCTATGCTAAATAGATTCGTGGACGCTAAAAACGACGCCCTAGAAGAAGGTGAATTTGATTTCAAAGGCCCCTCGTTTAAGAGCTATGCGTTTAAATACTGATTTGGTATCTTCTTTAGCAGAAAAAAAAATATATTCCATACACAAGCTGCAGAGCCGCTATATTCTTCGTCAGTTCCAGACTGGGAGTGGTATCAGTGTAGCATAGACAAAATGAAGAATGCTATGTACAGGACACCACTCATATTTTAACAAAAATGCGTAAGCGTTTCCTAAAACCGAAAATAAATCTACCGATTTTTGAAAATACACTGTCACCTCGGATAATTTCAGGGAATTGGTCCTAAAGGTTTCAAAAGATAAACACCTTCTTACAGATTCTGATCTCAAAAATGAAGACAAGATGAATTTTGCCTCCGCAAAAAAAATGTGCGGTCTGATGGTAATTGAACAACTTAATAAGGAAATTCCACAAAGTAAAGGTAGTGTGGCGTATCTTAAACTTATGAATTACGTTAAATCGTTGTTCCTCGATTCCAGCACTGTTTTGCGTATTAGGCTATATCGCATCTGGTATGTAGTCACTAGTCTTCACTAGAATCTGGAGAGCAAAATTGAATTAAAGAAAAAAAAAGAATACAAAACATCAGAAAATTTTTTGACCAGTAATTGTTACCTTTGCAACGAGATGAACGCCCACGCTTTAATTAAACTGATAGTGAAGATTAAAAACTCCGAATTGAGACCAGAAATGTTAAGCATCGGCATTCTTGGTAGTCAAGCCTGTGAATCCTTATTTCGTTCTGCAAGATCCATGACCTCTACTGAATTGAAAGAATTAACACAATAAATATTACCATAAATGATCTAAGGGGAACTTTTGCATTTCCAAGAGAAGACAATATATTGAAAAACAGACTGAAGGAAGAAAAATTACCACTGGAAGAAGAAGTCCCCAATTTGGATATCAAAACTACAGTTGGAGAAGCTCTCTAAATGGTCGTAGAAGATATGAATTGTTTTGGAATCAATGCCAAGGAAAACGACTGGAAATATATGCAGATACCATTATTTACAAGACTTTCACAAACCGACAGGACAACGAAGATATTGACGAATATGATGTTGAACTTAAAGAAAACTCCGAGGAAAATCAAATTGACTAAGAAGAATTAGAATTAGAATGTGGGAGGGGGGTTAATCTCTGCGACCTTAGAGATCTATTGTGTCCCCCTTTCTTGAGTTATAACTCATCATACAGTCCCAGGACTTCCTACGGAGACCCGTGTCCCTCACAGTCGAGGAGCTACGACCCAGGCCGGGTAGACGAAACGGTAGCTTGTGTCGCCTGTTGGGTTTAGAAGTAGGAGGTAGGCTCCCGACCCTTGGAGGAGGTGCTAGCTTGTATGCCGGAGGATGGTCTCACGCAAGTGTCAGCCACCTCTTCTGTAGTTCTCTTTGGGTTGGGCCCTTGGAACTTTCATTGTTACTGTTCCTAGTGTCGCTAGGGGGTTTCCCCACAGCTTCACCGGTGATGTTTTTATTACTATTATTATCAGATCTCATAGTGTTCCTATGAGTCGCTAGGGACAGTCGGTCCACTTCTGCAGCGCCCCGCATGTAGAAGTAAGGGGTAAAATACAATGGGGTGCCCCCGGTGCCCCAAGGTTGAAGAGACTGTCCGTAGCCCCGCCCGGTATCGTTATATGTCTTGGTGCAATTCCCTGGCCACCACACTACAGTCAGGGACAAGACGATGAGTGAGATGCTTCTTAGACCAAGCCAAGTGCTAGAGGGGATTCCCCCCAGCACCTGACTAAGAGCTTCCCCACCAACGACAAGGTCTTGCATCTCCTCGGGGAAGAATTGACCAAGATGTAGCAAATTGTGTCAATAATGAAGATTGTCTAATTATGGACAAGGTTGCGGATTTAATTTCTAACGAGATTCCTAATCGCGAATGTGATGATTGTTTGGAAACAAGTTCCATAAGCTTAAAGATTTTTCCCAAAAAGTACATAGCATATCGGAAAAATCACCGTATTTACAACTCACTCTTCTCAAGAAATCTTCGATTATTAAAAAGTCATCGTACTGCTGGCTTTTAGATCAGTCTAATGGTAGAGCGAGTACTGACCGACTGAAAATATTCATAGGAAATGCAAAAAAAAAAAAAACAGCTTCTAAGAAGTCCCAGTTGCCCTTGGCAATAAAAAAATCTAAACAGAAGTTACCTATGGATCAAGCTGATAGCACGAGCACAGACTACTCCGATCACTACTGATTCGGACGTGATGGAACTCGACGACTCCGATGCCGATGATTCGGAAGAGTTTTCAGATGCTTCCCTCCAATTTATCGGAAACTGATGGACTCGATATACATTTAGAAAACTATAAGCGGAATTATTGAAGATAGGGGAAATGCAAATTATAAATTCAGGTTTCTGAAAGAAGAGGTCGACAGTTTAACTGTCAATTCTCACTATACCTTCCATATCAGCTCCTTTCCGTTTACATAAAATATTATATCATGTAAATGAATAGGACAATGCACACTATCCGTTCCGTTTTTCTTCCGTTCCATATCCATTCCTTCCATACATTTTTTTGTCGAACGGACTGAAGCGTGTCGGAAACAGCGTTGTCAAGTTCTTACATTTGTACCAGCTCTGTTAAAATGTTGCTTATATTTGTTAATTTTTTCACCTCTTAATTAAATCTGTTACCTTTTTCAAAAGATACAAATTTTTAAAATAAAACTTTCGTAATGATATAATTTGTATAATAAAAAGTATGGAACTGATACGGAACGGAAGCTTACGTATAAGGTCCATACAACAAAAAATATTGAACGGATATGGACTGGAAACGGAAGGTATAGTGAGAATCAACCTTTATATGGCCCAAAAAGGAAGACACCGATATCGTTCATAAAGAATTTATTCTTTACTGTCCTATTATGGTCCATTCCAGTTGAAACGGACAGATCAAATAAATATCAGGAGAAGATATGAAGCATTTAAAAAACAATAACCGTTTATTTTTGTTCGATAATATCATAATATACCACAAGAAATGTGTTCAATTTTTTAACTTTTTTATGTTTTTTGATAAAAAAATATGGTGTTTTGTTTAGAGTTTTTTTAATTCATAACCGAGGGTTATATCTACAGCAAACACTATAGACATTTGTTGAATAACTTACCATCATGCGTGGCCTAGTTTACGTAAGTTATTCGGGGAGGAAATTAGTAAGGCGAATATTTATGACCCCATAAAACTGCAATTCTTTCCCCATTTAACCGACTGTCTATCTCCAGTAGTTTCCGAGATACCCATAGAGAACATCGTAGGAAACTCACCCTGTATATATTAATTGGATATATATATTTATATTGGGATTGTCGCTATGAAAAATATAATTTCAATAAATGAGTGACAGTTTAACTTTTGAGCTACAATTTATATCAACGCATATGAAATATATTCTATGATTTTCTAGTTATTTATTCTGTTTGTTAAATGCATATTTCTTCTACATAAGTACCTACTCATTAAATTTAGTAATTATAGTTTTGGTTATAGTCTGTTCAACGACAAAATCCTTGACAGTGATAGATGTCTCTGTCATAATAATTTCAAAGTAGTTTATTTTATTTTACAAAGAAATAAGTTGGTATATTTGGAACAAACAGCAGACATATATTTAAAATTTGAGTGACAAGTGATTACTTCAAAATGTTGTGAAAAAAACTGTATAAAACGGAAAAAATCTAATCGAGTTATTTTATTAAAAAAAAAGACAGTACCTTTTGACATGATCTTTCTGCAGTACTAAAATGTATTATTTACCTATCGTGTGATGCTATTTTACAGATACTCCAGTTTTTGGTACCATATACGAGATGTTATACAAACTTTATTTGTGGCTAATACAACTCTCTGGCAAATTGTTTCTCTGACGATCTCTGGGCAGCGAATATTAACTGTAAACTATGGTCTGGATCAACACTTAATTTTCCCTCGAATTGTCATCCACGTAATTTGAAAAAAACACGAAACACACGTAATAACAGTCCAAAATGCAAAATATTTATCATTTCTATTTGTCATAATTTGACACAAAATTATAACCTATAATTTGGCAAGAGTTTGACAACTCTAAAAAATCTTAAGTCGAGTTCATACGCATTGGCATCCGTTTGTCGTTCGTCGTTCCGTCAAACCAATAATATTGAAATACCATCTGTAATTTTTGAAATAAACCAATAAACTGGCTAAAAACAAGAAGAGACGACGCCGACGCCGTGACGGATTTATAAATAAACCCATCCATAGTTAACTTAACAAATATTAGAAACTTTTTTAGTGAAATAAATGGATTGGTATGGACGTCATCTGCTTTTTTCTGTCATAGTCTGTCGAAATCTTACCTGAGAAAAAAATACAGAGTATACTAGACCGCACAGTAGGCAATATGTCCAAACCAAGTTGCAAAAAATAACATCCAGAGTTAGCATTTATGGCAATAACATTAGATTGGAAACATATTAGTTAAGAGAAAACCACATAAAACTAACAAAAAAACATATTCGGAGTTTCTTTCGAGGGGCTGTAAAACGGACTTTGCGCAAAACCTACATTTTCAGTTAATATGTGTCCAATATCTGCCTTTTTTCTACAATTTTTTAAATAGTAGACATTGCATTCAAGTGATGCAGTATTATAACAATTGAATCGGACAATCTTAGCTTGCTGTCAATAATTATTGTGAAATTGTCATAACGTGTTTTACGTAGATTCCCGGTTGCGATAAATTTAATGTTAAGGTAAGTAAAAAAGTATCTTTTATTTTGATTTTTTGGATTAAAACTAGGTAAAGGTCAAAGTAGAACTTAATTATTTAAGGTTTTTTTGATAGTGGCATATATTCTATCTTAGAAAAGTTAAGTCAAAAAAATCACAAAAAATCGCAACATTAAATTTATTGGAAGCGTAAGCCTTCATGCGTATGTGTATAGTAAGATCCTTTATGTGGATACTTCTCATAAATTAATTGTTATAGTAGCTAGAGAAGAACTTGAAATAAAAAGTTACGTAATTATTCTCAAGATTTCCAAAGAGGTATGTCATAAATGTCAAATGGCATTTTTTGACAAATTGACAAATTTTGACAGTACCTAAGTTTTTAAATTAAATGAAATGGATTTTTCTTTCAGATTTAAGTGCACTTTATGACCATTGCTTCCAACTATTATAAAACAAAATATCAGTAAATAGTAGGTAATCTTTTGTGGGAAATATTACAATTTTAATGGCCAATGGTTAAAAATAGTGATAGCAAAGTAGGCATTTCAAAATCAGAAGAAAAAATGCTATTTAAATATATCATATACGGGGTATTTTATTTAATTTCGGAATTCCTGTTATCTCATTGTGACATTACGCATGGCATCATGTAGAGGATTCTTATGAGTTTTATTGGTAACCATATTGTGATGCACGGGTAATATCAATCCGCGACAACTGTAGGTATTCCTAGCTATTATAGCAATTTAACCATAATTCAAGAGGGGTGACCAGATATAATGGATATTACTTTACAAAAAAATGCATTTAGGCGAATACATCACACATCAGACTAACTAAATTAATAATGTAGGGTTTTCTTTTATACAATGACACTCCCTTTATCTTCTTTATTTGACGTTTCCAAAAACTGTCTCAAATGAGAGTGGTTTACAATAAATTTGCCAAAAAAGTCTATTCTGCATATACAAAGTGCTTCAAAAAGTCTGGGCGTGGTTCAACTATCTTATTTCAAATTAGGTATAGGTAATGCTGCATAAAAGTCGTTAGGATTTTTAGCAAGAGAAAATAAAAATCAAATAAAAAATTAGGTACTAATTTGAAATAAGAAAGTTGCGCCACGCACAGGATTTCTCAGGCACCCTGTATATGCAAAGAAGACTATTTTGAAAAATGTATTCAAGACCATTAAACTTTTATTCAAGAAAATTTTATCGAAAACGTCGAATAAAAAAGATACAGAGGATGTCAATAGGTATATATAACAAACCCTGTATATGCCGGAGGAGTAAAAATTGCTCAATATTTGTCTGTTTCATATTGGCTCTGCCAAAAATCGTAAAATTTAGTGAAATGTGAAATATTCTTACCGGATTTTGGTAGCTGTATTAGTCAAAAGATGATTTTATGAATCCCCCACCACCCCCAACCACTCTCAAGTCAGCCAAAACTAACTGGGTTCACGGGCTACTGGCATAGAATATTTTTACCAAATTTGAATGAAATCGTACAAAAAAAGAATTTTTGCAACATATTTCTGGATTTTTGCCCACTGTGGACCGGGTGCGTCTCAAAAGTGGCTCACCCCTATAACATTTTATTTTTTCAGTTTAAAAAACGAGATTTGGTATGCTAGTATATGACACAATTTAGGATTGATTGACGTATTCAATTGTTTTCGGTCACTTCCTGTTTCATCGGAAATGACTACAACTTTTGATTTTTAAATGGCACCCTCGATATATTTCTACTTTATTTGATTAATAATGACACTCAATTGAGTAAAATGACATATCATATATGTCAATTTTTAACATTTCCGCATATGGTTAATTTGAAATAATAACGTGCGGTTCATAACGAAAATTTGACTCGAAATAGGTACCATGTGTGTGGTATCAAATTATTCGTAAAAAAATGCTTTTTCCAAATATGCTAACGAGCCACCCTTCTATTTGAAAAAATTGAGATATGATTAAAAATACGATTTGGACATCTTTTATCCGGCCAGGACAAGATACTAAAAACATTAGACAATCAAATCTATTTTTCCATGGCTCTTTGATTAAAAATTAGTGTTTTTAACATAGCCATGACACTTTAGATTAAAATTTAAAAAACAATTTTTTATTAAGCGAGAATGTCAAAAGTTGACATATGATATGTCATTCTATTCAGAATGTCGTTTTATATCGAATAAAGTAAAAAAATACCGAGGGTGCCATTTAAAAATCAAAAGTTGTGGTCATTTCCGGTGAAACAGGAAGTGACCAAAATCAATTGAATACGTCAATCAATCCTAATTTATGTCATATACTAACATACCAAATCTCGTTTTTTTATTTGAAAAAATAAAAAAGTTATAGGGGTGAGCCACTTTTGAGACGCACCCGGTATATTATAGAGTAGTTAGTATAATTATTAGTGTTTTACAATTGTTTGTATCAACATAACTAGTAATATTTTAACGGTCGTTATCGTTTAAACTGTCTATTGAAAGGTACAAGCTAGAGTTTAAGCATAAACTGTAAAGAAAATCTGAATATATTATGTACTCATTAAAGTTAAATAACATGATAGGAACGCATTGTTTTAACAATAATGCATAAAGGAAATATTGCAGGTTTATAAAATGCTGACCTGTAGATATGAAATATGTTTACCTTCCTTATAGATATACATATATGGTGTTATTTATACTGATATTTCTCTATTTTAAAACTATTAACTGTTAGTAGAACACGTAGTTTTATGTATACATATACCGTCTGATGGATCGGAACGCGGGATATAGGAAATTCCATACAAATTTAAAAAGGTCAAATATTATCTCCCCAGATAATTTTATGCAAAAATTGTATGAGACTTTTTGAAGAGGCGTTAAAGTTGCACTGTCGTCTAGAATTTCGTTTTATTTGGATTAGGCATTATTTGGATTATTTGCAAAAATGTAGCTACAAATTACTAAAAATTTATAATACGACCACAAAACATCCCGCTTTAGAACTTCGTCTGTCATGTTAAGAAATGAAAGTAAATAATAAAGCGCCTCTCGTGTTTGTTCGCACTCAAAAAATTTCAGTTAATGCCTGTATATATTTTTAATATATTTTTTAAATTTACATTTTTTTAATTGTAAAGTAATATATTACATTTAAATGGAATAAATTACATAACAATTATGTCAATTACAGGATTACAAGCTTATTTTCTAACATTTTTTAAATAAAACGAATTATAAAATTTCAATACAGGGTTTCTCACCGTAGCCGTTCGTTAGAAGTTTTTGAGGTTAGGAAATACTTAGAAGTTTGAAATTTTGAGACTTTGAGGGTTTTCTTTCCTTTTATTTAAAAATATTTTCAAGGTCACGTCACTTCCGGTTACACCGGAAGTCGCCATTAACTTCCTTATTTTAAATGAAACACCCTGTTATTATTTTATTTTTGGATTTCTAAGACAATTTTATGATGAGTTTCATTAGGTTTCCCTGTACCTATTTTCAACTGTTTCTCAGATATCTTGATTTATTTGAAAATGTTTACAGATTTACCCCTATGTTTAACAGTCGGTCTTTTACTCATTTTGAATCGGTGATAAACGCTTCTGCGGTAAACCGAAGCAGAGCACTAATACTTTCGAAATCCATATTGACAATTAATTTATTGCATACAGGGTGTCCAAAATTTGATAACTGATTAGATTATTTTCAAACCATAGACTTAAAATAAAATATAGACTGAGCATCTCATTCATAAATAGCTGGAACATGCGGTCAGACACTGTCTTGTTATTGTTGTGTTATTGTTTTAGGTTATAACAAGTGCGACACGAGCGATAGATAGGTTGTCTCTGTCGTAACGGTCGTTCCCTGACGACTCTGCCGAGAAACAATTTTTGGCAGAATCGACAATACCGTTTGTGTTTTTTAAAAGAAAATAATTATGTTAAAGTAAAGAAATTGAATGTAATTAGAACATACGAACAAAACAGGAACAAAACAAAAGTGAAAACGTATAAAATATAACATAACATAACATAACAAAACAAACGTATTTTCAACAGTATAGTCTGTCCAACGAGAAGATCCTTGACAGTGATAGTCATGTGTCTGTCATTTTAATTTCAAAGTAGTAAATTTTATTTTACAAAGAAATAAGTTGGTACAACTGGAACGCATAGCAGGAAATTAATATATGTAATATGTATTTAAAATTTGACTGACAAGTAACTTCAAAATATTGTGAAAAAAACTGTACAAAACTGAAAAAATGTAATCGAGTTATTTTATTTAATAAAAAACGGTATGTGTTAATACAAAACAAACAAAAACAAGACACCACATACCAAAAAATATAAAAAAGAACTATTTCTTACTTTCAAGCTTTATGAAACTTCCCGCATTTATTATATTTATCAATATAACTTATGTACAAATACAAATTTGTAATATTCCGCAGGAATAAATAAAACAACATAAATAAAACAAACTATTTTATTAATAATAACACTTTATCTTAATTTTTTTAAACCAGTACCTTTTGACATTATTTTTCTGCAGTACTAAAATCCATTATTTACCTATCGTGTGATGTCGATATTTTACAGCTACTCCAGTTTTTAGTATGTGTTTAGTATGGTCTTTCTACCATATTCGAGATGCACTTATCTACGACGAGATGGTATACGAACTTTATTGATAGTAACTATTATAAGACTTTCTGCCTGGGCAGCGAGTATTAACCATAAACTGTGCTCTGGGTTCTACAGTTAATTTTCACTCGATTTTTCCTCCACTTGACTTCAAAAGTCACAAAACACACGTAATAACACGAATTAAAATGCATCATCTTCCAAAACGCAGGGTATTTGACAAAAGTTGTCACAAAATTATAACCTATAATTTGGCAAGACTTTGACAAACGTCAAAAATCTAAAGGCGAGTTCATACGCATCGGCGTCCGTTTGTCGTTCATCGTTCCGCCCAACCAATAAAATTCGATCTGTCATTTTTGAAATAAACCAATAAAACTGGTTAAAAACAACAAGTGACGACACATGACGAATTTATATTTAAACCCATCCATAGTTAACTTAAAAATTATTAGAAACTTTTTTTAGTAAAATAAATAGATTGGTATGGGACGTCATCTTGTTTTCTTCTGTCATCGTCAGTCGAAATGTTACCTGAGAAAAAAAACAGAGTATAACGGTGAGGCATTAATTAATTAATACTAGACGTTAGTGTATCCCTACAATAATAAAAAAAAAGTTAACTCAATAATTACAAAAATTTTCGTTCATAGCGGTCACTTCGAAAAATAATTTTTGTAATTATTGTGTTTACTTTTTTCGTCATACTATATTGTTATATTATTATAACATAAGCAAAATCAGAATGGAAAAGATGCATATAACGTCCGCCGGACGTTATCATAACGGCCGGCGGCCGTTAAGTTTCTAAGGTAATCGTAACGTGTGTCACCTGCAACAATGACTATTTATTGTCAGTTGGACTTTTCAAAAATTGGGAAAATAGACCATAGCGAGATGTCGCGAGAAATTCCGTTGGAAATACAGGAGGAAGCGGCTGCGGCTACTCAAAATTATACTTCCGACTATAACCAGAGAGAGATATCAGCAGGAATATGACAATTTTTTGAAGTGGCGGCAGGATAGAAGTATAAACAGCGTAAATGAAGCGGTATTGCTGGCTTATGCTAAAAGAATGTCTGAAATGTATTCTCCTACATCACTGTGGACAAAGATTCCATGCTGAAGCTTGCGTTGAGAGTATATGAAAACATCGACATATCAAGGTAAAAAGCCATTATATTCTTCGATATTTAATCATACTCATCTAAATTATATTTGTTCATAGATTTGGTAAACTGTTCATGTTTGTGAGGCGCAAAAACGAAGGTTATTCACCAAAAAAGCCAAAGTTCTGTCGAGAATGACATAAATAATTTTCTACTGGATGCCGATGATTACACCTGGTTACTCGAAAAAAATTGTATTGGTGCTTGGTATTCTTGGAGCTTGTAGGCGCAGCGAGCTTTGGTCACTCACAGTTGATGATTTCGAAGATTCGGAGAAAAATATTCTTGTCTCATTAAGAAATACTAAAAATAAGAAAGATAGGAAATTTCTTATTCCAAAACGGGCCTTCCGTTTTGATGCCTATGGTTTATACAAAAATACATCAACCTGCGTCCTCGTAACTTTGACAATCCAAAATTTTTCATTGGTTACAAGAAAGGCAAGTGTGTTAAGCAAATCGTCGGTATACATACCATCAGGAGCGTACCGCAGAAAATTGCAAAATTTTTGAACTTGGAGAATCAGAACGTTATACAGGGCATTCATTTCGTAGATCATCAGCAACCATGCTCGCCGAAAATGGTGGTGATTTACTATCGCTAAAGGAGCTAGGAGGATGGGAGTCTTCAACAGTGGCAGAAACTTACATAGAAAAATCAGTTTCCAAAAGAATGAAAATAACAAATCAACTTTTTTCATGATAGCTCAAAAAATAATGTGTCTTTAGTGGATACAAATATTTGCCATTCTTCAGTAGCATCATCTTCTTCTATAAAATCTGTAAATCCCTGGGAAGGATTACAGATTTCTAAGAACAACAAGTGCACTTTTAATTTCCATGTTCATTATCATGAAAAATGAATTTTAGTATAAGACATTATGTATTTTTTATCCTTACTTGTGTTATTGTTCAATAAAATTTGTTATTAAATAGTAGTGTTTATTGCTCTAAAAAATCTGCAGTATGACGAAAATCTAGAACGCAACACGGCCGATAACAAATAACGGCCTTGGCTGCTTATGATCCTCGGCTATCGCCTCGGATCACAAACTTCAGCCCAGCCGTTATTTGTTGTTTATCGGCCTTATTACGTTAATAACTATTTTATTATGGTAGCGATATAGTAACGTCTAGTGTTAATAATTAATGCCTCACCGTTACTGTTATACGTTTGTTTAGTTATGTTATGTTATATTTTATACGTTTATCACTTTCGTTTTGTTCCTGTTTTGTTCGTATGGTCTAATTACTTTCAATTTCATTACTTTAACATAATTATTTTATTTTAAAAAACACAAACGATATTGTCGATTCTGCCAAAAATTGAATTAAAGTAAAATATACGGATTAAAAAGAAAACCGTTGAAAATGGGTATAGGGAAAGTTATAGCAAATCGATGCAGAATTGAATTCTGCATCCAATTATCGAAAAATATATAGGGTGTCTCATTTGAAAAAATGGACTTTTTTGAGTTTGAAAATAATCTAATCAGTTATCGAATTTTGGACACCCTGTATGAGATAAATTAGTTGTCAATATGGACTTCGAAAATATTAGTCCTCTGCTCCAGTTTACCGCAGAAGCGTTTATCACCAATTTAAAATGAGTAAAAGACCCACTGTTAAAAATAGGGGTAAAAATGTAAAAATTTTCAAATAAATCAAGATATCTGAAAAACAGTTGAAAATAGGTATAGGCACGATACACATAAACACGGTATGTCCGCGCGCAGGCAGGCTGGCTCGACATCGAATTCGTGACGTCACCTGCGCTGCAAAACGAGTCGCGCTTATGAAGAATCCGCATGAATAACGCGCGCTTCTTTAGAAAATACCGTTTTACATATGCAATTTTTAAGATTTCTAAAATTTGTTATGACTTATTGAGAACATTATTTAAGTGACAAGTAAAACATGATTCAAATTACTTAGCTACTACAAGCATGTCTGTACAATAATAATTACAATATAATTATTCAGGTGAATGTAATTATAATAAAGGTGTAATCGATTTTCTTTCTACTGATTACAGATAAAATAACAAAATGTTTACAAGTGAATTATTATATTATCATAATACTTTTTTTGACACCTATTGCCTTTATTAGGTGTTTTTTACTAATTAAAATTTAAAATAAATAGGAAATTATAAAAAAATTATTTCAATTATTTTTTTAGAAGTGACATACTTAACACATAAATAGAGTATGAACGATACATGATTGTTTTTTTTATTATATATTGTGAAAATGATACAGTTTATTTTTTAGAGTTTAAAAATTTAAACATTTTCTTATCCAATCGTTTACGACAATTTTCAAAACTAATTCTTCGGTTCAAGTCACGTAGTCGAATGTAAGTTCGTGTCCTTGCTAAGCATAAAATTACTTCTTGTGGTATTGTTGCTTTTAAATCATTGGTTAGTTTTGCAATCGTTCTGTTGCATAAATTTGTAAACAAATGTTTGTCATCTGCCAAGGAAGTACCATGCATTTCTTTAAACTCACACTCAAGTACAGTAGTCACACGTAACAAATTTTCGTTTGGGTACAGTAGATTTCCGCGAGAAATAAAATTCAGCCAACAATGTGATGCTCTATTAACTTCTATATTTTTAGTTGCCACTCCCAAATCGTCGTATTTGCCTCTAAATTTATGAGCTACATATCCCGTAATGTATATTAAAGCGTCCTTGTTAACTCTGTCTTGAATTTCATTCCGAAAATATTTAATATCGGATCCTTTTCTGTCATAGTTTTTACATCCGGTCACAGCACAGTTTACCATTTTTAAATAAAGTCTGGGGTATACTTGTTATTAATAACAACAGCACAATAAATCCCTAATATTTTACAAACACGCGTCTCTTGAAGATAACACAAAATAATTCGATGCTAAATGCAAATATCGTTTGAACAAGCAACCAGACGCAGCGTTTAAAAAGATTATGTGTCGTATCGGCCATCTGTATCGGCTTGCAGCACAGATGACGTACGTGCGCGGAGTTGAATAAAATGCGTCCTACTATCGGACATACCGTGTTTACGTGTATCGTGGGTATAGGGAAATCTAAATGAAACTCATCATAAAATTTTCTGAGAAATCCAAAAATTAAATAATATACAGGGTGTTCCATTTGAAATAAGGAAGTTAATGGCGACTTGGTATGACCTTGAAAATATTTTTAAATGAAAGGAAATTTTAAATAACCCTAAGTCTCAAAATTTCAAACTTCTAAGTTTTTCCTAACCTCAAAAACTTCTAACGAACGGCTACGGTGAGAAACCCTGTATATGTATATTTGTGGTAGGTATGAAAAAAAAAATAAAATATAAAATGGACAAACGCTTACTTACATTGTAATAAAACTTCCACTTTTAGTTTTGCAATCCAAACGCAATATTTCTATTTCACAAATAAAAATATCCGACAACACTAAAATCACTGAAACTTCCGCGGCTGACAACGAAAACTGAAAAATATAACGGCACTTTTTGTTTTGGACCTGCATATCAACATTACGCTGTACTATTATGTGTTTGTTGTTGAAATAATATAAAATATGTAATTATAACTTGTAAATTTTAATATTTCAACATGATTTTAACTACTTTTGACAATAACTAACTTTCATCAAACTTTTTGTTATCAAGATGACATTTTAGACGGCAACTGACATATATGTCATAATATTTGAATCTTAAGTATGTGTGTAATATAATTTAAATTACTATAATGCAAATTTATACTAAGAAAACATTTATACATTCACAAAATACAACAAAGTCTAATAATAGTTATAGTTTGAAAACAATGAATATTGAATTAAAATTAAAATAAAAATTAAAAAAGCTAAGCGCGACCCCTTGTGTCAAAATTAGATGATTAAATTTTCGCAATTTTTACCTATGATTTTTACACCATTTGATTACCGGTGGCGCCTCTAGTGTTTGTTCGGTCGGTTGGTCTTTTACTCCCGCTTATGGCCATTAAAGAAAATATTCTAAAGGGGGATGTTTTGTGAATACGACCCAGAGAAAGCTACAATTAAAATAACAGCAAGAATGTGATTTTGTCATTGTCAAATTCGATGTCACATTTTGTACAAGAATTTATGTGGTTTAAAAAATGTGGTTAATTTTTTTCTGAATTGGAATGATCATGTACAAAATAATTACAAATATCCTACTCCACTTTCAGTATTTACAGCTTTGTCAAATCCAAGTGAAAAATTCATAGAAACCATTATGATATTTTTAAATATTAATAGAATTAAATTATAATGCTCAATTTTCTATTTTTTATTTTCATTTTGTTTCAGCTGGCGATTGCCTTGTAGCAGAGCCATCATAAAACCGGAAGAAGAAGAAGATTATTTACAAGAGAATTAGTTGAACTGAGAATAGTATCCGCGGTGTATAACTTGTTTGCTGTTCATTACTCGATCACTCGCAGGCCTCATGATTGTGGAATTCACGTCTTACAATGCAAAACTGTTAAAGGGAGAAACTTTAGCATTCCACAGAGGTGTCGTTTTCAGTCCATCTAAATTTCTGTATTTAATATGCCCATAAAAACGGTTTTTGAGTGTGCTTCACAGGAAGTAGTCGTTCGGCGAAAGATTCCCGATAAACGGGAGTCACCGTTTTTCTTTTCTTCAACATGAAGACTATTCAAGTCATTGTTATTTTCTTCCTCCTGTTCAATTATTTTTGTTTTCACACTTCCATGTGCTTAATACCTTAGTGGCTTTAGTTTCAAACTTCTTGTTGACCTATTTGGTATAAGCTTTCCGGAGGCTGAGCTGCGAACATATCTAAAGATGCCATTAAGATCCGCGCGCACTGCATCGGATCGGACCGACCAGCAAAAGCGACTGCGACCATCGTACATATAGACGGCACCCGCGTCCACTAAAACATTTCGGCCTGTAGAGGCCAGATTCCTACCTCTACCTATCTACGATAGTCGAGTCACCGCCTTCGCTGTTTCTTGCCGGACTGGTACCGATTCAGTGCGCGTACACCTTTACACGGCGTGTGCAGCGCCGATCCACGCTCCAAGCGCCGCGCCTAGACGCGCCGCACAGTGCGGCGGATGGTAATTCTAGCGGGACAAAACCTCAGGAGCGATGTTTGGGACTTTTGCATATAGTCATGCTTTATTTAACTACAACATCATTTGAATGTTTTTGTCTTGAGAAAAATTGCCGAACTGACTAGTGGTGTCATTCATTGATTTTTTAAACTCAGTGTCTTTCGATGGAGTTTCAATTAAGGTTTCAACGATTACAGCAGCATCCTTACTCCCACTAGCCCTAAAGCTCATAATACTTGCAAAGCGTAATTCATATTTTCAATGTTCTTCAATTAACCCTTTAATGAGTCTTCGTTTCGTTATTATACTAGCTAATTGAAATAAAACTTTTGGGCGTCCACCTGTTAAGCTTGAACTCTAAAAAAACAAGGGAAAATGATCGCAGATGGGTCTTAACACCTTTCTTTTCTTCGTTACTAAGAGAGTTGGGATCTAAAAATTGCATCTCGATATCCCACAAAATGGTCAAGAGATGATGTTGGTTCTAAAACGCCTTTTAGGGCTTCAAAAAATTCTTGAGGGCTTCAAAAAATTCTTGGCAGTTGAACCGGTGCGAGACTAAAAATTTTGTGTTTTTTTTTCAACAATTTGGCAACACCCGGTAAAAATAAATATGGGCATTGAAACTAGAAACATTCTAGCATCAAAATTGCTTAATACTTTTTGGTAACTATTGGTAACTCAAAAGATCTACATCATTCAACATATCGATTTTTGAAAAAAAATGGAAGTTTGATATCTGCAGAACAAAGGCACGAAGAATTTTAACGAATAATATACGTACAGTATAAAAGTACATACCTTTGGCAATCTCAAAAATAATTTGGTTTTGGAATAGAACGTTTATAAGCACATGTAAATATTTTGTTATCGTATGACCTCTACCTGGCTGAGTAACCTAACCTAACCTAACAGAAAACGATCAAATTTGGTTGATAAAAATGTATACGACCAAAAAATAATTCATGCATTTTTATATCAGTTGGAATGAACACTATTTATTCTTATCAGTACACATTTTTTTGGCTTATTTTTACAAACAAAACCCTTTTTGTCCCGCTAGACTTATCATCCACCACAGTGTGCGCCGATGGAACGACCGACGGCAGGCAGAAAACAAAAAATGCATTATATAACTTTTTAACATAGATTATCGGTTTAAATGGGTTTAAATACAATCGAATAATTTATTCCCCAACTTTATTTTCAGTGCAGTTTATTAGATAACAGGGTGGAAAGCAAAATCATCTGGTTAAATTAAATTAAATAAGATAATAATACTTTTTTAAACTACGTGTATTTATGTTCAAAAGTTAAATAATTATTTTTTTACCTTAATTATGAAAATAATTAGAGTATATTGTATTTTCAGAAAGCCCATAACAAGGCAAATAAAATAAAAAAATAATACACTGGGTGTCATTTACAAATAGAAGTCAGATTTCGAAAATGAGAGTTACGAGCGAAACTAGTTAACGTCACTGGATTCTATATAAAAAAAACTCAACGAGACTAAGTTTTCACCTTTTCGATAAGTTAACCAATATACGATGGGATCGAAAAATGCAACAATTTAAATTTCGCCCTGTATTTTAGGAACTAATAAGACTAGGACAACTCTTGTAGCATCTTTGGTTTCATAAAAAAGTAGGATAGTGATGTGAAAACCGCATCTTTAGAAGTATAAATGCAATAAACAATATTCAAAAATACAGTAATTATTACTCATACATACATAAGTCACCTCAGCAAAATTTATCTAGTGTTCTTACTCTTTATATAACATTTAGAATAAATAATAATAATTATTTTATACAATAACATGGTAGAGTATATTGGGGGTATACCCTGTATTTTCAGTAATTTTTCCACCTAATTAATATGATATTTATAGATTTCTTTAAGCGAATGTCAAATTATGCATTTTCGCATTAAATGGAGATGTTTAAGTAAATTATGTAACAACTTAAATTTAACTAAATTCAAAAAATTACTGACGAAAATTATTTGCTGCGCGTTTGCTTTGGAGTGTGCAGTTTACCGCCAGTCGACGGGAAGGACACGCCGCCCGACGATCTCCGCGCCGACCCATTCACACGGCGTGTGGAGCGGCAGTTCACGGTTCAGGCACAGCTTACAGAATAACATAGCTTTGACACTCGCCAATTTTTCCCACGCTCGAATTTAAAACGCCCCACTCCGACGATGCGCTAACTGAATTAAGCGACCGACAGTCAGCCTCATTCAGTCGATGCATAGCCTCCACCGGTGGCGCGTAGGGCCGTATTACGGAAGATTTTAATTCGATTTTTTTTCTTATATTTAACCAGGTATTTGTGCTTTTATTTCAATTTATTTGTATTGATGGAATGGGAAAAGGTTTTCCGGGATGTGCGGCTGCTGGTTGCACAAATAATTATGGAAATAATTCAAAATATAGTCTGTTTAATTTTCAATTCAATTCAAAATTAATGTTCAATTCAAAAGTATATTCACACTTTAGTGCTTTTCAAAACGATGAAGACTACTTATTTGGAGGCTTGCTAATGCCAAGTGACCATTTTTTTATTTAGTTTCCTCATTGGAGGCTAGTTTTATAAGCTTTTATTTAACTTGCTTTGTATGTAACTATCTATGTATGTATGTATGTTTGTTCGGGGCAAATCTTGTAAGCTAAATTAAAACCACTTTCTTTTATTGTAGGAGATTGAAATTTGGCATGTAGGTTCAGTCCCGATGATAATACATTTTTTTGCAAGGCATGACCCGAATTTTTGACAGCTGTCAAAATGGCGGCATTTTTGAGGTTTTTGATTTTTTAAAATTCTATTTATGAATGGATCGGGCTTGGAAATTATATATTATATATACAGGTTGTTAACTCGACAGTTACTTATAGGGAAACAGAATGGCAACACTGCCTATTGAGAACGTATGCATTATTGATTTTTCTGCCGACTCGTCCCGTCGCGTCGTCTATCGACGAGCGGGCCGAGGTTATTTCAACCATAAAACTCTTGCCGCGAGTAATGAACAATTTAACAACCTGTATAGGTATATTGTGGGTATATACATATGAAAAAAAATATATGGGCGGCCATCTTGAAAAAATGACAGTTTAATGACATGTCAAAATTTCAAAGTCAACCGATTTTCATAAAAATTGATATATAGGATGGCCATGGGCTAAAATGAAAGAAAAAAAATTTGAGCTGTCAAATTTGACAGCTGTCAAAAAAATTTCAAAGTTGTCCGATTTTGATAAAAATTGATATATAGGACGGCCATGGGCGAAAATGAAAAAAAAATGTTGAGCTGTCAAATTTGACAGTTGTCAAAAAAATTTCAAAGTTGTCCGATTTTGATAAAAATCGATGATGGCCGTGGGCTAAAATGAAAGAAAAAAATTTTGAGCTGTCAAATGTGACAGCTGTCAAATAATTTCAAATTTGTCCGATTTTGATAAAAATCGATATATTGGATGCCCCCTACCCCATAGTCGGTTTTCATTTTATTTGTCTCACATTTGAACTGTCAAATTTGACAGCTGTCGTTTTTTTTAAGTTCTCCTTTTTTAATGAAAATCGATATACATATTATTAGGATACCCATAGAAAGTTATTTAAGAAAAAATTGAGTTTAAGTGTGTGGCACTGAGAAACAAGCATAACTAAAAAGTAGATGATAAATTTTATAAAAAAACCTTTTTTAAAAACAAGCTTTTATTTAAATACACTAAAAAGAATAAAATAAACTCTTTTTCTTTAAAACTTTTATTATAAACTTAGAACGTCATTACACAATTTTAATATTAGATATATAAAAGCTTGTCGCGAGATTTCTCTACATCGATAAACAAGTAAATTAACTAAAACCTGTGTCTACCCTGTCTCATTCTCAAAGTTTCTGTTATGATAGACCACTAGACCAGGAATTACAAGATAAAGTTGTCGTACCAGATTTTTATGAGTGCAAATGTACACTCAAATCTCGCGACAAGCTTTTATATAATATTAAAATTGTGTAATGACGTTATAAGTTCATAATAAAAGTTCTAAAGAAAAAGTTTATTTTATTCTTTTTAGTGTATTTAAATAAAAACTTGTTTTTAAAAAAGTTTTTTTATAAAATTTTTCAGAACAATTTTGAAGAACTTTTCTTAAATGAAAATATATTATGTAAATTCGTTAAATTATTTCAGACAATTAAATTCAACCATCAATCAAAATTTTCCTATAATGTATTTTTTGTTAAATTTATACGCAAAAGTTAGAAATTATTATACCTTAAAGAATATTACTAAGAACTTAAATGTAGCAAACAAAAACCGAAAGCTCCTAATTTAGAAACATTCAAATAACTATAAGTAATCAATGTACCTATTTCATTTTGCTGTTATTTCTAGAAATAAATTAATTAATTTGTTTTTTAAATGTTTTTCTTTGAGAATGCATATTTATTTAAAGTCAACAATTTAAAAAACGTGTATCTAAATTATGTTCTAGCACCAGTCGAATAATTTTTTACGTCACGTGTAAAATTTGTTTGAATACATCTCTGGGCTGACTGGCGCTTACGCGGCCATTGGTTTTGGCGAGAGAGCTCGCCGCTCTAGTGTTCCCCCTCTTTCGAATCGCAAATCCGAGCGTAAAAAGATCAAAGCGGCACGCTACACTGTCCGAGCTGGTTTTTACTTAAGCTGTGGTCCTGGCGCGGGACTCCACACTCCGTGTAACTGCTCATATACCAAGCCCGTGGCCCGAAAATCGGCGCGCCGACCCACACGGAGCGTGGAGCGACAGTTGACGGTCCAGGCGCGGCGCTCCACGCGCCGTGTAATGGCACCTTAACACAGCGGGAAAACTATTTCCAGCAAAATGCCGTTAACCATCGTAACTTTTTCAGAAGTTACAAAATTCATAATTATTTTGTACAAAATTACTCTGTTTAGTACCTTCAAATTTTTGTAAGCAAAATGTGACATCGAATTTGACAATGACACAATCACATTTTTGCTGGTATTTTAATTGTAGTTTTCTCTGGGCCGTATTATAAATTTTATTAATTTGAAGGTAGCTTTTTGTAAATAACTTTTAAATGACTAATCCAAATGAAACAAAATTCTACCTAAAACTTTAACGCCTCTTCAAAAAAGTCTAATACAACTTTCGTATAAAATCATCTGTGTCCTGTGTTACGATGCACCACACGGTATTATAAATATTTTTGTTTTTGTTAAAAAAAACATGGAAAATTAATTAGTACAATTTGCAACTCGACTTAATTTCGCGGAATATTTCAGGAAAAGTTAATGAATTACTGAATAACGTTTACTGCGTGTGATTTTTTTGAATGGCCATGGTTTTTTCGGTATTTGGTTAGAAATTAATAACTTTGTCGTTTACAAAACAAATGCCTTAGTTTGCATATTGTGTTATATTCGTGAGAAATTACTCATATTTTGTCTAACATTTAATTTTACATTTTTATTCTCAGTTTTTAATATTAAAAAATATGGCTTTATATACCGGGTGCGTCTCAAGAGTGGCCCACCCCCTATAACTTTTTTATTTTTTCAGATAAAAAAAACGAAATTTGGTTTGTTAGTTGGTTGTTAGTTATATGACATAAATTAGGATTGATTGACATGTTTAATTGTTTTTGGTCACTTCCTGTTTCACCGGAAATGACTACAACTTTTGATTTTTAAATGGCACCCTCGGTATATTCTTACTTTATTCGATAGAAAATGACATTCTGAATAGAATGACAAATCATATGTCAACTTTTGACATTTTAGCTTACAAAAATATCGTATTTTAAATTTTAATCTAGAGTGCCATGGCTGTGTTAAAAACATTAATTTTTAAACAAGGAGCCTGGGAAAAATACATTTGATCGTCTAATCTTTTTAATGTCTTGTCCTGGCTGGTTAAAAGATGCCCAAATCGTATTTTTGATGATATCTCATTTTTTTCAAATGGAACGAGGGTGGCCCATTAGCATATTTGGAAAAAGCATTTTTTTTTGAATAATTTGATACCACACACTTCGTATTTCGAGTCAAATTTTCGTTATGAACAGCAGGTTATAATTTCAAATTAACCATATGCGAAAATGTCAAAAGTTGACATATTATATGTCATTCTATTCAGAATGTCATTTTCTATCGAATAAAGTAAAAAAATATCGATACCATTTAAAAATCAAAAGTTGTAGTTATTTCCGGTGAAACAAGAAGTGGCCGAAAGCAACTGAATACGTCAATCAATCCTAATTTATGTAACATACTAACATACCAAATCTCGTTTATTTAATTAAAAAATTAAAAAAGTTATAGGGGTGAGCCACTTTTGAGACGCAACCCGTATTAATACTAGCAAGTTTGATTAAAATGTTACTTCTATGTTTTGGTTATACACATCCAAGAGTGATATGACGGCGTCGTAAGAGGCACTATCTGCGAAAAACTTTTTTGAATCCTACAAGAAAGCATAGAAATTTATATTTAGTAAAAGAAATACGGAAATATACCAATAAGAAAATAATATTAATACAATAATATATTTATTAAAAAAAACATAAAAAAAATCTAAAGAAGTTGTCTTATTGCGAACACATAATGATTTTTGATGATCAGAGGTTCCTCTTTTCCCAGAACAGGAGTGGCCTCAGCCCAAAAGTTTTATATAAACGGAAATCACTATTAATACGTTACTATATTTATTAAAAAAAACCATAAAATATTGTGTACAAAATTTTTCTTATTGCGAAAATATTTTCGGTTTTTGTTGATCTATAATAATCAGAGGTTCCTCTTTCTCCAGGATAGGACTGTTTTCCGCCCAAAACTTTTCGTTAATGTCATTGGCCAAGTCTGAATTTTCCAACACCGTTACATGATTTCCATCGAATTCCTTCACCAACACGGGATATTGGGAAATTTTGCCAAGTCCATAGTCTTCATCTTTCACCTCCACACTGGATAGTTTCGCTTTGCACAAGACAACTTTCGATTTAAGTTTAAAAGTAGGCTTCCAGGATACTGTGGCTTTCAGTCTCTTGTAAGAACTGATGGTAATTTCTTTC